>NC_073624.1:107565000-108190000 GCF_029407905.1 Bubalus kerabau
GAGCACATTATGTGAAATATAGGGATGGACGAAGCACAAGCTGGAATCAAGATTACTGGAAGAAATATCAATAACCTCACATATGCAGATGACACCACCTGCAGAAAGCAAAGAGGAACTAAAGAGCCTCTTGATGAAAGTGAAAGAGGAGAGTGAAAAGGCTGGCTTAAAACTCAACATTCAAAAAAACAAAAACCATGGCATCCAGTCCCATCACTTCATGGCAAACGGATGGGAAAACAGTGACAGACTTTATTTTTGGGGGCTCTAAAATCACTGCAAATGGTGACTGTAGCCATGAAATTAAAAGATACTTTCTCCTTGGAAGAAAAACTATGACCAACCTAGACAACATATTAAAAAGCAGAGACATTACTTTGCCATCAAAGGTCCATCTAATCAAGGCTATGGTTTTTCCAGTGGTCATGTATGGATGTGACAGTTGGACTATAAAGAAAGCTGAGTGCCAAAGAATTGATGCTTTTGAACTGTGGTGTTGGAGAAGACTCTTGAGAGTCCCTTGGACTGCAAGGAGATCCAACCAGTCCATCCTAACAGAAATCAGTCCTGAGTATTCATTGGAAGGACTAATGCTGAAGTTGAAGTTCCAGTACTTTGGCCACCTGATGCGAAGATGTGACTCTTTAGAAAAGCCCCAATGGGCTGGTGCACTGGGATGACCCAGACGGATGGTATGGGGAGGGAGGAGGGAAGAGGGTTCAGGATGGGGAACACATGTATACCTGTGGCGGATTCATTTTGATATTTGGCAAAACTAATACAATTATGTAAAGTTTAAAAATAAAATAAAATTAAAAAAAAAGAAAAGCCCCAATGTTGGGAAAGAGTGAAGGTAGGAGGAAAAGGGGACAACAGAAGATGAGATGGTTGGAAGGCATCACTGACCAGATGTTCATGACTTTGAGCAAACCTCGGTAGTTGGTGATGGACAGGGAAGTGTGGAGTGCTACAGTCCATGGGGTTGTAGAGTTGAACACCACTAAGCAACTGAACTGAATTGACCCCAAACAGCAAACAAAATACTTATCAACAGGAAAATGGACAAACTGTGATTTATTCATGCAAGGGACCACACATCAGAAAAAAAAAAAAAAAATATTGCTGATACAAACAACTGAACGACTGATGTGGTGGAATATCCCAAGAATGCCAACCAAAATCTAGAGTCAACAAAGAACATACTATTTGATTCCATTGATATAAAGATGTAGGAAAGTCAGATTTAACCTATGGTGACAAATTTAGAACTGTGATTATCTCTACAAGGGGACTGACTAAAATTGGGGATGGTGAAGTTTGAGGGTGAGGGATTGTTTAAGCAAATCAATACATCATTCTTTAATAAACTTTTGATGGATGTCTCCTCTGTAATGGTTAGGTGTCAACAAGTTAGACAAATGTGTTTACTTATCTTCATTAGACTAATTTTTTATAGGTATAGGATATATGAATTTTAAATAAGAATATAATTCTCACATTTTCCAAGGTTTACCAGAAAGATATGGAAGTAATATGAGTTTAAAAGTATAAAGAAAATTTTAATTAAATTATTTCACCACACATTCAAAGGAGTTTAGAATACATGGCACACTAATAAGCCATTCTGGCATTTTGACTATTTTAAGTTCAGTTCAGTCACTCAATTGTGTCCGACTCTTTGCGACCCCATGAATCGCAGCACGCCAGGCCTCCTTGTCCATCACCAACTCCTGGAGTTCACTCAAACTCACATCCATCGAGTTGGTGATGCCATCCAGCCATCTCATCCTCTGTCGTCCCCTTCGCCTCCTGCCCCCAATCCCTCCCAACATCAGAGTCTTTTCCAATGAGTCAACTCTTTGCATGAGGTGGCCAAAGTACTGGAGTTTCAGCTTTAGCATCATTCCTTCCAAAGAACACCCAGGACTGATCTCCTTTAGGATGGACTGGTTGGTTCTCCTTGCGGTCCAAGGGACTCTCAAAAGTCTTCTCCAACACCACAGTTCAAAAGCATCAATTCTTTGGTGCTCAGCTTTCTTCACAGTCCAACTCTCACATCCATACATGACCACAGGAAAAACCATAGCCTTGACTAGACGGACCTTTAAATGCACTTAAAAAAAAGGAGCAAATTTAAGAGCACTCTAATCTTCTTTTTCTTAAAAGCAAGAAATTAAATTCCCATGTGAAAGATATTTTCCTATAACAGAAGCAAAGAGACATTCTTGTCTTAAGGATGGGAAGCTAACGCCAAGAGATATGTATGCAAACAAGCTTGTTAAACTAGCCTTTATGTCCTAGGCACTTTTCAATCCAATTAACTACCTTAGTGCCCAAGCCCCTCGGCTTCCTCTCATTTTCACAATTTACTACTCTTTGTCCAACTACTATTTAAGTTCAACCTTAACTGTTTCTTGGGGTCTTAATTTTCTTGTGAGGACTCTCATGTATATGTTAAAAAAAAAAAAGAAAAATTAAAACTTGTATTTTTTTTCTTCTATTTATCTGACTTACATCAGTTTAATTCTCAGGTCCAGTTTGAGAAAACGGAAAATTTTCCTCCTCTACACCATTTGGTATAGGTATGTTATATACATCTACCCAGAACATTTCCTTACCATATTTAGAACAGAAACCCAAAAGCCTAATATTTGAGAAACAGCTATGTATTATTATAAACTTACCAGAAAGACAATTGTTGCTCACATCCAGTTTTTCCAAAGAAACAAAATGAAAAAGTGGTACGATTTTTGTCAAGCTGAAAACCAAAATGGAATTTAAAGAAAATTTAAATTGGAGTGTTCTTAATATTATTGATGTAATTATACAATAATATATTTATTTAACACAATAATAATGTTATAAATTATAACTCTGGAAGAAATACACAACAGTTGCATTTTCACAATAAAATACAATAATATAACATTAACTAAAAGTACTTTTAAAAAATACAGCAATTCCAATACAATATTGTAAAGTTAAATAAAATAAAATTAAAAAAACATTTCTATATTTGGCAAAACTAATACAATATTGTAAAGTTTAAAAAAAAATAAATAAATAAAATCTTAAAAAATAATAAAAAATAAATAAAAATAAAATTAAAAAAATACAGCAATTATAGGATGCTAAATATTTATTCTATATTTATAATAATATATGTAAATATATAAATATTTATATTTATTTCTAAAGAGAAATGATCATGGAATTGCTAATATCAATAATAAATATCAGGAAGCTTAATGTGTACTTGGTATTAAAATAAGAATAAATGGGCTTTCTGTTGTTTTGTTTAGTCTTTGTATATGGCTAAATTTACGAAGAATTCATAATTTCTATGTATTTTCTCTGGCTCAAACATATAACAAACCATTAAAAGTAAAAAAAACATAAGATTATTTATTTTTACATATTAATAATATAACTTTAATTAGAGTCAATAACTTTGTTTTTAATTTTAAAAAGTTTCCTTTACTAGATTCAAAGTATTATAAGTCTTGTAAGTAAAAATGTTACACTGGGGTTGTTTTTAAATTGGAAATATGCATTTAAGGAACAGAATAATAGAAAATGTTTTCTATTGATAAAATACTTAAATTTATCAAACATATACTAATATTTAAAATTCATACTCATTAATATAACATTGTTCAAATTCTAATAACAGTAAACTTTTCTCTGGCTTTTAATAGTTTCTATCATTTTTAAAGATACAACTATCATTAATACCCCACATTTAAACAAGGAACATAAGTAATATTGAAAATATTCACAGTATTAGTAACAAAAAGCTATGCAGGGAAAATTAATTTTAGTTTGATTTGCATTTCAAACTAAGACAAGATTATACTTTCTTTGTTACATAGCATCACATTACCCTAGCTACTTGGCAATAAAAATTAAGCTAGTTCATCTAAATCTTTAAAAAAGATGAAAATTTCTTTGTATAAAATATATTCTCATTACAAATAAAAAAGTCTTCTGAATTAATACCCTCTATAAATGCTGAAGATTCATACATGTTCAGAATAAGCTTTTACTAAAGGAGTACCTCTGGTACAAAACATATAAAAGAAGTTAACTTCTACTTTTACTTTCTTGGTGTTTATAATGTCCTTCCAGTTGTCCTAGCAGAGATTTTTACATCTTTATTCCTACCAACATCTTGCCACGGTAAAAACAACAACAACAGCAAAAAAAAAAAAAAAAAAAGTACTATTATTCTAAGATCAGAAGTTTACAGGATAATATTGTGACTGGAAGCCTCATGTCACAAAGCCAACCCTTGTGCTGAGCTTAACTCCTCTCTTGTATTATCCTGTTCTACATTAGAAGAGAAACAGAAGATGCTACTGATGCTAAAATAGACTAAATAAGGAGATTAGAAGATCTCTCTGATTATATTCAATCCTAAGTACAATACTACTATTTACACCACCTAAGCAACACTAATTCCAGGGGAAAATATCCAAGGTAATAAAAGAAAAAGTGATCAAATATTGGTCATTACATTTGTATATATGGTTCATTATCGGCATATACATTCCTTAATAGCAAAATTTACTGAAACATCACATGTATTTTAAAAAAGAAAGAAAGAAATGTAAAACTTTTTTAATACATAATCAATGGATGTGAGTTCTAATTTTATGACATTTCCTACTCAGGCATTCTAGATCATTATTACAAGTAAGAAATTTAAGTTCTTCAAGTGAAAATAAATACATTTAGTAAATTCTAATAAATACATTTATTAAATTCTAATAAATACATTTATTAAAAGAAAATTCTTACTTTTTTTACCTTTAGTATATTTCTAATACTAAATATTTGCCCTTATGCTAAAAGGATTTTGAAAGATTAATAGATACTGAGTTTTTCTCTTTTGTCAGAATATCTCATGTTTTTAACAAATAAGTTATATGTGGCAACATTTGGTAACATATAGGTTATAAGAGACATCAACTAAAAATAACCAATCAAGTTTTAAAATTGAAAATAAAATTCTCTTTGCAAAAATAAAGTATTTCTTGAGGTAAAGAAATATTTGGTTTAACTACATATTTTTTATAATAGCAGAATTTTATCTTTTCAGAGAACCATGCTTTTAGAATCATATTCTTTTTTTTGGAAATTTTAATCAAGAAAACTGGCTATTCATTCACCTTTATGACTATTCATTAGGATGGCAGAAACCTAATAGTAGAATCATTTTTTTTAACCTCTATAACTTTCCTTTTACTGACATTCTGTGTATATTTTTTTCCAAGAAAATTCAAACCAGAAAGACAAAGGACATTAGTGAAAACCTAATACCATTTGACCTTGTCACATTAGCCCTGGGCATAAAAAAGATATAAATTTCAAAGACGACAAAAAGCAAAAGATTTGTACAATGAGCAGCCAATGGGAAATAGTTTCCACTTTCTGCTCCTACTTAGAGTCTCACTGGAAGAGGAAAGACTTATGAAGCTGGAGAGTCTTCCAGTTAGAACTCCACTGAGAAAAACTTAAAACAGTCACATGTCCTAAGGAAAATTCAAAACAGAAGTCAGGATGAAACAAGTATTTCAAACAATAAGCAGTAAGCATCATTCTTTATATGTATTTGATTTGTTGGAAAAAAGCATATGGATACATAATTTCTTCCTTGTGATGAAAATATTTATCAAAAATTAAAAGAAAAATATGTACATTTTAAAAGACATGCCAACCACAAATCCAAATATCACATTTATAAAATTCTCCTCAGGTTTGCAACATGTACTGACATACAGTATTGTTTTGAATAATCACAAAATCCTGTAAAATAGGTAAGGTAGGTATTACCACACCTTTTATATGTGAAAAAACTGAGGATCAGGTAGTGAGAAAAGATTTGCTCAGTGTCAACTGACAGGTAAGTCGTTAATTCAGAATTCAAACCCAGCCAGATCTATTGATCCTGAGTTTTACCAAACCTAAAGTAGTTCTGAAAAAGTCAACTCACATGGTAAAAGCTTAACATAATATGGGTAATTTCTACAGTTAATGGTATTAGCTTCTTGTGAAAAATACCTAGTATAAAGATTATTTTTTCACTGATTTTAGGAGATAATTTCACTAATTTACATGTTTATTTCTATCAATCACATTTCCCTGGTGCCCTCAGGACTTATTCACTTATCTTCTCAAAATGGTAGGTTATTTAGTTAAAAGCTTTCAGAAACTCATACACACACACAAAAAAACCCCTTCAAATATAAGTGATATTGTTTAAAAATGCAAAATAATATATATTATATAATTTTACCACTTTTTTATATAGCTAAGTGCACCAGATTTTTCTTTTATTTCTAAGAGATTTTGAGGGTAAGGACATATGTTACTCAGTTTCGTATCACCCAATATAGCAAACACCACCCGAATATCCAAGTGTTAAGAAGCTAATTGCTGCAAACAAAATTATAAATAAGGATTATTTGGTTTAAGTATCCCAGTTATTGTTATCAAATCTACAATTTTTTAAATAGTTCATTTTATAAAATTCCTGGTCATCTATAATTGATATGAGAAAGAAGACACATCATATTGATAGTGCAAAAGTCTATTAGCTAGTGTTAACTTTAATTTTTAAAAGCAGAATATTCCTTTGACGATTTAAATTGTCCAAAGAAATGATGGAATTATTTCTCAAAAATGTTGATGTCTTAAATATTTTCTAAATTCTTTAAGACTATTATGCTCATCAATGTGGCATAAATCTAGTTCTATAAAATGTTAGATATGTCAGTAACTGAGTGCTTTACTCTGTCTGTCCAAAGCATAAACTGAGTATTTCTACAGAAATTGCATTTCTAACCTGAAAAATACTGTGAAAAGATCCGATAAGTTTGTGATGGTCTAAATTACTTAAATAGTATTATCTGACAGTGCTGTTCAGGAATAAATATCTTTTTAAAGGCAAGTCAACTTTCATATTTCAGATATGATTAGAACAACTAGAAGGAATTTTAAAATACAAATTCAGTTTTTGATATGTCAAATTGTGGAATAGTTTAATGGGTAGAAGTCAAATCATTTAGGACTCAAAGGATGAGCACTATTGTGACAGAAATTGAAAGAAAATTATGTTTGGGAGGGGATATATATATATATATATATATAAAACAATGAGTTGTCTTTGTTCACTTGTTTTGCAAGAATTATACCACTCGCAGAAACAACTTCTTGTAAAAGATAGCTCCTTTCCCTTACTTCTTGTGCCTTTGATGACCAAATTAATCATATTAGAGTTAATAGGCCTCAATGAAATATTAAACAGAGGGAGGCATATACATCTTGTACTCCTGTTTCAGTTTCAGTTTTAGACAGCTATTCTCTGCAAAGATCCAGATGTTTGGTGGTTTCAAATGGATCTTCTGTGGCAGGTACCCATCTCGATTTAATATTAAGGTATTTTTTTAAGTGTTACTTTATATCCTTAGGGAAATCAAATTTAAATCTGTCTTAACAGTTTCAAAAAGACATGCAAGTTGAGAGCAGATTAAAAATCGTTCTTCCAGGACTTAATAAGTACCATTTGAGAGAATGAGACATCCTTCTGAATTAAATTAACTACCTCCTGTATTTTCCAAGGAGGGTATCTTTACAAATACAAACAAATCTGCCCTGAGAAATTTCCACAAGTACATTTTTGAGTGAGAAGGAACAAAATGAGTAAGATCAGTGACAATTAAAATCCAACTAAAATTTGAGGATATGTCAATACATGAAGATAGATTTATAATTTATGCACCAAGTTATTATAATGTACATTCCTTGAATTATTGGAAAAACCTAACAGCTTTTCTACTTGTTATGAAGCTCATACATTTACATTAATCATTCACTGCCTTTAAGCTTAATAAAGCAAATTATACTTGTACCTGTTTTGAGAGATAGTCAGGATTTGCAGTAAAGGCAGCCAGTATGAAGAAAATGTTTCCACAGTTGAAATGCTGTTATCATCCAAGTGCAATTCTCTGAGAAGAACGTGATTCCCCAAGAATGGAAGCTATATTTAAAGTTGAGTTATTAGCTTATATTAAGCAAAATATTTGTATCATTTAAACAAATTTAAACATATAAACCCTACCAAAACTCACAGATATATTCTGATAAACAGCATATCATAAATCAAAGTATAATATTTGAGAGTGTTATTATAAATAAAATTCCAATAATAATTTTCATAATTAGCATATTTTTAATTAAAAGCCTTCATGACAAATCTTAATTACAATTGCAGATAAATTTGGTCCCACTTATACACTGAATCATAACTGAAAAGTTATGATCTATATTTTAGTATTATAAAAAACTAATGTTGAATTCATTTGTTTATAAGATATTGTAATAATGTTGAACAGTTTTTAAATAGTGAAAAGTACATAATAGTTTAAAATGGTAATCAAATTCAGTTGATAAGCAAAAAGAATAAAAATTAAACTGCTTTTAAAATGTGTAGTTGATATTTGCAGCAAAAGAAAAATTTTGTGTTAATCAAATTAATCCAAATCAATTACCTCACTTAGATAATTTCCCTGTAACTTCAGTATTTGGAGCAATCCACAGTTTTCAATGCCCTCAACTTCAGTAAGATGATTATGTGAACAATCCAGGTATATAAGGGTAGGTGTATCACAAAGACCTGTTGTACTAATTAACTGATTATGGTCCACGATCAATTGCTGAAGATTTTTCAACGATTCTAAGCCACCTGGAAGAAAAATTTTCCAGGCACTTTATCATACATTCTTACAAACTCTAGAGTTTCAATTTTCTGCTAAATGACTGCATTTTTTTATTTCTGAATATTCCTAATTATAAGACTTAGCTCAATTTTCTGAGGAAAAAATATGTGCAAGAGTAAAATGCATTATTATTTGAACTTCTACCGAAGAGACATATTTTTGAATGACAATTATACACCACTTCAAAATTGAACAAAATACTAGAAGTCATATATTGGGCATTGAATGTTGTATTTCAAATGAAAATATAACAAGGAAGGGGGTGTAATCATTGAAAAAATAGCAGTTTTAAATTCAGTTTCAGAGTCTTTGACTTTTGAATGTTTGGTTAAGTTGGCTATATATTAATAGAATGTAATTTTCATACCATTGAAATATCTACCTTAGATTCACTAATGAAGTAGGTATAACTTATTAATATCAATAAAATATTAGTATATTTTTCTGGTATTATAAGATTGTGACAGTGGCTTTCTTTTTACACAAATAAACTTAAAATCAATGATTTCCATCTAAAAAATATCAGAGGAGCCTTAGATTAGACTACAGCTCAGTGACTATAAAGAAAAAACTGAGAAGGTTGTTTAAATAAGTGATCACTGGAAGAGATGCTAAGGAAGTCTATAAAAATTTCATGGAAGATATTAAAAATATAAAAAAATTTATTTAGAGTGAACATTCTACTATATAACTTCTCTGTAGTTACTACTCTGTTATGTGAAATAAGCATTTCCAGAAACTGAAATATAACTTAAGCTTTAGGGTGAGTACTAGTAAGCAGAATGTCTTCTGTGAGTATCATGCAGATGGGAGTCACTGAACTAGACATTAGAGAACTGAACCTCCTTCTGACTTTTTGTCAAGTCTGCACAAGGTATCTTTTTCAATTAAATGATGAAATAGTTTTTCTACCAAAAATGTTATATGATAATAAATTAAAAGATGATCTTAAAAGAAACATAATTATGAATACAAATTAAAATTGGGAATATATGTAATTAATTGTTCCTGAAGGAATTTAAAGCATTTAATCCAAGATTTATCTTTTTATTATATACTGTGATTTACAGAAAGGGCAGATGGTTTGTTTATATCTACAATGGATAAATAAAAGGAAGAATCAAGTAATATTACCAAGATTTCATGAGAAAACTTAATTCTTTGTATCATCTTTTAAAAATTCAGATAGTGTAATAACTTGAATTCTGAGTATATTGTAAAAATACTTCACAAAGATACATATTAAGAAAAAAATTTTAATTACAGTATATCTAATAGTTGGAGTAAAATAAAGCAACTTAATGCTATGGATGATTATTTCTCATAAAAAATTTTATGCTAAAATGTAAATTTTCACATAATGAAAAATTTTGCAATACCTAAGAGAATCAGGAAAAGGCATAGAAGACCCAAAGGAACAAAAGAAAGACTCAATTTTTAATCCAGACAATAATCGCATTTTTTAAAATTCTTATTTAGAATTAATGTACTGGTATTTTCCTGTAATATAAAATGGCAATTATGACCAAGAGAAAATTATTATCTGATGTTATCAAGGAGTGAATTATTCTGCCCTATAAGATATTTGACTAAAATGAGCCAACATATGCTATCAACTCCAAGGTATTAGAAATAATATATAACATACAATAATAAATATATATTAGCTTCAATATGGGCTTCCTCATAGCTCACTTAGTAAAGAATCTGCCTGCAATTCAGGAGACACTGGTTCAATTCCTGGGTTGGGAAGAGTCACTGGAGAAGGGACAGGCTACCCACTCCAGTATTCTTGGGCTTCCCTTGTGGCTCAGCTGGTAAAGAATCTGCCTGCAATGCGGGAGACCTGGGTTCAATCCCTGGGTTGGGAAGATCCTCTGGAGAAGGGAACAGCTGCTCCAGTAGCCACTCCAGTATTCTGGCCTGGAGAATTCCATGGACTATACAGTCCATGGGGTCATAAAAAGTCAGAAACGACTGAGCAAATTTAAAATCTGCTGAAACAGAAAATACTTCAGTTTAGAATTCTTTGTAATCATATCTACTAACAGAAGCAGAAAATATTAAGAAGAGGTGGCAAGAATACACAGAAGACCTGTACAAAAAAGATCTTCACGACCCAGATAATCACGATGAAGTGATCACTCAACTAGAACCAGACATCCTGGAATGTGACGTCAAGTAGGCCTTAGGAGTCATCACTATGACCAAAGCTAGTGGAAGTGATGGAATTCCAGTTGAGCTATTTCAAATCCTGAAAGATGACACTGTGAAAGTGTTGCACTCAATATGCCAGCAAATTTGGAAAACTCAGCAGTGGCCACAGGACTGGAAAAGGTCAATTTTCATTCCAATCCCAAAGAAAGGCAATGTCAAGGAATGCTCAAACTACCACACAATTGGACACATCTCACATGCTAGTAAAGTAATGCTCAAAATTCTCCAAGCCAGGCTTCAGCAATATGTGAACCGTGAACTTCCTGATGTTCAAGCTGGTTTTAGAAAAGGCAGAGGAACCAGAGATCAAATGGCCAACATCCGATGGATCATGGAAAAAGCAAGAGAGTTCCAGAAAAACATCTATTTCTGCTTTATTGACTATGCCAAAGCGTTTGACCGTGTAGATCAAAATAAACTGGAACAACAGACATGGAACAACAGACTGGTTCCAAATAGGAAAAGGAGTATGCCAAGGCTGTATATTGTCACCCTGCTTATTTAACTTCTATGCAGAGTACATCATGAGAAACACTGGGCTGGAAGAAGCACAAGCTGGAATCAAGATTGCCAGAAGAAATATTAATAACCTCAGATATGCAGATGACACCACCCTTATGGAAGAAAGTGAAGAACTAAAGAGCCTCTTGATGAAAGTGAAAGAGGAGAGTGAAAAAGTTGGCTTAAAGCGCAACATTCAGAAAAGTAATTTCATGGTATTCAGTCCCATCACTTCATGGCAAATAAATGGGGAAACAATGGAAACAGTGGCTGACTTTATTTTTTTGGGCTCCAAAATCACTGCAAATGGTGACTGCAGCCATGAAATTAAAAGATGCTTACTCCTTGGAAGGAAAGTTATGACCAACCTAGATAGCATATTAAAAAGCAGAGACATTACTTTGCCAACAAAGGTCTTTCTAGTCAAGGCTATGATTTTTCCAGTGGTCATGTATGGATGTGAGAGTTGGACTTTAAAGAAAGCTGAGCACCAAAGATTTGATGCTTTTTAACTGTGGTGTTGGAGAAGACTTTTGAGAGTCCCTTGGACTTCAAGGAGATCCAACCAGTCCATCCTAATGGAAATCAGTCCTGGGTGTTCATTGGAAGGACTGATGTTGAAGCTGAAACTCTAATACTTTGACCACCTGATGTGAAGAACTGACTCATTTGAAAAGACCCCGATGCTGGGAAAGATTGAGAGCAGGAGGAGAAGTGGATGACAGGGGATGAGATGGTTGGATGGCATCATCGACTCAATGGACATGAGTGTGGGTAAGCTCCGGGAGCTGGTGATGGACAGGGAAGCCTGGTGTGCTGCGGTTCATGGGGTCGCAAAGAGTAAGACACAAGTGAGCAACTGAACTGAACTGAACTGAACATCAATTAACCTGCTCAAGCAAATAAGTCATTTCAATCAAAAGGAAATGCTAATTAATATTAATTTGTAGTTGTATAAAATAAAATGTCCTTTATCAAATATTTAAATGCCTTAAGCAATCTACTTCCATAAACTTAATATTTTTTAAAGCCATGCACATTGCTCTTAAGTTTCTCAGAGCTAATCAAGAACAGGATTTTCTATTAGCTCATTTAGAGCAGGGAATGCACTTGTGAAACTTTTCAACGGTCACCTTAAGAGGAGATCCAAACATGAAACTTTAGGTTATACACTGAAGAAAGGCAAATAATCTGACACAAAAGCTAAAAGTAAAAGGAAACAGCACATAAAGCAGGAGAATAATTGGGAAAAGAAAAGGCAAATGAGATTCTGTGCTGATGGCAGTGATGAATAAATATACATTTTACAATTATCGAAGGTATTTCTATTTACACTAAATTATATGCAGTCGACAGTGTGAGCCAGAGTAGGCAAATGAGGAGAAAAGGCCACTGCCTTAGCAAGTAATGATGCAGCAGCAGAATTTTTCTAGAGGTCCCCATCGAGTAATAGAAGGAAAGCCACAGTGCAGTGGGAGGGAGACAGTGAGTGTCGACTACTTTTTAGATATTTGATAATGGTGAGAAGACCCTTCAAAGTCCTTAAAATGGCCCACAATACCCCATCTCTGAACTAATCCTCTACTATCCCTTTCTCTTGGTTCATTCTAACAAGCTGACCTCCTGGCTGTTCCTTGAACATACCACTCAGGGCTGCCTGAATATGTGAGAAACAACAATCAGGGTGTGGCATGTTAGGCTAGGAAGAACTAAAACTCATCAGCTAATTAGACTGATGCTGACGCTGAATCTCCAATACTTTGGCCACCTAACGGGAAGAGCTGTCTCACTGGAAAAGGCCCTGATGCTGAGAAAGACTAAAGGCAGGAAGAGAAGGGGATGACAGAGGATGAGATTGTTGGATCTCATGGTTGGCATCACAGACTCAATGGACCTGAGTTTGAACAAACTCTGGCAGATGGTGAAGGACTGGGAAGCCTGTTTGCTGCAGTCCATAGGGTTGTAGAGAGTTGGACACAACTGAGTGACCAGACAACAACAAATCAGCCAATTTCAGATATTAAGACGTCATGATTCTCTACCAATATACAGAGAAGGTACACTTGTCCGTAGAGATTCCATCAGAGAATCCAATCTGGTGAAATTATCATGATTTCAAGCCTCAGATACTAAGGAATGTTTGAGCATGTCTACTTCTAGGAATCAATTATATAGTAACACACACACAACTATGAAGTAACATATAGAGAGATTCCTTGCCATATTATTTAAAAAGCAAAGAAATGGATAAAAGTTAAATGTCTATCAGTAAGGGAATAGTAAAATAAATTATGATGTGAAAGTCACTCAGTCATGTCCAACTCTTGGTGACACCATGGCTATATAGTCCATGGAATTCTCCAGGCCAGAACTGGAGTGGATAGCCTTTCTCTTCTCCAGGGGGTTTTCCTAACCCAGGGATCAAACCCAGGTGGATTCTTTACCAGCTGAGCCACAAGGGAAGCCCAAATAAATCATGGAGCATCTTTAAATGAATACGTATAATCTTCAATATGAACTAATCTAACATAGAAGAATGCCCATGATGCATTTTTGCATGTAAAATCCAAGTTGCATACATAGGATTTTAGCTATTGAGTATACCTTATATTAAATATACACCTCTATGACTGTATTACATTGAACAAGGCCTAGATTGATTTGTAAGCAACTGTAAATGGTGGTTACTCCTCAAAATAAGAAAGAGAATGGAAGAAGCAGACAGAGAGAAGTTAAACTGTATACACTGTATACTTTTCTAGGTTTTAATTCTTAAATGCGAAAGTGTTAGTCACTCAGCCATGCCTGACTCTGTGTGACCCCATGGACTGTAATCCACCAGGCTCCTCTGTCCATGGGATGCTCCAAGCAAGAATACTGGAGTGGGTTGCCATTTCCTTCTCCTTTTAAATTAGAGTGTACTTATTCTATAATAATTTTAAAAACAATATATTTTTTAAAAAATCAGAGCAAGTACTGAATAGAATTGTTATTCTATATTTAATTCTGACTACCACTATCACCAAATGGTCATTGGACTGAACAAAAATGAGAAAAAACTGATGCTATCAATCATTAGAAGCGTTTGCTATACAGCCAAATTGTGGGAACACTGTTCATAGACAGGAGGGCATATCTGTTAGATTTCAAGATCAAAATTTTAGAGGAAATTTAGTGAAATGGCAAAAGAGATTTGGCAGTATGTGTAAAACACTGGCCTAACTAATGTCCAACCTAGATAGCATATAAAAGCAGAGACATTACTTTGCCAACAAAGGTCCGTCTAATCAAGGCTATGGTTTTTCCTGTGGTCATGTATGGATGTGAGAGTTGGACTGTGAAGAAGGCTGAGTGCTGAAGAATTGATGCTTTTGAACTGTGGTGTTGGAGAAGACTCTTGAGAGTCCCTTGGACTGCAAGGAGATCCAACCAGTCCATTCTGAAGGAGATCAGCCCTGGGATTTCTTTGGAAGGAATGATGCTGAAGCTGAAACTCCAGTACTTTGGCCACCTCATGAGAAGAGCTGACTCATTGGAAAAGACTGTGATGCTGGGAGGGATTGGGGGCAGGAGGAGAAGGGGACGACAGAGGATGAGATGGCTGGATGGCATCACTGACTCGATGGACATGAGTCTGAGTGAACTCCAGGAGTTGGTGATGGACAGGGAGGCCTGGCGTGCTGCAATTCATGGGGTCGCGAAGAGTAGGGGACACGACTGAGCAACTGAACTGAACTGAACTGAACTATTACCAATGCGGGAGGATGGGGAAGATGTGCATTTGTGCGTGCGTGTGCATACCTAATGAAGAAAAGAGAAGGAAATCATCTAAAAACTAGGTACTGAGGTCTGCCAACAACCATGTGAATGTGAGATGGAAAGGAGGCCTTTCAGCCTCACTGAGCCTTGAGGTGGTGGCAGCCCGGTGGCACCGCTGCACTGCAACCTCAAGAGAAACCCTGAGCCAGAGCCTCCCAGCCGAGCCGGTTCCAGACGCCCGATCCACAGAAAACAGGAGGTGATAAATGTCTGTGGGTTTAAGCTGCTAAATTTGGGGATACTTTGCTTCAGAAAAATATATAACTAATACAGTAAGGCTCCTACTCTGAAGAACACATGAGGAAGAAGAAAATATGTTGAAAATGTTTTGGGCTAGGAAAGAACATTTAAAGAAATTTAATGTAATGAGAATTCAAATACACTAAAATAACAGGAGTAGGTAAACAAATGGAGCAAAATAGCACCATAACAGAAGTGACAAATCATTTGGAAAAACCAGTGTACAGAACAGAGAGCTAAAGATTGGATGGCTCACAAAGAAGAGATAGCCACTGTGAGAATAAAATATTTAGAAGCAGAGATAAAATGACATGGATTACATTAATTAGATAAAAACAGACATGACAAAGTCAACCAAATGTAGATCATCTATGACTGAGAAATAGAACCAAACCAAAAAAGCTTTCAAATTTATAAAAAAAAATCTTCCAGAAATGAAGGAAGAAAAATCTATAGTTTTTATTAATCAAGGACAAAGGATATATTATTCAGGTATTTGAGCAGAAACCAGTTATGAAGGAGTAAAATCAAGTTAGCCTCTAGTTTAACAGCAGAAACAAACATCAAAATGCAGTGGAGCAACATCCATGAGGGTTTCTCAGGTCATTCAGTGGTAAAGTATCCACCTGCCAGTGCAGGAGATGCAGATTTGATCCCTGGGTCGGGAAGTTCCCCGGAGAAGGAAATAGCAACCCACTCCAATCTTGCCTGGGAAATCCCATGGACAGAGAAGCCTGGTGGGCTACAGTCTATGGGATTGTAAAAGAGTCGGACACAACTTAGGGATTAAACAAAAACAATAAATTGTTACTTCACTATTAGAATAAAAAATATATGCCTAGAACACATCTCTTTACATATACTTTAATAATCACAGGTTTTATTAAACATTTTTTAATATTTAATTAAACTTTACTTAATTATCTAAACCTTCTTTAATCTTTATCCTAAGTAGATTCATTTACATAGAAAAAGTAGGCATCATTGCCTGAATTGTTACAGATAGCGTTCATTCCAGTGATTTCATACTTTGATCACATTTTTTCGTATAACATATCTTCTTCATAAAGCAGGTCATTTTGTTTACCATTTTACATTTGCTATTCCTCAAAGAGTTTTGAATCTCTATTCAGGTATTAGCTATGTTTATTACAGTTTTTATTTTCTTATTAGTTATATGTGATAATTTTTTTCTAACTTCCTGAAATAATAGGCATGAAATAACTTTTCTGTTAACATATATAAATTATTTACAGTTTTCACATTCCTATTAGGAATATGAAAATCTGTTTTTATAAAAATAGCTTTACTTGTAATATAAAACTCATAACTTTTTGTACAGTCCTAAGACTGTGTTGTGTCCTCATGGAAATAGAAAATGTATATAGACAGAATATCTGCTCAAGTATCATTTACTTGATAAATTCAACTAGAATTAAAAAAAAATATGACATGGACAATTATTCACAATTTATTGTTAAGTGAATAAAGTTAATTTCAAAACAATATAACAGTAGTGATTTTTAAAATGGATTAAAAACAATCTAGAAAGTTCATCAGTACTGGCTATATCTGGATGGTGGGAATATGGATTGTTATTTTATCATTTTACATTATAATTTATAGAAAATAAGATTATGTAGATTAAAAGTTAGAAAAAGATACAAAATTCAATTTCCAGAAATTTCTGTTCAGATAGTGAGATCTTTACCCTTGAAAATAACTAAAAGCAGTAACTACATTTTTTTAAAGTGTTTCCAAATGAGTTGTTAAGGAAGAATTCTCAGTCCAAAATCTGAATAGATATGGTAGGCAAAGAGAAGTAGGCAGAACGGCAAAGCCAGTTTTCAGAGTGAGAAAACTTGTTAAATCCGATGAATATGAAGATCAATTTCTATAGCCTCACAATTTGAGGAAACAAAACTTAAAATTCACCAACAGTAAGCAAGTATGACAGACAACCCCAAGTAAACTGGAACCCCAATCAGCTATACCCAACCAGAAGACAGGAAATTAAGCTACCTATCTCAAAACCTCAAAATTCAGTGAAAAAGGGAAACAGTCCTTCCTTTAAAATAATAAACACAAGCTGACTCTCCCATAGGTTTGCAATTCAAATTCACAATAATGGTGAGCAGAAAACTTCCACCAAAGATGTAGCACAAATGATTCTACATTGCTTCTGTCCTTTGAAATCCGAAAAAGTCTCTAAAGAACAAACTTTAATCTCATAACTAGGAAAAATCACAAAGTGTAAGAAAGAAACAGGTAACAAAAAGTACATGAAATACACAAAGAAATAAGATGCCGTAAGAGTTATCAGAAATAACAAATTCCAGCAAAGCTAGACCCACACGAAAATCAGAATTAACTCAAAATAAAAACTCAATGACTAGGATTAACAGTAAATTAGAAATTATTAATTGAAACATATAGAAATTAACTAGAGGAAGTAAAGAAAGGTGAGAAAGACAGAATATAGGAAATGTGGAGACAAGAGTCAGAAGATCTACTGTATAAAGTACTTCAACAAAATGAGGAAATAACTTTTGAAGAGAGATAATGACTAACAGATAAAATTTAAAAGTGAAAATCACAAGTTCAATAATTTCATCAGACCCCAACAGGATGAATTAAAAAGAAACCCATGTCTAGACACATCAGAATAAAAATTCATAATAGGAATAACAAGAAAAAAATACTTGAAAAAACATGGGAAATATCCTCAAAGTTTCAGAAATTTAAGAGCTGATTTCTTAAAGCAACATTGAAAGTTAAAAAGTAATAAAATAATATAGATTATTGAAAGAAAATGAAGTTCAATTTAGAAAAATACACCCAGTTAAATTATAATTCAACAATAAACATTAAGTAAATACATTTACAGAAAAACTGAATCTTCCACAAACTGGTTCAGTTCTTAGAGAAAAATTTTTAAAATATCTGTATCAGAAGAATGATGGTGATTGAAGATCTTAAATGAAAAAAAGAATAAAGGGCATAAAAGCAATAAACATGGGCAAATATGTGCAAACACTGACTGTATAAAATAACCATAATTGTGTAGCTTGAAGGTTTCAATAAAAATACACTTAAAATTCTGAAAAATCAATTAACTTGAGATAAACTGAGTATATTTTATAATTTCTTTGGTTACCACTAAATTAATAAAGTATATAACTATAAAACAATTGAGGAAAAAAGGAGGAGATGAGGGGGGAAATACCAAGTAAGTCAAAAGAAGACCTGAGAGGAGAAGAGGGAAAACAGAAAATGTAGCAAAGACATTCTGTTTACAGTAACAATGGACTAGGTAATAAGAAAAAATATAAACGTAGCTGAAGGCACATAAGAATAAATGATATTATGTAGAATGAGAGGATTAAGTTCCAGAAGAGATGAGGTGAACACATGGATATCATTCAGGATATCGATTAATTTGAAAAGGAAAATCTGATCCCTTGTAGCACCAGGGGATCAAAATTGACCCCACATCTCTTCTCAGCAAAAGAGGAACAAGAATCCCTACTTAACGTATGGTTAGGACCTCCATGTGCTTCACATTAATACAAATATAGAATAGTTCCCAAGGTACTGAAGACCAGATTAAATAATATCAATACCAAAATATGGATTAGCTGAACAGAAATTGCTAATGCTTGTGGCTTTAAATAGCAAAAACCACTGGAGAAAAAAAATAATAAAATCATCGCCTCAAACTGATTCTGTAGTTTTGTTTTTCTTAGTATTCTCTGACTGTAAATTAACAAAAAAAAACTAAACAGTTGGATAACATCATGTGACGACAGAGCCAGAAAACAACATATAATCGAAACTATAAACAAGGTATCCAGATAATAGAGTTACCAGACACAGAAATTATCAAAACTCTGCTGAGCCTATTAAAGAAAATTAAAAGCTAAAACTTATGTATAAGGTACTATAAAATGTGAATTGAATTCTAAACCAAAGAAGCAAATAAAAGTTTTAAACTTGAAAACCTACATAACTGCAAACAAGCCTTTATGAATGGATCGCACATTCTATTAGACACAGCTAAAGAGAGAATTAGTGAACTATAATTTGAGTCACAGGAAACATCCAGAATGACACGTAGAGATGCAAGGGAAATGTCAGAGAATTATAAAACATAAAGGGGGCTATAGAATACAGAGGGAATATATATCTACATCTATATACTTATATAAAGAAATGATAGCTCAGAAATTTTCAAGACTGAATAAAGATGCCAAACCACTGGTTTCAGAGGTACAGTGGATTCAAGCAGGGTGAATACAAAAGTCACTACGGTAGGAATATCAGAGTAAACTGATGAAAACAATGGCCAAAAGAAAAGTCTTTAAAGGGGAAATAATTTTTTCTTCCAAGGATCAACAATTAGGTTGTTGCACATCAACCTAGGCAAGGAAACCATAATAAAATAGGATACAATCACAATGCAGCAAATGCATATCAAATGATAAGCAGGTATCTCAAAATACATACACACAGATGTGTGTGTGCGTGTGCACATGCGCATATTCTTCAAGGGAAAGGGATATCACAGACAAAAGGTAGAATAAAGATCAATGGAAAGGTTTTAAAACTGACTTTTATTGTTGTTTTTCAGTTGCCAAGTCATGTCCAATTTTCATGACACCATGGACTACAGCATGCCAGGCTTCCCTGTCTCTCACCGTCTCCTGGAGTCTGTGCATGTTCATGTCCATTGATACCATCCAACCATCTTGTCGTCTGTTGCGCTCTTCTCCTGCCTTCAATCTTCCCCAGCATCAGGGTCTTTTCCAATGAGTTAGCTGTTCACATCAGGTGGCCAAAGTATTGGAGCTTCAGCATCATTATCAGTCCTTCCAAACAGTATTCAAGGTTGATTTCCTAAATCTACTGGTTTGATCTCCTTGCAGTCCAAGGGACTTTCAAGAGTCTTCTCCAGCACCAGAGTTCAAAGGCATCAATTCTTCAGTGCTTTGCCTTCTTTATTGTGCAGCTTTCACGTCCATACATGACTACTGGAAAGACCACACATAGCATTGACTATATGGACCTTTGTTGGCAAAATCATGTCTTTGCTTTTTAACACTGTCTAGGTTTTTCACAGCTTTCCTGCCAAGAAGCATCTAATTTCATGGCTGCAGTCACCATCCACAGTGATTTTAGAGCCCAAGAAGAGGAAATCTGTCACTACTCCACCCTTTCCCCTTCTATTTGCCATGAAGTGATGGGACCAGATGTCATGATCTTACTTTTTTTTTTTTTTAATATTGAGTTTTAAGCCAGCTTTTTCATTTTCTTCCTTCACCCTCATCAAGAGGCTCTTTAGTTCCTCTTCACTTATTGCCATTAGAGTGGTATCATCTGCTTATCTGATATTTCTCCCAGCAATCTTGATTCCAGCTTGTAAATCATACAGCCTGGCATTTTGCATGATGTCCTCTGCATATAAGTTAAACAAACAGGGTAACACACAGCCTTGTCATACTCCTTTCTCAATCCTGAACTAGTCAGTTGTTCCATACTGGATTCTAACTGTTGCTTCTTGACCCACATACAGGCTTCTCAGGATGCAGGATACTGGTACTCCCATCTCTTTAAGAGTTTTCCACAGTTTGTTATGATCCACACAGTGAAAGACTTTAGTCAATGAATCAGAGGTAGATGTTTTTCCTGGAATTCCCTTGCTTTCTCTATGATCCAGCAAATGTTGACAATTTGATCTCTGGTTCCTCTGCCTTTTCTAAACCCAGCTTGATCATCTGGAAGTTCTTGGTTCATGTAATTCTGAAGCCTAGCTTAGAATATTTTGAGCATAACCTTACTAGCATGAACAATGAACAATGCAAAGAAATAGAGGAAAATAATAGAAAGGGAAAGACTAGAGATCTCTTCAAGAAAACTGGAAATATCAAAGGAACATTTCATTCAAAGATGGCCACAATAAAGGACAGAAATGGTAAAGACCTAACAGAAGCAGAAGACAGCAAGAAGAGATGGAAAGAATACACAGAAGAGTTGTACAAAAAAAAGATCTTTATGACGCGGATAACCACGATGGTGTAGTCTCTCCTCAGAGCCAGACATTGTGCAGTGCAAAGTCAAGTGGGCCTTAGGAAGCACTATTGCCAATAAGGCTAATGGAGGTGATAGAATTCCAGCAGAGCTATTTAAAATCCTAAATGATGATGCTATTAAAGTGCTGCACTCAACATGTCAGCAAATTTGGAAAATCTAAATGATATTGACATTATAAAATAATGTTGTCTTAAGGCATTCAAAACACACATATAGACACATATATATGCATGCAGAGTTAATAACACACTGATAGTACATTAAGTTGGGAGGGAATAAATTCAATTTTCTAAGATCCTAGAATTGCCTTGGAATAAAGAGGAAGGTGGTAAATAAACTTAGATTTGGTAAAGAAAGAAGGAATGATATAACACCTATGGTAAGCCAAAAGAATACTAAAAGAATATAAAACTGAAAATATAAAAGAAAAATATAATAATTTAAATCCTCAGCAAAAGTAAAAGAAGGCAAGAAAAGAGGGGGAAAAAGCAGAAAAGGAAGAACAAATAGAATCAAATAGTAATAGAGTAATTGAATCTCAAATATCTCAATAATTGTACTTAATTATTGATTACACTATCAGGGACTTAAAGGCTACAAATCAAACTGAGTTTGTCAGGCATTTTAGATAAAACAATAACAAAACAACACATTTTTTCTGTTATAGTACAAAAATTCCAAGAAGAGAACTTGTAGAAATACTGTAAGTGAAAGGTTAGAGAAAGATGTATTATGTAAACACTAAAACAGCAGTTCTCAAAGTGTGGTCCAGTGTCCCCATCCAGAGATACTTTTTAAAGATTTCATGGAGTTAAACCTGTTTTCATAATAATTCTAAGAGGCCATTTGTCTTTTCTACTCGCATTTGCTCAAAAGTGTATAGTGGAGCTTTCCAGAGGCTACATGAGGTGTGATATTGTAGCAAATTGAATGCAGAAGGACACACGGAAATCCAGCTGTCTTGTGTTGTTAGACATTAAAGAGATTTGCAAATATGTGTACAATGACCCTCTTCTCACTGTATTTTTTTTGTATTTAAAAATACAATTATTATTCTAAAACTGTTACAAATGCAAAGACTTTATTAAACTTTGAATGAATTAACAAATAAAAACAAACATCTCAGTTTTTCTAATACAGTAAATATTGATATACATGAGCCATATAAATCGAAGCTAACTGAGGTTCCCAATAATTATTAAGAATGTCAGAAAAGTCCCGAGTTCAAAAGAAAGCTGGTTCGATTTTGTCAAACACACAAAACCAAGGAAGAAAGCTCCGATACAGTTGAAAAGGGACATTAAAAATGATAAAATGGGTCAATTTAACAGAAACCTATAACAGTTAAGTGAAAGAGGAAACTGAAAAGGTTGGCTTAAAGCTCAACTTTCAGAAAACTAAGATCATGGCATCTGGTCCCATCACTTCATGGGAAATAGATGGGGAAACAGTGGAAACAGTGTCAGACTTTATTTTTCTGGACTCCAAAATCACTGCAGATGGTGATTGCAGCCATGAAATTAAAAGACACTTACTCCTTGGAAGGAAAGTTATGATCAACCTAGATAACATATTCAAAAGCAGAGACATTACTTTGCCAACAAAGGTCCATCTAGTCCAGGCTTTGTTTTTTCCAGTGGTCATGTATGGATGTGAGAGTTGGACTGTGAAGAAAGCTGAGTGCCAAAGAATTGATGCCTTTGAACTGTGGTGTTGGAGAAGACTCTTGAGAGTCCCTTGGACTGCAAGGAGATCCAACCAGTCCATTCTAAAGGAGATCAGTCCTGGGATTTCTTTGGAAGGAATGATGCTGAAGCTGAAACTCCAGTACTTTGGCCACCTCATGCAAAGAGTTGACTTACTGGAAAAGACTCTGATGCTGGGAGGGATTGGGGGCAGGAGGAGAAGGGGACAACAGAGGATGAGATGGCTGGATGGCATCACCGACTCGATGGATGTGAGTTTGAGTGAACTCTGGGAGTTGGTGATGGACAGGGAGGCCTGGCGTGCTGTGATTCACGGGGTCGCAAAGAGTCGGACACGACTGAGCAACTGAACTGAACTGATAACAGTTATAAATTTGTGTGCACCAGATAGCATGGCCTCAAAAATGGATCATCCAAAAAAATTCATTTGTGTTTTTCCAGTGTTACAGTAAAAATATTAAAAAAAAAAAAGCTATGACAATCAAGATCTGCAATCTACAATCATCACAGGAGTCACGTAAATCATGTTTTCTCTGGGACTATGCTAACAGGACCAGTGCCCCATTCAACAAGCAGTATGGTATATATCACTAAGGCTTCCCTGATAGCTCAGTTGGTAAAGAATCCACCTGCAATGCAGGAGACTCTGGTTCGATTCCTGGGTTGGGAAGATCTGCTGGAGAAGGGATAGGCTACCCACTCCAGTATTCTTGGACTTCCCTTGTGGCTCAGCTGGTAAAGAATCCGCGTGCAATGCAGGAGACCTGGGTTGGGAAGATCCCCTGGAGAAGGGAAAGGCTCCCCACCCCAGTATTCTGGCCTGGAGAATTCCATGGACTGTACAGTCCATGGGGTTGCAAAGAGTCGACACTACTGAGCAAATTTCACCTCACTTCAGGGTATATCACTAATGAACAGGCCCTGAGGCAGGCAGTCCTGAATTTTAATAACACACGCCTATTTGAAAAAAAAAAAAAAAAAAATATATATATATATATATATATATATAAACAAGTTATTTAACTTCTCTAATCCTTTGTTCCTTTTTTTGTGGAATGGGAATGATTTCATACTATAGGGAGGATTAAGAAAAATATTTTCAGTAGTATGTATAACACTTTCACATGTTTGTACTAAAAGTAGTTATTGTTTCCTAACAATCATCCTCATAAAAACAAGGAGTTAGAAAACTGTAACTGCAGTGACCAAATAAGGCTTCAAAGAGATATGTTTGAGCTAAAACTTAAAGAAGGAATAGTATATTAATACACACTCAGAAATGTCTATACACAACTGATTAAACAGTAATTTGATCCAGTCAATGCACTGGATCAAAAGGCAGAGTCTAGATGGGAAGGAAGTTAGAATAAATTGACGCCCTTCCTCTTTTAATCTTAGAAATTCTTTGTTGTCAAATAAAGGATGAGAATTGAGCAAAATAGACCTATAGCAAGACTTATGTTAGAGTATCATTACTTCCTCAACATCTCTAAGAAAATTATTCTCTTCCAGTCAAAATTTCTGACATTTCTTCTACAACCCATCAAAAACAAAACCAATAAAACCCCCCAAAATTCAACAGTCTCTTTCAAAGGACTTTCATATAATATAAAATTTCTTAAATCTTCTTGAGTCTACAGCTTCAATAAATTCCTTAGTAGCCCTTTAAAAGTTCCCTAGGTCCCACAAAATAAAACTGAAGTCAAGTACATTTATCCCTCAAAAAGCCATTGCCTGCGGCAAAATTAGCATTTGGCTATACTTGTTATAAATATCTATTTCAAAGAATTCCTCCCACAGAAATGAGCCAATGGTCTAATAAAACATTCTTACCACAGGAGGGGGGGGGGGGGGGAAACTTTCCTGTAAGGAACAGCAAAAATAAAGATGTTGAATTAGGCGGAAGGTTTTCACTAAATAAGTGTTTGGTAAGGTCTACCTCCTTTAGTTGCTCCACGACTGCTATATTTGACAGCTATGTACAAACGTGCTGAGTTACACATGAGATTTTCAATTTCCATCAGAAGTCCTTCAGGATCATACAGGTTGTACAGAAAAAAGAAAAAAAAAAAAAGAATACTGGAACAGGAATCAGGAAATGAGGATTCTAGTCCCACCTATGCCAGAAGTTAGATGAAAACTATGTAGGTCTGTTTTTCCATCTGTAAACCAAGAAGCCTGGACTGGCAAATCTGCAAAATCCCTTTCAGCTTTGTACTAGGCATTGTGTAGCATTTAGTAAGCTAGCGCCATCTAGTGGAATCCAAAGAATTCACTAAGTGTATAATGAAAAACATTCCTACAAGCAAAATATCTACAGTTTTCTCTTATTTTGCTTCATTATTTTTTCCTAATGTTCCAATGACAACATTTGGCAGCAAGAATTAACTCAGGCACATTTCTCCATGAGCCATAATACAGTAATCAAACCTGTATGAACATGCTGAATTAGTTCAGTATCTTTCAAACTTAGAATACTAGTTTCATTTTTTTCAGAAGGCAGTATTAACTGAAAATAAAGCAGCAAGAAAAAACAACAACATCAAAAAACTCCTGGTATCTATCTACTTACAATAATATTTTCTACAAATGTGTTACCTGAAATTTATAAATTAATGATTTATAAATTATTGGCCTCCAAGAAACCATTTTTCCAGATTAAAGTTTTACGAAAATACCAGAGACAGAAGCTGCATGAATAAGGAAACAAAAACAATTATATGCTTTTACACATTAACAACACACTTATTTTCATTTTTACCCAATAGTCAACAAAGAAAATATATTGATTTACACCTATTTTCTTTCTTTCTGTTCTAATGCCTGGAAAAACATTTACACATAGTCAGTGCTCAATATATTTGCTCATTAATAAACTTATTGGTGAATAAATCTTAAAATTATATGTTTCAGCATAAGAGTTTATAATATGGTATAGTAAAACAGTAATAACCTTAAATTATACTAAATGCATATTTATGAGAGAGGCAATAGAATGAAACAATTAAAAAATCAGGTATCAGCATAGACAAGTGATTTTCAAATCCTGGCTCTATCACTAAATAATGGTGTGATTTTAGACAACTTACTTAAACTTTGTATTTCAGTTTTCTTATCTGTAAAAAAAAAAAAGATTAAACAGTACCCAACTCATACCACTTATGTGAAAATCAAATGAGTTAATATGTATAAAGTACATAAAATAAATGCCTGGTTGGTAGTAAAAAAAAAAGTTATCTATTACTATATTTATTATACTAAGTTCTATAAAACATCTTGGTCATGAAGCATGCATTTTAAAAATTAATTTAGTTTTAAAATGTTTCTGCTAGAAAGTCAATAAAACACAACATATTTTTGGAGGATAAAAGAAAATGAATTATAATTTACAAATCACCTATTTTTCATTTGTGTTGGCTATTCATTTAAAAAAAAATAACTCAAAACATGAAAGATTCCCCACAGATGAGTTTTATCAGCTTTAATGATCACTGTGGCAACATTTATTTAAGAAAAATTTCTTTCATTTTTTTTCTCAACATTACTTAAAGAAACAAAATCCTACCAATTTTGCCTGAAATTTTCTTATGGGAAATTTCAGGTAAAAGAAAGCATGAAATACAATGATGGTAACAAGCCTTAAAATTTAAATTGAAGTCCACCTAAATTAAAGTGAGTTATAAAAGATAAATATTCATGTAACTTTAAGGAAAAAACATAAAACTTTATTCAGAATTAAAAAGCATAATAAAATCTCTTTTCCCATTAAAATAAATCTGTCTTTAAAATAATCAATCTAAAGTTAATTTAAAGAGCTTAAAGCAATTATTTTGCACATTCAAGGTGTGCAAAATAATCCAGATCAAAAAAGTAATCATTAAATTACTATGAAATTTATATGACCATGTATACCCAACATAATAGTTTATTTTTTGCTACATTTGACCAGAAAATAATCTGTACCTCAATATGTAACATATCTTAAGGATATAATTTTGAATTATATTTGAAATTAATATTTCAGATATGATTAACAATTATAAACTTTCATTTCCATAATCACAGCAACAACATGCTTAAACAAAGTGTTAACTTCATTACTTTCTATTTATAGAATTAAATTTTAAACTTTTACTTTGAAAAAGTATAGTTCACATTATGTTTCTATTTCTACAATTAACTACTTCAACTAGAATGGAAAATATTTACCAACAAATGATTTCAAATGAACTGCCTTAAAGAGAATAACAGAGCTACTATTTTGATTCACTAAATGCAAATAAAGTCAAATAAAACTGTACAATATTTTCTAATAAAAAGAGTAATTAGAACATATCACATATTAACTAGTGTAATAATTATAGCTTAGTTAGAATTAGGAACAAATTAAACTCGAAAATACAAGTGTAGAATATGTGGTATTGCTTCCAATTTTATTTCACCTCCTTAAGAAATATTATAGTATGGAATGGTGACTTATTAACTTATAAACACAAATCTATCTTTGTGCCCCTTCATAAGAGTTCTTGGCATCAATATATCATTGAAAGACAAAATCTATGCTTTTCACTTAGCTCAACCAGAATCTCCATAAGCAGTTCCTGAAGATGAAAAACAGACTCCAACTGGTTCAGAAAATCTACTTTCTCCTGTATACTCTTCTCACACTCCATAAATACAGCATTTCATGGTACCCAACAGACAGCAAAGATGTCTTTTACCTTGTTTGCTCAAGTGTACGACACAGAGATGCCTCGGGTACATCAATTAATACTATGGCAGTTTTCACATAAATCTTGCAGATATCCTATCCCAGGAAATTCACTGGCTACAAAAAATCCCATACAGAACTGCTGGCAATGAAAATGAAGTGAATGGAAGTTCAAGCATTTCTTCTTACAAACAACTTTTTCTTTCTCTCAAACTTGCTTTAGTGCTTGCCAATAAAGCAACATACATTATCAGTGCACTTGCTTTCATTCCAACAACAACAAAATTATTTCTGTATGCATTTTAAATTAAAATTTTAATATAAAAGTTGTATCAAAAGTATCAGTATTTCCATATGGGAGAAGTCATGAATGGTCCCAAAGTAGGCAGCATGGACACATAGGCAAATAAACATATTAAAAAGCAATACACACTACATTTTAAAAACTGTGTCTTGAAATGTTTGCAAAACAAAAGCTTGCCTTGTGAAATCAACTATATGTTTCCCTTATTAAACAACAAAAGGGGGAGTTGATGGTAACTGATTAGATTCAATTCTCCCCAAATCTCTGCCATAAACTCATAAAGTGCAGCAAAGAAATCAAAATGCTCACAACCTATCCTTTCATTGCAAATGGGAGACAAAGAAATCACAAGTTAAATTTTTTTTCTAAGTAGGAAAATAAGTATCTGGGATCAACACAATCCAGGCTGAATTCACACTTTTACAAAGGAAATCCTGGGGGGTAGTCCTAAGATGGCAGAAGAATAGGACGGGGAGACCACTTTCTCCCCCACAAATTCATCAAAAGAACATTTAAACGCTGAGTAAATGCCACAAAACAACTTCTGAATGCCAGCAGAAGACATCAGGCACCCAGAAAAGCAGCCCAGTGTCTTCAAAAGGAGGTAGGAAAAAAATATAAAAGACAAAAAAAGAGACAAAAGAGGTAGGGACAGAGCTCTGTCCCAGGAAGGGAGTCTTAAAAAGAGATAAGTTTCTAAACACCAGGAAACACTCTCACTGTGGAGTCTGTGGCGAGCCTTGGAACCACAGAGGGCAACATAACTGGGAGGAAAAATAAATAAATAATTAAAACCCACAGATTATGTGCCCAACGGTAACTCCTGCAGCGGAGAAGCAGTGCAGACGCCTGCACCCGCCACTAGCAAGCGGGGGTTGGGCAGGGAGGCGCAGGCTGCATTGCTTAGAGTAAGGACCGGGCCTGAATGCCCCGAGGGCAATCTGAGGGAACTAACTTGGGCTAGCAAACCAGACTGTGGGATAGCTACCAGGCGAATAGCCCTAACCTAAGACACCGCCAGACCTGTGCACGGAACAATGGACTGAACAGAACTAGCCGGCTGCAGACCATCCCCCTCTGGTGACAGGCAGCCAGAGCCGGAAGGGGGCAATCGCAGCCCCAGAGAGACATTATCTACAAAACTGCAAGCAGGCTTTTTTGCTAACTAAGACTTCTTGGGGTTCTGGACAGTCATCATCCGCCTGAGAAGGTGCGCCGGTTGTACACCCAGAAAACCGAGCAGCAGGGACGGAAGAGGCGATAAGTTGCAGTGACCGCGCTCGCCAAACACCTCATCACCTGAGCTGCTTGGACTTGGGAAAGGCACAAAACGCAGGCCCAACCGAGTCTGCGCCTCTGAGGACTACCCGAGTGCACGAACCTGAGTGGCTTACACCTGGGAGGTGCATGCAGCCCAGAGCCGGCCTCGGATGGTTCCTGGTGGAGCAACCTAGAGCCTGAGCAGTCTGGGCAGGGAGGGCATGCACGCCGTGAGTGGGGGCAGGCCCAGTGTGGCTGAGACACTGCGAGCACACGCCAGTGTTGTTTGCAGCGTCCCTCCCTCCCACAGCGCGAATGAACAAGTGAGCCTAAAAAAAGTGTCCACTGCTGTCCCCCTTGTGTCGGGGCGGATATCAGACACAGAAGAGACCAGCAAACAGAAGAAGCTAAAACAGAGGGAACCACCTTGGAAGTGACAGGTGCAATAGATTAAAACCCTGCCGTTAGTACCGACTATATAGGAAAGGGCCTATAGATTTTGAGAAATATAAGCCAGACCAAGGAACTATCCGAAAATGAACTGACTCCACATTGCCCACAACAACACCAGAGAAAGTCCTAGATATATTTTTACTATTTTTATGATCATTCTTTTTTTCTTGAACTATTTTTAATTTTTAAGTTCTCTATTAGTCCTTAATTTTCATTTTTATAACCTACTATTACTTTTCAAAAAAAAAGACCCTATTTTTTAAAGCAAACTTCATATATATATATATTTTTAATAATTTTTGTGACTTTTTTCTTCTTCTTCTCTTCTTTAATATTGTATTTTTGAATATCCAACCTCTACTCTAGATTTTTAATCTTTGCTTTTTGGTATTTGTTATCAATTTTGTACCTTTAAGAACCCAATCTTCAGTACCCATTTTTACTTGGGAGTGAGATTACTGGCTTGACTGCTCTCTCCTCCTTTCAAGTCTCCTTTTTCTCCACCAGGTCACCTCTGTCTCCTCCCTCCCCCTTCTTTTCTCTCCCCAACTCTGTGAATCTCTGTGTGTTCCAGACGGTGGAGAACACTTAGGGAACTGATTACTGGCTGGATCTGTCTCCTTTTCATTCCCCTCTTTTATCCTCCTGGCCACCTTTGTCTCCTTCCTCCCTCTTCTCTTCTCTGTATAACTCTGTGAGCATCTTTGAGTGGTCCAGACTGTGGAGCGCACATAAGGAAGTGATTACTGGCTAGCTTGCTCTCTCCTCTTTTGATTCCACCTCATCTCATTCGGGTCACCTATAACTCCCTCCTCCCTCTTCTCTTTTCCATGTAACTCTGTGAACCTCTCTGGGTGTCCCTCACTGTGGAGAAACTTTTCATCTTTAACCTAGATGTTTTATCAACTGTGCTGTATAGAAGGAGAAGTCTTGAGACTACTGTAAAAATAAGACTGAAAACCAGAAGCAGGAGGCTTAAGTCCAAATCCTGAGAACATTAGAGAACTCCTGACTCCAGGGAACATTAATTGATAGGAGCTCATCAAACGCCTCCATACCTACACTGAAACCAAGCACCACCCAAGGGCCAATAAGTTCCAGAGCAAGACATACCACACAAATTCTCCAGCAACACAGGAACACAGCCCTGAGCTTCAATATACAGGCTGCCCAAGTTACTCCAAAACCACTGACATCTCATAACTCATTACTGGACACTTCATTGCACTCCAAAGAGAAGAAATACAGCTCCACCAGAACACCGACACAAGCTTCCCTAACCAAGAAACCTTGACAGCCATGATACAACCCCACCCAAAGCGAGGAAACTCCACAATAAAGAGAACTCCACAAACTGCCAGAATACAGAAAGGCCACCCCAAATGCAGCAATATAAACAAGATGAAGAGACAGAGGAATACCCAGCAGGTAAAGGAACAGGATAAATGCCCACCAAACCAAACCTAAGAGGAAGAAATAGGGAATCTACCTGATAAAGAATTCCAAATAATGATAGTGGAAATGATCCAAAATCTTGAAATAAAAATGGAATCACAGATAAATGGCCTGGAGACAAGGATTGAGAAGATGCAAGAAAGGTTTAACAAGGACCTAGAAGAAATAAAAAAGAGTCATCATATAATGAATAATGCAATATATGAGATCAAAAACACTCTGGAGGCAAGAAAGAGTAGAATAACAGAGGCAGAAGATAGGATTAGTGAAGTAGAAGATAGAATGGTAGAAATAAATGAATCAGAGAGGAAAAAAGAAAAACGAATTAAAAGAAATGAGGACAATCTCAGAGACCTCCAGGACAATATTAAATGCTCCAACATTCGAATCATAGGGGTCCCAGAAGAAGAAGACAAAAAGAAAGACCATGAGAAAATACTTGAGGAGATAATAGTTGAAAACTTCCCTAAAATGGGGAAGGAAATAATCACCCAAGTCTAAGAAACCCAGAGAGTCCCAAACAGGATAAACCCAAGGCAAAACACCCCAAGACACATATTAATCAAATTAACAAAGATCAAACACAAAGAACAAATATTAAAAGCAGCAAGGGAAAAACAACAAATAACACACAAGGGGATTCCCATAAGGATAACAGCTGATCTTTCAATAGAAACTCTTCAAGCCAGGAGGGAATGGCAAGACATACTTAAAGTGATGAAAGAAAATAACCTACAGCCCAGATTACTGTACCCAGCAAGGATCTCATTCAAATATGAAGGAGAAATCAAAAGCTTTACAGACAAGCAAAAGCTGAGAGAATTCAGCACCACAAAACCAGCTCTCTGACAAATGCTAAAGGAGATTCTCTAGACAGGAAACACAAAAAGGGTATATAAACTCGAACCCAAAACAATAAAGTAAATGGCAACGGGATCATACTTATCAATAATTACTTTAAACGTAAATGGGTTGAATGCCCCAACCAAAAGACAAAGACTGGCTGAATGGCTACAAAAACAAGACCCCTATATGACATTACTTTGCCAACAAAGGTTTGTCTAGTCAAGGCTATGGTTTTTCCAGTGGTCATGTATGGATGTGAGAGTTGGACTGTGAAGAAGGCTGAGCGCCTAAAAATTGATGCTTCTGAACTGTGGTGTTGGAGAAGACTCTTGAGAGTCCCTTGGACTGCAAGGAGATCCAACCAGTCCATTCTGAAGGAGATGAGCCCTGGGATTTCTTTGGAAGGAATGATGCTAAAGCTGAAACTCCAGTACTTTGGCCACCTCATGCGAAGAGTTGACTCATTGGAAAAGACTCTGATGCCTGGAGGGACTGGGGGCAGGAGGAGAAGGGGACGACAGAAGATGAGATGGCTGGATGGCATCACTGACTTGATGGACATGAGTCTCAGTGAACTCCGGGAGTTGTTGATGAACAGGGAGGCATGGCGTGCTGCGATTCATGGGGTTGCAAAGAGTCGGACACGACTGAGCGACTGATCTGATCTGATCTGATATATGTTGTCCTCAAGATACCCACCTCAAAACAAGGGACACATACAGACTGATAGTGAAGGGCTGGAAAAAGATTTTCCATACAAATAGAGACCAAAAGAAAGCAGGAGTAGCAATACTCATATCAGATAAAATAGACTTTAAAACAAAGGCTGTGAAAAGAGACAAAGAAGGACACTACATAATAATCAAAGGATCAATCCAAGAAGAAGATATAACAATTATAAATATATATGCCCCCAACATAGGAGCACCGCAATATGTAAGACAAATGCTAACAAGTATGAAAGGGGAAATTAACAATAACACAATAATAGTGGGAGACTTTAATACCCCACTCACACCTATGGATAGATCAACTAAACAGAAAATTAACAAGGAAACACAAACTTTAAATGATACAATAGACCAGTTAGACCTAATTGATATCTATAAGACATTTCACCCCCAACAATGAATTTCACCTTTTTTCTCAAGTGCACACGGAACCTTCTCCAGTATAGATCACATCCTGGGCCATAAATCTAGCCTTGGTAAATTCAAAAAAACTGAAATCATTCCAAGCATCTTTTCTGACCACAATGCAGTAAGATTAGATCTCAATTACAGGAGCTGCTGCTGCTGCTGCTGCTATGTCGCTTCAGTTGTGTCCAACTCTGTGCGACCCCATAGATGGCAGCCCACCAGGCTCCCCCATCCCTGGGATTCTCCAGGCAAGAGTACTGGAGTGGGGTGCCATTGCCTTCTCCACAATTACAGGAGAAAAAATATTCCAACATATGGAGGCTGAACAACATGCTGCTGAATAACCAACAAATCACAGAAGAAATCAAAAAAGAAATCAAAATATGCATAGAAATGAATAAAAATGAAAATACAACAACCCAAAACCTGTTGGACACTGTAAAAGCAGTGCTAAGGGGAAAGTTCATAGCAATACAGGCATACCTTAAGAAACAGGAAAAAAGTCAAATAAATAACCTAACTTTATACCTAAAGCAACTAGAAAAGGAAGAAATGAAGAACCCCAGGGTTAGTAGAAGGAAAGAAATCTTAAAAATTAGGGCAGAAATAAATGCAAAAGAAACAAAAGAGACCATAGCAAAAATCAACAAAGCCAAAAGCTGGTTCTTTGAAAGGATAAATAAAATTGACAAACCATTAGCCAGACTCATCAAGAAACAAAGGGAGAAAAATCAAATCAATAAAATTAGAAATGAAAATGGAGAGATCACAACAGACAACACAGAAATACAAAGGATCATAAGAGATTACTATCAGCAATTATATGCCAATAAAATGGACAACTTGAAAAAAATGGACAAATTCTTAGAAAAGTACAACTTTCCAAAACTGAACCAGGAAGAAATAGAAAATCTTAACAGGCCCATCACAAGCATGGAAATTGAAGCTGTAATCAGAAATCTTCCAGCAAACAAAAGCCCAGGTCCAGACGACTTCACAGCTAAATTCTACAAAAAATTTAGAGAAGAGCTAACACTTATCCTACTCAAACTCTTCAAGAAAATTGCAGAGGAAGGTAAACTTCCAAACTCATTGGAAATTTTTAAGATTTCTTTCCTTCTACTAACCCTGGGGTTCTTCATTTCTTCCTTTTCTAGTTGCTTTAGGTGTAGAGTTAGGTTATTTATTTGACTTTTTTCTTGTTTCTTGAGGTATGCCTGTATTGCTATGAACTTTTCCCTTAGCACTGCTTTTACAGTGTCCCACAGGTTTTGGGTTGTTGTGTTTTCATTTTCATTCGTTTCTATGCATATTTTGATTTCTTTTTTGATTTCTTATGTGATTTGTTGGTTATTCAGCAGCATGTTGTTCACCCTCCATATTTTGGAATATTCAATAGTTTTTCTCCTGTAATTGAGATCTAATCTTACTGCATCACCCTAATACCAAAACCTGATGAAGATGCCACAAAAGAAGAAAACTACAGGCCAAAATCACTGATGAACATAGATGCAAAAATCCTTAACAAAATTCTAGCAATCAGAATCCAACAGCACATTAAAAAGATCATACACCATGACCAAGTGGGCTTTATCCCAGGGATGCAAGGATTCTTCAATATCTTCAAATCAATCAATGTAATACACCACGTTAACAAATTGAAAAATAAAAGCCATATGATTATCTCAATAGATGTAGAGAAAGCCTTTGACAAAATTCAACATCCATTTATGATAAAAACTCTCCAGAAAGCAGGAATGGAAGGAACATACCTCAACATAATAAAAGCTATATATGACAAACCCACAGCAAACATTATCCTCAATGGTGAAAAATTGAAAGCATTTTCCCTCAAGTCAGGAACAAGACAAGGGTGCCCACTTTCACCACTACTATTCAACATAGTTTTGGAAGTTTTGGCCACAGCAATCAGAGCAGAAAAAGAAATAAAAGGAATCCAAATTGGAAAAGAAGAAGTAAAACTCTCACTGTTTGCAGATGACATGATCCTCTACATAGAAAACCCTGAAGACTCTACCAGAAAATTACTAGAGCTAATCAATGAATATAGTAAAGTTTCAGGATATAAATCCACACACAGAAATCCCTTGCATTCCTATACACTAATAATGAGAAAATAGAAAGAGAAATTAAGGTAACAATTCCATTCACCATTGCAACAAAAAGAATAAAATACTTGGGAATATATCTACCTAAAGAAACTAAAGACCTATATATAGAAAACTATAAAACACTGGTGAAAGAAATCAAAGAGGACACTAATAGATGGAGAAATATACCATGTTCATGGATTGGAAGAATCAACATAGTGAAAATGAGTATACTACCCAAAGCAATCTACAGATTCAATGCAATCCCTATCAAGCTACCAAACGGTATTCTTCACAGAGCTAGAACAAATAATTTCACAATTTGTATGGAAATACAAAAAACCTCGAATAGCCAAAGCAATTTTGAGAAAGAAGAATGGAACTGGAGGAATCAACCTGCCTGACTTCAGGCTCTACTACAAAGCCACAGTCATCAAGATAGTATGGTACTGGCACAAAGACAGAAATATAGATCAATGGAACAAAATAGAAAGCCCAGAGATAAATCCATGCACCTATGGACACCTTATTTTGACAAAGGAGGCAAGAATATACAATGGATTAAAGACAATCTCTTTAACAAGTGGTGCTGGGAAAACTGGTCAACCACTTGTAAAAGAATGAAACTAGAACACTTTCTAACACCATACACAAAAATAAACTCAAAATGGATTAAAGATCTAAACATAAGATCAGAAACTATAAAACCCCTAGAGGAGAACATAGGCAAAACACTCTCTGACATAAATCACAGCAGGATCCTCTATGACCCACCACCCAGAATATTGGAAATAAAAGCAAAAATAAACAAATGGGACCTAATTAAAATTAAAAGCTTCTGTACAACAAAGGAAACTATAAACAAGGTAAAAACACAGCCTTCAGAATGGGAGAAAATAATAGCAAATGAAGCAACTGATGAACAACTAATCTCAAAAATATACAAGCAACTCCTGCAGCTCAATTCCAGAAGAATAAACGACCCAATCAAAAAATGGGCCAAAGAACTAAATAGACATGTCTCCAAAGAAGACATACAGATAGCTAACAAACACATGAAATGATGCGCAACATCACTCATTATCAGAGAAATGCAAATCAAAACCACTATGAGGTACCATTTCATGCCAGTCTGAATGGCTGCTATCCAAAAGTCTACAAGCAATAAATGCTGGAAAGGGTGTGGAGAAAAGGGAACCCTCTTACACTGTGGGTGGGAATGCAAACTAGTACAGCCACTATGGAGAACAGTGTGGAGATTCCTTAAAAATCTGGAAATAGAACTGCCTTATGACCCACCAATCCCACTGCTGGGCATACACACCAAGGAAACCAGAATTGAAAGAGACACGTATACCCCAATGTTCATCGCAGCACTGTTTATAATAGCCAGGACATGGAAGCAACCTAGATGTCCATCAACAGATGAATGGATAAGAAAGCAGTGGTACATATACACAATGGAGTATTACTCAGCCATTAAAAAGAATACATTTGAATCCGTTCTAATGAGGTGGATGAAACTGGAACCTATTATACAGAGTGAAGTAAGCCAGAAAGAAAAACACCAATACAGTATACTAATGCATATATATGGAATTTAGAAAGATGGAAACGATAACCCTGTATGTGAGACAGCAAAAGAGACACAGATGTATAGAACAGTCTTTTGGACTCTGTGGGAGAGGGAGAGGGTGGGATGATTTGGGAGAATGGCACTGAAACATGTATAATATCATATGAGAAACAAATCACCAGTCCAGATTTGATGCAGGATACTGGATGCTTGGGGCTGGTGCACTGGGATGACCCAGAGGGATGGTATGGGGAGGGAAGTAGAAGGGGGGTTCAGGATGGGGAACACGTGTACACCCGTGGCGGATTCATGTCGATGTATGGCAAAATCAATACAATATTGTAAAGTAATTTGCCTCCAATTAAAATAAATAAATTTAAATTAAAAAAAAATATATATATAAAAGAAAGGAAATCCTACAGAAACTGAAAGGATAAGTAAGAAATAAAGGTGTCCTGGGGTGGAAGAACCCATTTACTACCAGCAAAGCCTCCCTTGAGAAAGACAGAGATTCATCCTGAGTGGGTTCAGTACCGAAACAAAGCATATGAATTAAATTAATAAATCCAAACAGCCACAGTGTATAAGAGAGAAACATTTAACCTCAGATCAGTAAATAAAATCCCAATCCATGCTGAATACAAATACATACCTAAAACAAAGTGACTCAGAAAGGTTTAAAACTTTTTTTTTTTTTTTTTTTAGATTAGGCAAATACAAACAAAATGAAACCTATCAGATAAGGTAGAATTCAGTCACAAAAGTATTAGAGAGACAAAGAAGGGAACTTATAATTTTCAAGGCTAAAATCCACAATAAATATAACACAGATAAGAGTGTCTGTGTAACTGCATAAAGCAATGTTCATCAAGCAGAAACCAAAGGATGTAAATAGAGAAGTAGGCTCATTAAGAATACGTTTAGGGCTTCCCTGGGGGCTCAGTGACAGAATCCGCCTGACAATGAAGGAGGTATGGGTTCCATGCCTGATCCACCTGGAAGTTCCCACATGTCACAGAGCAACTAAGCCCATGCACCACAACTACTGAGCCTGAGCGCCAGAGCCAAGGAGCTGCAGCTGCAGAAACCCGCACACCAGCACTAAGGAGCAGCCCCTGCTCGTTGCATCTAGAGAAAGCCCACGCACAGCAAGGATGACCCAGCACAGACAAAAATAAATTAATTAAAAAAATTTTTTTAAGATACATTTAAACTAGCTCAACTCCTTCAGTCCAAGGTGAATCAAGTAGACATAGAAAACCAAAAATAAAAGAGCTCTAATGTAGAGCTAAAAGATGAAAATATATATAGTCCAACAACAAAAAACCCTTCAAGTACACATGAAACATTCCTGAAAATTAACCACATATTAGGAAACCACAAGTTTCAAAAAGCAGATATAAGAACAAAAATAATTCTCTGGCTATAAGGCAATAAAACTAGAAAAAAAAATGACAAAAAAAAATGGCCTTTCCATATGGAAATTTAAATTTTTAGGTAAAAGATAAAACACTTCATTGAATTATAGAACAAATGAAAATATCCATATATCAGGAATTGCAGAATAAATACTGCTCTGAGGAAAATTTATAGACTTAAGTACTTATGTCAACAAGAGTAAAAAATGAAAAAGAATAATTGAATTGTATATTTAACTTAAAAATTGAAAAGAAAAACATAATAAACAGAAGACAAACAAAAAAAAAAACCCCACCAAACCCCCAGTATTAACATGAATTAGCAGGAGGGCAAAATGGTACAACCTATAGCCCATATAAAGTGTATCTGGCAGTGTTTCTAGATTAAAGATGTCCTTTGTCCCCAAAAGTATATACATCAGGAAATTAACCTAAAGATATATCTGATAAAGTATGAAATGACATAGGTATCAGGTTAATCATTGTAGCAGTGTGGAAGATTGTAAACCATGCATTGTCCATCAACCAGAGATGAGTGGAATACACTCTGCTCAATGCACACAATTGAATACTATCAAACCATGGAAAAAGAACACTATGAATTAATTGTATATATGTTATTAAATGAAAAAGAGCAAGATAAAGAATAGTATTTAAAATATTCTATATTTTGTGAAAGAAAGGATTATCATATACACATATTTTCTTAAATATATATATGTATGTATATTTATAAACACATATTATATATGTGATACACATGTATTATTATACATATATATCTATATACAAAACCAGATGGGAGAACAGAGTGAAAAGAACAAGCATGAAAGCACAACCTCTTTGAGTTTTTAAATGTAGTTTGACTCTAGAAACATATATCTGCTTTACATCTCAAAAATAAAATTGAATTAAATGGGAAAAGTGAAGCAATTATATTTCAAATTCATAGCATAATCACAAGGATAAAATACTCCAAGTAAGCATACCACTTTGGGTAACAAAGTACAGGGCCAAAAGAAGTGCAAAAAAAATCTCAAAATTAATGTAGTAGTTTTCCTTTAAATTCTTCTGAATGTTTCTAATATTGGCACTGTTGTTTCAAGGCTATTTTATATATATTATAATATATAGCAAATAGTTATGTTAGTGTTGGTATCAACCAAGGACTATAGTGGAACAGAAAAGGAACACAACTATAAAGTTCAAAAAGTAAATTTGAATTGGAGATATCAATATTTTCTGTCTTTACTCAAATTCACAGGACAGGACAATCTGAGCATCAAACAGTATAATAAGAACAGAAACTGAAATATTCTGTACTATAAATTTATATAAGTTCATAAGAATACTAATAAAGAGAGAAAGCAGGGAGAGAGAGAAAACAAGTGCCAAAACAATGCAAAAAAATAAAACAAAAAAAAAATCACTTGGAAACACTGAAAGTAACAAGGACTAATAAGACCTTATTGTATAGTTTGTTAATATAAAGATAGGCATAGCCCTATCATTCATCTACAAATGATTCCAAGGTAACCAAATAGTTATTAAATAAATTATTCCAGCTTTAAAAATGTGGAAGGAAAGCTCAAATTAAAAAACTCACTTTTGTATTCCCTGTTGCATTAATAATTGATTCAGGCCACAATAATCAGTAAGTGAGAGCATTAGATACAAGCTTGTTGGGTGGGGAACCTTATAATGGAGCATTCAGGCTATTACTAGCATGCCCAATATGTAATTGTAGCATCATTAAAAGCAAATAAACACTGTAGGACTTCTGATGTAAGGCATTATGAAGCACAAATGAAAAATTCCTGCCCAAAATGACTAAATTTTAATTAAATCAAGCCTGTTAACTAGCTTTCATTAACAGGAAATGAAACATTTATAAGCATAATGAAACAATTTTAATACACTAAAAGGAAGTAAATGGATAAACCCAAATTAGGGCATATTAGTAATGGTTTAGGGAAATTGCCCAAACTGTATAGGACAATTAATAAAGGTTTGCAAAAAATCAACAGTATGGAGAAAGAAAAGTGGAAGGACTGCAAGAGATTAAAGAGAATTTCAGTCACCCATGTGAATGTTATATGTGGTCATTGGGTTATGAGTCAAACAAACCCTGATAATATTAAGAAAATAAGGAAACTTGCATTATGGATTATTAGTTGAAAGGGGAATCATTATTAATTTTATTAGGTGACACAATGCATTGTAGTTAAGTAAGAAGGGACTGTATTATTCCAAAAAATCTCCTAAGGTATGAAAGGATGACACTTTCTGATTTGGGGATTTGTTTTAAAAAAGAAGAAGAAGAAAAACAAAGAGTAATGATGTACCAAATGTTGAATATGGTACATGGAATCTCTGTGTATTTATTTTGTAAATGTTTGAAATTTTCAACAACAACAAAAAAATAAGAGCAAACAAATAAAATTAGTATTTAGAAGGCCTAAGTAGAACCAGGCCTAAACACAGAAAGGAGGCTTACTTCTACTCCTTCATTTGCTCCAATCCCATTCCCTGATAATTTAGTCCATATCACATTTCCTAACAAATGTAGGTTAGAGAAGGTGGGAAGAATGTATCTTTTAGGGGTACAATATTTTAAGCCATTAGTAGTATACCAAAGTAATGTTTTTATCTAGTTCAGAATTTTTTGAAAATCTTGATTATTGATTAACCGTTATTTAAGGCTAGGTTATATTTAACCATTATATTACTCAATCTGCCAACAAATTTGGAAAACTCAGCAGTGGCAACAAGTCTGGAAAAGGTCAGTTTTCATTCCAATCTCAAAGAAGGGCAACACCAAAGAACGTTCAGACACAACTGCACTCATTTCACATGCTAGCAAGGTAATGTTCAAAATCCTTCAAGCTAGGCTTCAACAGAGTGTGAACCAAGAACTTCCAGATGTACAAGCTGTATTCGATAACCCTGTATGTGAGACAGCAAAAGAGACACAGATGTATAGAACAGTCTTTTGGACTCTGTGGGAGAGGGAGAGAGAGGGATGATTTGGGAGAATGGCATTGAAACATGTATAATATCATATAAGAAACGAATCGCCAGTCCAGATTCTCTGCAGGATACAGGATGCTTGGGGCTGGTGCACTGGGACGACCCAGAGGGATGGTATGGGGAGGGAGGTGGGAGTGGGGTTCAGGATGGGGAACACGTGTACACCCGTGGCGGATTTATGTTGATGTATGGCAAAACCAATACAATATTGTAAAGTAATTAGCCTCCAATTGAAATAAATAAATTTAATAAAAAGAAAAAAAAGAAAAAGCAGAGGAACCAGAGATCAAACTGCCAACATCCACTGGATCATAGAAAAAGCAATATTGTTCCAGAAAAACACCTGCTTCTGCTTGACCACAGTAAAGCCTTTGACTGTGTGGATCACAACAAACTGTGGAAAATTCTTAGAGACAGGAATACCAGACCACCTTACCTTCCTGTGAAACCTGTACACAAGTCAAGAATCAATAGTTAGAACTGGATATGGAAAAATGGACTGACTCCAAATTGGGAAAGGAGTACATCAAGGTGATGTATTTGCACCCTGCTTATTTAACTTATATGCAGAGTGAAAGTGAAAATTGCTCAGTCGAGTCTGACTCTTTGTGACCCAATGGACTATATACACTCCATGAAATTCTCCAGGCCAGAATACTGGAGTGGGTAGCCTTTCCCTTCTCCAGGGGATCTTCCCAACCCAGGTATTGAACCCAGGTATCCCTCACTGCAGGTGGATTCTAAGCTAAGCCACAAGGGAAACCCAACAAAACTGGAGTAGGTAGCCTTTCCCTTCGCCAGGGGATCTTTCCAACCTAGGTGTCAAACCCATGTCTCCCTCACTGCAGGCAGATTCTGAGCTAAACCACAAGGGAAGCCCAACAAAACTGGAGTAGGTAGCCTATCCCTTCTCCAGCGGATCTTCCGAACCCAGGTATCGAACTGGGGTCTTCTGCATCGCACGCAGATTCTTTACCAACTGAACTATCAGAGAAGCCTATATGCAGAGTACATCATATGAAATGCCAGGCTGAGTGAAGCACAAGCTGTAATCAACATTGCTGGGGAAAATATCAATAATCTCAGATATGCAGATGACACTATCCTTATGGCAGAAAATGAAGAGGAACTAAAGAATCTCTTGATGACGGTGAAACGGGAGAGTGAAAAAGCTGACTTGAAACTTAACATTTAAAAAACTAAGATAATGCCATCCGGTCCCATTACTTCATGGCAAGTAGATGGGGAAACAATGGAAACAGTACCAGACATTATTTTCTTGGGCTCCAAAATCACTGTAGATAGTGACTGCAGTCATGAAATTAAACAACACTGGCTCCTTGGAAGAAAAGCTATGACAAATCTAGATAGTGTATTACAAAGCAGAGACATTACTCTGCCAACAAAAGATTCATATGGCCAAAGCTATGTGTTTTTTCAGTAGTCATGTACATATATGAGAATTGGACCAAAAAGAAGGCTGAATGCCAAAGAATTGATGCTTTCCAACTGAGGCACTGGAGAAGACTCTTGAGAGTCCCTTGGACTGCAAGGAGATCAAACCAGTCAATCCTAAAGGAAATCAACCCTGAATATTCACTGGAAGGACTGAAGCTGAAGCTGAAGCTCCAATACTCTGGTCACTGATGTGAAGAGCCAACTCATTGGAAAATACCCTAATGCTGGGAAAGACTGAGGGCAGGAAGAGAAGGGGGCAACAGAGGACAAGATGGTTGGATGGCATCACGGACTCAATGGACATGAGTTTGAGCAAAACTGCGGGAGATAGTGAAGGACAGGGAAGCCCAGCAGACTGTAGTCCATGGTGTCGCAAAGAGTCAGACACGACTGAGTCACTGAACAACAAGCCCTTATCAAGCCCCTTGAGAATCTCAAAGCTACAACAATAGAAAATAAAAATAAAACACAATAACAATAAAAACCCAGAGAATTTTAAGCCAAACATGAGTGAAAAACATGAGAGTTTTATTTTAGACTTACCCCACTGAAAATGTATAGAAGTGAGTAGAAGCTGAATTTCAGGTGGCAGAAAAGGGAGGTTGAGTAGTAAGACATGAGAAGTGAGAGCAAGAACAGAACAGTCTTTCACAAGACTTGACCACAAGGGGAAAGAGAGATGAGGCAGTGGCAGAAATGAATGGCAACAGGAAAAATCTGACATGAGGAAGGTGATAAATGATGGAGGAATATACAAGAGGAGAATGACAGAGACACTTATGGAAAACAGGAGGGCTGATCTTAATAAGAAAAAGCATGTCCAGATAGCCAGCAAGAACCTACTGGATAGCACATGGAACTCTGCTCAGTGTTGTGCGGTGTTCTGGATGGGAGGGGAGTTTGGGGGGAGAATGGATACACGTGTATGTGTATGGCTGGGTCCCTTCTCTGTTCACCTGAAACTGCCACAACATTGTTAATTGGCAAAATACCCCAATACAAAATTTAAAAAAATTTTTTTCTTAATTTTAAACTTTATAAAAAAATCCCACATAGATCCCAAAAGAAGAAAAACACCTAAAAATAAGACATTTTCATCACTGAATTTTATGGATTATAAACAATAAGGGTGGAAACAGCTATTGATACAGAGGTATATAGATACTGGAAAAATGCATAGCTTTGACTATACAGACCTTTGTTGGCAAAGTAATGTCTCATAATGCCAGATGGAGGGAGAAAGACAATGAGGGAGATTCAAACAGATAAGTTCTTTCTTTTTATGTGGTATTAGTAGCCTTATCTAAAGAAGGAAGGGCTTCTAGGTGGCTCAATGGTAAATAATCTGCCTGCTATTGCAGGAGACACGAGTTCATGCAGGAGACATGCTTGGGAAGATCCCCTGAAGAAGGAAAAGGCAACCCACTCCAGTATTCTTGCCTGAGAAATCCAATGGACAGAGGAGCCTGGCAGGCTGCAGTCCAATGAGTTGCAAAGGGTCAGACATGATTTAGCAACTCAGCATGCATGCACAAAGAAGGAAAGGTTAGTACAAGTGATGTGTGTAGGTAAAGAGAGAAATGTCCTATCAAGAAACAGTAACGACAGCTCCTGAGAAGTATAGTAAGCATGTATGTGCTAAGTTATTTCACTGGTGCCCAACTCTGTGTGACCCTATGGACTGCAGCCTACCAGGCTCTTCCGTCCATAGAATCCCCCAGGCAAGAATACTGGAGTGGGTTGTAGTACCCTCCTCCAGGGGATCTTCCTGACCCAGGGATTGAACTTGCGTCTCTTGCATCTCCCCCTTTGGCAGGCAGATTCTTTACCACTAGCTCCACCTGGGAAGCCCATAGTAAGCATAGGGTCTATAAAAATATGATGGCAACAAACAAGGGTATATTATATATATAATAATATATATCAATATATTCCCCAATAGAGTTCAGATCACTGTTAGTTATAAGAAAAGGAACAGGGAGGTAAATATACTAATTTAAGGAGCTACTAATGACCACCCATTTGCCAGTGGTGGGAGCATATTCCTTTTATATATATTAAAAATAGTTTTGTTTCCTTCTGGGTAAAAGATTAAATAAGTATGGCTTGGTTAAAATTAGCAAATTAGAGATTGTGTCCTATTCTTAAAGAAGAATAAATGAAACAATATATAATCATGAAAAATAAATGTTGATATATTCAAATCCCATTGTTCTCACCAATTCGAGTGATTTTATTATGTGAAAGTTCAAGACTTTGGATATTAGTGCAGCCATCCAAACCATGAAGAGAAGTCAATTGATTTTTATTAAGAAGAACGATGCAGAGATTTTCCAAATTTTCACAGTTGATAGTCTCAATATGGTTTTCCTAAAACAATGAACAAATGTAATTAGTTTTATTTCAATGGCTTACTAATGAAACATTTAAAGCTTGCAGAAAAGAAAAAAAGATAATATACTTGAATTTAAATGATTATCTGAGTCCCTAACTTTTTTTTTTGAGTCCCTAACTTTTAAGATAACTATGTAGAATGTTATACTATCTGAATGAAAATATTAGGCAATCAAATAATTAACTGATTTAAAATTATTAATAATCTTTAAAAATAGAGAAAATATAGAGGATCAGTAACAAAACATTTCAAACTATCTGAACAAGAGTGAACAATTTGGTCACAGTTGCTAACAAACTTACTTTAAAGAAATCAAACACTGAAAAATTTCCCTTCAGTGCAGTGTCCTGGATGGGAGACATTTTCCTTCCTCAGTTCCCTTTGCAATGTCAATACCATGAATTTGGTATATATCTTATATGAAAATTTATATTTTTACTAAATACAGATATTTCTTCAATACAGAATATTGGTCTCAAGGTCAAGATTGTATGTCAGGGATGCAACAGCATTTCTATTTTAAGACTTCAGAAAGATAAAGTGAAAGTCGCTCAGTCGTGTCTGACTCTTCATGACCCCATGGACTATACAATTCATGGAATTCTCCAGGCCAGAATACTGGAGTGGGTAGCCTTTCCCTTCTCCAGGGGATCTTCCCAACCCAGGAATTGAACCCAGGTCTCCCGCATTGCAAGTGGATTCTTTACCAGCTCAGCCACAAGGGAAGCTCTCAGAAAGATAAATGGGCTTTTAAGACTCTTAATGGTATAGTCCCACAACACTCTCTCAAAAATATCTATGAATACAATCTTTGTTAACTGGAGTAAACTTAATAAGCATAGGAAACACAAAGTTTAAAAAGAAAATCATATTGGTGGAAGCACTGTCAGTCTGAACTGAAAAGAATCAAAAATAAAATGTAACTCTAGCATCCTGCCCCCAATCTTCAATGAGAAAGAAACAGATTGAAAAAAATTCTCAGCTGCAATGCAAAAGAAGGTATGCCTTGAGAATGGAGTTAAAAGACTATTGGGCAGAACCAAGAGTCATAGAGAACTATCCCCATGGAGCAGAACCAAGTCCTTACTAAGAACTAATGCTACGTTCTTAGCTATGGACCAAGGACTGCCATGAGCTTCTTGTTCTCTCCCATACTGAAGGATAAGGACTCTTGTAATTAACTAAGTCCTGGCTGTCTCACCACCATACACTGATATGGGGGAGTGAGAGAAGACTACTTTCCCTTAACTTTACAGATCTCTGAGTTGAAAGAACTCTTTCTGAGCAGATCATCTCCACTTGGATCTGATTTAGATGAGAAGATTCTGTGCTTCAATTCCAAGTCTGTGTCATAAGACTCAGGGGTCTTTGGGACAGGAGTCCTTTTACATGTGGGAAAGATATGATTCATTAGGAACAAGGAAGCAGATTGCAATAGATTATTATTTTGTAAGCAGTTTCCTATAAGCTTCACAACCCAATATTCACACATACAGTCCCCTGCCACCTGAACTAAAAGTTTAGTGAATAGAACATAAGCTAGTATGATGCAGGCAGATGCTTGCTAAGCCCTAATATTGAAGATTGTCTTTTTGGAAAGCTCACCCTGTAAAGATGCCCAAGGTGGTGGGAGGGGACAGAGAGAGACATACAAAGGGAGGGAAATTTCAACCTTCCAAGGCACCAGACATATAAAAGAATGTATTTGGACATCCCAGCCCCAACTGCAAAGTACATCAGACATCCAGGCAACACAGTATGAAACAGATGGAATGCCCAGAATAAGTCTGGCCTCAATTCATGGCCCACAGAAGTAGAATAAAATAAAATGGCTGCTTTTTTTTTTTAATTTACTAAAAATGCAGTCATTTGTTATGTAACAAAAAGTAACAAAACAATAACTCTGTCACCTACGAATGAAGATAATTTCCCAGGTCATACCACCTAAGCATCTTTCCTGTATGGCTCTCACAAATGTTGGCCCTTGATCTCTCTAGACCCTGAGTTACAGGCTATTTTATTAAATGTTTCTTCAAAATTGTCACTTCTTAAATGTACACCTGAATCTGTTTTACATTTTATTATAAAATAAATAATGATAACATATGACACACCTGTGCATCAATGTACTTCAATTTTTTGCAGTTACTTAGACTGTGCAAGGAAGTTAATCCACAGCGTCGAAGAGACAGAAACTGAAGATTTGGACACTCTGCCAGTGTAGACAGACTACAGCCTGGCAAATCTTGAAATGTTATTGTTGCAACCTAGAGAATTCAAAAAAAATCAGAGCGTATCATTATCTAAATATAATGAAGACAAACTATATTAACCTTGAAAAATTGTTTGAAATTTTTCATCTAAAAAAATGTAATGCTATATATTGAAACCCACTTTTATTAACAACTCAATTTCATTTAAGCTATCTGGCCATTTTGTCACATTTCTTCCCCTCATAGAAAGGCAAAATAATATAATCATTCATGACCAACTCAAGATCAAAGGTAATAAACATAGAGGCAATAATAATATAATCATTCATTAGTCTACTCCTTGACTTTTCATCAAATTCATTTTCCTGTTCTTCATTTCTCTTGGCATTATTTTCAGGATTGCACTATATAAACATTTAAGATCTTTGTTTGACCATATCTTTGGGATACCTGGATAGTATCAGAAGCCATAACAGATCAGGAAAAGATTTTAAAACCAACCTGCCATGCTTCAACTAGAATAGCTCAGCTCTCTTCTAAAAATGAAGCAACTTTAACTGAGAAGAGATATTATAGAACTTGTAATAAGTAGAAACATGCAAAAGTAACTGAACCATGCAATAAAAACAACATTCTATTACGCTTCTGTATTATAAAAGTAAGAATAATCCTTTACTATTGAATAATGCAATATACCCAGATCATATAGAATCTGCAGTATAACAAATCATGAATACTTATTATCATACATTTATAACATTTCATATTATTGAGATATTACTGTGCACTCACAACTTCATAAAGCTCTTTTCCTAAGGAATTTTTCTCTTTTTAAGTCTTTTCAACTAAAGAAAATTCAACATCAAAGAATGTATTGAATTTTATGGTAGGTATATTAAGGACTATACTTATAGTTCTATAAGAACATATCAGATATAAATATTTTGAGATTACTGAAAAGCACTCCATGTATTAAACTCAGGATCTCTCACCTAAGTAAACTTGGCACAGTATGCACTGAAATAAGTATATAAACTAAATTGCTTTATAGTAAGAATACTTTCATATTGCCACATTGGAAGTCGTAAGGCCAGATTTCCTATGTACTGAACAACAATTTAAAAGTTATTAGCGTTATAGTGTATACTGGAGAAGGCAATGGCACCCCACTCCAGTACTCTTGCCTGGAAAATCCCATGGATGGAGGAGCCTGGTACACTGCAGTCCATGGGATCGCTAGGAGTCGGACACGACTGAGAGACTTCATTTTCACTTTTCACTTTCATGCATTGGAGAAGGAAATGGCAACCCACTCCAGTGTTCTTGCCTGGAGAATCCCAGGGACGGGGGAGCCTGGTGGGCTGCCATCTCTGGGGTTGCACAGAGTCGGACACAACTGAAGCGAGTTAGCAGCAGCAGTGTATACTAGCATATATACTAGGGTATAACACATGCAAAAGAAATTTTAAGTGTTTTATTGAAATTGAAAGCATTATTACTTCAAAAAAAGCTGGGGAAAGCATAAAATTCTTAAGTGTGCAACTCCTTTTCATGTGGAAATTTCCTGTGCAATAAAGTTTTACATTTACATATTTGTGTAAGTGAATGGGAAGATCATACATTCATGGAAACAGAAAGAAGGGATTAGTCTACCCCTTGCTTTAAGTAGCAAAAGCAATATCTGGTATTTGTTAAACATTTGGTGAATGAATTTTCTAGTTTCTAAATGACTTTAGGAATTTCTCAATTACCAATAATCTAAAACAACTTTTGAAACAAATTTCTTTTTTATAACTTTTCAGAAAGAAACATATTTACCTACCTGTGTCAGGATAACTGCTGTGTAATGTCCCTATAATTTGTCCAAAAGAGATACTATAAATTCTATAATTACAAAACTGATTTTACATTAAAAAAACTAAACACACTAGAATTGAACACTTAAAAACTGAAAACCCTACAGCTGCAGTTTTATAGCAACAAATGCTACTCTACCATTTATATTCTCCTGCCCAATTTAATAATATACTGCCTTGTCGTTGGTGTTGCTCAGTTGCTCGGTTGTGTCCAACTCTTTGCAAGCCCATGGACTGCAGCACACCAGGCTGCCCTGTCCTTCAGTATCTCCCAGAGTTTGCTCAAACTCATCTCCATTGAGTCAGTGATGCCATCCAACCATCTCATCCTCTGTTGTCCCTTCTTCCTCCTACCCTCAATCCTTCCCAGCATCAAGGTCTTTTCCAATGAATCAGCTCTTCACATCAGGTGGCCAAAGTATTGGAGTTTCAGCTTCAGCATTGGTCCTTCCAGTGATCGGGACTGATTTCCTTTAGGATGGAGTGGTTTGATGTCCTTGCAGTTCAAGAGTCTTCTCCAACACCACAGCTCAAAAGCATCAATTCTTCAGTGCTCAGCTTTCTTTACAGTCCAACTCTCACATCCATACACGACTACTGGAAAAACCATAGCTTTGACTAGATGGACCTTTGTTAGCAGAGTGATGAGTCTGCTTTTTAATACGCTGTCTAGATTTGTCATAGCTTTTCTTCCAAGGAGCAAGAGTCTTTTAATTTCATAGCTGCAGTCACCATCAGCAGTGATTTTGGAGCCCAAGAAAATAAAGTCTCACTGTTTCCATTGTTTCCCCATCTATTTGCCATGAAGTGATGGGACCAGATGGCATTATCTTAGTTTTTTGAATGTTGAGTTTTAAGCTAGTTTTTTCACTCTCTTCTTCCACCTTCATCAAGAGGCTCTTTAGTTTCTCTTCACTTTCTGCCATAAGGGTGGTGTCATGTGTATATCTGAGGTTACTGATATTTCTCCCAGCAATTTGATTCCAGCTTGTGCTTCATCCAGCTTTGCACTTCTCATGATGTACTCTGCATATAAGTTAAATAAGCAGGGTGAAATATATAGCCTTGAGGTATTCCTTTCCCAATTTTAAACCAGTCTGTTGTTCCATGTCCAGTCCTAACTGTTGTTTCTTGACCTGCATACAGGTTTCTCAGCAGGCAGGCAAGGGGGCCTGGTATTCCCATCTCTTGAAGAATTTTTCAGTTTGTTGTGGTCCACACAGTCAAAGGCTTTAGCATAGTCAGTGAAGCAGAAGTAGATGTTTTCCTGGAGTTCTCTTGCTTTTTCTATGATCCAACAGATTTAGGCAATTTGATGTCTGGTCCTTCTGCCTTTTCTAAACCCAGCTTGAACATCCGGAAGTTCTCGGTTCATGTACTGTTGAAGCCTAGCTTGAAGGATTTTGAACATTACTTTACAAGCATATAAACACAATTAAGTGCTAGTTATAATGTGGCAACCTCTCTGATTGCAGCATAGGAGCGACAGCTGCTGCAGTGTACTTGTCGATGGTGTCTACTTTTGAATATGCAGTATTTCTTGGTATTTCCCCCTCCCTTGTACTGAACATTTAAACATTTTCTGGGACTTCCCTGGTGGTCCAGTGGTTCAGAATCCACCCTGCAATGCAGGGGATACTGGTTTAATCCCTGGTCCAGGAAGATCCCACATGCCATGGGGCAACTAAGCCCCAAAAGTGGCAACTACTGAGCCCCCACACCACAACTACTTAAGCACGTGCACCTAGAGACCAAGCTCCAAAACAAGAGAAGCCACCGCAACGAGAAGCCTGTGCCCCACAACGAGAGAGCAGCCCCTTCTCGCCGCAGCCAGAGAAAAGCCCGTGTGCAGCAACGAAGACCCACTGCCAAAAATAAGTTAAGTTAAATTTTAAAAATTTCCTCATGATACAGCAATGTATTTTCTGTTGCACTCTAGATTTTCCCAAACATATGAGATCAAATAAATTTTTACCCTAATAATTTTGATTGTTGTTAATTTAGTTGCTAAGTCATGTCCAACTCTTTTGTGACTCCCATAGACTGTAGTCTCCCAGGCTCCTCTGTCCAAGGGATTTCCCAGGCAAGAAAATTAAAACTGAAGTGGGTTGCCATTTCCTCCTTCTGGGATCTTCCTGACCCAGGGATGGAAACCACGTCTCCTGCGTTGGCAGGCAGATTCTTTACCACTGAGCCACCAGGGAAGTTTGATCATTTTGATACATGCATGAAAATAATCACACGAATAAAACTGCTTTATGCTCTAAAAATTAAGGTCAATATAGAACTAATGCCCATAGGTATTCATCAGTGTATGATCAGCCTGATAAAAGAGCAACTGGGGCATAGCAAATGGTCACTAAATGCTTCTCAAATAACTGAACAAATGCATTATCTTAGCCTTGTGGCAAAACTAAAATATTTATAACATTTATAGTTGTGTTCCCATATTACCGAAGGGTAATATAAAAATATTTGGAAAACTAATATTTTCGGTCTCTTATGAGGTAGATCAGACAGTAAAGTGTCTACCTGCAATGTAGAAGATCTGGGTTCTATCCCTGGGTTGGGAAGATCCCCTGGAGAAGGAAATGGCAACCCACTCCAGTTCTCTTGCCTGGAAAATTCCGTGGATGGAGGAGCCTGGTAGGTTTCACTTCACTTCATGACTTAAAAATGAACTGTCTCATAGAACCTAGTGAAAGTCACTCAGTCGTGTCCAACTCTTTGAGACCCCAAGGACTATACAGTTCATGGAATTCTCCAGGCCAGAATACTGGAGTGGGTAGCCCTTCCCTTCTCCAGGGGATCTTTCCAACCCAGAGATTGAACCCAAGTCTCGGGCATTGCAGGCAGATTCTTTACCAGCTGAGCTACAAGGGAAGCCCAAAACAGTCCATGGAATTCTCCAAGCCAGAGTACTGGAGTGGGTAGGCTTGCCCTTCTCCAGAGGATCTTCCCAACCCAGGAATTGAACCGGGGTCTCCCAGATTGCAGGCAAGTTCTTTACCAACCGAGCAACCTAAGACTCATTCATTACATCTTGATAAAATATCACAAATTAGTTTTCCACTTAATCATCTATATTTCCCCTAAATCCTTGACAGTTTTGATAAATAAAATGACCTAAAAGAGCCACGTATTTTTTATAGAGTTCACTCTCAATTACACTTGAGAAATTCAACCCAAGCAGTGTCACTCATCTACGGTAAACTGCAATTACCAAAGTAACAGAAGCAATGAGTGTTATGCTTTGTGTTAACAAATTTGTGATTGTGCCACAATCGCAAATCTATTCAACCTGGAGAAATAATATTGTTTAAAAAATCAGCTGCAAAGAGACTGAATCTGAGGTATGATTAGTGGCTTAAATGAACGAGAATATAACTTCAACTAAGTCATGCATCATCACACCACCACTTAATTACAGTCTTCCTTGAATGAAGTGAGACATTCTGACCTAAAAGTTAATCAGCCCCTAAAATGTTATCATCATCCATGCCGTATTGTAAAGCCACAGAAAACAATCCTTAAGCTATACCCCTTTTTTCAGTTGTTATTTAAGGCTAGTTACCATTAGTAGCAAAATACTCAAAAGAAAAATGAATTAGTTAAAGCATTCTGCTAGGGAAAAAAAATGTTAGTTGTCAATAATCACTGCTCTTCAGTCATATCCTTCTGGAGTACTATTCCATATAGTAGATGATTCAGCATTTTCAATGTTCTAACTTATTTGATGAAATAGGCTAATCATAAGTCCATTGCCATTCTCTTCAGATGTTTGAGACCCACTTTTGACAATGACTATTATATACGTTACAAGCCCAAGACCAAGTTCTTCACATACAGTATTTGAAAACTCAACAATCCTATAGAGTAGGTGTTTCTCTTCCCAGTTTACAGAAAGAGCAAGGTGACACAGCCAGTAAATGGCAGAAAGAAAATATGAACCCTGATCTCATTTGATACATTAAAAATAAAAATCCACAGTAACGTATTTATTTGTTTAATGCCTTTTTGCCTACCAAAGTCAAAAGCATGAGGGCAAAGACAAGTTTGTTTCTGTCCCTTTAATCTAACAATAAATATGGACTTGATCATATGGGATAAATGAATATTTGCTGAGTGAATGAATAAAACAATGTATACATATTAACATTAATGTTTCCTTTTCTAGGTATCTTGTCTATATCAAGAAACCAAATAAATTTTATATTTTGAGCTTAAGGCCTAAATATGTGTATTTTAATCTTTAATCTTAAATCCCTTCTCAGTTCAATTCAGTTCAGTTCAGTCACTCAGTCATGTCGGACTCTTTGCGACTCCATGAATCGCAGCCCGCCAGGCCTCTCTGTCCATCACCAACTCCCGGAGTTCACTCAGACTCACGTCCATCGAGCCGGTGATGCCATCCAGCCATCTCATCCTCTGTCGTCCCCTTCTCCTCCTGCTCCCAATCCCTCCCAGCATCAGGGTCTTTTCCAATGAGTCAACTCTTCGCATGAGGTGGCCAAAGTACTGGAGTTTCAGCTTTAGCATCATTCCTTCCAAGGAACACCCAGGGCTGATCTCCTTTAGAATACGCTGGTTGGATCTCCTTGCAGTCCAAGGAACTCTCAAGAGTCTTCTCCAACACCACAGTTCAAAAGCATCAATTCTTTGGCACTCAGCTTTCTTCACAGTCCAACTCTCATATCCATACACGACCACTGGAAAAACCATAGCCTTGACTAGATGGACCTTTGTTGGCAAAGTAATGTCTCTGCTTTTTAATATGCTGTCTAGGTTGGTCATAACTTTTCTTCCAAAGAGTAAGTGTCTTTTAATTTCATGGCTGCAGTCACCATCTGCAGTGATTTTGGAGCCCCCCAAAATAAAGCCTGACACTCTTTCCACTGTTTCCCCATCTATTTCCCATGAAGTGATGGGACCAGATGCCATGATCTTCGTTTTCTGAATGTTGAGCTTTAAGCCAACTTTTTCACTCTCCTCTTTCACTTTCATCAAGAGGCTTTTTAGTTCCTCTTCACTTCCTGCCATAAGGGTAGTGTCATCTGCATATCTGAGGTTATTGATATTTCTTTCCTGTTTTTCTACATATATGTTAATTTCTATCTTATTTTTGATTGAAACTATGTTTTAATAAGCATAGTAAATTAGTAGCATTTGGTGACAGTTAAATTTCGGGCTTCCCTGGTGGTTCAGAGGTTAAAGCGTCTGCCCGCAATACGGGAGACCTGGGTTCGATCCCTGGGTCAGGAAGATGCCCTGGCGAAGGAAATGGCAACCCACTCCAGTATTCTTGCCTGGAGAATCCCATGGGCGGAGGAGCCATGTACCATGTTTATACAGCGCGTGACTAAATTACAAAAGGAGCCACTAGGTGGTGCTGTGTTCCAGGACTAAAGCAAACTAGCTTCAAGCTGAGTATCAAGCTACAATTTTTCTACTCTAGTTCAACTCTACTTTCCCAGATGACTCCATTCTTAGAATCCTAATAATGCTATAGGCCCCTCGAAAATAGGTTTCAAGATATAAATCAAAGCTCTTCATAGTGCCTCACTGAAGACGATGCACTGAGTAATTTTAATTGAGGAGATCGTTTAAGTACAACTCTTCTCAAATAGGGTAAGTATTTCATTAGTAACTTCATTGACTGAGAAAATTCCTGGATACAAAAAAAAGAAGACTCTGAGAAACAAAGAACATATTGGGGAGAGGAGAGCGGGGAGTAAGTAAGTAAGTGAGCTACAAGGATATGTTGTACAATACAGGGAATATAGCCAATATATTATAATAACCATAAATGGAGTATAACCTTTAAAAATTATGAGTTACTATATTGTACACCTGTAACCTTTTGTACATCAACTGGTGGGCTGCTGTCTGTGGGGTCACACAGAGTTGGACACAACTGAAGCGACTTGGCAGCAGCAGCATACTTCGATTAAAAATAAAATCTGCCTTATATAAAGATTTTTGAAGTTACATTTTAGAGAGCCAATTAAAATTCAGTATGTTAAAAGTATTATAAAATACCTGCTGTAAAGTATCCCAAGGACCACACCGAAGAATTTCTAGTGGATTCAAAGGGGGCATCGTGTTGACTGGGCATTTTATAATTCTCCTTCTTTTAACAATTTTCTTCTGTTGATTTTGCTTGAAAATTTCAAACCATGGTTTAAATGATGTTATCCAAGCTAGCCTCTTTTCTTCAATAGAAGATAGAAGTGTTGGCTCTATAGAGCAGGCCACTATATTTTCACATTCAGCTATATTTTCATGACATTCTTCTGGAATTTCTTGAATCTGAGACTTAAGAGAGTTTACTTCTTTAAAAACCAAATAGTTCTTTGCATTATAGCCACCCAAATCTTCACAAGGAGCATCTACAATATAGTTTTGCTTGTTTATTTTGCCTTCTACATTTATCACAGCATCTTTAGTGTTAAAAACCAAGTCACTATTCAGAGCACTGCCTTTTGGGTTCTCCTCTGCTTCTTTAGATTTTAAATCAATTTCTTCTTCTTGTAGTAATGTATTTTCTCCTATATCTTCAGATTTTTCTAATTTCAGTGGTACTGGTTTTTGTTTCATTGAAATCACTGAAATGTCCTTTATATTATTTTCTTCATATAATGTTCCTAACTGTCCTGATATTTCTTTTTCTACTTTTTGCATCTTATTCTGTTGGTTATCATCAACTATTTTCTGTGATTCATTGTCTTTTACTTCATTAATTTCTTGATTGTTTCCTAGTATTATTTGTGTTTCTCGTCTCATAGTCTCATTTATGGAAGGTTTCAAGACTTCCTCTTTTTGTACTTGAGACTGTAATTCTTGCGATTGAAACTGTTCTTTGACATTTTCTTTTAGATGCAGGTTTTCCAATTGATTTTTTTGATCTCTGTTTTCATAATTCCTTTTTTGCTTGACCAATTCTTCTGAACATTGTACTGCTAGGTTTTCATTTTTTTCTTCCACTTTAAATACTGCCAAAATTGCTTGGCTTGACATAGATTCTTTTAATTGCACTTGGACTGATTCTTTCAATACAAGCTCTCTATCTACATTTTTTCTCTTATCTGACTCTTCAGCTAACCAAGGGGAAGCATCTTCCCACATTTTTAACTTTCCATCCCCTAGCCTTTTGGCTCCATCATCCTTATTCTTTGATGTATCCTCAATAGATAAATGTCTGGCATTATATTCTCCCTTCTTTAATGCTCTACTTATTATTAGCTGTTTTCTTGTAGCTTCTCTCAATATCAATCTTTCCATCTTTAGTAATTGCTCCCTTTCTTGTCTCAGGATGTTCTTTTTCCCCATATATTCTTTTTCTCTCCTTTTCCTTCCCTCTTGCATCTGCTTTTCTCTCTCTTCTTCTATTCTTTGTTTCTCCTCTAATCTTTTCCGTTTTTCTTCTTCTATCTGTCGTATTTTTGTTTCCTTTTCCTTCCACTCTTGTGCTTTCTTTTTCTTACTTTCTATTTGTTCCTTTATGATTGGGCCATATTTTTGGTAGGCCACAAATGATTTATATTTAGCTTGAATCTTTACAGCTGCATTATGCTGCAGTTTTGACAAACGCATTTTTTCTTTTTCCTGTAGGTCTTTAAATTTTGTTCTTTCTTCTTCCATTTGTAAATGTAAGTGTCTAATAAATTCCTAAAATAAAGTAAGATATATAGTAGTCAGCATAAGCTAAATGTGAAATATTACTAAAGTTTCATATGAAATACAGATTAAAACAAATACTGAAACTGAAATCATAATAAAATCAATACAAAATTTACTTAGCGGAACTAAAGTAATTTATTTAAAAGGGCATATTGATTTTTTTAAATATTTAGGAGCTTCTATCAATTTAGTAAGCTGATACTCTAATATTAAGACTGTACTTGAAATTGGGGAATTGAGGAATTCTTTGACAATAGAAAGCATATGCAGTCAGAAGGACAGAGGAAAAAGGCAAGAAAAGCCAAAATCTAAAATTTGTGTAGGAGAAAAGGACTTCAAACTTTATAAGACGGGTGTTCGGATAAAAGAGACCCCTAGAGCTAGCAGCACAGGACTGCAGAAACAGGGAATGATTTTTAAGTTATAGTATAAGGAAGGTGAGGTGGTAGATACACATAAGTCTAGTTATATATCTTATCCTGTCTATTAGGAGAGCTGATAAGCCCATAAAGCACTAAGTGAGGTAATCCAGAGTTGGGTGAGAATATCATTGTCACTAAACTCCTAAAACAAAAGTAAACAGATCAACAAAATTGGGCAAATATTTAGAAAAACTAACACAAATGATGTGAAGTGACAAAAATGCTTCAATAAGCAAAAGGAAGGTCCAATTTCTGAGAAAACTATTTAAGTTAAAGTTAAAGATATGTTTAAGAAAAAAGGTTTAAATAAGAATCTCATATAAAAAAATGAAATGCAAGTGCCCAAATAAAAATATATGACTCACTCAAACAAACAAAAATCAAGATAAAATGGTTGAACAGCTAAATGCCTAAACAAAACTTCAAAATTAGATGTTTCCCAAAACAATATACAAAACACAAAGTTAGGAAATATACGAAATTCAGGTATAAAGGCAATCAACACAGAAACTTCAACATATGACTAACCGGAGTTCCAAAATAAAAAAAACTGAGAAAAACTGAAGAGAAGAGAATCATAAAAAATGTTTTCTAAACCAAAAACAAAGGCCTTAAGATGAGTCAATTTCATACACACACACACACACACACACACACACTCACACACACTATGATGGCTCATATAGTAAACACTAACAATATTTCAGAACACTAAGGAATATAAGCTCTATGAAGGCAAGGATTATTTCTGTTTTATTCACTGCTGTATCCTGAGTACTCACAGAGAGGTACCTACCTGGCACACAGTAGAAAACCAGCAAATATGTGTGGATGAATGCAAAAAGTGAAAAATCTTAAAGCTTCAAAAGAATTTAGTAAATGAGCATCAGATTTGCTATCAAAGACGGCATGTGCTTTGTGTGCGCTTACTCGCTCAGTCATGTCTGACTCTTTTGAGACGCTATGGACTGTAGCCCGCCAGGTTCCTCTGTGCTTGGGGATTCTCCAGATAAAAATACTGGAGTGGGTTGCCAAGGCCTCCTCCAGGGGATCTGCCCAATCCAGGATTGAACCCAGGTCTCCCATGTTGCAGGTGGATTCTTTACCAGCTGAGCCACAGGGGAAGCCCAGAGATGGCATGTGCAAAAATAAACATGTAATGGAGTTATATCTTTAAACTGCTAAAACTAAATTGTAATAAACCTCCATTCTGCATGCAAGAAAAGTAATCATTCAGTTTTAAAAGCAAAATAAAAACATTTTCAATTGTGCAAACATTGAGAAAATTTCCTGTCCAAAAGTATACTTTTGACAGGTGTTTAGCTGTATACTCCAAGAAAGGAAAACTGAGTCCAGAAAGCAGAGGAAGACTGGAGATTCAAAGAACACTAATCAGAGAGAGCAAGGAGATCAAACCAGTCCATCCTAAAGGAAATCAACCCTAAATAAGGACTGATGCTGAGGCCGAAGCTCCAGTACTTTGGCCACCTGACATGAAAAGCCAACTCATTGGAAAAGACCCTGATGCTGGGAAAGATTGAGGGCAGGAGAAGGGAGCAACTGAGGATGAGATGGTCGGATGGCATCATCGACTCGATGGACATTAGTTTGAGCAAACTCAAAGAGATAGTAAAGGACAGGGAAGCTTTGCATGCTGCAGTCCAGGGGGTCGCAAAGAGTTGGACACGGCTAAGCGACTGACAGAACAACAATGATCAAAGAAATCCTTAATGCTTAGCACTTGGGTTTTTTACTCTGTCGTCTTCTTTCCATCATTTCATGTACGGATGAACATCCACTGCCAGTTTACTGATGCTCCCTTTTAGGTAATGAGCCTTTTCCTTGGCTGATTTTAAGATCTTCCTTCCTTATCTCGAATTTTAATAGTTACACTATTCAATCCCCAGGTGTGATTTTCTTTGCATCGATTCAACTTGGGGATCTTTACTCATCTTTAAATGTTCAAGTGGAATTTTCTAAAACAATTTGAAACCATTTCAACTACTATCTCTTTACCCATAGGTTCTGCCCCATTCTCTCCTTTCCTTCCAAATTACTATTATACACATTTTTAATATTTTCATTGTGTATCACATATTTCTTGTTCTCTTTTCTGTTTTTCCCATTTTTGTCCTCTCTGTGCTTACATCTGGGCATTTTCTATTGACTTCCCTTTAGCTTCAATAAGGTTCTCATCTGTTTTGTCATATCTAATGTTAAATGTATCCACTGAAATTTTACTTTTTTACACTGAACTGTTCAAGTCTAGAATATGTACTTTGTGCTGCTGTGTTGTGCTAAGTTGCTTCAGTCGTGTCCAACTCTTTGTGACCCTATAGACTGTAGCCCGCCAGGCTCCATGGTCCATGGAATTCTCCAGGGAATACTGGAGAGAGCTGCCAAGCCCTCCTCCAGGGGAAGAATATATACTTGGCATTACATTAAAGATTCTAATTTTCTTTTCATATCTCCTGTTTATTTTGCTGCTATATAATAATTATGTGAATTTCATGGCTCTCCTAACGCCAACGTTTGGATTACCTGTGAGTCACCATTGGCATTTTTGTCTTGTCATTCATGTTGAATCTGTGTCTTCACATGCCTAACCAACTTTTTTATTTAGAGATGGATAGGATATGCCTACTTTTTCAGGAATGTGTTTATATAAACTTTATTTTATTTATTTATTTATTTTAATATTTTATTTTATTTTTTAACTTTACAATATTGTATTGGGAGGGATGGTATGGGGAGGGAGGAGGGAGGAGGATTCAGGGTGGGGAACACATGTATACCTGTGGCGGATTCATTTTGATATATATAAACTTTAAAAAGACTTGGAAAAATACAAAGAAAGGTAATATTTTTAACTACATTACAGAATTATGGGAAAGTTTATCTACTTTTTACTTGCAATTACTTAAAATAATCTTATATAAAAACTGCAGTGTAAATTAGTTAAAAATTAATAAATATGTTATCTGGGTTCGATCCCTGGGTTGGGAAGATCTCCTGGAGAAGGAAATGGCAACCCACTCAAGTGTCCTTTCCTGGAAAATCTCATGGACAGAGGAGCCTGGTGGGCTGCAGTCCATGGAGTCACAAAGAGTCGGGCACCACTGAGCGACTAACGCTTCCTTACTTACTCAGGAATCCAGGACCCTGGGCTAAGGGTGACAGAGGGGGTTTTACACCAGTTTTAACTGGAGATTCTGATGGGGTAGGTCTTGTGTGAGGCACCGTGTACCCTCAGGCCTGTACCCTCATCTTAAACTTAAAGGGATACTTAACACATTAAAGACTGTTACTGCATTCTAATTGATGAATTAGATGAATGCAATTGCATTAAAGAAGTGCAGTAACCTTTCATAACAATCCTCAATCATAATGAAATAACAGTATGTTTCCTCATACATAACGTTTCCTCTAACATAACAGTATGTTTCCTCAAACCTTAGAAGAAATTTTACATTTACAGTTTTACATAGACACATTTAATAATTGAACCAGTTTACCTTCTGTGTCAGGATATTTCATTTCAAGGAGAGTTTCTAGTGACTAAGTATTTTTAAAACTTGAGTAAATTAAATCCTATACCAATGGGCAATATTATTTTAAAATATTCACTCCAAGCATAGCAATTTATTTCAAATGGAGAATGATTATTGTGCTGCTTACAAACAATAAATACATACCGCATGCTGTTTAAATCTCTCCTTCCATATTTTCTCCTCTTTATGAAGTTCATCATTCATCTTGTCCTGTTCTTGCTGACATATGATAATATTGAAATATGATATTCAAATATAAAACATATTATGTTTATTCTGTGTGACTCTTACAACATATATTAGTAAACAATGGTCAAAGATAATAACTCACCCAATGGCCTCCAGTTATTAGTACTGGAATAACAATTTTAATCCCAACTTAAAATATCATAAAATGATATCTAGGTTTCCTATTAGCACATGAAGATATCTGTAATCTTGGAAAGCTGTTTTATTAATTTGAGTATATTTATTCACATAATAAAATGCACTAGCTAGAAATACTCCTGGATAATGCAAAAATTACAAATGATAATGTATGTTAAGATGGGTTTTGCATTATAGATTTTTTTTCTCTCCAAACTATTTCATTTAATTCACATAATAAATCATCTCAGAGGGTAATTGTTTTCTTTCATTAACTCATTATTAGCATCTATTTTGTTAAGGCTCTGAAAAATAAACAAAGGTCAGTAAAATATAATCCCCTTCCTCAAAAACTTTACCTTTAGTAATTCTAAAATGCTATCATATGTTCACACATTACCCCAAATTTAGCATAATAAGTTAATCACAAGATAAGAACTATAAGGATTACAGTAGGAAGAGGTATAATAATTAGAGGATTATGAAAGGTTCATATAAAAGATTGTTTTTGAAATGACTCAGCTTTTAAGAGATTAAATAAACATTTGAGGCATTTATTAAAAAGTTTTTGAACTAGGAAAATGATTACAACTCAGTTTTAGGAAAATTATAAGGTTACATTTGATAGCAGTCAGTAAAGAATATGCCGGTAATGCGGGAGACCTGGGCTCGATCCCTGGATGGGAAGATCCCCTGGAGAAGGAAATGGCAACCCACTCCAGTATTCTTGCCTGGATAATCCCATGGACAGAGGAGCCTGGCAGGCTACAGTCTACGGGGTCGCAAGAGCTGGACATGACTTACAACTAAACCAACACATTTAATAAGAAAGTAAGGCAAGGAAACACTAGGGGGATCAGTGAAGTAGGTATTAGAGAAGTCCATGAGAGAATCAGTGAGGGCCTTCTACAGATGAGGTCACAGGAGTCAGAAGAGATGCAAACACCATACAAATATGAAACTGCCACCAACTGCCAACTGACTGAATCAAAGGAAGTGGGAAAAGTTCTTTGGAAATTATCTCATATGAGCTGTGGGAAATTTTAATGGCATTTAAGCATGGAAATAACATTTTTTTTGGAAAATAATTATCATTCTGACTGCACTACTGTGCATGAGTTTCCAGAATACAAGACCAAAAGTAGGAAGGTCAATTAGAGAGTATAGCAAATATTCCAAGATAGACATTAGGACATCCTGAACTATGGGGTAGCAGTAGACATATGGATGAGACAGTGGATAATGAACTATTAGAAGGACAGGACCATAAAAGAGAGAGAAGAGTCAGAAATGGTACTCAACTTTTTAGCTTAGTCTATGATGAGAGCATGCTGCTAAGTCACTTCAGTCATGTCCGACTCTGTGCGACCCCATAGACAGCAGCCCACCAGGCCCTGCCGTCCCTGGGATTCTCCAGGCAAGAATACTGGAGTGGATTGCCATTTCCTTCTCCAATGCAGGAAAGTGAAAAGTGAAAGTGAAGTCGCTCAGTCGTGTCCGACTCGAGCGACCCCATGGACTGCAGCCTACCAGGCTCCTCCGTCCGTGGGATTTTCTAGGCAAAAGTACTGGAATGGGGTGCCATTGCCTTCTCCGATAATGAGAGCATAGCTCATCAAAATAATGACTAACGACCACCAGAGGAAGAGCACGACTCAGAAAGACAATGTATTCAATTTTAGATCCACTAAGTTCTGAGTATGGAACAGTTATGTAGTTCACTTTATTTTATAACTATAGATTTGGTTCTGAACAGCCATTGCCGTGTTTGAGACTATCACGAGAGAAAATACATGGAATAAGAAAAGAAAGAGCAAAAGATGGAATCCGGGGTAGGACACATTCAGGGAGAAGGAGAAAAAATTAACCTAAAAACAGATACCAAGGAAAAATGCCCAAATATATAAGAAGACAATCAAGGTAGTGTGGTCCCACAGAAGTAAAGGGAAAATGAAACGGTCAACAGATTTTTACTGGCATAAAAAGGAAAAGAGGCAAAAATAAATACTGACTGGTGGCTCAGATGGTAGAACATCTTCCTGCAATGCGGGAGACCTGGGTTCGATCCCTGGGTTGAGAAGATCCTTTGGAGAAGAAAATGGCAACCCACTCCAGTACTCTTGCCTGGAAAATCTCATGGATAGAGGAGCCCTGATAGGCTACAGTCCATGTGGTTGCAAAGAGCTGGACACGACTGAGCAACTTCACTAGGATCTGTGAGTATGGTTCTAGAAGTGATTGTATTTTTATCAAAGTCAGCTTAGAAGATGACGTTTTGTTTTGTTTTGTTTTGTTTTTGTCAAAAGCAATTTAATTCACTGGGATGGAGGTGGAAGGCAGCTACAAGGTTTAGATTTGAATGAAAGATGAAGAAATGGATTGAGCACAAATAACTACTCCTTAAGAAGCCTGTCTATGATAAGTAAAGCTAAAGAGCAGCTAAAGAAAGATATTTAAATCACAGTGATCTGAGTTTTCTGTTTTGTTTTATTTCTAGGACAGGCGAAAATTGAACATGAGTATAAGCAGTAAGAAAGGAGGAAGTTGTAAGAGTATTTTAACACATAGGAAAAAGTAAAAGTAACCTGGAAAATGATAGAATATAGAGCAAAGCATGAAAAGTTGGCCTTTGGTAGAAGAAGCCTCTCTTATGGAGATAAAAGCAAAGGCAAAAAATAAAGCTAAAAAGGTGACCACAAAAATTAATGTTAACCAGATGTGGGATTGGGGAAGGAAATGGCAAACCGCTCCAGTATTCTTGCCTGGAGAATCCCAGGGAAGGAGGAGCCTGATGGGCTGCCGTCTATGGGGTCGCACAGAGTTGGACACGACTGAAGCGACTTAGCAGATGTGGGATTAGAAAGAAAAAGAAGTTCGTAATTGATGCAAAAACGTGATCGGTTACTAATAACAAGGAATAAGGAGTTGGGTAGAACTCTTAAGGAAAGAAACTTATAATAGCAGTTTTAGAAAATGGAAGAAGAAGCTAACAAAGACACAGGCGAGAATTACTGAGTATGTAAATTATCTATTTAGAAGCCATCACTATAAAATTATGGAATGATCCCAGTGGAAAACTTGGAAGCTCCAAGGTAAAACAAAGCACACATTTGGAAACTCATTCATCTACTAATGTCATATATATTTTTAAATCATCAATTTATGATAAAGTATAAATTGCTTTCAAAAACTAAGTTATAATTCTTTAAGGGTAAGGCCCTGGCGTTAAATTTCTTTTGTAACATCAAGCCTATAGCTGAAAGTTTTGCCCTTGAAGTAGTCGGTAAATTTTTGTTACAAAACAAACTAAAAATGGCAATGAAAACAGAATTTAAAATCAGCTGTTTTTTAGAAAATATCACTAACAATCAATAGCAGTGATACATTTTGCCACAAGCCAGGAAACACTATTCCAATAATCTACATTGTATTAACTTCTATTCTGGAATGGGAAAAAAATAGCTTCTGACTTTTGAAAATAACTAATCTAGTCTGTGGAAAGGAAAATATGAACTAAAAGGAAGCTAAAGATTTGTAGGTAACTATTAGTAAAAGCCATGGACAAGCTGGTTCTGCAATATTATCATTGTTTTTAATGTATTTACTGTCTACATAATTCAGAAATGCAGTGTACTCAACATGGGAGGCCAGGATACCCTGAACAGCCTATGTGACGACACGCTAGTGTTCACTGTTCATGGAAGACTCAAAACTAGTAAGTTGGGAGTAATTCATAAGCTAACTTTAGTAATGCAAAACAGATGTAAGTCCTGCCTGTTATCCATATAGTCTAAGGATCCTGGTGGTCCACAAGTGAGTCCCCCAAATCCACCAGTTTCTCAAGATGCCACTACCGTGGCCTCAGGATGTGGACCACCTGAGGAGCAGCTGGGAGAAAACAGAAAGGAAAACAACACAGAACTCCCTTATTCCAAAAATGTTCTAGTCCCAGAAATCAGCTCATTTATGGGAATGCAGCACAACTATTACCTACATGCCTGAGCCACTTTAACCAAATATGCTCTACATAATTGCTAGATATCAGACTACAGAGCAAGGACATTTTGTGATGGAGAAAATTCTGTTGCCTTTTTCTATGATTAGGAGGCTAGAGAAGAGCAACAATTTATCTTGTAAATGTCAGCTTTTTTAGGACAGTCTTTGAAACTTTATAGACTCTGGGGGACCTCAAAATCCAAAGCAGTACCTGAAATTACAACGAATTTCATGGAAAATAAGCAAGGGGTCCATGTTAATACTGTTAATTCCCAGTAAACTGCTTTGATTATTAGGACTAATTAAAACCCATAGAATGGAGCTCGAGCCACACCATAATCCAAAACCTCAGTACTGTTCAGGAGTTACTGATTCAAAAAAAAAAAAAAAAATGAATGAAAAATAAAAATAAGAAAACTTACCTTCTGAATATTCTCTAATTTCTTTTTTTCAACTTCAAATTGTTTCATCCAACAATGTCTTTTTTCTTCTTCCTCTTGAAACTGCTTTTCTTCTCTGTCCCTCTGAACTTTGAGAGTTTCTTTCTCTTGGTCTTCTAATTCTTTCTGTTTGTCTTGCCAAGCCTCAAAGGACTGCCGACATCTTTCTTCCACTTCACGGTATCCAAAATTTATATCAGCATCATCTGTATTCATGAAGAGAAAAAAAATTTAAATCAAACCAGTCAAAGCTGATCCAATATAAAATTTAAAAGTAATTTCAAAATAAAGAAATAATGTCAATGTATCACCAAAGTGAAAGCGACACTGTGCTAATGTGCAAAATACATGTAAACTCCATTGCAGTCAATAAAGAAATCATATAGCTTGTCAAACTATCCCAGAAAACGATGTGTGTGTATCTGTGTGTGTGTGTACGGGCATGCATTCATGTGTGTAGTTAAGAGATACATATGGAACATAGTTAGACACTTAAAAAATGCCGGTCTGGGTACATCTATTGCAGTCAGCTCTATATGTGGAAAATTTTCAAATATACTTATATAAAGTTAAATTGAAAGTGAAGGTCGTTCAGTCGTGTCCGACTCTTTGTGACCCCATGGACTATACAGTCTATAGAATTCTCTAGGCCAGAATACTGGAGTGGGTAGCCTTTCCCTTCTCCAGGGGATCTTCCAAACCCAGGGATCAAACCCAGGTCTCTCGCACTGCAGATGAATTCTTTACCAGCTGAGCCACAGTGAAGTTAATTTAGGAGTCATTTGAAAAAACTATGAAACATAATTAAATAACCATAATAAGTGTACAGTATTTTTCAAATACCATGACTGTTTTCTTCTAAATGGCAAAAGAAAACTGTTCAAGTTTTTTAGATAATTAAAGTGAATCACATTAAAATAATCAAAAATATCATCAGGCAAGTTAGTCCACCTGGCAAAACACGTTCGTCCACTAGCAAATCACAAAGCTCAGACTCCAGAACCAAATCAGGACTGCCACAGTGAGTTCTACTTCTTAGAAATTCTTCTTTTTCTATTTCAGATAACATCTAAGAGGTTAAAGAAAGTCCCAATGATTAAAGAAAAACAAAACAGAGAGTAAAGTTATCATTTCAATAATGTATTAAGTATTTACACACACATATCTAGAAAAGTATTTACTTCAAATTGCTCTCAAATACAATTCTATAGCACATTGATAATTATTCTTTTATGGTGGAGAAAAATGCTTTTCCCAGAGAAGCAAATTGTATTTTACCCTCCTTATGTATTTCAGAATTCTAATTGCTTTCTAATATTTACTTACAATATTCAAAATTAACCTGCTTGACACTCATGTCCAAATGTTTCTATTAATATGTGTTTTCCTCCTAACACCTTTTTATATTTCTTTTCTGCAGCAATTGCACATATACACAAATTGCTAACATATTCAATGTTTTAAAAACAATTTTTTCTAATTTACCTTGAAATATATACAAGTTATAATTTTGATTCATACTTTTCCATAATTAGACTTCCACCATACTCCAGCTTAAAAGGTACAGGATATCTATTCCAATGAAGTAGCAACATAATTCAAAATTAATATATCAGGACTGAGTGTTACCAAAAAATAGAGTAAAAAACATACATACAAGTAATTTTCAAATTCTGCTCACCTCAAAAAGAGCAAGATACAGTTAGGTAAAATTAGAGTTATGTAAAATGAGTAATAAAAATGAACAAGATGCTGAGCCTGTGGAAGAGACTTTCTCTGAAATACATTTCCAGGAGTTTTACCCCCAAATCCTAGGCTTTCCTTTACTCTCATTTCTTTACAGATGTTTTTATTTTACCTTAAAAAAAAAAGAAGACATTCTACATTTAAAGTTTCTACAGGGTATTTAAAGACTCCACTGAATCATACTACATTCTTAAGCAAGGTAACAATATTAGAGTATATTTCATGGTTTTCCTTGGATTTTTTAGGTAAAAACTACCATTCAATATAGATATACTGGTCTTATTTACATTAAATTTCCAGGTATTGCTGGCTTAAATCACCATTTCTAATATTTTAAAGACTGTAATTTTCATTGTTTTATATTCTATGCCAGAATACAAAATAAAACCAACAATTATTTGCTTAAAATAATTTAATTTTTAAGACAGTGAACTTTAAATCCTATGTGAGATGAAAAGGAAAATTTCTAACTATATAATATTGAGCACTTTCAGTCAAACAGCATATACCTTTATTAATTGTTCTGGATTTTCTTTACATTCAGTTGGCAATTCTATCCTTAAATGCATATGATTATTAGAAACTCCTCCATAACCACAGCCTATAAAGAGAAAGAAGTTATAACATTTTTAAATATTAAAGCGAGATACAACATGTTAAAATCCCAAACCATTTTATCATCCTTTAATCCTAAATTCTTTATCATAGAATAATCTTGATCAAAGCAATAGAAAAATACTGAAGAACCAAGAACAGAGGAAATCTGTAATTTTTATTCAAAAATAAAAGCAACAGATTTTTAGAGCACTCTTATCACCTTTCATATTCTAGAACTGAAGTTCACTTTCCATGTATACAGAATAATGCTGTGTTTAATATCACAATAACACCTTGACTAGAAATCAACAAAGGTTCAAGTCTATCTGCCACAAACAACATAATCTTGCACAAGATATTGAAAATGCTTTAATAAGTCTTAATTTAAAACATTATAATGACTAACATGTTCATGAAAGAAACTTTCATTCCCAATTTTGTGAGGTTTTTTTGAATTTTAGTGTCTTTTTATCATCTGTGAAGAGGTAGTTATGTTTATCTTTTCTTGTTCAATTAGCTTGTTTTATTCCTTGGTTGTAAAGTATTTTTTACAGATGACAATTCTGACAATTAACTGACCATTCACAAGTATTTTGACCAGTATTATAGATTTTCTTTTTCAACACCCATTCACAATCTCTCTGGCATGTTTTCCTATGTGAGAAGCTGAAAAGCGGAAAAAAAAAATTTTTTTTGATTTAGATTCTGCCAATTGATATATTTGTGCAAATTTTTATTTTCATAAAAATATTATGTCTGAAGAAAGGCAGAGAGAAATACTTTCATTTTTCTGGCTCAGACTATGATAGAGGGAGCTTTGGGTTGGAGATAGGAGTGTATAGAAGAGGATTAATATCTCTGAATTTCTTCATTTTATCAGCAGCTCCTGCTACAGCATAGTTTCAGTGTACATGCATGTATTTTTTCCTACACTTTAGATATTAAACATAGAATCTGATTTTTTCAGTTCTATTAAAAATTCTGTTCTTTATTGTAGTTACTATTAATAGCCTCCAAAGATTTTACATCTTCGGAGTAAAGTGTAGGAAGTCCTACACTTCCTGGTATACATACCCTGTGTACTCCCCTCCCGCACGGAATCTGTGCTGACCCTGTATAACCATCAGGATGTAGTAAAGACGTTGCATGACTTTGGCGAATGTCATCTGAAGCTTTACAAGGTACCACCTTAGTCTCTTAATAATTTATTCATGTGATACTCTTTCTCAAAATCCAGGTGCCATGTAAGCTGCAGAGAGAGACCACATGTAGGTGCCTCCTCCAGCTGACAGCCCCAAATGAATTTCCAGCCAACAAATTGCATCCAGTGCAAGCCATGTCAGTGAGCCATCTGAGAATTCCAGTCCAGTAAAGACCTCAGATGACTGTGACCCTAAACAACATCTGACCATCAAAGTGTAAGAAATCCAAGCAAGAACTACCTGGCAAAGCCCAGTGAACCTGTAGAACTATACAGAGATAACAACACACTGTTATTTTAAACCTCTAAGTTTGTTTTACACAAATACCTCCCCCCCAACCTTACTGCTTAAAGTAGCTAAAATAGTTTTTGTGTACAACTGACAGCTTTCATCAATACATCATATTTACAAATAAAATTAGCCTCTAGTTTCTCTTATGTATGTGTATACTATGCTTGCACAGTTTTGTATCTAAAATGTGCAGTTTTTAATAAATGAAATATAATCTGCAGATTTTCTGCTCCTTGATGAATTGGAACAATTCAATTACAAAGTTATCCCTACTTCCTATTGACATTTGAGAAGATATCTCTTTCAACCTTCTTGCCAAATTACCGATTTCAGCATGTTTTCTGATTTTTCAAGCAATTTTGATAATTTGAATTTTCTTGGAAAATAAGTCTATTAATTGAGACTATCAAACCTATTTGTTAGAGCTATACACATGAGATCTTATAACTTTCTAAACCACTGCTATGACTTTGGTTCCTATAGTTTTTCATGTAACTAATTTTTCTATATTTCCTTTGATTTTTACATAATCAGGTTCTATACTTGCCAATATATTTAAAATAAATTTTCATTTAATAAACCTTAGTAAACACAAATAAGCAAATTACTAAAATTCACCATAACTTGACAATAATCACTGCTAAAATCTAAAGGGTCTGCATTTAAGAAGTCTTTACATATTCTTTCACACAGGTACTCAGAACAAAAATCTTGGAACCAGTTTCCTCTTTTTCTTTCACATCAATCCATCAATAAATACTTTTGGTTATTTCTACTTAAAAATGTTTTCTAGAATATGACCTTTACCACCATTTGTATTTAAACTGCTATCATCTCTAACCATCCTACTGTAATAGTCTTGTAGACACTTGCTACCTCAAGGCATCTTCACTACACAGTTCCCAGAATGATTGCCTCAAAACACATCATACTCTGTCACTCCTTTCTGAAAAACCTTCATATACTCAGAGCAGAATCCAAAGTCCACACTTTGGATTTGAAAGAGATGGGAATACCAGACTACCTGACCTGCCTCTTGATAAATCTGTATGCAGGTCAGGAAGCAACAGTTAGAACTGGACATGGAACCACAGACTGGTTTCAAATAGGAAAAGGAGTACGTCAAGGCTGTATATTGTCACCCTGCTTATTTAACTTATATGCAGAGTACATCATGAGAAACGCTGGGCTGGAAGAAGCACAAGCTGGAATCAAGATTGCCGGGAGAAATACCAATAACCTCAGATCTGCAGATGACACCACCCTTATGGCAGAAAGTGAAGAGGAACTAAAAAGCCTCTTGATGAAAGTGAAAGTGGAGAGTGGAAAAGTTGGCTTAAAGCTCAACATTCAGAAAACGAAGATCATGGCATCGGGTCCCACCACTTCATGGGAAATAGATGGGGAAACAGTGGAAACAGTGTCAGACTTTATTTTTCTGGGCTCCAAAATCACTGCAGATGGTGACTGCAGCCATGAAATTAAAAGACGCTTACTCCTTGGAGGAAAGTTATGACCAACCTAGATAGCATATTCAAAAGCAGAGACATTACTTTGCCAACAAAGGTTCATCTAGTCAAGGCTATGGTTTTTCCTGTGGTCATGTATGGATGTGAGAGTTGGACTGTGAAGAAGGCTGAGCCCCGAAAAATTGATGCTTTTGAACTGTGATGTTGGAGAAGACTCTTGAGAGTCCCTTGGACTGCAAGGAGATCCAACCAGTCCATTCTGAAGGAGATCAGCCCTGGGATTTCTTTGGAAGGAATGATGCTAAAGTTGAAACTGCCGTACTTTGGCCACCTCATGTGAAGAGTTGACTCATTGGAAAAGACTCTGATGCTGGGAAGGATTGCGGGCAAGGGGAGAAGGGGACGACAGAGGATGAGATGTCTGGATGGCATCACTGACTCAATGGACGTGAGTCTGAGTGAAATCTGGGAGTTGGTGATGGACAGGGAGGCCTGGTGTGCTGCAATTCATGGGGTCGCAAAGAGTTGGACATGACTGAGCGACTGAACTGAACTGTGTATCTGACCCTTTCTTTGCTTGAATATAACCACAAAGGCTGACTATTCTCTGAACACATTAAGCCCACTGAGTGTGCGTTGGCCTTTACAATTCCCTCTTTCTGGAACACCAGCTCTCTAGATAGCTACGTGACTCACTTCTTCACCAGCATATCCCACGTGGCTTACTATCTCATTTCAGACACTACTTAAATATCACTTCCTCAGAGATGCCTCCCCTGACTTCACATATCTAAAATAGCAAAATTCAATCTCTATCCCCTTATCTTGAAATCCTCCCTTCATAGAATTATCATTTTGTTGAAATATCATGTGTTTACTTATTATCTGTCTCCCAACGTGGGAACACTAGAAGAAAAGAGCAAGATCTTGGCCTGTTTTGTTCTCTGCTGTATTCTCAGTGGCTACAACAGGTCTTTTCACACACTAATATTTTTGGTATAAACAGCTGTGAATATCCACATAATTTATACCAATATAAGCATAAATGACACTGAATTTCTTAATAACTTTTATAGTATACCATAAAACTTATGTTATTAAAATTGTCTTTCATTTTTTTAAAAGAGTATATTGTTAGACACACCAAGGTCCTGTTGAACATTTAAACTGTTGCCATTTTTCATTATAAACTAAGCTAGGATTACTTCGAGTTAAATCTTTGTTCATTCTATTATTCTTACAATAATTGAAAGATATAAATTTGCTCAGTTGAGGCAAATAAAGGTTGTGAGGATTTTATATAAATTGTATTTTCTCCAAAAATACATATAAACTGATAATTCTAAAACAGTCCCACACTTGGGTTCCTTTGACATAAAGTAACAGAATGTCTGGATTTAATTAGGACTAGTAAAACAAATTATTAGAGACTAGTATTTATTGGAGATATAAGGAAGGTAGTAATTAAAACAGATGTGTGAACTAAATTGAACAGACCAAATACTATAGAGATTTTATTAGAGATAAATGCACACACCTGTATATGAGAAGAAATAACTTCAAGCAGCTTAATTTTCTAGATTATAAACTATTCATACTTACAGAAAACTTATCTACCAAGCAGATGAAAACTGTACTTACTTAAAACATCAGTATCCTCCAAGTCCTGAAGAATGAGCTCTTCAGCAGTTTTACTCTTATTCTTTATGATGTTAATACAGTGAAGAACCGACTCAGGTAGCTCATCCGAATCCTAAAAATGTTAAGAATAAAAGGAACTGTAAAATTATTTGCTAAAACTATGCATCAAAATTTGTTTTGAAATGCCAAAATTTTGACTAAAATGTGCAAATGAGGTAAAAGAGCTTCATATAAAAAGCATAGTCCAAAGAAATTTGGTTAAAGTTTTCTTTTCATTTTCAGATGGCTATAAATTGCATCCGTGATTCTGTTGGAACTCATCCCCAAATGAATAATTTCAGAACTTCTGTCTTATTTAAGCTGGCTATGGATAAAAAGACATACTAAAATATTATTTTTTTCCTAAAGAATTATGTAGGTTATTGCAATCCTAATTAAAAATCAAAGTATAATTATTTCAAGAAACTTGACAAATGTGTTTTCTTGGGAAAAAAAGCTTAGTTGAAAAGAGTTGATGCAGCAAAGCTACTGAAGGAATTTGGCCCATTTTATACTTAAAAATATAAAACCAGAACAGGGCAAAAATTAACAGAATAATGGAAAAGAATAGATAACCCTGGATAGATTACATGAATATAGCAACTAAGTATATACAGGAGATATGAAAAGTCAATTGAAAAAAGGTGGATTATTCCACCAGTGACACCAGGGATATTTGATAACTATTGCAGGGAAATTTTAATTAGATTTACTTTTTTATAATATAGCTGAAAATAAGTTTCCATTGGATTAAGAATTTTTATATAAAAGAATGAATCTATGAATGTTTTCTAGGTATATAAACACTGGAGGCAGAGACATTACTTTGCCAACAAAGGTTCGTCTAGTCAAGGCTATGGTTTTTCCAGTAATCATGTATGGATATGAGCGTTGGACTATAAAGAAAGCTAAGCACTGAAGAATTGATGCTTTTGAACTGTAGTGTTGGAGAAGACTCTTGAGAGTCCCTTGGATTGAAAGGAGATCCAACCAGTCTATCCGAAAGGAAGAGGACACGGAGGCCTGGCATGCTGTGATTCATGGGGTTGAAAAGAGTCAGACACGACCAAGCGACTGAACTGAACTGAAACACTGGAGGAAATACACAAATGAATATATATTTGATTTCAAAAACATGTAACTATTTCTTTGATCTAAAGATTTCACATACATTTTGATTTTTATGCATGTCTAATCAAGCTGGTTTTAGAAAAGGCAGAGGAACCAGAGATCAAATTGCTAACATCTGCTGGATCACGGAAAAAAGGAAGGGAGTTCCAGAAAAACATCTATTTCTGCATTATTGACTATGCCAAAGCCTTTGACTGTGTGGATCACAACAAACTGTGGAAAATTTTGAAAGAGATGGGAATACCAGACCACCTGACCTGCCTCTTGAGAAACCTGTATGCAGGTCAGGAAGCAACAGTTAGAACTGGACATGGAACAACAGACTGGTTTCAAATAGGAAAAGGAGTACATCAAGGCTGTATATTGTCACCCTGCTTATTTAACTTATATGCAGAGTACATCATGAGAAACGCTGGGCTGGAAGAAACACAAGCTGGAATCAAGATTAGAGAAATAGCAATAACCTCAGATATGCAGATGACACCACCCTTATGGCAGAAAGTGAAGAGGAACTAAAAAGCCTCTTGATGAAGAGGAGACTGAAAGAGGAGACTGAAAAAGTTGGCTTAAAGCTCAACATTCAGAAAACGAAGATCATGGCATCTAGTCCCATCACTTCATGGGAAATAGATGGGGAAACAGTGGAAACAGTGTCAGACTTTATTTTGGGGGGCTCCAAAATCACTGCAGATGGTGACCGCAGCCATGAAATTAAAAGACGCTTACTCCTTGGAAGGAAAGTTATGACCAACCTAGATAGCATATTCAAAAGCAGAGACATTACTTTGCCAACAAAGGTCTGTCTAGTCAAGGCTATGGTTTTTCCAGTGGTCATGTATGGATGTGAGAGTTGGACTGTGAAGAAAGCTGAACGCTGAAGAATTGATGCCTTTGAACTGTGGTGTTGGAGAAGACTCTTGAGAGTCCCTTGGACTGCATGGAGATCCAACCAGTCCATTCTAAAGGATATCAGTCCTGGTTGTTCTTTGGAAGGACTGATGCTGAAGCTGAAACTCCAATACTTTGGCCACCTCATGTGAAGAGTTGACTCATTGGAAAAGACTCTGATGCTGGGAGGGATTAATGGCAGGAGGAGAAGGGGACGACAGAGGATGAGATGGCTGGATGGCATCACCGACTCGGTGGACATGAGTTTGGGTGAACTCTGGGAGTTGGTGATGGACAGGGAGGCCTGGTGTACTGCAGTTCAAGGGGTCGCAAAGAGTCAGACACAACTGAGTGACTGAACTGAACTGACCTGAACTGAATCACATAAAAATATACTCATGATTAAGTAAAAAAGCAGGATACCAATATCCTGTGTCTTCCCAGGCTCAGCTGGTAGAGAATCTGCCTGCAATGCAGAAGACCTGGGTTCAATATCTGGGTTGCAAAGATCCCCTGGAGAAGGGAATGGCTACCCACTCCAGTTCTCTGGCCTGGCGAATTTCATGGCCTGGCGTGCTGTGATTCATGTGGTCGCAAAGAGTCGGACACGACTGAGCAACTGATCTGATCTGATAGTCCATGGGGTCACAAAGAGTCTAACAGGACTGAGTGACTTTCACTTTCACTTTCCCTTGGCTGGGTGGTAACGAATCCACCTGCCAATGTAGGAGACATGGGTTCAATCCCTGGGTTGGGATGATCCCCTGGAGAGGGAAATGGCAATCCACTCCAGTATTCTTGCATGGGAAATCCCATGGACAGAACTCTGCAGTCCATGGCATCACAAAATAGCTGGACATGACTTAGAGCTAAACAACAACATATAAATATATATATATATATACACATACACACACCTATGCATAATTATATGAATAGTAAAATCTCAATTTTGTGAAAAAATGCACATGTATACATGTGAAATTATAGGTAATTTATCAATATACTTTTTATATTTAAATATCTACTAATATGCATTGTTTAAAGGTCACCCTAAGGGGAAAAAAATGAGTGGAGTATAGAAAACACACTGAGAAAAGTACTATTTCTCCTAAAAAAGTTTACTTCAGTTAAAAGTCTCAAAAGCACAACACAAAACTTACTGTATCACTATTATCACTCTGGGTTTCTGATTTTGAATCACTATCAAAACCATATTTTTCCAAGGAAGAAATGCTGATTTTATCCAATTCAGCCTCTATTTCTTCGCTGAGCTTTATATCATCATCATCGTTGCCTTCCATCATCCTTCATAATAAAACACAGAACCATTTAGAGAAAACTGAAGAGGCTAAATGCTAGTAAAAACTATAGGTTCTTTAATGTGCCACACCAATCCAACATTTTCTATGCAAAAATGCTTTAGTTTAACAAAGTTTTATCACACCTTATTATACATATACTATATATTAAAGATGGAGAAGGAAATGGCAACCCACTCCGGTGTTCTTGCCTGGAGAATCCCATGGACAGAGGAGCCTGGTGGGCTACAATCCAATGGGTCAAGAAGAGTCGGACATGACTGAGCGACTTCACTTTCGCTTTTCACTTTCACACATTGGAGAAGGAAATGGCAACCCACTCCAGTGTTCTTGCCTGGAGAATCCCAGGGACTGTGGAGCCTGGTGGGCTGCCATCTATGGGGTCACACAGAGTTGGACATGCCTGAACGACTTAGCAGCAGCAAGCAGCAGCATATATTAAAGACAATTGCTTTCTCCCTATTTTCATCCATTGTTTCTTTAGTGTTTGACTACAAAATGATCAAATTTAATGACACTCTTTAAATTCGCTGAAGGAAAAGTTATGTGGAATGGGTTTGGCTTACCTTCCTGAATCAAGAAACTTCATATTAAAACTCATTTTCATGGTAATAATTAATGGTAAAATAACTGTGAACAGCTTGAGTATTCAGAAATTAAAATACTTATAAGAGAACATCCTAAGTCTATATATGGGGACACATCTGGCTAGTTTGCACTCATTAAATCAGAGTTGTCAATTCTACCAGATAGCCACAACAATGAAATAATGAATAATATATGATGTATAAGTTCAACACTCATTTCATTTAAATCTTTAGGCTTGTAATGGATATAGGTCAAGCAGTACATTGCAGAATATCTTCATATCATCACTGTTAAGTACCATCATTAGCTTCCACGTATATTAAGTACCTGTGACAAGCCAGGCACTAGTGGACACTTGTGTGACTGATAATCTCTGGAGTAACTTCACAGATTAAAGGTCATTACAGTCATTGTATAGATGAGAAACCTAAGGTCTGAAGAGGTTAGTTAATTCCCCATAGCATCATGCTAAAAAGTAATGGGAGTAGGATCCTAATTCAGAGATTTTGAATCCAAAGTCAGTGCTTTTCCCACAATCCAAAGGTATCCAAACTCAGGCAAGCTCATTATCTGCCCAGCAATTTTTCCGAACAACCAGCAGACTTCAAATTGCAGATGGTAATCCATTCATGGATTAAGAAATTAATTTAGCAGTTTTTGGTCATCTAGATTAAATGATGGGACAGCATAGGAAAAGTTAGGGTAGGTCAGAAAAGAAACTATAAGTGTACTATATATACTAAAAGTAAAAATTGTTAAAAAAATTCTGCTTCAATTGTAAGTGCAGGTACATGTATGCATGTACATGTATCCCCTGGAGAAGGGAATGGCTACCCACTCCAGTTCTCTGGCCTGGAGAATTTCATGGACTGTATAGTCCATGGGGTCACAAAGAGTCTAACAGGACTGAGTGACTTTCACCTTCACTTTCCCTTGGCTGGGTGGTAAAGAATCCATATGAAATGCGATGCAAATTTTTGTTTTAATGTGAGTCTAAGTAAAAAAAAAAGTTTGAACAATGCTGTACTAATCAGCTTTTATTTTCCAATTTTACTCATAACCACCTCCATCCAAAACAAAGCCAGAACCAGTGCAAAATGCTACCCCACAATCTAACTTACTTAAAATTCAATTCAAAAGCTTTGAATGAATATAGGGAGAAAAACCTTTTCTAGGTGGAAAATTAGATTTTAAAAATGGCTATAAAGCAGAATTCAGAGATACACAAAACTTGATGTAGAAAGAAAGGCAGAAAAATAGGGTAAAGGAAAGAGACATTTCCATATGTCCACCTCAGCTCATCTACTGGCTCTTTAAATCAGTCCTGTCCAATTACATATTTGAGCAACATATTTGATTTAAATTTGCTAGTGGCAATTTTTTTAAAATATAAAGAGAAACAGTTGAATTTTTTATAATATATATTAATTCAATCCATTATCCAAAATATTATTTCAACATAGTCAACAGAAAAGCATTCATTATATAGCCAGCTAAAAAGTTTACACTTTGTTTTGTACATTAATAATTCTTCAAAATCTGACGTGTATTTTACGTTTACAGCACATTTCAATTTAGGCTTGCTGCATTTAAGCTCTCAATGGTCACCTCTAGCCGGTGGTTACAGAACTGGATACAGCAGCCTTGGATCGATCCCACTGCAAAGAGGCTAGGTAAACTACTTCAAGTTGATAATAATCAATTGGAGGTGGCTAACGGTGCCAAGCGAGCTTAGTGGGGTGTCTTAGTGGCTTAAGTGGGGAGTCTTCGTGGCTCAGCTGGTAAATAACCCGCCTGCCAATGCAGGAGAGAAGAGATGCGGGTTCGATCTCTGGGTCAGGAAGATCCCTTAGAGGAGGAAATGGCAACCCACTCCAATCTTCTTGCCTGGGAAATCCCAGGCAGAGAAGGACAGAGGAGCCTTGGAGGGTTAGAGTCCATGGGGTCGCAGAGAGCCGGACACGACTGAGCCCGCACATAAAGCTGCCCAAAATGAGAAATTTTAAGGAACCCCACCCTTCAATTTTAGTTCTTCAAGTTCTGTGTGAACTACCAAAAGTTTTCAAAACTAAAAGCCTCTTGCTCTACAGAGCGTCTCGCTCTACAGACTGGCTCAGCACTCCCTGGGCGCGGGACCCCCCTTCGCACTCAAGCCTGGCCTTGGCGGAGAGGGGCCCGGCTCCACTTGCGCTCCCGCAGTTTTGCTGTACCTCCCGCTCCATCAACCCGGGTCTTGAGGGGTGCTCGCTCACCCAGCAGCGGCTGAATCCTCCAGCAAGGTTGGAAAACAGTGCCCGCCCTCCAAACAAAGAGTAACCACGGCAACCGCCAATCCCAAGGAAGAAGGGCTTTACAGGTGCCCCAGCAGGACAAACTATCTCTATTCCAAACTAGAACGAACGCTTCATCTCAGGAGCTCGGTGAGGAACTTGCATTTTATTCCAGGTAGATTTTAATATTTAATTAATTTTGGAAAGAATTAATAAAGAAACGACACTTTGTTATAGCTACCCAATTAGGGGTAGCCTGACTTTTAAATTGTCTCTTACCTATCTGTTTTTATTATGTGACTCTAGAGAATGTTGAGTTGCTTGTGTATATATTGTGCACTCTACAAAAACTTACTCCTGAATAGTGATTTATGAGGCCTGAAAGTATAGAAGAAAAACCAATAAATTGTTTGCCTTGCATGACACCAAGTTTCTTTTAAAATAGAAAAAAATCAATCAGCAATGACTATCAAAATTATTTAAGTGAATGGATGTGTGGGGTGAGAAATTAAGAAATTATATTCTGGAATATGTTTTACTGTAAAACATTGAGCGTGACACACATTGTTTTAATATGAAATATGAATTTTAAGTTTATATCATAACATTTAATTTTAACTTAAAAATTTATCATAAAGTTCCTATTATTGGTGAAGAAAATATATTGTATACAACTGATTTTCATTTTTTTGAAAGTTTGAAAATGAAGCATTATATTCCAAGAGGAAGTAGTTAAGCGTAATTGTAGAAGCTATCTGATATACATTAAGCTAAAAGCAAACAATGTCATTGAGCCTTTGAAAGAAAATAGACCATGTTTCCTGGTAACAATTGAATAATAAAATTCATTGTGTCAACTTAAGAATTAATAATACAGAGTGAGAAATCAGTAGACTTTTGATATTAAAAAAACACATTATCTCTTCATTCAAGAAAGAAAATGATTTTCAAAATAAACTACTCCTGGTTTTTGAATTGAATTTTGGATATTTTTATTATTAAAGACCATACTCAAGTAACAGTTTTCCTTTTTTTAGTTTAGTTTTGTTGCTGATTTACAAACTTTCAAATTCTTTATTTATTTATTTATTTTAGAAACTTCGGTTTTATTTTTATTTTTTTAATTAATTTATTTTTTTTAATTTTATTTTTAAACTTTACATAATTGTATTAGTTTTGCCAAATATCAAAATGAATCCACCACAGGTATACATGTGTTCCCCTTTAAAATGTTTGATCTAACATATTTTGGTGCAATTCACATTAAACTTAAAATTTTATTTGTAATTGTGAAACTATTCATGCTTTTCCTAAAGAATATAAAAGCCATTAGTAATCAATTAATTTCTAAAACTGACTTTAAACAACTAATTTGAAGATGTTGTTTGAATTTCTTTCCTTATTAATGCTTACCTTGTCAAACAAATTCATAGCAAAAAAGAAGAATCCTGGAAGTTCTGCTGAAGATTAATTTGTGGTGCACGTTTCTACAGCTCATACTTTCAAGTTACTTATTGAAAACAAACAAACCACACACACACACACACACAAACCTACTCAGGTTAAAGGGTTATGAAAAAAAATAACATAATCCACTTAGGGTATAATTTCTAGAAAGAGTACAATTAAATAGATTTTTGCTAAATGCTGCATAGTTAAACAGTAGTTTCAAGTTGAATTGATTTATAGCCTATGACTGTTTGCAAATTGTTAGCAAAGCACTCATGATCCCTCACAATCTTTACTGGGTCTACTTCTCCAGCCTCATCTGTCATCTCTTGCCACTCTACTCAAGCCCTCATGCACTTCACTCCAAAGCCTGGGAACAGTGTTCCATCTGTATTGAAAACTTCCTCTTCTAACCTGTTTTTATCTATGTGTCTTTGTGCTCAGTGGTGTATGACTCTTTGTGACTCTATGGACTGTAGCCTGCCAGGTTCCTCTGTCCTTGGGATTTTCCCAGCAATAAGTGATATGTAGTTAGTTAGGAAGTTGTTGTTGTTTAGTCAGTTAAGTCTTGTCCAACTCTATTGCAATCCTATGGACTGAGCCTGCCAGGCTCCTCTGTCCCTGGGATTCTCCAGGGAAGAAGAATACTGGAGTGGGTTGCCATTCCCTTTTCCAGGGGATCTTCCTGACCCAGGGATTGAACCTGCATCTCATATGTCTCCTATGTTGCAACCAGATTCTTTCCCACTGAGCCACTGGGGAAGCCCCTTTTGTCTGACTGGAGCTCTCTTAATTATTCTTCAAGGATTACCTCAAATTCATCTCCTTTCTGAAACTTCCCAATTCCATTTATTCCCAGACTCTGAACCCACAACACACAATTGAAAGTTGGCCACAGATTATTTATTTATTCATTTGTGTGTGTGTTCCCATCTTCTGGCACTTAGAAGGAACTTAAAAACAATTATTAGAGTATCATTTAACTAATGAAAAATGACACATGAATAGGTGATTTACTGTAAATTGTCCTTCCCTATAGCATTTGTACTATTAAAAAAAAATCTCTGCTGTTGGACCATTTATTAACGCATCAGGAAATAAACTGAAGAAATACCATACCAGGACTTTATTTAAGTTAAAAACAAATTCTTTGTCTATAGCAAAATAAAATATGTCTACCACATTACAAATATTTACATAGGAACTGCACTAACTTGTGTACCTTTGTGTAAGCAAATCATTTTCACTGACAACCTTTTTAGTATGTGAGGCTTATAACTGAAAAGATCAGCACATAACCATCTCTTACCATTCTGTGCAAACATGGCTTAGGGCTTCCTTGCTTGTCGCTAAGACACCTGGTTTGTTGTGTTTGATGTGTTCTCTTTAACTTGAACTGTTTGCTGTGGTCTGAATGTTTGTGTCCCCTCAAAACTCACATGTTGAAATCTTTACACGCAATGTGGTGGTGTTGGAAGATGGGACTTTTAAGAGGTGGTGATTAGTTGATGAGGGTGGGGCCCTCATGAATGGGATTAGTGATCTTACAGAAGCAATCCCACAGAGCTCCCTATGCCATATGAGGATAAAAGAAGCCTGAAACTTTGCACCTTTATCTCAGATTTCCAGATTCCACAGTTGTGAGAAATAAATTTCTGTTGAGTACTTAGTCTTTGGTATTTTGTTATAGCAGCCCAACTGGACTAAAATAAAGTGAAGTCACTCAGTTGTGTCCTGCTCTTAGAGACCCCATTGACTGTAGCTTGCGAGGCTCCTCTGTCCATGGGGTTTTCCCAGGCAAGAATACTGGAGAATGTTGCCATTTCCCTCTGCAGGGGATCTTCAAGACATAGGAATCAAACTCCAGCCTCCCACACTGCAGGCAGACTCTTTACCATCTGTAAAAGCAAAACTAAAAAACAACAAAAAAAATCTCTACCACACTAAAACAAAACCACCAACTTATTTATGTCATGTAAAGCAAAGGACTGGCATTAAGATACATGACATTGCACATAAGCAGCGTGTCTTCTATGGGTGGTTTCAGCAGCAATGGGAAATATGGCACGATTCAGTTCCAGCTTTTAAAACCCAAGAGCAAAAAACTGCCTGCCTCCCTACAAGGTGCAGGGTCAGGAGACAGTTCTGGGTTGCTATTCGTGAAGCATTCAGTTTGCTATTTCGCCTCACACTTCTCATTCTTTTATTCACAGTTAATTACTATCTGCATATAATGTAAGTCTGCTAGACCATAAATTAGCAGCTTTCAGGAGAGATACCTTGAACAGTTCTTAGGGAGGTTAAACAAATACTGTAGCCTAACACTCTGTTCTCTAACAAACGTGCACACAATGGAAGTGAAGTCTCAAGTGATGGATGGGACAGGCAGGGGGTGGGGCTTAGTCTCAACTGTAAAAGCAAACAAATCTAAATGATAATAACTTAGTGTGATCATGGGCTTTTGTCCATTCTGGAAACAAAGAAAAAAATAACTATCAAATGCCATAATCTCTTCTCACTTTTCAAATATCAACAGGATTCACGATCTTACCACAATTGTTTCTGTATCTTCACGTGGTACCTACATAATTTTTTTCCCTAAAATGAAGAAAACAAAGAACAGGCTGGTCTAAGTAATTACTCATCTTCCTCTCTATACTGTCAAACCTCTGTGAACAAAAGCTTTCCAAATTTTGTGATTACTTTCAGAAGTGGTTCATTTATTATTGAGAATCAACTACCAAAAGAAAAAATATCTAAATTTTTATCACATCCCCAAACCAATATTTTATTTTCTAATGTAGAATTGAACAAAAAAAAATTCTTCTGCAAAGAGAACTTTCAAACCTTCATCAGTCAATAGTATAACTCTGCAACCGATCAGATTGACTCACTGTCTAAAAAGGGGGAATTTTTAAAAATTTCTGATCCAGTTTTGTGATTTACCATCATTCCCAACCACATTCTTTTCTGTCTATTCTCTTTAAAGAGAGAGAACTTTCAGAGTCCAGTTATTCAACAAGCTTTTTACTTCAGCATCAGTTCAGTTCAGTCGCTCAGTTGTGTCCAACTCTTTGCGACCCCATGAATCGCAGCACGCCAGGCCTCCCTGTCCATCACCAACTCCCGGAGTTCACCCAGACTCACGTCCAACGAGTCAGTGATGCCATCCAGCCATCTCATCCTCTGTCGTCCCCTTCTCCTCCTGCCCCCAATCCCTCCCAGCATCAGAGTCTTTTCCAATGAGGTGGCCAAAGTACTGGAGTTTCAGCTTTAGCATCATTCCTTCCAAAGAAATCCCAGGGCTGATCTCCTTCAGAATGGACTGGTTGGATCTCCTTGCAGTCCAAGGGATCTCAAGAGTCTTCTCCAACACCACAGTTCAAAGGCATCAATTCTTCGGTGCTCAGCCTTCTTCACAGTGCAACTCTCACATCCATACATGACCACAGGAAAAACCATAGCCTTGAATAGACGAACCTTTGTTGGCAAAGTAATGTCTCTGCTTTTGAATATGCTATCTAGGTTGGTCATAACTTTCCTTCCAAGGAGTAAGCGTCTTTTAATTTCATGGCTGCAATCACCAGCTGCAGTGATTTTGGAGCCCCTCCAAAATAAAGTCTGACACTGTTTCCACTGTTTCCCCATCTATTTCCCATGAAGTGATGGGACCAGATGCCATGATCTTCGTTTTCTGAATGTTGAGCTTTAAGCCAACTTTTTCACTCTCCACTTTCACTTTCATCAAGAGGCTTTTTAGTTCCTCTTCACTTTCTGCCATAAGGGTGGTGTCATCTGCATATCTGAGGTTATTGATATTTCTCCCGGCAATCTTGATTCCAGCTTGTGCTTCTTCCAGCCCAGCATTTCTCATGATGTACTCTGCATATAAGTTAAATAAGCAGGGTGACAATATACAGCCTTGACGAACTCCTTTTCCTATTTGGAACCAGTCTGTTGTTCCATGTCCAGTTCTAACTGTTGCTTCCTGACCTGCATACAAATTTCTCAAGAGGCAGATCAGGTGGTCTGGTATTCCTATCTCTTTCAGAATTTCCCACAATTTATGGTGATCCACACAGTCAAAGGCTTTGGCATAGTCAATAAAGCAGAAATAGATGTTTTTCTGGAACTCTCTTGCTTTTTCCATGATCTAGCGGATGTTGGAAATTTGATCTCTGGTTGCTCTGTCTTTTCTAAAACCAGCTTGAACATCTGGAAGTTCACGGTTCACATAGTGCTTAAACCTGGCTTGGAGAATTTTGAACATTACTTTACCAGCGTGTGAGATGAGTGCAATTGTGTGGTAGTTTGAGCATTCTTTGGCATTCCCTTTCTTTGGTATTGGAATGAAAACTGACCTTTTCCAGTCCTGTGGCCACTGCTGAGTTTTCCAAATTTGCTGGCATATTGAGTGCAGCACTTTCACAGCATCATCTTTCAGGATTTGAAAGAGCTCAACTGGAATTCCATCACCTCCACTAGCTTTGTTCATAGTGATGCTTTCTAAGGCCCACTTAGCTTCACATTCCAGGATACCTGGCTCTAGGTGAGTGATCACACCATCGTGATTATCTGGGTCATGAAGATCTTTTTTGTACAGTTCTTCTGTGTATTCTTGCCATCTCTTCTTAATATCTTTTGCTTCTGTTAGGTCCATACCATGTCTGTCCTTTATCGAGCCCATCTTTGCATGAAATGTTCCCTTGGTATCTCTGATTTTCTTGAAGAGATCTCTAGTCTTTCCTATTCTGTTGTTTTCCTCTATTTCTTTGCATTGATCGCTGAGGAAGGCTTTCTTATCTATTCTTGCTATTCTTTGGAACTCTGCATTCAGATGCTTATATCTTTCCTTTTCTCCTTTGCTTTTCGCTTCTCTTCTTTTCACAGCTATTTGTAAGGCCTCCCCAGACAGCCATTTTGCTTTTTTGCATTTCTTTTCCATGGGGATGGTCTTGATCCCTGTCTCCTGTACAATGTCACAAACCTCATTCCATAGTTCATCAGGCACTCTGTCTCTCAGATCTAGGCCCTTAAATCTGTTTCTCACTTCCACTGTATAATCATAAGGGATTTGATTTAGGTCATACCTGAATGGTCTAGTGGTTTTCCCTACTTTCTTCAATTCAAGTCTGAATTTGGCAATAAAGAGCTCATGATCTGAGCCACAGTCGGCTCCTGGTCTTGTTTTTGCTGACTGTATAGAGCTTCTCCATCTTTGGTTGCAAAGAATATAATCAATCTGATTTCGGTGTTGACCATCTGGTGATGTCCACGTGTAGAGTCTTCTCTTGTGTTGTTGGAAGAGGGTGTTTGTTATGACCAGTGCATTTTCTTGGCAAAACTCTATTAGTCTTTGCCCTGCTTCATTCTGTATTCCAAGGCCAAATTTGCCTGTTACTCCAGGTGTTTCTTGACTTCCTGCTTTTGCATTCCAGTCCCCTATAATGAAAAGGACATCTTTTTGGCTGTTAGTTCTAAAAGGTCTTGTAGGTCTTCATAGAAGGGAAGGGGAAAAAAATAGTTTGACTGACATAGGTGGTGAAACATAAACAATTAATAGAAAATGGTCTAAATGGACTAAAGCTCTACTGTTTTGAAGTTACCGTGACCATCCTGCTTAACCAAGTCAGCTGACTTTGAGAGTTCAGAATTCTGTCCCTCTTTGACATCTGTCTCATGTAACAGTATTTTGGAAATGATTGTTTCCTCATTTCATAAAGTCTGATTTTTTAAAAATCTAGGGATTTCCCTGGCTGTCCAGTGGTTGAAACTGTATACTTTCAATGTATGGAGCATGGGTTTGATTCCTGGTTGAGGAAATAAGATCCCACATGCTATACAGGTGTGGCCAAAAAATAAAATTAAATAAGTAAATACATACATAAAAATATAAAATCCAAATTCCTAATTATGTCATTTTCTGTAATCAAACCTCTGCTTATTGTAATCTATAGTTAGTCCCTCATCTCCTTCATTTATTCTCAAGATATCAGCTCTCTATGGACGACCCCCAATTCTATATTGTCTATGCTCTCCACATGCCTGCCCTAAATTTCCAGTGCTTAACCACAAGGTTTTCTTTTATCAATTCAACCTGAATTTTTAAATATTAAATTAATAGAATTTATGAATTTTTTCAAACAATTCCAGTGATTATCATTATTCTTTTATTTTCCCATTGTAAAAAATCTTTCTGATCATCTTTGATTCTTTTTTTAATCATAGTAAAGCACACTGAAATATGTCAAAGCCATCTTTTTCTCTCTCTGATTATCTTTCATATCACAATTTCCTGTTTGGCATTTTGTTTGGCTTTTCCCACCCTAATTCACTTCTTTCCTTCATCATGGGCATATAGGTACCTCCACTTCCAGCTGAGAATTGCCATGTGACTAACTGCTGTGTGCCAAAGGAAGATAAGCAGAAGAGAAGTATGCAACTTCCACCTTACATGTTTAAAAGATGCTCACCTAAGTTTACTCATCCTCTTCCTGCTGACTGTAGAGGATTGCACCTTGAGTAAATTTCAATTCAGTTCAGTTCAGTCACTCAGTCGTGTCCGACTCTTTGCGACCCCGTGAACCGCAGCATGCTAGGCCTCCCTGTCCGTCACCAACTCCCAGAGTCCACCCAAACCCATGTTCATCTAGTCGATGATGTCATCCAACCATCTCATCCTCTGTCGTCCCCTTTTCCTCCTGCCCTCAATCTTTCCCAGCATCAGGGTCTTTTCCAATGAGTCAGCTCTTTGCATCAGGTGGCCAAAGTATTGGAGTTTCAGCCTCAACACCAGTCCTTCCAATGAACACCCAGGACTGATCTCCTTTAGGATGGACTGGTTGGATTTCCTTGCAGTCCAAGGGATCTCAAGAGTCTTCTCCAACACCACAGTTCAAGAGCATCAATTCTTTGGCACTCAGCTTTCTTTATAGTCCAACTCTCACATCCATACATGACAACTGGAAAAACCATAGCCTTGACTAGATGGACCTTTGTTAGCAAAGTAATGTCTCTGCTTTTTAATATGCTGTCTAGGTTGGTCATAACTTCCCGTCCAAGGAGTAAGCGTCTTTTAATTTCAGTGCTGCAATCGCCACCTACAGTGAGTTTGAAGCCCAGAAAAATAAAGTCAACCACTGTTTCCACTGGGAGCCATATATTTTAACAGGCTGGAGCAAAACCCCACATTTCTAGGATGATTTCCCAGTAGAGAACCAATTACATATCTTGGACTGAGAGAGAATATACTTCAGTTTATTTTTGTATTTGGGTCCTTTCATAAAACATTTTAACCTTGACTCTAACCTGCTAACTACTATCAAATCAACAGTCAAGCCTCTTCAACATTCCACACCAGAGTCCCTGTAGAGAGTTCTCACTTATTAGTTTTCTCTTTCTCATTTGTAGAGAAACAGAAGCCAGGAATTAGGGCTTAAGTAGCTTCCCTCATAGCTCAGTTGGTAAAGAATCCGCCTGCAATGCAGGAGACTCCGGTTCGATTCCTGAGTCTGGAAGATCCACTGGGGAAGGGATAGGCTACCCACTCCAGTACTCTTGTGCTTCCCTTGTGGCTCAGCTGGTAAAGAATCCACCTGCAATGTGGGAGACCTGGGTTTTGATCCCTGGGTTGGGAAGATCCCCTGGAGAAGGGAAAGGCTACCCACTCCAGTAGTCCAGCTTGGAGAATTCCACAGACTAAGTCGATGGGGTCGCAAAGAGTCAGAGGCGACAGCAACTTTTTCACTTTCTTGTTAAGAAAAGGATCACAGCTTTCTCATGTAAGTAAAACTGAAGCTAAAATGTAGATCTAAAGCATCTTGGAAATAAAAAAAAAAAATAGGGCAGTCTTTCCCACTGAGTGTCCCATCCAGAAAGTCCAGGCACTGGAGGAATCCACGAATAAGACTCGAGGACAGAAAGTGGAGAAACCAAACAGCAGCAGCAGAGTTCGAGGCAGAGGATGGAAGAGAAAGCCTGGAGACGCTCCTGAAGCTGGGAGAAATACCTTGGGGGTTTTTAGGAAGAATATGGCCTTAGAATGAAGTAAAGAGGAAAGTGCGTGGGTGCTGTCCTGCACGTCTCTTAGTTTCCTCTTTCTAAGGCATCTTTCAGTTCAACAAATGGATTGGTTTCTTCCTAACTAGGGACAGACAGCTTCAAATTAGTCTCACTAAACCTGCTTTTGTTACTGAGTCAAACTGGGGTCCATTCGCTCACATGCAGTAAAGCCAATCCACTGACACTGGGTTGTGCTAGAGGAAAGCACAATGTTTATTGCAGGGCATCAAGCAAGGAGAACAGGCTGCACATGCTCAAAAGATCCAAGCTCCCAGGTGGCTTTCAGGGAAGGGTTTAAAGGCAGTGTGAGGGAAGCGGTTTCGGGGGTATATGATCAGCTCATACACAATTCTTGGATTGGTTGGCATCAAGGTGAAGTCTTAAGCATCATCAATCCTTGGGTTTCAACCACTCTAGGGTCTGTGTTCTTATGGTCAGCAGTTTTCATCTGGTGGGGGTCTGTTTCTTATAAAAATAACTTAGGAATGTGTCAGGCCTTTATCTGTATCTTTCAGGGAACTATGAGTTCAGTGGTTCTGCTGTGTGGTCGATTTCTAGTCTAAATTGTTACCAGTTCCCTAGCCCAACAGCTATTCTTTGTTTCTACATTGTCACATTTCCTAATCATTACCTCTTGAGTCAGTCTTTTGAGACTCAGTGGAGGCCTGGGAGACTAAAGCAAAAGCCTTTTCCTTCAAAGGATAGGGGCACAGGGGCTTATATTGCTGTTTCACTTTCACAGTGTCACTGTGTCAATTATCCACTGCATGTGTTGAAACATTGTAAACCACAGTACTTTTTAAAATATGAGCTACCTAGAATTGAAAAAGTGAAAGAAAAAATAAAACCCAGGAATATACCCAAGAAAAGGTACAACCTACGTCTCTAATAAACCAAGCACTCAAAATCAGTAGGATAAGTGTTGACTTTTCCATAAATATTTTAGGAAAATAGGGTATCTGGAAAACAGTTTTTTTAAACCACCCTAAGTTAGTTCTTTTCACTGTACTGTATAACAACGTAAATTGTAAACTAGTTAAATAATATAATTCACCTGTTGATTGATTCAACAAATCTGTAACACATGGTTCCCACTATATGTTAGACTTGGGTTTATTATATACAAGATCTATTCTCTCTGAGTAAAGGCCCTTAAGTCTACATGGGAAGGGAGAAAAGATGAAAATAGGCAACAAACTGAGATTAGGGAAAGGCTTCTGAGATAACATTATTCTGGGAAAGAGGAATGCAGTCAGATGGAAAGGAAAGATTTCTGGCAAGGAGAACAAGGTGTGTTATGACTGGAAACAAAATATTTACTTTCTGAAAACTGCAGGAAATTCAGTATGGCAACTCTTGACATGTTACACAAATGCCCTTTGATCTCAACTGCCTGGACAAAAAATGCAGATAAAGACAGACACAGTTTCAAGACACCCTTCAATATTTTGTTATATTCGGGAGAACAAAGAGGAATGTTATACTGACTGCTGGTGTGAGGAAAAAATATGCAAATAAAAGATATGAGTAAGCAGAATTATTTCAAGTTATTACTGTGGTGTTTATAGTAAAAGTTGTGCTTATCTTTTCAGAATCATCAGTATATGCGGAGAAAAAAATGTTAAGGAAAAACAAAAAGTTGATTTTTAAATACTGTCTTAATCTCGTTAATGGAGCTTTCTTGGTAAGTTTCTTCATAATTAGTAAAGAAGATGTACATTTTTATTAGCAGTTAGTTAAAAAATAAGTATTGGCTATTTTTTGTAGGTTCTGGGACTTTTACTCATGGGATTTGGTACATGGCTTTTATTAGATGGAAATAATTTTTTCACAGCTTTGGGTATGTATCTATTTTTTTTTTTTAATTTTATTTTATTTTTAAACTTTATATAATTGTATTCGTTTTGCCAAATATAAAAATGAATCCGCCACAGGTATACATGTGTTCCCTACCCTGAACCCTCCTCCCTCCTCCCTCCCCATACCATCCCTCTGGGTCGTCCCAGTGCACTAGCCCCAAGCATCCAGTATCCTGCATCGAACCTGGACTGGCTCTAAATCAAAAAAGGCATTCAGTGTTAAGCAACTGAGTACCTGACTTAGTCAGCAGGTGGCAGTGTTTCCCTACCATTCATAAAGTACTATTCAACTTTTCCTCAGAAAGTCTTTGTCAGTTGGTTCTATAAACGGCTTATTAAATAATAAGTCTTAAATCCAAGATCATAAAGGAGAGAGAATTTTGAGAGAAAAAGCTAGAAACTCTGGGCAAGAGAGATGAGAGAAATAGAGGATTGCGGTTCTGCTAACTCTAGACTTTTACAGATTTATAAATGTTAAAAGATAATGGAGATCAATATAGTTTCACTGCCAAAGTTAAATAATCTCTTTTAAAACTCAGTAACCGAACTTCCCTTATGGCGCAGTAGATAAGAATCTGCCTTCCAATGCAGGAGACCCGGGTTTGACCCTGATCAAAGTATGGGAATCAAAGTACGGGGATCAAAATATGGGAAGATCCCACATACTGCAGGGGAACTAATCTCATTTACCACAACTACTGAGCCTGTACTCTAGACCTCGGAACCACAGCTACCGAGCCCATGGGTCCTAGAGTCAGGGAGTTGCAACTGCTGAAGCCCACGCCTCAATCCTGCGCTATGCAACAAGGGAAGTCATCACAGGGAGAGGCCCGCAAGCTGCAGCAGGGAGTGGTCCCCGCTCTCCACAGTTAGAGAAAGCTTGAGCAGAGTGGCAAAGACCCAACACAGCCAAAAAAAAAAAAAAAATGACTCAGTTACCATATCCTATCACATGGTTAGAAATATAATATTCCCTATGTGGAAACAACTGAACATGAATGCATGAATGGATAAAGAAGGATATGTATATATACATACATACAGAATGGATATATGTATGTATCATTAGGCACTATCCCATGAGCTAAGGATAGAGTAGTGTACAAGAAAGATAAAGGGCATGTCCTCAGGGAGCTTAATTCCATGAGGAAGACTCGAAAACAACACATAATTTCACCCCTGCAAACCTTCCCAGTCTCACCTCCCTGAAACAGTTAACTGCCAGCAAGGCTAAGTTTCCTATACACATTGCACCGTTCTGTGCCTTAGAATGCTTCCACCATTCCAACGTAGAGATTTCCAATTATAATTCAGAGCCTAAACTCAAGTGTTACCTTCTCCAGTAATCTTGCCTACCTTCACCTCCTCCTCCTACTAGATTAGCCGCTTTTCTACTCAGTGCTGTGCCAGTAAGTATTCTGCGATGGAGTATTGTTTGTTTGTTTATTTTTTATGTGCTGATTTCTGTGGTGTAAAGAATCCCAGGATGGCCAGTTTTAAGGTGCCAATGTGGACTGAGTTAGCTTACAGATTTTGTGAGAATTTAAGCCTTGGCTTTATGTGCCAGAACAATCTTGTTCCAGCACACCACTGCCCACTGTCTCTAGTCTTCTCCCATAAAACCTAGGGCATATTTAATGTATTCATTCTCCCTTTTAAAAAGTATTTGTTAGGCACTACCCACTCCAGTATTCTTACCTGGAGAATCTCATGGACAGAGGAGCCTGGAGGGCTACAATCCATGGGGTCGCAAAGAGTCGGACACGACTGAGCAACTTCACTTTCACTTTTCTTTCACATCTGTGCCATAGCACTAAGCATTTAACAATTAGTCTGTTGACTATATAAATATAAATATATATATATATTTTTATATATATATATATATATATATATAGTCTCTAGCTCAGAGAGCTCAGTCTAGATGGGGGGAGAATAAAATATACTTTTAATCGGGCCATATTAGCAATAAACTCAGGGTCTCATACAAGGGAAACTTAACCCATATGTTAGGGTGTTGGTTAGTTGCTAAGTCATATCCAACTTTTTTGTGACCCCATGGACTGTAGCCCGCCAGCCTCTTTCTGTCCATAGGATTTCCCAGGCAAGAATACTGCAGTGAGTTGCCATTTTCTTATCCAGGGGAACTTCCCGATCCAGGGATCGAACCCACATCTCCTGCATTGGCAGGCAGATTCTTTATCACTGCGCCACTAAGGAAGCCCACATATGTTAGGTACTATTTTTGATGAATGAATGAATAAATACATAAATGTTTGGACATATGTTATACATAGAAGAATTCACTCAAGAAAAAGTTGTCTTCTTTCATAGAAGACATTAAAGACAAGGTTAATTTAAAGAGATCTTCCGAGATTGAAGAAATTCTCTATCATGTCATTAAAGGAAGAAAAGTCCTTAAGAATAAGTAAGAGGTGCTAGAATGAGATTAAAAAGAGAAAGAGAAAGAGAATCCTAGTGATTTGGCAACAGCTTCTTAGGGAAACCTTGGGTTGCTGCATTTATTATTAAATAGAAAACACATATCACTTAATAATAGCTATTTCGTGGTTTCCACAGATGAAAATAATCACTTGACAGTGTATATTTTTCGAATTTTGATTGGAACTGGATCTGCTATTCTTCTTCTTTGTCTCCTGGGTTATTTGGGAATTCACAATGAGATCAGGTGGCTCCTAATTCTGGTACGTATTTCATTTCAATTGTCTGAATTTGTAGCTTTGATTTTGAGTGTTCAAATTACACAAGTGAGCAAAAATGATTTATGTCACTGGAACACTGCAGTATAATGGGCTCTTGGAAGCATGGCAATGAAGTGCCCCCTCCCAAGAATCTTTGCTTAGACAGAATTTTGTTGCTGAGTTTTCAGTGGACCAAATCTGGACCTCAACACTTAACACATTGATATTAATTTTCAACACAGGGTCAATATGTATCCATTGTCTAAGGTGAACTACAGCTAACTAAACTTAAACATGAAGACTAAAATCAGAATAAAATGTGTTAAAGTCAATGAACATTGAAGCTTAGGAGGAAAAAGGAAACAATGGCCTGTAGTTGGCACATTTTCTCCCTGTGGGTGTACCATGTGGGATGCTAACTTATAGTTGAGATCACAATATATAATTTAACAAAGAGAAACATAACTGCTGAGGGGGCCAGACTCTGGTATCTGGTTAGCACACACTCTCTCCCCAGGCACATACATGAAAAGATAACTCATAATAAGGAAGACAAATCTGAAGTTGAGCCATTTACCATTCAGGAGAATGGTGTGGATCACATGCCAATCCACAGATTCAGGCGAACTATGTTGTTGTTCAGTAACTCGGTCGAGTCTAACTCTTCTCGACCCCAGGCACTGCAGCACACCAGGCTTCCCTGTCCTTCACCAGCTCCCAGAGCTTGCTCAAACTCACGTCCATTGAGTCAGTGATGCCATTCAACCATCTCATCCTCTGTCGTCCCCTTCTCCTCCTGCCCTCAATCTTTCCCAGCATCAGGGTCTTTTCTAATGAGTAGGCTCTCTTCTCATCGGGTGACTAAAGTATTGGACTTTTCAGCTTCAGCATCATCCCTTCCAAAGAATATTCAAGACCGATTTGATTAACTGGTTTGATCTTGCAATCCAAGGGACTCTCAAGAGTCTTCTACAACACCACAGCTCAAAAGCATCAATTCTTTGGCACTCAGCCTTCATTATAGTCCAATTTCCACATTCATACATGACTACTGGAAAAATCATAGCTTTGACTAGATGGACCTTTGTTGGCAAAGTAATGTCTCTGCTTTTTAATATGCTGTCTAGGTTAGTCATAACTTTTCTTCCAAGGGGCAAGCGTCTTTTAATTTCATGGCTGCAGTCACCACGTTCAGTGATTCTGGAGCCCCAAAAAATAGTCTGTCACTGTTTCCATTGTTTCCCCATCTATTTGACATTAAGTGATGGGACCAGATGCCATGATCTTAGTTTTCTGAGTGTTGAGTTTTCAACCAGCCTTTTCACTCTTTTATTTCACCTTCATCAAGGAGCTCTTCAGTTACACTTCGCTTTCTGCCATAAGGGTGGTGCCCATCTACATATCTGAGGTGATTGATATTTCTCCCCGCAATCTTGATTCCAGCTTGTGCTTCATCCAGTCCAGGATTTTGCATGATGCACTCTGCATAGAAGTTAAATAAACAGGGTGACAATATACAGCCTTAATGTGCTCTTTCCCAATTTGGAACCAGTCTGTTCCATGTCCAGTTCTAACTGTTGCTTCCTGACCTGCATACTGATTTCTCAGGAGGCAGGTAAGGTGGTCTGGTATTCCTATCTCTTTAAGAATTTTCACAGAGTTTTTTGTGATCCACACAGTCAAGGACTTTAGAGTAATCAATGAATCAGAAGTAGATGTTTTTCCTAAAATTTCTTGTTTTTTTCTATGATGCAGAGGATGTTGGCAATTTGATCTCTGTTTCCTCTGTCTTTTCTAAATCCAGCTTGAACATCTGGAAGTTTTCGGTTCACGTACTCTTGAAGCCTGGTTTGGAGAATTTTGAGCATTACTTTGCTAGCATGTGAAATGAGTGCCACTGTGCAGTAGTTTGAACATTCTTTGGCATTGCCTTTTTTGGGATTGGAATGAAAACTGACCAATTCCAGTCATGTGGCCACTGCTGAGTTTTCCATATTTGCTGGCATATTGAGTGCAGCACTTTTAACAGCATCATCTTTTAGGATTTGAAATAGCTCAGCTGGAATTCCATCACCTCCATCACCTCCAGCTTTGTTCATAGTGATGCTTCCTAAGGCCCACTTGACTACGTACTCCAAGATGTCTGGCTTTATGTGAATGATCACACCATTGTGGTTATCTGGGACATTAAGATCTTTTTTGTATAGTTCTTCGGTATGTTCTTTTCACCTCTTCTTAATATCTTCAGATGAAATACAGCTTTTAACATTTTCTTTAAATCAAATTGGAGAAGGAAATGGCAACCCACTGCAGTATTCTTGCCCTGGGGAATCCTATGGACAGAGGAGCCTGGTGGGCTACAGCCCATGGGGTCACAAAAGAGTCAGACGTGACTTCGCAACTATTTGACTGCATCAGGTCTCAGTTGCAGCCTGTGGGCTCTTCAGTTGTTTCATGTGGGATCTAGTTCCCTGACCAGGGATCAAACCCAGGACCCCTGCATTGGGAACTCAGAGTCTTAGCCATTGGACCACCAGGAAGTCCTCAAATCAGTTTTAATTCACAGGCGCTTTCCTGTGATGCAGATAGGAAATTCAAATGTAGCCAACTGTGCCTCTTGCCAAGAATACCTAACTCTTATGTAGCATGGAAAGTCCTGGTAATCACTCTGGATTTTGTTATCAGTCTACACCAGTTACCATGAAAGCACTCCCTTTCCCAGCTGATGTGGTTCCTTCAGGACTATGCATTTGCTGTTTGAATGGCCTAGAGCAGCAAACCAGGGTTGCTCTTCATCCAGTATATACCAGTACAGGCATATTGGTAAAATTCTTTTGTGAAGGACTGGTAAGGAACAGTTACCTCAGTTCCTTTCCTGCAGTTTACCTCCCCTGAGACCCAAGACATTCAACCCTGCCAATGACACAGCAATTACAGGAGTCATGCCTGGCAGAGGAATTCAGTTCAGTTCTGTTGCTCAGTCATGTCCGACTCTTTGCGACCCCATGAATCGCAGCACACCAGGCCTCCCTGTCCATCACCATCTCCCGGAGTTCACTCAGACTCACGTCCATCGAGTCAGTGATGCCATCCAGCCATCTCATCCTCTGTCCTCCTCTCCTCCTCCTGCCCCCAATCCCTCCCAGCATCAGGGTCTTTTTCAATGAGTCAACTCTTCACATGAGGTGGCCAAAGTACTGGAGTTTCAGCTTTAGCATCATTCCTTCCAAAGAAATCCCAGGGCTGATCTCCTTCAGAATGGACTGGTTGGATCTCCTTGCAGTCCAAGGGACTCTCAAGTGTCTTCTCCAACACCACAGTTCAAAAGCATCAATTCTTTGGCGCTCAGCTTTCTTCACAGTCCAACTCTCACATCCATACATGACCACAGGAAAAACCATAGCCTTGACTAGACAGACCTTTGTTGGCAAAGTGATGTCTCTGCTTTTGAATATGCTATCTAGGTTGGTCATAACTTTCCTTCCAAGGAGTAAGCGTCTTTTGATTTCATGGCTGCAGTCACCATCTGCAGTGATTTTGGCAGAGGAATTAGTTGCTGCCTATTGTTAGTAATTGCTACTTGTTGTTATCTGAATATTACCCAGGGCAGAAGCATTTTAGGCAAATTTGGAAACCACACCTTCATTTCCCTCTGGGGTCTTGCCACCTTATCCTGGCAATACCTGGAAAAAAAGACCTCGCTCTTTCTTCTTATTCTCCTCAAAGGCACACCTTCAACTCTCAGATTGTATCTTTCTTTTATTCTAGGGCCTTTAGCATAGTTTTCTCATGGGACTTCTGATTTTGAATATGGAAACTGGGATGGAAATGGCTTGTAGGAAAGTTTTAATCTTATTTCTGTAGACTGAGGTTAAAAGATAATAATTTTCAAGGATAAAATCATGAATAACCTGTATGAAAATGAACATGTGTCAAAGACTTTATTTAAATAATTAATTAATTAATAGGGGAACCACCAGTAAGAAGTAACAACTGGTTTAAATGAGAATTAGACTTGTGGAGATTTATATTCTCTATAAACTGTATTCATTTGTATTTTCATGAATAGTAATCATTTGCATCATGATGGGACTTTTGTATTATTGATACTATCAGAGTTCTGTAAATTAACTCTCTACAGAGTTGAATAATAGCTTAGGCAAATGTAACATTTCATACTGCCATTGAATCAGAAACCCGGGAGAGTCCAGTAGACCTCAGCCAGCTTGCCATTGAAAAGAAATCCAGTAACTTAAAAAAAAAAAATTGTTTTGCACATTTTCTCTGTTTCTACCTGTCTTCGCCACTATTTCTTGATAATGAAGATTAAGTGAGGTATTGTGCTTATTTATTTTTTTAATTTTATTTTATTTTTAAACTTTACATAATTGTATTAGTTTTGCCAAATATAAGTATTAAAAACCTAAACTTCTGAACAGTACTAAAGACAAAAACCTATTTTTATCCCTGAAAATGGGAAACACAATGTATGTCGAGTAAGCAATGTTAATGGACTGTTTTAAAGTATTCAATGTTTAAAATATGTAAAACTAATAATACTAAATAATTCTTGTATTTTATTTAGTAAAATATTCAGACAAGTTACTTTAGAAATTATTTTGAATTCTAGATAATATGTAACACTGTGCTGCTATTGTGAAGGAGATGGCAGTGGCCGTAAGTTTTAAAACAAGAAAATAGTCAAATAGTGCAAAAATCATTTTATTTGGCCTTGAAGTAGTTTTAGTTCTCAAAGCAATAGTCCAGATATGCATATAGACTCTACTATCATCGTTGCCTTTGTTACTTTCTCATTATTTTGTTGTTGTTGTTAATGCTGTCGTTGCTTTGTGCATGATGGAATAGTTTATGTCTGGCCACAATTTAGTGAGTTCTCTAGTGTTAGCGGAATGGTGTTAAGTGAAAGTCAAGATATTTAAATCCCCCTCTATGAATTTTAGATCTGAATGAAGAGGGTATCATCATCAACTCCATTAGACCAAGTAGTCTGTTAGAGTTCTCATGAAATATTATCACTTCTTTCTATCTTACTCTTAGCCAAATGTTCATTGATTTTTTTTGCCTTTTGATGTAAGGATTTCACTCATGTATACGAAACAGGAAACTTCAGTAATACCCATGTATATTTTAAGACTTCATATTTCATATGATGTGCATTTTCCATCACTGTAGTATCTAGAAAATATATTAGGAGCGTAGTTCTCATCTCTGTGTCTCTTTTCTCGTAGTATGCAGCACTATTGATGTGGGCTGTTGGTGTTCAGGTTGTACTTTCAACACTCATCTTTGCAAAGAAAGAAGAGGTATGGAAATGTCATCTTTCTATTTGAAAAATAGGAAAATCAGTTGTTGTAGATTATTGAGACCTGAACCTATATTAAACCTATAGTAAAAGCTAAAGGTAAGTAAATGTCTTTAGGGGAAAAGGGATGAAATGGAAGTACTTCAATCGTGTAATGGAAAGGAGACAAGGGTCAGATTGGAATGGAGGACAGAGTTCATGTCTTAACTCTGTCTGCAGAAGACGCAGAATGTTGTTGTAAATGACAAAAAATGTGGGGGAAAAGGAGATAATACTTAGAGTGGGGGATCCAAAACTGGCCCCCTCAGCCAACCCTGGCTATCACTAGTAACCACATCACTGTACTATGTTCTGTTTTTGTAAAGAAATAGCTTTAGACTTTCTAAAGATACTAATTAGTACTGATTTTAAATTAACAATTTCATTTCAATAAGATGTACTGAATAATTCATATATTTGTATAGTTATGGCCATCAGATCAGATCAGATCAGTCGCTCAGTCATGTCCGACTCTTTGCGAACCCCATGAATCGTAGCATGCCGGGCCTCCCTGTGAATCACGAACTCCCGGAGTTCACTCAGACTCACGTCCATTGGGTCAGTGATGCCATCCAGCCATCTCATCCTCTGTCGTCCCCTTCTCCTCTTGCCCCCAATCCCTCCCAGCATCAGAGTCTTTTCCAATGAGTCAACTCTTCACATGAGGTGGCCAAAGGACTGGAGTTTCAGCTTTAGCATCATTCCTTCCAAAGAAATCCCAAGGCTGATCTCCTTCAAGTGACACAATAAAATTAACGGATGATTTATATTTTTTAAGTTCAAAAAAGCACATAATAAATTTCCTGAAAACTTTTCGGTAACACAACTTACCTCTTTACAGCCTATAGTTACTTTTAATTCTTTAAGAAACTTCAGTATTTCAGTGCAGTCAAGGTCTGTTTTTGTATCCTGGGAGACTGTCTTATAGCACTAAGAGCATGGACTTGAAGTCAGTCCTTAAACCCATATCTTCATCTACTGCCTTATAGAGTTATCATTAACTGACAGTTGTAAAGTCCATGTAACAGGGTAGCTATTTGACAGCTCTCTACCTTCCCTTATTTGACTTTTAAAAAATAACTTTTATTTATTTATTTTTGGGGTGTGCTGGGTCTTTGTTGCTGCCTGCAGGCTTCTTCTAGTTGTGGTGAGCACAGGCAACTCTTCACTGTGTTGCACAGGTTTCTTATTGCGATGGCTTCTGTGGTTGCAGAGCACGTGCTCTAGGCATGCAGGCTTCAGTAGTCACATAGCCCCAAAGCTTGTGGGGTTTTCCCAGACCAGGGATTGAACCCATGTGCCCCACACTGGCAGGTGGATTCTTAACCCCTGGGCCACCAGGGAAGTCCTTCCCTTATTTAATTTTGAAGGAGACCCTGAGCAATTCCTATGGTTTCTAGCCTTCAAACTCTCTCTCTCACTTGCACTTGCCTTCTCTCTCTCTCTCTCTCTCTCTCTATATATATATATATATATATATGATCAAAGCAAAAGATTAAACTCTTAATTAATGGCCAAACCTCAACAAAATCTTTTCTGTATAGCACCATTGCTTTCCAGTTTCATTTGCTCTCTTGTGCTTGGCATCTGTCCTGGGTATCTAATTACCTAGGGCCTATTGTTAATGACTTGGCATTTGTATATAAAATTTCTTCTCTCCACATGAAAAAATGTGTGTGCATGTGTGTGTGTGCACGCACATACAGTCAAGTGAGTCCTGTAAAGCTGTCTTGATCCCGACACATCATTCTCTAACTTTTGGACCTGGTGATAGAACCTGAATATTGGACCTTTAACACATGGATGTAGTTAATCAATGTCACCCATATTTATTTAAGTATTATTCACATACTCCCCTCCACCTATTTTAAGAATAATAAAATCTATCATTTAATAATAACCACCATGTGCCAAAGAATGTGATAGGTACTTTATTGGCACTATATTATTGATCCTCATAACAAACCCTAGAGATGCATTGTTAAGTCCTGCTTTCTAGAACATAAAACTGAGGTTTTGAGCAGAGAAATACATGTAAAATATATCATGGCCAAATGACAGAGTCTGAACTCTAACACTTATTAACCAGTCCTAGAGATAGTGGCTTAGTTTATATCACCTTGACTTCTACAGTTCCAACTGGATTGAGCTCTCACGAGCTTTTAAATATTTTATGTCATTTACAATGCTGACTCAGTGTTAGAGATGCACTGGGGCTTCACTGGATATTTTTCAAATTGTGTGAGGGAATTTTATTTATATAGTAGTAACCTAGATTATATATGAAAATCATTTTTACTCATATACTAAAGTTTGATTCATAGGCACTCTCAATCTCCCAAGTTAAGCTTTAAAAGGTAAATGAGGATATGTCTCCCTGTCATCACAAGAGTATAAAATAGAAAAGCATCATTTTCTATTCTGAATAAAAATTAACTCAGAGAATATGTGAAATAGATTATATAATAACACATTATATCATTCTAATCTTCTTAGAGGTAAGTGTGTAAGAGTTTAACATGTACAGATGTCTTAATTATTGTAGTATTCCAACCAGTTATTTACTTTTCATTATTCAAAGATAGCATATGACAATGAGAAAGTATTAGACTAGATTTCAAATGAATTAGGTTTAGAAGTCACACCTCTTCTTCATTCATGTAAACAAAGGAAATGATCATATTCTCTGAGTATCTATATCATGGTTCATAAAATGAAAATACTATCTTGAATTTCTACCTTTTACTATTTTTAGGACCAAATTAGGACTGAGTTATGAAAGCCATATAAACTTTTAAATGCTTATATAAGTTCCTATTAAAAATTACCCATGCAATATCTAGACTTCAAAATAGCAATTTCCCCCCAAACTTTCAGATATGATTATTTTTGCTTTAGCATTATAAAAAGATAATTTTTAAATTGCAAAATGTAATTCTTGTAAAATATACAGTAGATTCAGGTTAATAATTTTATTTAACATCTTGATTAATGTGGGAACTAGTTTAGTTATAAAAACCAATTAGAAGGAGAGTACAAAGAGAAAACATTTATATAGATACAAAAACTGACATAAAAACTGACTTTGAAAGGAAAGGGATCAATTTCATCCCCACCAGGAAGAGTTCATCTGCAATTCTCTCCAACAAAGAATCATTTGAATTGGGAGACTGAGACAAACAAACACACAACTTACAAAGTTGTAAAATAAATTAAAAACTGTGAAAAGTACAGACTCATAGAATCAGAGAACCCTGAAGGTATACTAGAGAAAACCTAGTTTTCATTGAAAAGATCCTCAGTCATCTTTTCCATTTATAAGTCTTTCGCAATTTTTCCTGAGATTATGAGAAAAAATGTTAGAACCTTTCAACATTGAGGAGAGCAGCACATAACTTTCTTCCTAATCATAAAAGAAGTCTAATGTAGTCTTCCTATAGATCACAGTGTAAAATACCAAAGGTATTCACACTTGCTCATTGCTAATAATAATGATAGGAAGAAAAATAAAACACCTAGAAATAAGTTGAAAGCAACAAACTGAGTTTGAATACTTTTTATGAGGAACCATAAGGGAAGTTTCTATCAAATTTTCATTTTTAATGAAATTTTCAATAGGTTCACCAAGCATGGCATGATAAAATTGATTCCATCATTTCTGAGTATGGATCTGAGGATTTTCCTCAAGATACACCCAAGTGGATGATTCTGAATGCTCTGCAGAAAACAGTAAGATGAAATTATCATAAAAGTAAAAAATTAGACAGCAAAGGTGACAGCTGAGATGTGGGAAGACAAGGAAGGACAGGGGATGAGCACAGGAATGAGAGGTTCTTATATTTCTTCTAAACAAATGAGGTGGGATAGTATTGTCTAAACTTACAGATCTTGAGTTTTACCCTTCTTTTATAAGGTGTATCTGCTTTTCTGGGTCAATTGATGGGTGGTCATTTTAACCTGGATTCAGCTGTAAAAGTGTTGGGAGTCTTCTGCCAAGTGTAACAATAATCTACTCTGTTGCATCCAGGGGGAGATAAATTCTAAGCCCAGTCCCTGCTGGGCAGCAGAATATCCTGATGGTTCCCATTTGAGCCTAAACATCAGGTTTGCCATGTAGTAACTTTATGATCCTAGATAAGAAATCTTCTTAACTTCAGGTACTGTATTAACAAATAGGCAGAATAACCCCTACCTCTGGTTGTCAAGAATAAAGGAAGTAACATATACATAATACATAGAAAGCCTTGGATCTGGGACACAGTATCAACTTAATACTTGTTAGCTAATGTTGTTAGAATTATATTTCACTGTTCACATGTTTCTTGGCAAGGTAAGGGAATGTGTGTACTCAGCCAAATGGTTACAAGAATAGATTGACACAGGAACATAGTAAGTGCTTGATTAAGAAAAAAAATAGCAAACATTTACATAGCCCCAGGTCCTTTTTTAGGTGCTTTGCATATATTAACTCATTTAGTCCTCTCAATCCAATGAGATAAGAACTATTATCTTCATTTTGCAGATGAAGGTAGAGAAATTCATAACTTAGCCAGTGCCACATGGCTAATAGATGGCACAGCCAAAATTCAATCCCTGACAATCTACACTAGATTTTGTGCTCAAGTGCTATACCAGAGTTTCACATAAACAGTTACTATTTTTAGTATATTTAATAACAGAAATGCTTATTAGGAGAATTTAAATTTATTATAAATGATTTTATTCACCTTATTTTTTCTTTGGTGTATGTGATCTGAAAAGGTATTGCATTTTCAGATAGCATTGACTGATAGCAGTGTATCAAACCTTCCTATGGTCATTAACTGATAAACCAGGAAAACGACTGAGCGACTTCACTTTCACTTTTCACTTTCACGCATTGGAGAAGGCAATGGCAACCCACTCCAGTGTTCTTGCCTGGAGAATCCCGGGGACGGGGGAGCCTGGTGGGCTGCCGTCTATGGGGTCGCACAGAGTCGGACACGACTGAAGCAACTTAGCAGCAGCAGCAGCAGCAGCAGGAAAACATGTCTATATGTATGACATCACTGTCATTAATGAGAATCCAGCTTATGTTTCCTAGCCATGAATATCATTGAGCATTGAGATAGTATATGTAGATTTGATTGTTTAACTGACTTTCAGTTCCCAGTCTCTAAAGTACTATGTTAGCCATTTGACGTTTCCAAGACTGTGGCAAGATTGTTGGCACATGTTGCAACATAGGTGGTACTGATGCTATAACTTACAATAACAAGTTTAGAAAATAATGATCTACTCACTTTAACTTTCTCTTATTTTCTAGGTGACAAATATATAAGCTGATTCTTTCACATCCTTTCAACTCAACTTGATAGGATTGGAAATGAGACATTTCATAGATGCTTGATCACTTCTGACTCTTTTACTTATTACCTTTCTGGGTTTTTTTTTTTTTTTTTGGTGGCAGCTTTTCACACAATACAAAATATAAGGTTAACATCTTACATTAATCCTAAGAATGTAGAAACAACCCTGAGTCTCTATGTATATTAAACACATATGGCAGCATATTTTGGATAAATCATAAAGAAAACTGTTATAGTTAGGAGAAGGTATGGCTCAAGGGATTCTCCCTCCCATGTTCTGGCTCTAAATGTGATTTAGTAAGTCAAGTATATCTTTCATCCTGAACTTTATAAGGTAAATTCAGATATAATAATTTCATTTAAACATAGCCCACTTATATGAGTAGAGATCTTTAATTCTGATTAATATCAACCATAGCAGCAACAGCAACAAAAAAATATTTTTGTTTAAACAAACAAAAATATATTTGTTTAATCTGTTATATTTCAATGCAGAATAAATTAATAAATTTATCATAAAACCACTTTGAGAAGCATAGGATCATATAATTGACTGCATTTTGAATATTCTATAGTAAAACTTATAGAATCATTTTTCTAGTTTCAGTGTTGTGGCCGAAAAAATTACACAGATTGGACCAAGAATAAGAATAAAGAAAATTCAGAACAGGTGCCATGTTCTTGCACAAATTCTACATTAAGAAAGTGGTTTTGTGATGAGCCACTGAATGCAACGTACCTACAGGTAAATATAAGCCAAGGCTTCTCCAAGTGTTTACAGTATCCTGTGTTTTTTTTTGTTTTTGTTTTTATTTTTTGCAAGTCATTTTAGAATCCTGAGCAAATTGTTGTGTTAAAAACAATGCCATTCATGGTTATTAGGTTCTTAAGCACCTTGCTAATGAAACCACAGTGAAGTGGATTATATCAGTTACATAACAAAGTCATTAAACTTTCTGGGTTATGTGATCTAAGTGTGCCTAGAACTTGGGACTCCATTAACTCTCTCCTCAACCATCTTTTGGAGGAGGCAATGGCACCCCACTCCAGTACTCTCGCCTGGAAAATCCCATGGGCAGAGGAGCCTGGTGGGCTGCAGTCCATGGTGTCGCAGAGAGTTGGACATGACTGAGTGACTTCACTTTCACTTTTCACTTTCATGCATTGGAGAAGGAAATGGCAACCCACGCCAGTGTTCTTGCCTGGAGAATCCCAGGGATGGGGGAGCCTGGTGGGCTGCCATCTATGGGGTCGCACAGAGGCGGATACGACTGAAGTGACTTAGCAGCAGCAGCAACCATCTTTTAACAGAGGAAATCCTTTTGGTAAATCTCTATTGTATAGGACTGGTAAAGGAACTGCAACAGCAGAAATAAAGAGGCATGAGGTTTGACAAAAACTAAGGGAGGAAATCCCAGATGTGTCAAGGGTGGTGTTCACATAAAGGCGGCAGAAACCAGAGAAGAGGTTCATCTGTAGCAACTTCTCTCTACAGATATAGGACATGATAAACTAGGGATTTCCATCCAATAACTTCTAATACGTTGTGTAGTTTATATATTGATGTTATTCTAGTTTTAAGATGTCTTTCAATAACATCATTCATTCATAGAGAAATGGAGGATTCTCCATTTAAGGATTCCATTTAATCTCCACTTAAGGAATTTCCATTTAAGGAATCTCCATTTGGAAGATTCTCCAAGAAAGGTTCTCTTTGGGAAATATCATGTTAGGCAATAGTACATGCCCTGCTGAATTTCAGTAGTGTTCAGAAAATCTAATCCCTCTCAAAACTTAATAAATTTCTGATTTCAACTGCCTGACAACATCTTAACAGCTTAAAAAGTAGCAGCTGAGGCATCTTGCTATTGTAGGAAGCTCTCTGGGCTAAAAGTCCAGTCTCCAGTTAGATGTTGACTTACTTTTTAGACTTTCGTACATTACTAACCTCTTTGTCTCTTCTCTGTAATGGAATTATGTATAAAACCATTTATATTTCCAAGTCAATCTAAGTAAGTTCTTTTCCTTAGGGTTGTGAAAATAAAATCAGCACATGGTATCATGCTAATGCTTTGACATTAATTGGAATTAACTTTGGACTTTTGGCTTCAGAGGTAAGTTTTTGTTTATATGTTTAAAGATTTTTTAAAAATTAAGTATAAAGTATATGGGATAGATTGTAGAACAACCAGATGCAGACCTAAGCAGACTAATTAGTCCAATAGGAGCCAGGACCCTGAAACTGTTCACACACAGGAGGTCCCAACTGAGGGCAATATCCTTAGATCAGCCTGGGTGGAACCTGGAAATCATTATCATCCAGGACTTTCATGGCAGTCCAGTTGGTTAAGACACCCCACTTCCAATGCAGGGGGCTTGGGTTCGATTCCTGGTTGGGGAACTAAAATCCCACAGGCTTCATAGCATGTTCAGAAAAACATAAACACATGTTTTTAATGGCTTTATAAAAAAAAATAAGTTGTTCTCCTGGCAGGTAGTAATTTCATTTCTTTGTGATTAAAAAAAAAAAATACTTCCTATCTTGGCAGTGAGTTGACCATGATTGGCAGTGTGTACACTGGCAAATTTCTTAAATCTAGGCAGATGTTTGACATTAGTAAATCTATTCAATCATACATTCTTTCATTCATTGCTTCATTCATTCATTGAATAAATTTGGAAGGGGGAAGAACATCTACTATGTGTCAGGTGCTGTACTAGATGCTAGAGATACAATGGGAAGCAAAATCTACATATTCCTTGACTTACAGGGTGTGCCAACTGCAAAATCAAGGTTCAGAAATAGTATTTAATTCTCCAGTCCCAGTGAAGACCAATAAAAGCTAGTGAAGGGTATGGATTCAAAGAAATTGTAAGACTGTATAGATTATTATTGTGTAGAGTATAACGGAATAAATATATAACATGTGATTTGGCCAAAATAGGATAGCAAATTTAATTTATGTTGATCCACAAAGTATCAACATCAGATATGCAGATGATACCACTCTAATGGCAGAATGCAGAGAGGAAATAAAGAGTCACTTGAAGAAGGTGAAAGAGGAGAGTGAAAAAGCTGGCTTAAAACTCAACATTCAAAAAACTAAGACCATGGTAGCCAGTCCCATCACTTCATGGCAAACAGATGGGGAAAAAGTGGAAGCAGTGACATATTTTCTTACCTTGGGCTCCAAAGTCACTGCAGACAATGACTGTAGCCATGAAATTAAAAAAAATGCTTGCTCCCTGGAAGGAAAGCTATGACAAATCTACACAGAGTCTTAAAAAGCAGAGACATCACTTAGCCAACAAAGTTTTGTGTAGTCAAAGGTATGGCTTTTCCATCAGTCATGTACAGATGTGAGAATTGGACCATAAAGAAGGCTGAATGCTGAAGAATGTTTTGAATTGTGATGCTGGAGAAGACTCTTGCGAGTCCCTTGGACTAGGAGATCAAACCACTCAATTCTAAAGAAAATAAGTCCTGAATATTCATTGGAAGGACTGATGCTGAAGCTCCAATACTTTGGCCACGTGATGTGAAGAGCCAACTTATTGGAAAAGACCCTGATGCTGAAAAAGATAGAGGGCAGGTGGAGAAGAGGGTGACAGAGGATGAGATGGCTGGATGGCATCACCAAGTCAATGGACATGAGTTTGAGCAAACTCTGGGAGATGATGAAGGGCAGGGAAACCTGGCATGCAAATACCAGGACACAACTTAGCAACTGAACAACAAGCAGGGCCCTCAGCTAAAGTTCCATAAATTCTTTTCAACTGGTAAGAGTGTTTAGTCTCAGGATGGTGGTAAACAAGACAGTCTTATAAGCATTGATCCTCTTTTTAAATGTTTATTTTCTATTGTATTATTCCTGAGGCAATTAATATAAGACTGAATGGGGGATATTATTGTGTTCCAGTTTATCATCTACCCTTTCCAGACCATCTTTCATGATCCTATAACAAAAAGAGGCAGTTTTTTGGAAGTGATGACATTAGAAAAATGATGAACACAAAACATCAGCAGTTTATCACAGCATCTAGCCCAGTGATAGCCCATGTAATTAAAATTGAGTACTCCATTCCTTCACCCTCTCTGTAAATGAACTTGATGACATCTGGGGTACCCTACAAGACTTACTCTGCTGACTTCTTATTCACAATGATATGTATCTTATTCGGAAATGGTCTCACCCTCCTTCCTCCCTTTTCCCTTTGCAGAATACATTTTGGTGATTATATGGTGTTAACTTTACAAATTATTCTTATTGACTACATTTTAATCTCTTATTGTTTCCCTTTTTTCCAGGTTTTGCAATTCTCTTTAACTGTTTCTTTCTTCGGACACATCAAGAATAGAATATATGCAGAAAAGTGATCACCGGATTTTAATTTGTCTGGAAGAAACCAGTTAACTCGTAAAATAATCATATTGAATTCTTCTATTCCAAAAGAAAAGTTTTGAATTACATTCATTGTTTAAGATTTAATAAAGTCAGTGGTTATATATGACACAGAATTATTGAATATAATATCATTCCATGAAATTTTTCAGTTCAATTCAGTTCAGTCGCTCAGTTGTGTCCAACTCTTTGCTACCCCATGAATTCAGCATGCCAGGCCTCCCTGTCCATCACCAACTCCGGGAGTTCACTCAGACTCACGTCCATCGAGTCAGTGATACCATTCAGCCATCTCATCCTTTGTCGTCCCCTTCTCCTCCTGCCCCCAATCCCTCCCAGCATCAGAGTCTTTTCCAATGAGTCAACTCTTCACATGAGGTGGCCAAAGTACTGGAGTTTCAGCTTTAGCATCATTCCTTCCAAAGAAATCCCTTTATTAATATCAAATTCTACAGTTCGGTACGTTGTCATTTTCTGAATTCAGAGGATATCATTGAATATACTAATGTCAATATATGGTAAATTATCACATATGTTTTGAGTGTCATGTGTAGAAAAAGATACCTATATGATGTTCAGAAAATACTGTGTAAGCAATTATAACATATACTTTATATTTACAAACTTTAGGTTAATAACACTGATTTATAGATTTCAAAGAAAGAATGAAAATCTCCATGACACTGATCTCTACACTGAATTAATCTTTTATTTCTCTCTTCTTACAATACTTAGAAGTAGATAATAAATTTACAATTTTACAAGTTTGGATATACTTAAGTGGCAATAAGAAAATATTTTAAAAACATGAATTTTTAAATATAGAAAAAATAATCTAGTCTAAATACTAACTGAAGCCTCATACTCATTTACCTTCTTATTTTTCCCTTTTTTTGTAAGTTATGCTCAGTGAATGCATACACAATTTTCTGAAGGATATAAAAATGACCTACCTGTTCTATTTTCCTAACAATGATACTGTGAGAACAGAAAAAAAACTTCTTTGAAAAAATAAAAACTGCTGTACAGACATGAGGTGTTATCATATCATTGTTGTTCTTTATGAGAAAAGGCTGCGTTGATTTGAGGAAATGAAGAAAGAATAGATTAACTGAAGATCCTGCATTGCTCCTGCTGCTATAGAAGGCTCACTCTTCTTTATATTTATTAATTCAATCATATCTATTTTCATATGTCTATTCAGTACATTGCAGATTTCACAGACCTACAGGCTTTTTTTTATTTTAGTAAGTGAAAAAGAAAATAGAGTAAACATTTCCTCTAAAGTGATCTGTAAATAGACATGGCTTCTAAATTTAAGGGAAATTCTCTTGGGATTTAAAGCTCATTTTCAAATTCCTGTTTTCTCTAAAATATGCCACAGCACCACACTGATATAAAAAATCTCTCTCCTACTTGGGAGTTGAGCACCAACTTATTTGTAATCAAATAAATATTATAGAAATATATTCTGATATACATAATTTGTGTCAAGCAAATGAAAAAGATGTCTAGATACTAGATTGCCTATTTTCAGTTACTACAGTTAAATCACAAGATATATGCACCACTGATCATATCTATCACCTTTATGATTTTAGGAAGTATTTTATTAAAGGATGTTGCTTTACATGCTGAGTAAAATAAAGATTTATTTGGAAAGACAGAGTAGATCAGGATCATATCTCTGTCTTGTTGGTTTTTTTTTTTTTTATTTCTGAAATAGAAAACTTAGAAAGTTCTGAAAATTAATCTGCATCAGAAACACTGAAACACTGAATTCAAATTAAGGGTAACACACAATCTTGATTTCCCCCTGAAGTTGTCACTTGCAAAACATATTTAGCTTACTTCAGGCTCCCCATTTTAATTATGTTTCTAAAACTATTTTGTGATGGTACTATATAAGTGAACTACTTTTAAATTCCTTTTATCTTCTTTTCTTCTTTCAGATAAAGATACATGCATTCAGTCAACAAACATTTATAGAGACCCTACTATGTGCTAGGGGCATTGCTCTGTTTTGATACATGAGGATGAATGGAAACATGTATAGTTCCTCTTCAGTGCTGGCTTCAGGGGCATATAACCTATCTTTAGAAGAGGCCCACACTTGGCTTAATACTTGGCAGTTTCCATCTTCAAATTCTTAGTTTCTGAACAAGGGGATTACATTTACATTTTGCCCTGGGCTCTCTAAATTAGGGAGCCAGCTCTGCCTCTGTAGTTAAACTCAGAGTCAGTCATACATCCTGACATGTGAACAAATAAATGGCATGTTTGTTATAATTATTATGACTACCCAGAAAGAAAATGCCTAAGTTTACTTTAGAAAATGAGACAGCACTTCAAAAAAGACAGTCACTCATTTAACAGTTACTTATTGAGCAACTGCTTTCTGTTGGGCAGTCTTCTAAGTGCTAGAGAAAGAGGATCGAGTAAAACAAAACAAAAAAAGTCATGAAAGTTACATTCAATTCAGTAGACCCAAATAACCCATAAACAAAATTATGATGTCAGATAGTGGGAAATACTATAGAGAAAAAATGTCAGGAAGTAGAATAAGGAGTGGTGGGGAATTAGGATGATTGTAATTTGAGATAGGCTGGTTTTTCCAGTGGTCATGTATGTATGTGAGAGTTGAACTGTGAAGAAAGCTGAGCCCCGAAGAATTGATGCTTTTGAACTGTGGTGTTGGAGAAGACTCTTGAGAGTCCCTTGGACTGCAAGGAGATCCAAACAGTCCATTGTAAAGGACATCAGTCCTGGGTGTTCTTTGGAAAGACTGATGCTAAAGCTGAAAGTCCAATACTTTGGCCACCTCATGCGAAGAGTTGACTCATTGAAAAAGACTCTGATGCTGGGAGGGATTGGGGGCAGGAGGAGAAGGGGATGAAAGAGGATGAGATGGCTGGATGGCATCACTGACTCGATGGACGTGAGTCTGAGTGAACTCCAGGAGTTGGTGATGGACAGGGAGGCCTGGCGTGCTGCGATTCATGGGGTCGCAAAGAGTCGGACACGACTGAGCAACTGATCTGATCTGATCTGATCTGATAGATCAATCTTCAAGAGATAAAGGAAGAGGATGAGATGGCTGGATGGAATCACTGACTTGATGGACGTGAGTTTGAGTGAACTCCGGGAGATGGTGATGGACAGGGAGGCCTGGCATGGTGCAATTCATGGGGTCACAAAGAGTCGGACATGATTGAGCGACTGAACTGAACTGAACTGAACTGTGCTAAAGTGGCCTCATGGAGAAAATGACAAAGGAGATGAGAAGATAAGGGGAAAGAACACTATGAGCAAGAGGAAACAAAATAGGAAGGGAGAGAGGACCTGAGGTGAAAGTGAGCATGTTGAGTTCAAGGAAGGGTTAGTATGGGGAGTGGAGTGAGTGAGGAGACTTGAAGTCTCCTTCACTGGAGGAAAGCAGGGAGTGAAATGGGAAGTGTATTGAGTGAAATGGGAAGCAACTGGCAGGTTTTGTACAAGTTAAACCAACAGACATATTTTAATTGGAGCAATCTTGTTGCCATGTTGAAAATACACTTACAAGGCCCAAAAATGGAGGCAGGGAGAACAGATTGGATTTAATAATCCAAATAAGAGATGATAGTGGGTTTGGCCAGAAAGTGGAGTTGGTGAGAGGTGGTCAGATTCTGCACATGTTTTGTGGTAGAGTCATCAGAATTTGCCTGTAGCTTCAACGCAGAGATATGAGAAAAAAGAGGAGTCAAAGATGACTTAACTGGGAGAATGGAGCAATCATATATAGAAATGGGAAAGACTGTGGTACAAGCAAGTTTAACACTTAACACTTGAAAATCCTACTAAAGTGATATGTTATGTCTGCAGTCCACACTAGTCTGCAAGAAACTCAAGGCTAGGGGTATTTGGAGTCTTTGCAACTCCAAAACCTTGCTCATTACTTCACAATGTAGATGGCCAACAAAGGTTAATGATCTTTAATTGGTCAGATTACTTAGTATGCCACCAGTTAAAACCCCACTTCCGGGAATTCCCTGGCGGTCCAGAGGTTAGGACTCCACACTTCCATGGCAGGGGCATGAGTTCCATCCCTGGTGTGGGGAACTAAGATCCTGCAGGTTGCATGGTGTGGCTAAAAACAATAAACCAAACAAACAAACAAAAAAACCCTACTGCCCTCTTAGATTGTCTGACTGTGGTCAGTGGTTTTGATTCCTTCCAGGAGGCGATCACAAGTATAATCTGTCCACATTTGTTTGGTAAATAATAGTTGTTCATTTGGTTAGTCACTGCCACCCACACCTCCTATCTCCAAGGCACCTGAATGAGAAATGTTGGCAGAACAAAAACTGCTTTAACAGGATTCCACTGAAAGGAAATTTTAAAGAACACAGACAGTTCTGTTTACTTAATGTTCGCAATATTTGTTTAAGGCGTATATGTCTTTATTTTCTCTCTCTGATTTTAAGGGAGTAATTCTTCAGGGACATGAGAGCCCGGGGCAAGAAGAAAGCACAAAAATCTAACATTTTCACTGACATGATATAAGACTACAAAAGAAAAAAAAAAAACACTTTAAATCTTTACACTACCTGTTATATTTCATTGTTTTACCTCCTTTATTTTTCTTGTCTATTCTTTTTTCTTTTGAAGTCACCCATTAAATGAAAGAGGATAATGGCGTATTTCCAGTAAATCTATTAATATTCATTGAATGAAAATGGGCTTCAGTACCATATAAATGATAAAACCAGAAGCAGCAGAAGTTATTCCTTGACAAATCAAATTAAGATGAAGCTTTTGCTAGTATTATGAATATTTGGAGCAAAGTAAAAGGAAACATTTTTTTACAAGAGCATTTGTAGTTTGAAAACACGTGTGTAATAATCATTGTGGAAAATTATTAAAGCTTATTACTAATTGCATTCAAGTACAGCAGACATTCTCCTGAATGTCTGAAAAGGTTTATGAAATTAAACATTCAGAACTGCTAAATTCTTTTTATTTATTTATTTTTTTACTTTACAATATTGTATTGGTTTTGCCATACATCAACATGCATCCACCACGGGTGTACACGTGTTCCCCATCCTGAACCCCCCTCCCACCTCCCTCCATATACCATCCCTCTGGGTCATCCCAGTGCACCAGCCCCAAGCTTCCTGTATCCTGCATCTAACCTGGACTGATGATTTGTTTCTCATATGATATTATACATGTTTTAATGCCATTCTCCCAAATCATCCCCCCGCTCCCTCTCCCACAGAGTCCAAAAGACTGTTCTATACATCTGTGTCTCTTTTGCTGTCTCGCATACAGGGTTGTCATTACCATCTTTCTAAATTCCATATATATGTGTTAGTATACTGTATTGGTGTTTTTCTTTCTGCCTTACTTCACTCTGTATAATAGGCTCCAGTTTCATCCATCTCATTAGAACTGATTCAAATGTATTCTTTTTAATGGCTGAGTAATACTCCATTGTGAATATGTACCACAGCTTTCTTATCCATTCATCTGCTGATGAATTCTTTAATTAATAAAGTTTCACATTGTATTTCAGAGAAAAAGTATGAAAGATACTAAATCAGAGAATATGTTTGTAAGAATCTCTATAGTTTTTTTTTTAATTAGAAAATTGGTTTACTATGTCTGTAAATGTATGTGAATAAATAGCATTTAAATTATTATATGCAGTAGAATTAGAAAGAAGATACTATATGAAAAAAATCACTCATTTCATGATAATATTCTACAGTATAGAAAATTTACCCACACATAGTATGGGTAAATCAGATTTTATAACTGATATTTTAATGTAAGTTGTTTACTATTAATTCATTTATTTTATTTCACTCCAGAGGATATGCTATTTTTTTCATTTTGAAATGTATTTCATTATTATTAAAAAATCAGAAAACACAAAGTATTGGGAAAGAGTTAAACAACAAAATCAAATTTAACAACCAAATCAGCAACTTTCACATTATACTAAGTATATCACTGGGCTTCCCTGGTGGCTCAGATGGTAAAGAATCCGCCTGCAGTGAGGGAGACCTGGGTTTGATCCCTGGGTTGGAAAGATCCCTGGAGGAGGAAATGGCTACCTACTCCAGTATTCTTGCTTGGAGAATCCCCAGGGGCGGAGGAGCCTGGTGGGCTACGGTCAATGAGGTCACAAAGAGTGGGGCGCGACTGAGCATTAAGCACGCAGCATATCACTATCTTGTTGTTGTTGATTAGTCACTAAGTCATGTCCAGCTCTTTTTCAACTCATGGGCTGTAGCCCACCAGGATCCTCTGTCCATGGGATTTCCCAGGCAAAAATACTCGAGTGGGTTGCCATTTCCTTCTCCAGGGGATCTTCCCAACCCGGGGATCACACTCGAGTCTCCTGAATTGGCAGGTGGATTCTCTACCACTGAGTCACCAGGGACGCCCATATTACTATCTAATGTGTGTAAATACCACTGAATGAAAAATGGCCAGTGTGTCAAAGGGCCACAAATTTACATCTATTGAGATTATAATAATATCTTCTGTGTTAAAAAACACAACATGTTTTGAAAGGTCTGGAGTACTTATACAAGAAAATTTGGTAAACATTACCAACAACCTCAAAATGAGTTGCAAACAAAATAGTCCCAACATTGAGAGTGTTATTTTCAAATCTCTATGATATAAAGATACTGAGTTTTAGTGTATACTTTTATGTCTATTGATGTTTGAGTTTCTGGTGTAAAGACATTTTCTTTCAAATCCAACCTGCCTGGATTATTCCTGGATATAACTGTGCATTAGTAATACTTACTAAACAAAAGAAACAGATAACCTTGCATCCCATCATACCAATTTATTACACATATTATTCTATGATACTTATCATATCACATATTCATCCATATTCATTAAAATATTGTCCACATCATTTTTCCATCTTTCAGTTTTGGTCTGTTTTAAAGCCAATCAATCCTTTTTTCTATACTATTTCTGATTTTTCCATTTAGTCTATAGACACTGTGTCAGAAGTCAACTTTTCATCAGAAAATTCAAACCTATCTTCATTTTCTCTAAATTAAAATCTACAAGCCCCAGCATTACAACCATAGCTAGTGGGCCTTCTCTTTCCCTAGGTTTCTATATGGAAATTCATGTGTTACCATGAGGATGAAAGCAAGAGTCCTCTCATTTTTCTGAGCATATGGGTTTCTTTAAGCCCTCTACCATCACCACCCCGTAAACTCTTAAAGTAGGGTGTAGGCTAAGGTTTGCCCAGTTTACTTGCATTACCCTCTTTGCAAGACATGCAAAATGGCTTACTTTATACTTTTGAACGTAAGGGTGTTTTGCAGCTATTTATTCTCAGCCCGAGGCCTCAACAACTGTCTACAGATAGATCACTTTGAGTATTATGATTTAGTGTCTCCATCATATCACAAGTATCTATCAAATAAATTAACTTATTGATGAGAACATGGATGCATCTTTCACTTGGGATTCCATACTTGGAAAAAAAGGCAATATCCTTTACCTTGTAAAATCTCTGGAGACCTTCTGTGTAGGAAAGTGTGTAGTAGGCCTGAGATTGTTTAGTTACAGAAAATCCTGCTTGCAGGATTAACTCTAGCTTGCACCTGGGAACTTGGCTGATAAACAGTTCCCAACAGTGATGTGAAACTTCCTTAAGTGACAAGAGTGTCTCATTGTACCTGAACAGTTTGTACAAACAATGTAGTTCATGCTGAAACCCTACTCTCCTTTGAGGATTCTAGAATTTGGAAATGCTAGACAGAGTTCCTATATAACCAGTCCTAGGTAAGACTCCTGGACACTGAACCTCTGCTGGATAAGGTGAGTATTGTGTGGCTCCACAGGCAAAAGATTCTCCAAACTCGGTTCCTGGTTTCCCCTACATTTTGTATATTTTCCCTTTCTGATTTTGCTTTTTATCCTTTCACTGTAAAAAATCTTAGCCCGGAGTAAAATTACATGCTGAGTCATGGCAGTCCTTCTAGTGAATCGCTGAACTTGGACTGGTCTTGGAGACGCTCAACACACTCCTTGGAAAGGGGAATTTCATTTCTAGCCAAGGGCTTGAGTTTCAGGAAGGATGCTGTCAATACACAGAAATTTCTCACCTTCACCCAATATTTGTTTTGCATGTTATTAGAGTAATTTATATCATTACTCATAACTATTTTCAATTTCTACTCTTATTCCATTCCATCATTAAATAAACCTGAACACACTGAAATTTTCAAATAATATCTATTCCTCTCCATATGTTTGCCCATTCTGTTCTCATTTCCTTGAGTATCTCTTCCAACTCTCCCACTGGCAGAAGCCTGTTTTTTAAGGGCCACTGAGAGACAGAAAAGGGTTAGTGCATGGTTTTGGAGCTAGATGGTCTGGGCTTAAATCATGCCACTTACTAGCTATAACCTTGAGCAAGGCTCAGTTCTATAGTAAATTCTATAGTTCAATTTACTTGAAAAATGCATGTAATGAAAAGTGAAACCACAGAGTAGGTACTACTAATTTAGGATTACATGATTCAATATTTAAAACTGTAGCACACTGTAAAATAATATCATTCACAGATTTATAAAACAAATTACACTGGCTTCATAACAGATCTAAAGAATATACTATACTGGCTTCCTATTTGCTTTTTGGAATGTACATGGTGTGCCCTTGGCTGAGACCATCAAGTGGGGGTGACAGAACAGACTGAGAGAGGAAAGGGTTTGCATGTCTTGCTAAGTGACTAAACTGACTTCCAATCTCCTGGATCAACAGGTAGAATGGGGTAAGTTGTTCTGTGCCTGATTTCCGGAATGCCTTGGGGAGTACTGTTTTAAAAGGTCTAGTATACTGTTACATGGGCTTTCCAGGTAGCTCAGTGGTAAAGAATCCATGTGCCAATGTAGGAGACTCAGTAGACACAGGTTCAGTCCCTGGGTCTGGAATATCATCTGGAGGAGGAAATGGCAACCCACTCCAGTATTCTTGTCTGGAAAATTCCATGGACCGAGGAGCCCTGCAGGCTGAAGTCTATGGGGTTGCAAAGAGTCTGACATGACTGAGCGTACAGCATATATTGTTACATGAAAATTTGTCTAATACTACCAATAACTTCAAAATAAATTGTGAACAAAATGGTCACAATGGTAAATAGTTTACATTTCAGTCTGTAGGATTTTAAAATATACTGAGTTTTAGTTTTTATACTGAGTCTACCAGTGCTTGAGTTAGAAATCTTTTCTTCTAAATCCAACCAACTAAGCTGGCTGAGCTTCTAGGCCTTTGGGATTCAGAAGACTTAAGACGAGACCAGAACAATATCTTGGCATCTGCCCACACTTCCCACCACTTTGCCCTTATAAGTGCCCCATAAAAACGTCTCTTTTACTCTTGTAGTCCTTCTGTCCGTGGACCCCTCCACACCCTCACTATTCACACCTACCATCTTTCTTCTCCTTTTTAAAACTTAATTAGATTCATGATTCCTTAAGTACTTCTTTACAGCCCCACTTATCTCTCACTCACTCTCAGCATCCAAATCTGTGCTGGCTTTAGTGTGCCTGAAGTTTGCTGGAGAAAATATTACGACTGTGCAGGGCACTATACATCACAATCACTGACATTAAATCAGCACTCTCTACTTCCTGGCAATGCTATTGGTTTTCTGGTAAAGTTCTTTTCTCGTGGGGAATAAGATTGTTTGCAAAAGATTGTAGACTGAAGGAGAAATGAGGAAGTACTCTTTCAGGCACCATAAAAATGATCATAAATAATGAATATGTAAATAAATGTTCCCTGTTTATGGATTTAGCAAAAGCTCACGTTAGACCAGTATACCATGGCACAAAAAATAAGAAGTAGGAATGAAATAACCTGAAGATAAACTCTGGATCCACTTCTTACAGACTCTGGAGCCACATAATCCCTTGAGTCTCAGAAGCTCCTTCCTGTCACTTACCTCAGCTGATTGTGACAGCAAGCAAAATATCTGGAAAGCACTCTCTCCCTATTACAAAACCAGGAGCAGAAGGAAAGTCATATCTGGCTGCCTTCATATGAAGCCAAATTTCGTGTTTGTTTTCATGCTCAAATCATGAGCTGTGAACAAAGTAGCTCTAATTTAGAAGCTGTGGAAAACCCTGTTCCCAAGTCTCTTAGCAAACTGTTCCCTAAAAGTTCCAGCCACTCCCTAAAACTCTTCAGGTATGCCTTACTGGAGAAACCCCAGGTATGCCTTACTGGAGAAAAAGCCAAGGAGACATTTGTATTTTTCCTTAAATACCATTGTGTATGTGCATGCTAACTTGCTTCAGTCATTTCTGACTTTTGTGACCCTACGGACCCTAGCTTGCCAGGCTCTTCTGTCCATGGGATTCTCCAGGCAAGAATACTGGAGTGGGTTGCCATGATCTCCTCCAGGGAATCTTCTTGACCCAGGAGTGAAAAACAGGACTTACATCTCCTGCTGGCAGGCAGACTCTTTACAACTAGCACCACCTTGGAAGCCCTACGACTGTATTTCCTTAAATACCCCTTGGATGTGAAGTACAGTGTTTTGTCCTAGCTTTAGTACAGGCCCAGAAGTTTCATCATGGTATTATGTTATTGTTTCATTTCAAACCCAAATTGCAGTACTGGCTATACTAAGTTCTAGCACAAAGTACCTGAAGTTAGCAAAGACTCCATAAGTTAAAGGGCATAGTCCCCCAAAAGACTGATCTTACTTCAGATGCCAGCCACACTGAAGCAGCCGTTGGAGCCACGTGCACTTCTGACTGACTGGCTATAAATTTGGAGGTTCTCACGATCTTCTCAGGCTTAATAATTTTCAAGAACAACTCAGAGAACTCAGAAAAATGCTGTTCATATGATTATGGTATTATTATGAAGATTACAAAGAAAGAGGACCACTCAAGTGAAGAGGCATAGAGGGGGAGTTCCGGGAAGGAACAGTTAGCGTTTAGGCCCTCTCCGCGTGGAATCCGAGGCTCTCAACCTCTCATGATATCAGTGTATTCATGAACCAGGAGGCTTCACTGAGTTTCCAGTCCCAAAACTTTCACTGCAGTTTCATTACACAGATGCAATTGACTGACTACCTGAACGAACTCATTCTCCAACTTTGGCTGATAGCTTGTGGCTCAAAGCTCCAACCCTTTAATCACATGATTGGTCTCTCTACGGTGTCTTGCACCATCCTAAATCATCTTTTAGTATAAGTTCACCATAAGTCATTAGTATAAACTATCAGGGCCCACCATCAGTAACAAGAAACTTCTATCACTGAGGAAAACCAAGGGATTTCGTTTCCTAGGAAACAGAGTCAAAATATAATCTAATTCTTTCTTTAATTGGAGTATAACTGCTTCACAATGTTATGTTAGTTTTCGTTATACAAGATGAATCAGCTATATGTACACATTTATCCCCTCCCTCTAAGACCTCTACCCACCCCACCACCCCGTCCCACCCCTCTAGGTCAGCACAGAGCACTGAGCTGAGCTCTGTGTGCTATAAAGCAGCTTCCCATTATCTGTTTCACACATGGTAGTGTATAATACATACATCAATCCTAATCTCTCAGTTCATCACACTTTCCTCTTCCCCCATGTGTCCACATGTCATCCTCCATGTCTGCATCTCCATTCTTTAGTGGTAACAACAGTTAAACTGTTTGTATTACTAATAGACATAACAATTAACAGATGGCATATATGGCATATGAATTTAATACATACAGCACATAGGACTTAATACTATTTATTGGGATTCTGCTCCTTCCTGTGTCTTGCTTCACAGTTCTATCTTGCATCCATTCCGGTACCTCTTGAGGCAGTTTCTTAGATTCAGTGCCTCGGTTTTCTCATTTGTACATTGTGAAAATATCTAACTCATTGCTCATTATCTGTTAACTATCCTAGTCTCCTGCTCATTTCTGTACCTTTAATGTAACAGACTTCATCTTGTTCATGTTCCTATCCTTTCTAGTGCCTTGTATATGGGAGGCTGCAAAAGCACATTCCAGGGATCTTCATGGATTCTGAACCCAGGGATACAATCGTTATTTTGTGCTTCACTTACTTCAGTTACCGTCCTTTGGCTTCGTAGACGGGAAGGTTTGAGAAGTAAGTAGAATTTTACCAGGATTCTTTCCCAAAACAAGAAATGGCAAACTCAAATTGTCTTAGGAAAATCAAGAATATGGTTGTCCCTGCAACTAAACAGTCCATGGGCAGCTCTGCCTTCTGCTGTGATTTGCTCCGAGGCTGAAATGTCACAATTCATGTCTTGGTTCTTCTTTCTCTGGGGTATCTCTATCCCCAGTCTCAACTGATGGCTTCTACTACCTTCAGGCTTTTTCCTAGTGGTCCTAATACAGCTGCAGAGACCTCAAATCTTCATACTGCCACTCCAGGAGAATATTGAAAGAGTTCTTCTTTCTTAGAAATTCCAAAGAACATGTAAGTACTGACTCAGATTGGATCATCTGCCTCTCTCTTAATTAATCACTTTGTTCAGTGAAGAATGAGATCTATTACTAGTTTAAGCCTACTAGATACTACCCTTAGATCTAGACATCCAGTTAACCTCATCCAAAACAAAGTTAATAAAACTAAAAAGTGTGAATTCCCCAGATAAGAAAAGTTAGATTTGTCTGATGGCTTGGGGACTGATGGATATGGTGAAGGCAAACTACAAATTTTCATTTCATCCTCTGTCTTGCAAACGCCACCTTCATCCTTCACTGGGGAGACTATTACTCCCTGATATCTTTCTTTTCTCCCTCCCTCCCTTCCTTACTTCCCCCTTTTTTTTCTTTTTCCTTCCATCTTTCCTTTCTTTCTTCTTTTGCAGTTTTGTTATTTCTTCCTTTCATTCTTTCTAAATCTGGGATTTGACTAATTTTACTCCATCACTTTCTTCATTTCTCACCCTTATTTTCTCCTTTTCTTTAGTTATAGCTGACTTCAATTGCATTTAAGAAATTTTGGTCATAAATGAGGGTACAGAAGTAATAAGGCCCAGATATTTATTGAGCATAGAGTTGATTCTTCTTATCCTGAAGTAATTTATTGTGAAATGAATTGCCTTCTGGGAGAATTCTTCAGTTGAATACATCTCTATTTCAAGGAATTCAGATGAAGCCCATAGGAAAGAGTTTTATCATGACCTCATTTTTTAAAATTGAACTGCCAATATGCAAAGAAGAGAGTACTCCTGACCTCAAATGTCCTGTGTCTCACTGTGTAGCTTGCTACATCACCCTGAAGATGTCTGTTTTTAATAGCCTGAAACTAGTCCTCACAATTCTCCTTTGGTGTATGACGTGTACAAAAGAGTTTGATTTTAATATGCAGTTGTTTTGTCAGTGTAAATGCTTTCTGACCTATATCCTCTCTTGTATATAGCTTCCTCAGCTGGGAAGGAAATGCTACCATGGCAACATGTCAGCTCTTGCCATCTCTTCATGGCTTCAATTGTCTATTCAAAAGCAAATATAATTTCCAAACCAACTCCCAGTGAATCTCAGTGGCGGTAGTAGTGACTTCAGCATCATGTTGCCTCAAGAAATTATTTGTAGAAACTCTTGAATTTCTTTTAAACATATTACTCATTGTAGCCTCATGTGTGAAGCTAACCACATCTTCAATTTCACTCAAGTTCTTTCTCTTGTGTGATAACTATCTTTTGTCAGAAAGGAAACCCTCTCTGAAACAGTGTCATGAATCGTGTCCAAATCTTGCCCAAGTGTCATTTGATATGTCATTCTTTAAACATATTTTTCTGGCTAAAAATACCCATTTCGTTGATCTCCTGACTTTTGTTTTATGTTTAACAATAATCTAAGAAATCATCTTTTTTTCCTGTCCCCTTTTTTTTCCATAAAAAATAAACACAGCTTTATACTTTCATGACTTAGATGTGCTTGGCTTACTTGCTTATGCTATGCTATGCTATGCTAAGTCGCTTCAGTCATGTCCGACTCTGTGCGACCCCATGGACTGCAGCCTACCCGGCTTCTCCATCCATGGGATTCTCCAGGCAAGAACACTGGAGTGGGTTGCCATTTCCTTCTCCAATGCATGAAAGTGGAAAGTGAAAGTGAAGTCATTCAGTCGTGTCTGACTCTTAGTGACCCCATGGACTGCAGCCCATCGGCTCCTCCATCCATGGGATTTTCCGGGCAACAGTACTGGAGTGGGGTGCCATTGCCTTCTCCAGGCTTACTTGCTTATGAGTTAATAATTCATCCATACTAAAAACCCCAATGCACTTCTATGTCTATCCTATATGTCTTTTAGGTTCTTTATTATTTAAAAAATATGGCAATATGGTATCTTGATACCTTCTGAAATAATTCTTCAATCTGACATGCCAACTCACTAATACCTTCTTGAACTGTATCTAATCTTTTATTTTTCACACTGATGGTGTTTTTATTTTAATTACTGGTTCTGCTCTTCCCTGTGCCCACATGTTTTACTGGGAGGAGGAACCCCACTGTCTCCGCAGCACGTGATGTTACCTCCTCAGAATCCAAGAGAAAGATGTATTGGGGAGCAGCCACATAGATGCTCATTCTTCAGATGGTGCAGCCAGAGCTTACACTGACTGCAGAGGCTGTCAGGCACGAAATGTTGTTTTTTTTGAATCAAAGTTTAAGAAATTAAAATGTTTTAAAAAGAAATTAAAATTAAGATCAACTATACAGTTATTTATAACATCTCAATCCTAAGCAAACATGACACCTTTTGGGAAGAACATACTAGACTTTCAAAAGGTTAACCATTATTTTGTTTTGTTCTATTAACTATTAGAGCCTCAGGGTCTGGATTAATGCTAGAAACTCTATTAATCAAAAGTCACATGCTTTTGAAAAGCACCACAGGCTTTTTTCTTGAGTAGAAAAAAAAAAATGGCTTGCGTTTTCCTCAACAGAACAAAAAAAATCACAAGTTATCTACTATACTCTTAACTGTCCATATTCTTTTGCATCTTATTATTTGTTTTAGACTTTGCTGTTTAACTTTGGGGTGTTGTCTTAGTAAAGGAAAGAGAGCAAGAGGTCATAAACAACTCATCCTTTGAAGCTTGTTATCAATACTGAAAAGACATTTGAGTATTATTTCCTATGTCCTCTTCCTGAAGCCCACAGTAAATTTTGCTATCCCTACCCAGGGAACTTCCCAACCTGAACCCCAAAACTGAGCTCTGGGGTTGGTGGTTTATTCACTAACTCATGTCCAACTCTTGCAACCCCATGGACGGCAGTACACCAGGCCTCCCTGTCCATCACCAACTCTTGGAGCTTACTTAATCTCATGTCCATTGAGTCGGTGATGCCATTCGACCATCTCATCCTCTGTTGTCCCCTTCTCCCCCTGCATACAATCTTTCCCAGAATCAGAATCTTTTCAAATGAGTCAGCTCTTCACATTATGTAGCCAAAGTATTGGAGTTTCAGCTTCAACATCAGTCCTTCCAATGAACATTTAGGACTGATTTCCTTTAGGATGGACTGATTGGATCTGCTTGCAGTCCAAGGGACTCTCAAGGGTCTTCTCCAACACCACAGTTCAAAAGCATATTTTCTTTGGCACTCAGCTTTCTTATAGTTCAATGCTCACATCCATACATGACTACTGGAAAAACCATAGCCTTGACTAATGGACTTTTGTTGGCAAAGTAATGTTTCTTCATTTTAATATACCATCTAGGTTGGTCATAACTTTTCTCCCAAGGAGTAAGCATCTTTTAATTTCATGACTGCAATCACCATATTCAGTGATTTTGGAGCCCCCGAAAAAATTAAGTCTGCCACTGTTTCCACTGTTTCCCCATCTATTTGCCGTGAAGTGACGGGACCGGGTGACATGATCTCAGTTATCTGAATGTTGAGCTTTAAGCCAACTTTTCACTCTCCTCTTTCACTTTCATCAAGAGGCTCTTTAGTTCTTCTTCGCTTCCTGCCATAAGGGTGGTATCATCTGCATATCTGAGGTTATTGATATTTCTCCCAGCAATCTTGATTCCAGCTTGTGCTTCTTCCAGCCCAGCATTTCTCATGATGTACTCTGCATATAAGTTAAATAAGCAGGATGACAATATACAGCCTTGACATACTCCTTTTCCTATTTGGAACCAGTCTGTTGTTTCATATCCAGTTCTACCTCTTGCTTCCTGACCTGCATACAGATTTCTCAGGAAGAGGGTCAGGTGGTCTGGTATTCCCATCTCTTTCAGAATTTTTCAGTTTGTTATGATCCAAAGGCTTTGGCATAGTCAATAAAGCAGAACTAGATTTTTTATGGGACTCTCTTGCTTTTTCAATAATCCAGCAGATGTTGGCAATTTGATCTGGTTCCTCTGCCTTTTCTAAATCCAGCTTGAACATCTGGAAGATCACAGTTCATGTACTGTTGAAGTCTAGCTTGGAGAATTTTGAGCATTACTTTACTAGTGTGTGAAATGAGTGCAATTGTGCAGTAGTTTGAGCATTCTCTGGCATTGCCTTTCTTTGGGATTGGAATGAAAACTGACCTTTCCAGTCCTGTGGCCACTGCTGAGTTTTCCAAATTTGCTGGCATATTGAGTGCAGCACTTTCACAGCATCATCTTTCAGGATTTGAAATAGCTCAACTGGAGTTCCATCACCTCCACTAGCTTTTTTCATAGTGATGCTTCCTAAGGCCCACTTGACTTTGCATTCCAGGATGTCTGGCTCTAGGTGAGTGATTATACCATCGTGATTACCTGGGTTGTGAAGATCTTTTTTTATAGTTCATCTGTGTATTGTTGCCACCTCTTTTTAATATCTTCTGCTTCTATTAGGCCCATACCATTTCTGTCCTTTATTGAGCCCATCTTTGCATGAAATGTTCCCTTGGTATCTCTAATTTTCTTGAAGTGATCTCTAGTTTTTCCCATTCTATTGTTTTCCTCTATTTCTTTGCACTGATTGCTGAGGAAGGCTTTCTTATTTCTCCTTGTATTCTTTGGAACTCTGCATTCAAATGGGTATATCTTTCCTTTTCTCCTTTGCTTTTCGCTTCTCTTCTTTTCACAGCTATTTGTAAAGTCTCTTCAGATAGCCATTTTGCTTTTTTGCATTTCTTTCTCTTGGGGATGGTCTTGATCCCTGTCTCCTGTACAGTGTCATGAACCTCCATCCATAGTTCATCAGGCACTCTATCAGATCTCCACTTCTATTTATGTCTTAACTGGACTCACTCATGTTTACCCAGCTAAGATTAAATTTCCTCACCTCTCTTGCAGCTAAGGTGGTGATGTAACTAGTTTCTGGTCAATGAAAATGAATGGAAGTGACATTTCCAGCAACTAGGCATTGCTCATAAAGCTGAAAAGTTCATGCCTTCCCAATCTCTCATTTCCACTTCTCAAGAATGGAGTGTAGATGAAGGGGTGAACTACCTATTGCTCTGTGCATGCTAAGTCACTTCAGTCCTGTCCGACTCTTGGCGACCCTATGGATGGTAGCCCACTGGGTTCCTTAGTCCATGGGATTCTCCAGGCAAGAATATTGGAATGGTTGTCATGCCCTCCTACAGGGGATCATCCTGGCCCAGGGATCAAACTTGCATCTCTTATGTCTCCTGCATTAACAGGTAGGTTCTTTACCAACAGTGCCACCTAGGAAGCCCTTTGCTCTGTGGAGAAGGGCACTATTCTAGCAGTGGGTGGAGAAGGCAATGGCACCCCACTCCAGTACTCTTGCCTAGAAAATCCCATGGACGGACTAGCCTGGTGGGCTGCAGTCCATGGGGTTGCTAAGAGTCGGACACAACTGAGCGACTTCACTTTCACTTTTCACTTTCATGCATTGGAGAAGGAAATGGCAACCCACTCCAGTGTTCTTGCCTGGAGAATCCCAGGGACGGGGGAGCCTGGTGGGCTGCCGTCTATGGGGTCGCACAGAGTCGGACATGACTGAAGCAACTTAGCAGCAGCAATAGCTAGCAGCGGGAGAGGAACAAGATGGAAAACATCTGTGTCTCTAACACAGTGGAGATGGCACAGCAGCTCTGGAACAGAAACACACCAACAATTAAAAGAGAAGTAAATAACTTTTTAAAGATACTGTGTTTTTTAGTCCCTTATTACAGAGTTTAGTCTTTATTCTAACCATCACCCATAACTTATCCCCAAATTTGAAGTAAAATTCTAATTTCACACATAGTCTGTGTGTGTGCATGTTTATCAGCATATGTGTATGTGTATTTATAGTTTTTATTTTAAAACTTTAAGCTAAGACAAAGATAAATATAGCGCTAAAGTTTAGTATAGAAATATAATTTTATATGGGAGCCTTCAACTTCCTACAGATTTTAAAATCAGTTCCTAGGACTTTAGGAATGTATTCCACATTTACAAATGTGTCTTTAACAGTGCTTCCTAATTTGAAAATTTTGTTTATAACCGTGTAGTGTGAGTTAATACTTGTTCTTAAGGGAAAAATAAATGTCTAGATTGAATGATGACTGTGTGAGAATAAGGTTCAAAAAGTTTTGGGTATTTTACCAATCTATATCCTGAATATTCTTCAACTGTAATTACATAAATTATCTCCTTTAGCCTTCACAACAAATTTTATTTTAGCAAAAACTAAAATAAATAATAAGATGCAAAAGAATATGGACAGATAAGAATATAGTAGATAATGTGATTTTTTTTTTGTTCTGTTGAGGAAAATGCAAGCCATTTTTTTTCTATTTAGAAAAAAAAAGTCTGTGGTGCTTTTCAAAAGCTTGTGACTTTTGATTAACAGAGTTTCTAGCATTAATCCAGACCCTGAGGCTCTAATACTTGATACCTAATACCTCTAATACTTGGTACCCTGTGCACAGATGAGAAAATTGAGGCAGAGGGCCATGAAACAACTTGCAAAACAACCTGAATTTAGGAAATAAAATGATCTGAGATTTAAACAAACAATATTGCTACAGAGTAAGCTTTGCTTCTTCTACCATCTTAGGGTTGCATCCAACAAGCCATTTGTCATGGGACTTTTTGCCAAATAAGATTTGAAAAACATGATAGTGAACCATCAAATGTACAAAATATCCTCTTATTATGAACAAAGCAAATTATGAAAGGTTAAGTCTAAGTTGTATATGCTTATATATAAATGTATACCTATATTTTATATGGTTGTGAGAGTTGGACTGAGCACTGAAGAATTGATGCTTTTGAACTGTGATGTTGGAGAAGACTCTTGAGAGTCCCTTGGACTGCAAGGAGATCCAACCAGTTCATTCTGAAGGAGATCAGCCCTGGGATTTCTTTGGAAGGAATGATGCTAAAGCTGAAACTCCAGTACTTTGGCCACCTCATGCGAAGAGTTGACTCATTGGAAAAGACTCTGATGCTGGGAGGGATTGGGGGCAGGAGGAGAAGGGGATGACAGAGGATGAGATGGCTGGATAGCATCACTGACTCAATGGACATGAGTCTGAGTGAACTCCGGGAGTTGGTGATGGACAGGGAGGCCTGGAGTGCTGCGATTCATGGGGTCGCAAAGAGTCGGACACGACTGACTGACTGAACTGAACTGAACTAATGCCATAGCAACACTGTACTAGTAAATGTCAGTGCCATTTCCTGGGGACAGGCAGAGGTGAACACACCTTTGTTCTGAAAAATCTGTTCAAATCTAGGAGAGTCTGCAAGTTGGAGAAGTTTGTATCAGGAGACATAATCAGGACCTTCTGATTAAGTATATTAAATATTTGAGTTGGATAGATATTTACGTAGATATATATTTAAATTAGTATTCAAATGATTTAATCAAGATAGTAATAAAATGTGCAAAGAATTAGGAATTGGACACTTTATCTTTGGATCTCAAATAAGTCATTTAATAGGTGTGAGAATGGATAAAAATAAAGACCTTTTCCTCTCTCTGCTTCTAAAACCTTGATTTAATAATACCTACCCTTTAGGATCATTATCAATATTAAAGAGATAAAATTATGTAAAAATGATACAGATAGAGTACCGTTACACAGGTAGTTTTAGAAATTCCACTATGGGATTATAAATGGAGAGGAAGCTTTAGAGAACTTTGGGAGATCACTGTAAGTTAATGATTACTCAGGAAAACTATCAGAACTTCAGGAAATGAAGCAGGCTTGCCTAACAATAAAGCCATAAATAAAAGCAGAAGATTTGCCCCAAGCCATTAAGTGAAAAAATGAGGCTTGCATCCTGGTGATGGAGATCAGCAACGCAATGATCCTTTGGTCATGCACTTCTACATGTATCAAGGATAGGAATACAAGGAAAAGTCACCTTTTCAAAGTAGAAAGTAATCCCTCAGTCATGTCCAACTCTTTGTGACTCCATGGACTGTTGCCTATAGGGCTTTTTATATATGGGATTTTCCAGGCAAGAATACTGGAGTGGGTAGTCATTCCGTTCTCCAGGGGATCTTTCTGGCCCAGGGATGGAACCCTTCTTTATCTTCTGAGACACCAGGGAAGCCTTTCCAAAGTAGAAGATCCACATTAAATAGAAACCTGAGATGATTAATTAATATATTTGAGTAAATGTTCCCACCTTTCTACTGTTTGAAAAGCTCTATGACAGTCCTGGTTTGCCATATAGGGTCAAGCACTCTTTCACCCAATGTGAAGGAGAAGCCCATGATGTGAGCCTGATGTCTACTCAGAGAATGAGGACAAGGTGGTGTTCTCTCCTTATGACTTTTCCTTTGATTATAAAAACATAGCCCAGTTAGTTCTCAGGGCAGAGCCCTCTTGCTTGCTCACTTATGTTCTTCACAAGCATCCTATATTAATAAATCTACTTGTTCTTGCTGTTGTTCAGTCACCCAATTGTGTCTGACTCTTTGCGACCCCATGGACTGCAGCACCCCAGGCCTCCCTGTCCCTTGCCATCTCCAGAAGTTTGCCCCAGTTCATGTCCATTGCATTGTTGATGCCATCCGGCCATCTCATCCTCTGGTGCCCTCTTATCCTTCTACCCTCAATCTTCTCCAGCATCAGGGACTTTTCCAATGAGTCATCTTTTTGCATCAGATGACCAAAATATTGGAGCTTCAGCATCAGCATCAGTCCTACCAATGAGTATCCAGGGTTGATTTCCCTTAAGACTGACTGGTTTGATCTCCTTGCTGTCCAGGGGACCTTCAGGAGTCTTCTCCAGCACACAGTTCGAAGGCATCAATTCTTTGGCATTCTGCTTTCTTTATGGTCCAGCTCTCACAACAGAATGTGATCTCTGAGAAGACCATAGCCTTGACTATATGGACCTTTGTTGGCAGAGTAATGTCTCTGCTTTTCAAAACTCTGTTTCAGCTTAAGTTTGTCACAGCTTTCCTGCCAAGAAATAATCATCTTCTGATTTCATAGCTTCAGTCACCATCCAGAGCAATTTTAGAGCCCAAGAAGAGGCTCTACTTCTCCTACTTCCTACTTCCACATTTTCCCCTTCTATTTGCCATGAAGTAATGAAATGGCAACCCACTCCAGTATTCTTGTCTGGAGAATCCCACGGACGGCGGAGCCTGGTGGGCTGCCGCCTATGGGTCGCACAGAGTCAGACACGACTGAAGCGACTTAGCAGCAGCAGCAGCAATGGGGCCGGATGCCATGATCTTAGGTTTTTTTAAATATTTAGTTTTAAGCCGGCTCTTTCATTCTCCCCCTTACCCTCATTAAGAGGCTCTTCAGTTCCTCTTAGACTTCTTGCCTATCACTTTACGTCTCACTAAATTCCTTCTGTGAGGAGACATAAAGAACCTGAACTTCATTAAATCTGAGGCAAGTTGTGCAATTTCAATCGGAAGATTGTGGGTTCAAGTTTCATGTGAGGTGCGGTTTCAAAAGCACCTCATACTGTGTGAGATCCATAATACTACTTAAGAAATCCTCACCCTTGCAACCTCCCGCATTATCATTTTGGTTGATTACATATATATATCAGTTCAGTTCAGTCCCTCAGTCGTGTCTGACTCTTTGCGACCCCATGAATCGCAGCACGCCAGGCCTCCCTGTCCATCACCAACACTCGGAGTTCACTCAGACTCACGTCCATCCAGTCAGTGATGCCATCCAGCCATCTCGTCCTCTGTCATCCCCTTCTCCTCCTGCCCCCAATCCCTCCCAGCATCAGGGTCTTTTCCAATGAGTCAACTCTTCGCATGAGGTGGCCAAAGTACTGGAGTTTCAGCTTTAGCATCATTCCTTCCAAAGAAATCCCAGGGCTGATCTCCTTCAGAATGGACTGGTTGGATCTCCTTGCAGTCCAAGGGACTCTCAGGAGTCTTCTCCAACACCACAGTTCAAAAGCATCAATTCTTCAGTGCTCAACTTTCTTCACAGTCCAACTCTCACATCCATACATGACCACAGGAAAAACCATAGCCTTGACTAGACGGACTTTTGTTGGCAAAGTAATGTCTCTGCTTTTGAATATGCTATCTAGGTTGGTCATAACTTTCCTTCCAAGGAGTTAGCGTCTTTTAATTTCATGGCTGCAGTCACCATCTGCAGTGATTTTGGAGCCCAGAAAAATAAAGTCTGACACTGTTTCCACTGTTTCCCCATCTATTTCCCATGAAGTGATGGGACCAGATGCCATGATCTTCGTTTTCTGAAAGTTGAGCTTTCAGCCAACTTTTCCACTCTCCACTTTCACTTTCATCAAGAGGCTTTTGAGTTCCTCTTCACTTTCTGCCATAAGGGTGGTGTCATCTGCATATCCGAGGTTATTGATATTTCTCCCGGCAATCTTGATTCCAGCTTGTGCTTCTTCCAGTCCAGCGTTTCTCATATATATATTCTTAAATCTAAATTCTTAATTCCTACAGCTTCTAATGAATCTTACCTATTTCTTTTTACTGTGGTAAATTTGAATTATCTGGTCAGTGTAAAATTCATGTAGTTCTTCTTTTCTATGATAGTAAACATAAAATAGTAAAAGTGAAGATATTTTTCCTTTTGAGATTTGTTCTCTTCACAATAGACTATCAAATGCATCATGATTTACAAGGAACAATGATATGACCCAGAAGCATATTTGTCTATGTGATACAGTCCTAACACTGGTTCTTATGCTGTTACATCCGCATTTTTTTCTTTCTGATTGAAGACATATGGATTTACAGAGTTCTCAATGTGGTTTTTTTTATGTGTGTGTGCTCAGTCATGTCCGATTCTTTTGCCACCCCATGGATGGTAGCCCACCAGACTCATTTGTCCATGGAATTTTTCAGGCAAGAATATTGGAGTGAGTTGCCATTTCCTACTCCAGGGGATCTTCCTGACCCAGGGGTTTGAACCTGCGTCTTCTTCGTATCCTGCATGGGCAGGTGATTCTTTACCACTGTGCCACCTGGGAAGCCCAGAGTTCTTAATACAGTGAGTAAACTGGGTTTGTTTCTAACAGGAATCGCAGAATCTACACTCTCCTAGTTTTATTGTTTCCCAAACTCAAATAAAAATGTTATATGTAAAAAAAAATGGTTTATAGTAGACATGATTATGTCATGTTATTTCATACAAGTCCAATGGTTAGGTTAGGAATCCACCTGCCAATGTAGGGGACACAGGTGCGATTCCTGGTCAGGGAAGATCCCACATGCTGTGGAGCAACTAAGCCCGTGCGCTCTAGAGCCTGTGCTCTGCAACTGGGGAAGAGCTCCTGCTCACCACAGCTAGAGAAAGCCCACGCACAGCAACAACCCCAGCACAGCCAAAAATAAATAAATAAAAATTTAAAGAAAAGAATCTCTGAAAGTGAATTATTTAAACTGCCTTTAAATGGACTTGGTGATATCTAACTAAATTCTCAATCTTGTTCTTAATTGTGATGGTGACAGAAGAAGGTGTTTGTGATTCTAGAACTACCCCTTTTCACATCACATGGCAGAACAGGATTTAGCCATAAACTATAAAATGACAGAGACAAAGGAATAGAATGATCATATCTGTTCTACACATACCTTTTCAAATTCAATTTCACAGCGATCTCTGGAAAACATACTCCTTTGTGATACTGCATACCCCTCTTTGTTACTCTCACTCCAGTTTTCTCTGTTTTCTTTCTTTTCTTCCCTGAACAATCTGCAGGATCATTACAACACACTTGAAAACTCCAGTTGCCTGGATCAATATTTCTGTCTGTTTCATTTTGCTTAAATCCTTCTACACACTGTTGCAGGCCAGCAGAGTCACATAAGCACGGTCACATGTTTTTCTGTTGCTAAGGGCAACACTACAGATGGCAAAAACTGGCTATTGTACATCACATGTTACACACACAGACGCATGATGGTTTGAAACAGCTTAAACCATTCAAGGGCAGTTTGCCTCTAATAAGTGTTAGGATTTTATATTCCATGTGATCACACGACCTTTAAATACTATGTGGAATCCAGTTAACTAAAATGACTTCCTCTCTGTTACTGTGACAGCAATTAATTAATTGCATTTGTGACTTGGCTAAACTTCATTTCAAAGACAATAAGAAACATATAGAATATGTAATATACAAGATTATGTGTAAAAAGTTTATATTGTCAAGTTTATATTACATTTGAATTTCTAATGTCCATATCTCTGCTAAGTCCATTGTATTATATGTGTTGTCTTTTGATTTTACTTGGAATAAAATGATTCAGATTTGAGGATCCCATATTCTTCTAAAAATACTTATAACTGGAGATCCATATATATATATATATATATATATATGTGTGTCTGTGTGTGTGTATAAGCAGATGACATTTATTACATAAATATATACATATATAAAATCATATAAACATTATTAAATTATAAATCCTTATTTTTTTTTTTGAGAGTGTGAAAAACTATTCCTTCATGGATCAGTTTCTCAGTGCTTGGCTTTGTCTAGATTTTGTTCTTTCTGAACAGTGGTCAATCATTTTGGTGAACAAAATTGAACAGGTTTTCTTGGAAAAATTTGAATGTGATTTTTATGCAATGAAAGTTGAATCTCAAGTTAAGTCTCTATGGATAAAGACAATTGCAAAGCAGAAGCAATTATTCAGCTAATTCAAAAGAGAAGATGAAGCACATCACCTAATCTAACTCACAGAGACATAACCTGGTTTCACATCACTACTGCAGATATGAATTCTTAATATTACTAAAGAACAGAATCCTCTGAAACCTCTGATTATCTGGGAACACAAAATGATTGTGGCAAGGGTACCATTTATCTCTGTCTGTATCATGTCTGTCTTCTCCATTTTTTTTTTTTTTTTTTTTGGTGAAGTCAAAAGAAGATGGATTTAAATCAGAAGTCCAGATTTGAATTTCTCCTCTTCCACTGACTGTGACTCTAAAATGATATTACAGTTTGTTTAATTGCTCTGAGTCTCAGTTTCCTCATATGCTAATGACATAAAACAATAACAGAGGGGTTTGGAACATTTACATGTAAATATGATTTTAAATGATACATTTTTATATAAATATATTGTTGTTAGCTGCTGGTTTATTGTTTTAGGACTTCACCAGACATAGTATCCATTTAAAAAAAATCAGATCAGAGCAAAACAGAAAAGAAAAAACAAAGAAAAAGCCACAAATTAACAACATTTGAGTTTTGAAAGGAAAATATTGCCTAACAGCATAATTTGAAATTTTATCTAAAAGATAAATATTCACATTTGTTTTTACACATAATTGAGGAATCTATCTCATAATGTAACAAATAATGGTATATAAAATAAAGACAATAAATTTTTCAATTATTGATTTATGGGACTAATCATATCATTCAGAACTCAGAGTCCATGCTTTTATTTTACCTTGCCTACACATATATCATTTTCCATAAGAGTCCTTAATTAAAATTGGGAAAATTGAGCTATTTAGTAACATTCATTTGGCTAATCAGTATGTGCTTGTTTTATCTAATTGAATTGCAAATAATAGGAACAAATTATATATTTAAATATTTGATTCAGTTATTCAGAGAATCATATTTTTGAGAGATATAACCATCTCAGGAGATCATCCAGCCCTGTCATATACTGCAAATACTATCAGTCACATTTATAAATGAGGTAGGTTGAATAAGATTGTGAAATGACTTGGAAGAAATAGGATTATAATTCATATTTCTGCAATTTTCATAATTTTTCAATGGAACAGGAACATACTTTATAGAAAAATTTTCCTTGAAAATAATTTAGATGATTCTATTTTGTGTCTCTTACATAGCCCCTTGGTAAATGCTGGAACTTTCTCTCAGAGGAGATGAGACACAGGTTTTAGTTGGGGATGCTAATTTTAGATAACTGGTCCCTGTGCAGCCACCTAAACTTAGTGTGAAGTTCCGAAGTTCAAAGACCGTACGACGCTCTAGTCTTTGGGAGGCACTCTTTCGAGTCTTGCTTCTAACAGGGATCCTGTCTCTTCTGCCTTCCCTGTTTGATCTCAGGTCACTTTAGACATGAGTCTTGGCCCCTTCAATACTTTGCACCAGCAGTCCACTTGGTCTGCAGATTTTATGGGCTGCAGGGCATTCAACTGGAGACTTGTGAGAAAAAGTCATCGTTGGAACAGGTGACAATCTTCCAAGCTGTTCCACCAAACCCCACTCTCTTTCCTCTCTTCCTAACTTGGCTCTAGCTCTTATCCCTAAAGTTACCTCCTAAAACGTGTGATTCCTTTTCAAGCGCGAAGAGCGAATTCAGTTCCCTTTGGCCCTAAACTCAAATTTGCATTTCAAAACTCGCCAAGGAACTCACTGCCCCTATGCAGGTGTACAACTACATTGTTTCGAAAGAATTTGCATTGTATCCATATATTAAAAACATAAAATAAAAACTTTTGCTCATGCCTTGATGTGGAGAGCAAGAGGAAAGGATGAGCTACAATCTGAGACGTGGCAGACCCTGGGAGAAGCACATCTCCAGAGACACTGAAAAATCCATCTGTGGTTAACTGATGCTGATGGCTCCCCTCATGGTCTGAGGAGAGGAGGCTAGCCCCTGGCATTTCTGCTCTAGATGAAGCTTAAGCTAGGGATTCCTTTCACTAGTCACATCTCCACTTGATTCCCAAAGTGAGATGTTACTCTCCAGTCTGGGTTGTTCAGTGTTGTCCATCAACACTCATCAGTTCAGATAAGTTCAGTCTCTCAGTTGTGTCCGACTTTGTGACCCCAAGAATCACAGCACACCAGGCCTCCCTGTCCATCACCAACTCCCGGAGTTCACTCAAACTCATGTCCATCGAGTGGGTGATGCCATCCAGCCATCTCATCCTCTGTCGTCCCCTTCTCCTCCTGCCTCCAATCCCTCCCAGCATCAGGGTCTTTTCCAATGAGTCAACTCTTCTCATGAGATGGCTAAAGTACTGGAGTTTCAGCTTTAGCATCATTCCTTCCAAAGAAATCCCAGGGCTGATCTCCTTTAGAATGGGCTGGTTGGATCTCCTCGCAGTCCAAGGGACTCTCAAGAGTCTTCTCCAACACCACAAAGCATCAATTCTTCGGCACTCAGCTTTCTTCACAGTCCAACTCTCACATCCATACATAACTACTGGAAAAACCATAGCCTTGACTAGATGGACCTTTATTGGCAAAGTAATGTCTCTGCTTTATAACATGCTATCTAGGTTGGTCATAACTTTCCTTCTAAGGAGTAAGCGTCTTTTAATTTCATGGCTGCAATCACCAGCTGCAGTGATTTTGGAGCCCCCCCCCAAAAATAAAGTAGAAATATCAATAAAAAAATTTCAAAAATAAAGAAATCTCAATAAGCTCAGCAATGCAGATGACACCACCCTTATGGCAGAAAGTGAAGAGGAACTCAAAAGCCTCTTGATGAAAGTGAAAGAGGAGAGTGAAAAAGTTGGCTTAAAGCTCAACATTCAGAAAACTAAGATCATGGCATCTGGTCCCATCACTTCATGGGAAATAGATGGGGAAACAGTGGAAACAGTGTCAGACTTTAGTTTTTGGGGCAACACTCATCAGCTGTTGCCTATTCTTAATTATGGCAGTGAGATGGTACTTGATCTTCACTGTGTCCTAACTGGGTTTAGCTGCCACTAAATAATCAAGATTTAACTAATTTTTGTTTTTAAATTTGATTTTTTTTAAACTGAGGTACAGCTGACATATATTTATTTAGATGTACAGCATAATGCTTCCCTAGTGGCTCAGAAGGTAAAGAATCTGCTCAAACTGCAGGAGACTTGGGCTTCATCCCTGGATTGGGAAGAATCCCCTGGAGAAGGGAATGACAACCCACTTCAGTTTTCTTGCCTGGAGAATTCCATGGACAGAGGAGCCTGGCGGGCTATAGTCCAAGGGGTCACCAAGAGTCAGACACAACTGAATGACTAACACTTTCACAGCATAATGATTGAATATTCATAAACACTGTGAAATGATCACCATAATAAGTCTAGTTATCATCCATTACCATATAAAGTTATCCATTCTTTTTCTTGTCAAGAGAACTTTTAAGATTTATTCTCTTAGCAAGTTTCAAAGATGCAATACAATATTATTATTTCTTTGACCTTATCACCCACTGCTTAATGAATTTGAGTGAACTGATTTACCAGACTGAATTGATCCTTAAAAGAATCATCTGATAGGATAATACTGTAAAAAAAAAAAAAAGAAAAAAAGCTACTAATACTTATTATTATGTATAAGAAAAAGGTAATTTTTAAAATGGATTCAATCTCTTATTTGAATTGCATTCAAGAAAATTTAATTTTTCTGTATTAATAGATTTCCTCATGTCAGTGAAGAGTAAAACAAGCATACAATAACTTGAGAACTAAGAACATCCTCAATTTAATAATTTGATTATTAATCAACCTTCAGTGATGATGTTTTATCCCCTTCTGTTTTCTCTCAGTACCAAATTTTGTTTTGACCATCTGTCCCTCAATTTCTTTTCAAAAGGTCAGTATTGTAACTATTCAACTGCACATTTATCTCAACTTGTGTATATTTAATGTCTGCTATTTTCCAGACCTTTTCTTTGCTATTGGAATTACAGAGAAGTATACAGCAGGCTTTTCACTTGAAGCAGATAAAATATGCTTAGGGAAATAAAATTTAACCACAAGAACAATTTGAGGGACTTCCCTTGTGGTCCAGTAGTTAAGACTCTGAGCCCCCAAAGTGAAGGAGGATATGAGTTCAATCCCTGGTTGGGGAAATAAGATCTCACATGCTTCGGCCAAAAAAAAAAAAATCCTAAAATACAAAAAAACAAACAAACAAAAAGGAACAGTTTGGAGAACAACAAATAAGCATTGTATGCATAAGATCAATCAGACTTTCATTTTTTTTTCCAGGCCACAAAACATTATTGAGTCTCTTGTTTTTGCAAGGCATGGTGCTAGATGCTTGGGATATAATGCTGGAACATACAGACATGGTACTTGCCCTTGCGAAAAGGAACAAATATTAGACAAATAACTGCAAGAAGTAGGCAGTGATTAAAATGATCATAAGCGCTGCAAAGTGCCATATGCTGTGAGCCTCAGCAATAAAGCAACCTAGTTTGGAGAAGTTGAGGAAGTTACATATAAGTTGGTAGGTACAGAGAAGAGAAGAGAAAAGTAAATGAAACAAAGAAGAACATGGGAAAACACTGTCTAAAGAAGATTAGGGGGCTTCCCTGGGAGAAGGGCATGGCACCCCACTCCAGTACTCTTGCCTGGAAAATCCCATGGATGGAGAAGCCTGGTAGGCTACAGTCCATAGGGTCGCAAAGAGTCGGACGTGACTTAGTGACTTCACTTTTCACTTCACTTTCACTGGTAGCTCAGATGGTAAAGCATCTGCCTGCAATGCGGGAGACCTGGGTTGTTTGATCCCTGGGTCGGGACGATCCCCTGGAGAAGGCAATGGCAACCCACTCCAGTATTCTTGCCTGGAAAATTCCATGGACGGAGGAGCCTGGTAGGCTACAGTCCATGGAATCACAAAGAGTAGGACATGACTGAGCAAGTTCACTCACTCAAGAAGATTAGGGCATTTGAGGAGGCTAGTGATCCCAGGTGAGGGTGCAGGGAGGAGTAAGAGATAATTATGAAGAGTGGCCAAATTCCACAGGACGCTGTAGGCCACAGCGTTTTGGATTCTAGCCTAAGTGCGGTAAAAATGTACTGACACAGCTTTAACCAGGGGAGTAAGTACTGTGGTCAAATTTGCCTTTTCAATGCCATTTTGACTACTAAGAATAAACTATAGGTAGTGAAGAAGGATATTCATACTGTGTGTAGTTTAGAATGAAGACACGGTCAGGATAGTGGCAGTGTCAGCAAAGATAAGTAAGGGAATTTAAATAGATAAGAGTCCTTGGTTATGGGCTGCATATGTGAGGTAAAGAGGAGGAAAGTGTGAGGAAAGGCCCCCAGATTTCCAGCAGGAGCACAATGGAAAAGTAAACTAGAAAAGGAAAGATTCCCGTGAATAGGTGTATAGAGAATGTGAGTCAGGAGAGACAGGGTTCAGGTGGAGAGCTATTAGGGAAGAGTAACAGTGAACATGTCCTTGGTGCTGGACACATTATTGCCGATACTTATGGATAAGCTGAGTATTCAGAGAAACTAGAATTCTTGAACGTTAAAGTCTTGATTCTGTAGGAAACGGAGAGCAATTCACCATCTGGATAAACAAATGATATACTAGCTATATATATATATATATATATATATATATATATTTTAATAAAGCACATAGCATTTAGAATTTTAAGACGCTGAAGACAGACACACAGATTGTGAAACTATTGTGAAATGAATAGGCCAAAGGCAAAGTATCTAATAAGAAATAGACTAAACAGTATGGCAAATTAACTATACTTCGATATAAAAAGAGAGGAAAAGGAAGAAAATGGACTAACAACATGAATCAGTAATTCACAAGAAGTATCAATGGCCAGTAAATATTTAAAAATGATTATCAGTATTCAAATGGCTGAGAATTAAAACAAGCTTTGAGAAAATGTAAGGTGGGTAAATTCACAGAAGAATAAAGAGAAAGAAGAGAAGGCCGAAGACTGAGCTTAAGGTCTTCCTGGTCCAAAACTGGCTTTTAGCATTCTCTAAAATAGAGATAATAGGATTTGTATTTAAAGTCAGTAACTAGAGAGCTAATGTTTTTTAACAGCTGCATATACACTCACTAGATGAGATTATAAATTAACTTGCTTAAAGCTATTTACTTGAGTTATTTCTGGGCATTGTGCCTTTAGTGAGGAGACATGCCAGATATAATTTATATTATGTAGGTATTAAGGACAAATCTTGTGATGCTGTTGGCCTGTGTTTCAAAAAAAAGTTTTTTTATTTAAAAAAAATTCCTAAATTATGCTTTTTAATGATTACTTGGTCAACTGGGTTTTACTTTGACTTAATTAATTTCAGAACCTAGTATCTTATGATACTACATGAAGACTGTTAATTGGAGATAATTTGCTAACTATTGGTTCAGCAGGGGAGGTACCATAAAACCTATTCTAGAACTTGTCTTCTAGGAATTTATAATTCTTTTTTGAAAATATTTCAAATAAAAATATATAATCAGTGTTTGGAATTTTAAAGGAAAATTATTTTGCTTAAAATTATTGTTACCAATGTAAGTGACATTTTATTTGTTAGCATAAACCTTATAAATATCTTACCTTCCTCCATTAGAATATAAGAGTGGGAACAGACTATTGTGCCTGATTTTACTAAAGACTAACAATGAGTTGCTTATTAAGCAAAAATTGAGTGTATGATGCATATTTTATCATCTGTTATCTCAGAAAGAGGTCCAGAACAAAGATATGTGATACTAATTTTTTTTAATTTACAGTATGTAAGCCATGATAATAACAGATCATATTTCCATCTTAAACTAGGCTGCTTTCCCTGAAACTTTATTTTGAAAATTATCAAACTTACAGAAAAGTATTGTATAGTAAATAAACATGTACCCACCACCCAGATTCTATGATTAACTTTTTACTGTTCTTGCTTGATCACATAATTATCTAACCATCCTACTAGCCATCTCGTCAGCATCTTATTTTTTGATGGTTTTTCAAACAAATTGCAGACACCAGTATGTCTCCCAAATATTTAAGCATGCATGGTTCAGATAGTAAAGAATCTGCCTGCAATTCAGGAGACCTGGGTTTGATCCCTGGGTTGGGAAGATCCCCTGGAAGAAGGCATGGCAACCCACTCCAATATTCTTGTCTGGAAAATCCTTATGGACAGAGGAGCCTGGTGGGCTACAGTCCATGGGGTTGCAAAGAGTCAGACATGACCAAGCAACTAAGCACATCACAGCACTAAGTAAAGTTTTACAGAGTAATTTTTTTTTCTTTTGAGGTAAAATTTATATACAATGAAATGCAAAAACCTTAAGTGGACAGTTCAGTAAACTCATGTACCATTCACAGTACATACTCTAGTGCTATCCCAAGTTCCTCTCAAGATACAGATGACCACAACCTCAGAAAGTTCTCTCATTTTCCTCAGACAATCCTTGCACCCAGCATCCTGGAAATAACCATTATTCTTTCATTGCCCATAGTTTAGTCTTTCTTCTTCCAGAAATTCATATAGATCATATAGTATGGACTCTTTTGTGTACGATTTCTTTCACTTGGCAGTATGTGTTTAAGAGTCCTTCATGTTACTCATGCATTTTTTTACTGCTGAGTAGTATTCCACTCATAGATAACCCCCAGCTTATTCATTTATTGTACTATTGGTGAGCATTTGGGCTGCTTCTAGTTCTGTGCTATTACAAATTAGTTGCTGTAAACATTCTTGTATATTTTTCTGTGTGTGTGAACATATGTTTTTATTTCTCTTGAGTAAATTCAGGGCCACAGGGTAGGTATACACTTAATTTTATAAATATTACCAGAGCTTTTTGAATGTGATTGTACCACTCTCCACTCCTACCAATAATGTATGAGGGCTGAGTTTGGTCTACATTCTTATCCACATTTGATTTTGCCAGCCTTTTTTTTTAAAAATAAATTTTAGACATTCTGATAGTTGTAATATATTAAAAATGACTCCTGTATTCCTAAGTTATTCTTTTACAGGTCACAGAAAGTTTCATTCTAGTTAAAATAAATTCCAAGATACAAACAATCCTATGAAACCAATGATTCTTTTTCCTATTTTTTTATGTTCCCATCTGCAAGATACCACAGTCTTAGAGGTTTTTTGCACTAAAAATAACAAAGGAACAAGGGGATAAAGAATTTTAAGTAAGACTGCCCCTCTCACCCTCTAGACTCCATCAGAATTCAAGAGGAAGCCCAGAACATGTGCTCCATGTGAGACCAACCCTTGCTGACCTCAGCGAACCTTTTAGCCCACCCAATGTTATGCATCCTTCTGTCGCAACAAGGAGGTGAGACAATCTTGTCTATTCTCCTCCTCTCATCTCTAGTTCTAGTGGTTGTAAGGGCATTGGGACAACTCCAACATATAACAAATATTTTGTATTTTTTTTTTTTTTTTTTTTTGGATTTTGCCACTAGTATACAACCTCTATGATGGCTGAGATTTTTTTTTTTTAGTTTTTGTTCACTGCTGTATCCTCAGTGCCTAGAGTATCTAGCACGTAGTACATGTTTAATAAGTAAGTATTTGTGGAATGAATAAGTTGCCCTTGACGAAGAAGTCTCATGTCCTAGAATGGGAAAAATTCTTACATACAGATGAGAAAAGCAAACATACAGGTTACTTAAGGATTTGCTATGGTTCGTACTAGTTACTGGGCTTTCCTGTGACTCACAGGACAAAGAATCTGCCTGCAACATGGGAGAGCCAGGTTTGATCCTGGGTCGGAAAGATCCTCTGGAGAAGGGAATGGCAACCCACTCCAGTATTCTTGCCTGGAGAGTTCCATGGACAGAGAAGCTTGGCGGCTATAGTCCATAGGGTTGCAAAGAGCTGGACACAACTAAGAAACTAATGCCTTTTCACATACATCCTAGTTACTCAGTGGAAGTGTTAAAACTTTGATCAGGTGTCCTGGCTAATTGAACCTTGGGTCAAAGTTGGAATATCCTTAGTATTCACCCTCCTCCAGTATCCTTGACTGGAGAATCCCATGGATAGAGGATCCTGGCAGGCTACAGTCCATGGGGTTGCAAAGAGTCGGACACAACTGAGTGACTAAGCACACACCTTCTGTAGAGATAAATTCTCTTATGTTTTTGATATTCTAGTTTTTGATTGACATTTCCAGGGATAATGAGAATGTTAACAGGATGTTAAAACAAGATTCTTCTTGTCTGGGCTTCTGGGCCACTCTTTTCAGTGTCCTATACTATTAAATTAATTAATCATCACAATGAACTTACAAAGCAGGCAGCGTTAATACCAATTGGGAAAGAACATTTTATAGAAGAGAAAACCAAGCTAGTAAAGTTAAGTAAGTTGGAACTTCAAGGTGAAGAATCCAGCTCCAGAGTCTGAGCAGGGAGAGGCTTTGATGAGTCTCTCAGAAAATATGAAATATGTCTCCTAAGGTTAGAAAGTATATTAGATTTATTCTAGGCTCTCAGCTGTGAATCTAAATGGAGGAGATGGGCTGGGCGGCTGCCTCACAGGCAAGGATTGACTTTCCCCCTCAGTACTTATAAGAGCAAAGGATGTCTCAGTGTTTCTTGAGGGCCACGTGTGGATCACATGTAAAAGAGAGCTAACATGCAGATAATATTAGGTCTTGGCCAGCAGCATAATTTTAGAAGAGCAGAAGCACCTCAGCATTAAGTGATAGATAACACTATATTCTTCGGGCTTGCAAGATTAAGCAAGAATCTACAAAAGAGAGAGGCAATTGCTCAGACTGAGGGAACTGCCTCTGAATAAGGAAGCTCTGAAGAATGCACACACACAGCTAAACAGGACATGGTCAGTTTTAGATACCCGGTACGTGCATAAAGAATGAACCTGGGAACCAAGAATACCAGCCAAGGAAGACCTGGCTTGCTCCTCTCACTCTCTATTTCAACCCTGAGGTAGCACAGCTATGATTAAAAGGAGAGCTGAGAGGGATTGGCTATAACCGTGAATGAAATCAACAGCTTTTACTACTACATAGAAACAGATGTTCTAAACATTGAATCGATGCTCTTTTGTGATGTCTATTTAAGGCAGTTGCAATGACATACAGGTAAGATGTAAAATCACCAGATTGCCCATGTTTTCACCTAGAGACAAGAAAGTTCTCCCCCTAGAGGCAAAAACAAAAGCCACTTTCTGATTCCTTTTCACGGCACCCACTTGTTCAACCTTACAGGAAGGACCTCGAACATCCAGGGATTACTAAAGTCATGATCCAGTTCTTTAATCCTCATTATGTGTTGGAGATCTAGTTACTCATGTTGTTATCAAACAAGCCCATATACAAAGCCGGTGGCCAGATGAGAGAGCCAAGACAGCCTTATCCCACTTGCTTGGAAACTCTGTCCCAGAATTACACTGCCAAAACTGCGGCTGCATTCTGTGCAGATCTGGATCATACAAACTTGAGCTCTTGTGATAGGAAGTATCAAGTCTCACTTTCTGATACAAATCCCACAAATAAAAATGACTCTTAAGTTATGAATCACATAATTTCAGAGCATTATTTATAAACTGAGTTTATGTCATTGCCACATGATGGGGCTACAAAGATCTACTATCATCAGAAAAAAATCTAAAATTTTCTGCGTTTAGGCAGGTTATGAGGAGCAGGATTTCTTACGTATAATTTACTACCCTGAGTATTTCAAGTTATGTTGTCTAAGATGGCAGTGGAGAAGCAAGAGGCAGTTTTCAACCCGTTTAGTTAAAACTTAAAGAGCTCTCTGTCTACAGAATCATGGTGTGTCAGTTGTGTCTGACTCTTTTGTGACCCTATGGAACTATAACACATCGGGCTCCTCCATTCCTGGGATTCTCCAGGCAAGAATTCTCCAGGGGATCTTCCCAACCCAGGTATCGAACACACATCTTTTACACCTCCTGCATTGGTAGGTGGGTTCTTTATCCCTAGAACCACTTGGGAAGTGCTACAGAACCACAGCACAAATTTTTAAAGGCTTCTCTTGGGACTCAGGAAATATGCATAAATTCTACACCTAGTTCTGCTTCTTAACAAGTAAGTGATGTCAGGTGCCTTACTTGCTTCTCTGTAACCACGGACATCAATAAATGGGATTCATTCATTCTATTCCATTCATGTTATTCCCTCATTCACTAGTGAACAGTTTTGAGTGTCTACAGCGAGGCAGTGCAATAAGAATGCAAACAGGAATATATCCTGATTACTGGTAAAACAGGACTCATAACACCTTATAGGGAATAGAAATGTGTGTAATAATATCTAGAATCTCCTTTAGGCTAAAACTGTGTAATTTTGATTGCTCTCGATGTCCCAACATAAACTGAAATTCAAAATGAAAAAGACAAGCTGTATATTGATTTCATTTTTGTCATAACCTTGAAGTTATTTAGAGATTAGCACACTTTCAAATTTGACTGCTTGCTTTGATAGTGTGATAGCATCCCTGTATAGTTGTGTAATGTTCAATGAAATGCTCCCTGAGTGGCGATACGATCACTGTGCAGAGGTAGCTTTCACATGCAATGCTCTGCTGACTTGGAGAACGGCCTCTCCATAGGTTTTAATACCTCCACATGGGTGTTAACAAATTGAATGATGAATTGGAATACTTTAATTATGACAAAATTCTATTTCACTTTTGTAAGCCAGAAAATCAGTTTTCATTCTTTCTATGGAATCTAAAGGAAATGATGTTTGGGGGGTTGATAAGAGGAGAGAAAAGGCTTAGAGAGAAATTTTCATTATGTTCAGATTTCACAATGGGGTCTGAAGACAATCTGCTCCAAAAATCTTGAAGAGCTTGTTTAAAAACAAACAAACAAACAAACAATTTCAAAGGTTTACCCAGTCCGAGAGAATGAGAATTTTTGATGCAGGTCTGGGGACTCCTTAACATGCTCCTTGTTGTAGTTCTTATTTACCCTGAACTTCGTGGATCACATGTTCTAATCCTGCTCCCTTATTTTGTAGATGATAAAAGTGAGGCACTGAGAGGTTAAGGGATCTGTTCTTCCTAAAAACCAAAGGAGAAAAACAAGAATGCTATTTTTGAATAGATCTCGAAGTGAAAAAGAAGAGGGACTTTCCTCGCAGTCCAGTGAAAGGCTGTCTACCAGCGCAGGTACCATCCCTGGTCAGGAACCTCGGACCCCACAGGCCTTGTGGCCAAAAGAAAGTGAGACATAAAATGAGAGCAACGTTGTAACAGATCCACTAAAGACTTTACAAAATGGTCCACATCAAAAAAACATTTAAAATGGAAAAGAAGAAAAAGAAAAAAGTAGAGGAAGATAGGGACACTTTTCATAACCCGTTTTTTTTTTTTTCTTTTTTTCCTGTGGATCTAGGATGACTATATTCATTTCTTTCCATCCTTCTTGAAACATTCCTTCAGTTGTTCACAGTTCAATTGGAATTTTAAATGCTGCTAACCTAAATTCAGCTTCAAATCATTTGACAAGTAAGACAAAAAAAGTCACAATAACTCTATTTTCTCAGCATGTGTCATCTTAAGTTGAATCACAATCAAAGCAGAAACAGAGAGGGAATAACACTTTGGTACAAACAACTGAATATATTTAAAATCTCCTTTCTCATGGATTATCTGGGTGACACAGTTGCACTTATTAAATTAAATGCACTTATGAACTAAAACATAGTTTAGTTCATAATTACCTATCGTAAAATAGTTACTATACATTTTTGGAATTAATCATAAAAAATGAGTAAAATATCTTAGTCTCTAAAAACTTAATCTACAAAATTATCATCTATAACAAACACACTAGTTCTGCTTTAATCCATCCTCTCCTTATTTTTGATAAATGAGAAAGCAACATACCCTTCACATAATAGGTAAACAGCTGATGTTTAAAGATTGTGTAAGCCATAAGCTATGCTTTGTTAAAGGAGATTTTGAATCATCACTGAATTAATATAAATAAAAATATTTTTAATATTGCTAGTACAAAAAAGATCTTCGTGACCCAGATAATCATGATGGTGTGATCACTCACCTAGAGCCAGACATCCTGGAATGTGAAGTCAAGTGGGCCTTAAGAAGCATAACTACTAACAAAGCTAGTGGAGGTGAGGGAATTCCAGTTGAGCTATTTCAAATCCTAAAAGATGATGCTGTGAAAGTGCTGCACTCAATATGCCAGCAAATTTCGAAAACTCAGCGGTGGCCACAGGACTGGAAAAAGTCAGTTATCATTTCAATCTCAAAGAAAGACAGATCAAAGAATGATCAAACTACCGCACATTGCACTTATCTCAGTTCAGTTCAGTTCAGTCGCTCAGTCGTGTCTGACTCTTTGCGACCCCATGAAGCGCAGCACGCCAGGCCTCCCTGTCCATCACCAACTCCCGGAGTTCACTCAGACTCACGTCCATCGAGTCAGTGATGCCATCCAGCCATCTCATCCTCTGTCGTCCCCTTCTCCTCCTGCCCCCAATCCCTCCCAGCATCAGAGTCTTTTCCAATGAGTCAACTCTTCGCATGAGGTGAACAAAGTACTGGAGTTTCAGCTTTAGCATCATTCCTTCCAAAGAACACCCAGGGCTGATCTCCTTCAGAATGGACTGGTTGGATCTCCTTGCAGTCCAAGGGACTCTCAAGAGTCTTCTCCAACAGCACAGTTCAAAGTATCAATTCTTCAGCACTCAGCTTTCTTCACAGTCCAACTCTCATATCCATACATGACCACTGGAAAAACCACAGCCTTGATTAGAGGGACCTTTGTGGGCAAAGTAATATCTCTGCTTTTCAATATGCTATCTAGGTTGGACATAACTTTCCTTCCAAGGAGTAAGCGTCTTTTAATTTCATGGCTGCAATCACCAGCTGCAGTGATTTTGGAGCCCCCCAAAATAAAGTCTGACACTGTTTCCACTGTTTTCCCATCTATTTCCCATGAAGTGATGGGACCGGATGCCATGATCTTCGTTTTCTGAATGTTGAGTGTTAAGCCAACTTTTTCAGTCTCCTCTTTCACTTTCATCAAGAGGCTTTTTAGTTCCTCTTCACTTTCTGCCATAAGGGTGGTGTCATCTGCATATCTGAGGTTATTGATATTTCTTCCGGCAATCTTGATTCCAGCTTGTGCTTCTTCCAGCCCAGCATTTCTCATGATGTACTCTGCATATAATTTAAATAAGCAGGGTGACAATATACAGCCTTGATGTACTCCTTTTTCTATTTGGAACCAGTCTGTTGTTCCATGTCCAGTTTTAACTGTTGCTTCCTGACCTGCATACAGGTTTCTCAAGAGGCAGGTCAGGGGGTCTGGTATTCCCATCTCTTTCAGAATTTTCCAGTTTATTGTGATCCACACAGTCAAAGGATGTGGCACACTCATCTCACACACTAGTAAAGTAATGCTCAAAATTCTCCAAGCCAAGTTTCAGCAACACATGAACCATTAACTTCCAGATGGTTTTGGAAAAGTCAGAGGAACCAGAGATCAAATTGCCAACAACTGCTGGATCATCGAAAAAGCAAGAGAGTTCCAGAAAAACATCTATTCATGCTTTATTGACTATGCCAAAGCCTTTGACTGTGTGGATCACAATAAACTGTGGAAAATTCTTTAAGAGATGGAGATACCAGACCCCCTGACCTGCCTCTTGAGAACCTGTATGCAAGTCAGGAAGCAACAGTTAGAACTGGACATGGAACAACAGACTGGTTCCAAATAGGAAAAGGAGTACGTCAAGGCTATATATTGGCACCCTGCCTATTTAACTTCTATGCAGTGTGCATCATGAGACATGCTGGGCTGGAAGAAGCACAGGCTGGAATCAAGATTGACTGGGGAAATATCAATAACCTCAGATATGCAGATAACACAGAGAAGGCAATGGAGGAGCCTGGTGGGCTGCTGTCCATGGGGTCGCTAGGAGTCGGACACGACTGAGCGACTTCACTTTCACTTTTCACGTTCATGCATTGGGGAAGGAAATGGCAACCCACTCCAGTGTTCTTGCCTGGAGAATCCCAGGGACGGGGGAGCCTGGTGGGCTGCCGTCTCTGAGGTCGCACAGAGTCGGACACGACTGAAGTGACTTAGCAGCAGTAGCAGCAGCATGCAGATAACACTACCCTTTTGGCAGAAAGTGAAGAGGAACTAAAGAGCCTTTTGATGAAAGTGAAAGAGGAGACTGAAAAAGTTGGCTTAAAGCTCAACATTCAGAAAACTGAGATCATGGCATCTGGTCCCGTCATGGCAAATAGATGGGGAAACAGTGGAAATAGTGGCAGACTTTATCTATTTATTTATTTATTTTTGGCTCCAAAATCACTGCAGATGGTGATTGCAGCCATGAAATTAAAAGGCGCTTAACTCCTTGGAAGGAAAGTTATGACCAACCTAGAGAGCATATTAAAAAGCAGAGACATTACTTTGTCAAAAAAGGTCCAACTAGTCAAAGCTATGTTTTTTCCAGCAATCATGTATGGATGTGAGAGTTGGACTATAAAGAAAGCTGAGTGCTGAAGAACTGATGCCTTTGAACTGTGGTGTTGGAGAAGACTCTTGAGAGTCCCTTGGACTGCAAGGAGATCAAACCAGTCCATCCTAAATGAGATCAGTCCTGGGTGTTCATTGGAAGGACTGATGTTGAAGCTGAAACTCCAATACTTTGGCCACCTGATGCAAAGAGCTGACTTACCTGAAAAGACCCTGATGCTGATTGAGGGCAGGAGGAGAAGGGACGACAGAGGATCAGATGGTTGGATGGCATCACTGACTCAATGGACATGAGTTTGGGTAAACTCTGGGAGTTGGTGATGGACAGCAAGGCTTGGTGTGCTGCAGTTCATGGGGTTGCAAAGAGTTGGACATGACTGAGTGACTGAACTGAACTAACAGTCTTATATTCCTTTTGCTGTTAAGTCACTAAGTCCTGTCCGAGTCTTTGCAACCCCATGGACTGTAACCCTTCAGACTCCTCTGTCTATGGAATTCTCCAGAGAAGAATACTGGAGTGGGTTGCCATCTTTTTCTCCAGGGGATGTTTCAGACCCAGGGATTGAACTTGTGTCTCCTATATTGGCAGGCAGATTCTTTACCACTGAGCCACACGGAAAGTCCTTTACATTCCTACTGCTAATTTAAGACACGCTAAGAATATTTTGCAGCTATGTATGTATGTTTTACTATTTTAGATTAAGATAAGTTTCCTTCCAGGGAAACAGAATTTTAAAAGTCTTATCCTTTGGAAAACAATGTCTTGAGAATGTCATGCCAGTTACTTATGACACTTCTTTTAGGAAGAAAGAAGAAAACAGAAACGCATTTTTAAATTGCAAAACCAATACAATATTGTAAAGTTAAAAAAATAAATAAATCCACGTAGGGCAATTGTGACCTGGACAAGGAATGTGTAGATGTTAGTATTATCATCCTATCTGGATTAGGGTTTCACGCAAACACTGCTGGTAGAAATTAATTTTTATTTGATGTTGAATTCTTGGTGAAGCTTTAACTTGTTAAGAGTTGTAAGCTTATAAGTGTGTATATGGTGAACTTTTATTCAATTAAGCCTCATAATGCTCTAGGTATTTTATTGCTCTGAAAAGGAGATCTCTTGAACATGTTGTTTCCTGTACCCACAGACTAATCCTCAAAGTGTACATTCATAACCGAATATTAGTCTATAGTTTTGAAGTAAATCCTGTGGCATTTATTAGTTAAACATGTCTTATTTCCAGCACAACACAGACTTTTTTGTTGGCATTTTTTGGAGTATAAAATGGAATTAAGGCCTTTTGATGCCCTTTTTCTTAATTTAAAAATATGTAGAAATGTGACATTAAATAACATTACCAATGGAAATAAAATCAGACATGCACTGTTGATGCATAGGAGTCAGTGCGGTGACCCAGTATACTCAATATTATGTATTCACGTAAACATTTCATATCTAAAGACAAACTTACTTGGGATCTTTTATTCATCTTCCTTGAAATAAAAATGTACCACTCCAGTTAAATAATACAACATTAGGTAATCCTATTATGCTACCCATTTATTTAACCATGAAATTTAACAACAGACTACTCAGGATACTGAACCATAAAACTTAACTGCAGAAGAGTTACTATGTTATAATTACTATGTTATGAAGATAACTGCAGAAAGAATTACCATGTTATAATCCTTATGGGAATGAATATTTTATCATTCTGAGGAATACTTCCCCTACCTACTATTGCAAAACCAAAACCTACTGATTAACTCCTAAAGAACTATTATTACTACTTACATGTGTTGAAAGGCTGCTATACTTTTAGCACTGTGCTAATATTTTAAAACATTTTTATTTGTCTTATTCAACATCACAGCAGCCCTACAAACTAGCTATGTCATAGATATAAAACTTGAGCTATAAGTGGTAAAAATAAGTAACTTTTTGAAAAGGTCATGTTTGCTATGAGGCAAATCTAAAATTTGCCTGAAATCAAATTTCATATTGTATACTAATGCATATATGTAAAATCTAGAAAAATGTTTATCTTTTTTCTAGATGCAAAAACAGATGATCTCATTTGTAATGAGAAATAGAACACATAAAAAGTAATAGAGCTGACTGTGGTGTTCCTATTTAGTCTAGCAAAAGTTAATTTATTCAATAAGCATTTACAGAATAAGTTTTGCTTGGTAGGCATTATGTTAGATGTAAGAAACTTTAGGGCAAAAGAAAGAGGAACGATCCTTAGAAAACAGGAAAATCCTGCCATATGCAACAGTATGCGTGAACCTGGAAGACATTATAACTAAGTGAAATAAGCCAGACACAGAAGGCTAAATCTGGCATGATTCCACTTATGGTATGTATCTAGAACAGTCACATTCACAGAAGCAGAATGTAACATGGTGGTTGCCAGGGGCTGGGGAGAGGGGCAGGCTGGGAATTGTTCAAATTTTCATTTATACAAGATGAGTGACATTTTTATACATAGCTAACCATACTCTTGTGTACTTCCATTTGTTAAAAATGCAGATCTCATGTTGTATTCTTACCATGAGTGAAAGAAAAAAAAAAACTTAAGAGATACTATAATTGCCCTTTCAAGGCTTACAATTAACTTTTGTATCAGTGCTAAAACTAGACTCAATACAAAACATTTTTTTTGTTTTTACGGCCACCCTGCACAGCTTGCAGGACACTAGTAGGTACGCACATACAAAACTTACTTTCCATAAACTTTTCATATAGAGTAAAACTGAACATGGATTTCTGACCATCACCATTATATATATAAAAAGAATAAGCTAAATTAAGCAGACATTTTTAAAGTTTTAGTAGTCCCTAACTGAGAGGAGAAAGCTTCCAGAAACTGCCCCTAACTGCTAGAAATGACTTTGTGGAAGTTGGAACTATCAAACTAGATAAGGAACACAATAGAAGACTTCTTTTCACAGTTGGTTTTTCTTTGGCTTTTAGCTTGTAAAGAAAAAATCTCTCTAGGAGAGATTGCTAGCATTCATCAGATACCCAAGTGTTCCCTTATACTTCAGAGACCCCATATGTCAACTGGGTAAAGATGGTGATTTATCACCAATTTACAGGAAGAAGTGAAGTGATGAGTCACTCTGATTTAAGGCAGCCAAAGATGAGTAGATCTCTTCACTTCATTCTCTTTTCTCCTCTTAGATGTGGAAACAATTTGAAGAAGGTAGAGTTGTAAGATGGAAACAACCTGGGTTCTTCAGTCATTACTTAGAACAGAGTTCTTTTTTTAAAATTTTTATCTCATAGGGGAGTAGAGTTGATTAACAATGTTGTGTGTTTCAGTGTGCAGCAAAGTGATTCAGTTATAAATATACACGTATCCACTCTTTTCCAAACTCTTTCCCCATATTGAGCAGAGTTCCCGGTGCTCTACAGAAGGTCCTTCTTGGTTATCTATTTCAAATATAGCAGTGTGTACATATCATGTAAATGCATCACCTGAGTCACACTGGATGTGATGTGAATGAGAAATACACTTTGTATGATAAGCCTGTAAAACTGGAGGGCTGTATGTTGCAGAAACTGGCATTATTATTATGTTAATATATATGGCTATTATTTACTCTAGTCCAACTCTCAGGATTGATTTCCAGGTGGCACTAGTGGTAAAGAATCCGAGTGCCAATGCAGGTAGATGTAAAAGATGCAGGTTCGATCCCTGGGTTGAGAAGACCCCCTGGAAGGGGGCATGGCATCCCACTCCAGTATTCTTGCCTGGAGAATCCCATGGACAGAGGAGCCCGGCAGGCTGAAGTTCATAGGGTTGCACAGAGTCGGACACAACTGAAGCAACTTAGCAAAGCACACCCTGGGGAAAGCTTTTATTAGTTTCTCATTATAACTGCCTTCCTAGCCTGTACGCTATTACAGCAGTATGATTTCTTTATGTCATTTGTGTTAACTAGAAGGTAGACTCTGACTATTGTAGATGATGGATATAGAGTGGCTCTCTCCCTTCACATTTTTTTTTCTGCTTATCTTCATTAAGATTGGAAGGAATGGAGCTCTGATGACATCATATGGGGTTTTATTTTACTCTTCAGCATTTGAGTTCAGCATCCTGTCATTTAGAATTCTTGATTTATGTATGTTCTCTGACAAATAACATTTCCCTTTTATCTCAGTTCCTTATTCCCCCAAAATATCAACAGACAAGAAATGAATTCTCCGCCAATGCAATCTTAAATAATATATAGTCTAGCATGTTTAATGCCATAATCTTTAATATCTTCTTTGTAACTGACCCCAGCATCTATATACAGATCTTTCATCTTGACCCAGTTATGACCACAGGAAAGGCTCCAACCACTAAGGGTAAGGGGATAGCATCTGTGTTAATATAAAATTTCCATTGGAGGCAAAGTCAATAAACAGAATAGAAACCAGGCCTTCAAATGTGTGGAACATAGTATTTCTGGAATGATGCATTAAGGACAATAGTAATCTACTTCTCTATAAGAGCTGTGAGAAAAATATTGATTGTTAAAAATCACCTGTTCAGAACATTGGAAATTATCCAAAAAGTTGCAAGACTTCAAGAAAAGTGGTAGAATATCGATTAAAGAAAGTATGTTTTGATACACCACATTAACAAATTAAAGAATAAAAACAATATGATCATTTCAATAAAGCAGAATGTTTTTGCCAAAATTCAACATCCATCATACTCGACTTAAAAAAAATAGACAGTAATTTTTATAACTTGCCCTCTTCTACTCCAACAATAGAATAATGCTTATTTCTACTGTAATGAATATCATTTTTATCTTAAGTCTTCAGAGAAAATTTCAGTTCAAGCCTGAAAAAACTGCTTTACTCTTATGTCTAAACAGAGAATGTAAAGTGGGATTCAGTTCAGTTCAGTTCAGTCGCTCAGTCGTGTCTGACTCTTTGCGACCCCATGAATTGCAGCACACCAGGCCTCCCTGTCCATCACCAACTCCTGGAGTTCACTCAGACTCATGTCCATTCGAGTCAGTGATGCCATCCAGCCATCTCATCCTCTGTTGTCCCCTTTGCCTCCTGCCCCCAATTCTCCCAGCATCAGAGTCTTTTCCAATGAGTCAACTCTTCGCATGAGGTGAACAAAGTACTGGAGTTTCAGCTTTAGCATCATTCCTTCCAAAGAACACCCAGGACTGATCTCCTTTAGAATGGACTGGTTGGATCTCCTTGCAGTCCAAGGGACTCTCAAGAGTCTTCTCCAACACCACAGTTCAAAAGCATCAATTCTTCAGTGCTCAGCTTTCTTCACAGTCCAACTCTCACATCCATACATGACCACAGGAAAAACCATAGCCTTGACTAGATGGACCTTTGTTGGCAAGGTAATGTCTCTGCTTTGAATATGCTATTTAGGTTGGTCATAACTTTCCTTTCAAGGAGTAGGCGTCTTTTAATTTCATGGCTGCAGTCACCATCTGCAGTGATTTTGGAGCCCAGAAAAATAAAGTCTGACACTGTTTCCACTGTTTCCCCATCGATTTTCCATGAAGTGATGGGACCAGATGCCATGATCTTCATTTTCTGAATGTTGAGCTCTAAGCCAACTTTTTTACTCTCCTCTTTCACTTTCATCAAGAGGCTCTTTAGTTCCTCTTCACTTTCTGCCATAGGGTGGTGTCATCTGCATATCTGAAGTTATTGATATTTCTCCCAGCAATCTTGATTCCAGCTTATGCTTCTTCCAGCCCAGCATTTCTCATGGTGTACTCTGCATGTAAGTTAAATAAGCAGGGTGACAGTACACAGCCTTGATGTACTCCTTTTCCTATTTGAAATTGGTCTGTTGTTCTATGTCCAGTTCTTCTTCTTTTTATTTATTTGTTTATTTTTTTAATAGTTTTATTTCTTAATATGGTTTTGCCACACATAAACATGAATCTGCCACAGGTATTTCCTGACCTGCATATAGGTTTCTCAAGAGGCAGGTCAGGTGGTCTGATATTCTCATTTCTTTCAGAATTTTCCACAGTTTATTGTGATCCACTCAGTCAAAGGCTTTGGCATAGTCAATAAAGCAGAAATAGATGTTTTCTGGAACTCTCTTGCTTTTTCAATGATCCAGCAGATGTTGGCAATTTGATCTCTGGTTCCTCTGCCTTTTCTAAAACCAGCTTCAACATCTGGAAATTCAGGGTTCACATATTGTGGAAGCCTGGCTTGGAGAATTTTGAGCATTACTTTACTAGCATGTGAGATGAGTGCAATTGTGCAGTAGTTTGAGCATTCTTTGGCATAGCCTTTCTTTGGGATTGGAATGAAAACTGACCTTTTCCAGTCCTGTGGCCACTGCTGACTTTTCCAAATTTGCTGGCATATTGAGTGCAGCACTTTCACAGCATCATCTTTTGGGATTTGGAATAGCTCAACTGGAATTCCATCACCTCCACTAGCTTTGTTCGTAGTGATGCTTTCTAAGGCCCACTTGACTTCACATTCCAGGATGTCTGGCTCTAGATCAGTGATCACACCATCGTGATTATCTTGGTCATGAAGATCTTTTTTGTACAGTTCTTCTGTGTATTCTTGCCACCTCTTCTTAATATCTTCTGCTTCTGTTAGGTCCATCCCACTTCTGTCCTTTATCGAGCCCATCTTTGCATGAAATGTTTCCCTTGGTATCTCTAATTTTCTTGAAGAAATCTCTAGTCTTTCCCATTCTGTTGTTTTCCTCTATTTCTTTGCATTGATCATTGAAGAAGGCTTTCTTATCTCTTCTTGCTATTCTTTGGAACTCTGCATTCAGATGCTTATATCTTTCCTTTTCTCCTTTGCTTTTCACTTCTCTTCTTTTCACAGCTATTTGTAAGGCCTCCCCAGATAGCCATTTTGCTTTTTTGCATTTCTTTTCCATGGGAATGATCTTGATCCCTGTCTCCTGTACAATGTCATGAACCTCCGTCCATAGTTCATCAGGCACTCTATCTATCAGATCTAGGCCCTTAAATCTATTTCTCACTTCCACTGTATAATCATAAGGGATTTGATTTAGGTCATACCTGAATGGTCTAGTGGTTTTCCCTACTTTCTTCAATTTAAGTCTGAATTTGGCAATAAGGAATTCATGATCTGAGCCACAGTCAGCTCCAAGTCTTGTTTTTGCTGACTGTATAGAGCTTTTCTATCTTTGGCTGCAAAGAATATAATCAATCTGATTTCGTTGTGGATTAATATCTGTTAAAATAATATTATGCAAATTATATGTCAAATAAAATGAATAATTGCATCTTACACCCCTAATTTAAGCCATTTAATTAATTAGACTAATATATAGAGAAACTTTTTTTTCAATTTTTATAGAGACAAAAATTATGAAATGATTATCTTAAGGGTACAGCTTATAATAGTAGAAAAATATTTTTGGCCACAGCTCAACATTAAATTGTTAAAATAACAAAGTAAAGCACATTGAACAGAAATAACTTTGAATCTCAAATCTTAACGCTAGTCTCCATTTTGTGTTAATGCTATTAAAAAACATTTTAAATTATCTGTCAGCAGTATTTTCTGGCTATAAAATGTAAGCAGCTCCAAAGGTGGCAATATAAAAAAATATATATTACACTGTTTTGAAGAAGTCTTGTTTTAAAAAATAAATTTAATTTCTCAGAATCATTAAAATTAGTTGAAATTGAAATTTTGTCACATTAAGGTGAAATTGTCCTTTTAACAAGTAAGAACACTTTTCCTGTGTGTTTTTATGTGTATGTGTATAAGTTTTAAATTTATTTATACATTATCCCTCTGTCCCTAAAAAAATATTATGTATTTTTTGGAAACAAAATGTCTTTCTATTTGATTTTGTACTCACAAATTTTGTTTGATAATTGTTAGCTATATGGAAAATAATCAGCAACACAGTTTTTTAATAAAGTTCTAAAACCATTATTATCAAGATGCATATCATATAGCATAGCAGTGAAATCAGACAGTATCTATTAATTGTACCATACAGTCACAAACAAATTTACATATTTCCTGTAAAAAGCAACATACGTTTCTTCTACTTTTTATCTAAGTTATTATGTTCAAATAAGGTTAAGGCAATTTATAATTTATGCTCTCTTGACATACTTTAAGGATTTAAAACCACCTTCTATAAAGTGTATTCTTTTAAAAACATATATATTTCTAGAATTGCCTTATTATCCGAATTATTAGAAGGACAGAAAAATGTTGGGGTTTTTGTAAAAATAATTTTCACTTCCATAAAAGAAATGTAAATGTAGCACATTTTGACCCTCTGGTCCTAAAGGATAGGGAGTCTTCATCTTTATTCTCAATATGCATTATCATTTATAGTTGTTGTTTTCAAAATGCTTAATGTAGGAAGAAAGGGAGAGAGAAAGGAAGGGAATGAAGAAAGGAAAGGAAAAAGAAGAGAGAGAAGGAAGGAAAGCAGGAGGCAAGGAAGAGAGAAATGTAGGAGGGAAGAAAAAAGCTGGCTTAAAACTCAACTTTTAAAAAACTAAGTGCCATCTGGTCCCATCACTTCATAGCAAATAGACAGGGAAAAAATGTAAACAGTGACAGACTTTTTTTTCTTGGTCCCCAAAAGCATTGCAGCTGGTGACTGTGGCCATGAAATTAAAAGACGCTTGTTCCTTGTAAGGAAAGCTATGACCAATCTAGACAGCATATTAAAAAGCAGAGACATTACTTTGCCAACAAAGGTCTGTATAGTCAAAACTATGTTTTTCCAGTAGTCATGTACAGATGTGAGTTGGACCATAAAGAAGGCCGAGCACCGAAGAATTGATGTTTTTGAACTCTGGTGCTGGAGAATACTTTTAAGGGCCCCCTTGGACAGCAAGGAGATCACACTAGTCATTACTAAAAGAAATCAGTCCTGAATATTCACTGGAAGGACTGATGCTAAAGCTGAAGCTCCAGTACTCTGAACACTTGATGTGAAAAGCTGACTCACTGGAAAAGACATCAATGCTGGGAAAGATTGAGGGCAGGAGGAGAAGGGGACGACAGACAATGAGATGGTTGAATAGCATTACTAACTCAATGGACATGAATTTGAGCAAACTTTAGGAGCTAATGGACAGTGAACCTTGGTATGCTGCAGTGCATGGGGTCGCAAAGAGTCAGACATGACTGAGCAACTGAACAACAACAGGCCTGAAATATAATTCTTGTTCATCTATAGCTATTGATATTCCATCTTTTGCTCAAAATCAGGTTCAAATTTGACTGAACTCTATATATTGTCTGACTTCCAGTGGATGTAACTGCTTTGTGCACATCTTGTCTAAACTTACCCCTGTGTAGATAGACTTCATTCTGAAGCAGGCTTTCCCAGTTATTAAAGCCAGCAATTTCAAGTTTATAACATCTATGAAGAAAGAGAGAGTAAAGGGTAAGGGGCGGGGAGGAGAAGAGAGAGAGAGAGAGATGTTCTCTGCACTCCCTCTTAGAATCTGTATCAAACCCTAAAAACAAAATCAGCTAGTTAAAGGAATGAAGTATTTTCATTGTTGTTGACCTGATCTTGCACTCAAACTCTGTGGTACCAGAAACACATAGTATAAAAAATGGTCCTTTTTCTCGAAGAAATTTATACTTTCTAGAGTAAAAGAGCCCGATATTACTATATATCACATTCCTAAAAACAATTCAGTGTAGGGCAAAAGAAGGCAATGAATAAATATGAGCTTAATAGATGAATAAATAAAGGAATGGATTTCTATTACTATAAATAATTGCTTCATAATAAAATAGATGAATAAATAAAGGAGTGGATTTCTATTACTATAAATAAATGTTTCATAATATCAAGCATACATTAAGCTGAAAAGGGCATATCTTAGAATTATACGAACCATACCATAAGAATGTTTGAACATTTCAAACTATTTAGAAATCTTAAATTTGTTTCATATAAATTCCAAATAATAGGATATGAATATTAAACTAATTTTAGTCAACTATGGCTTTAATCCTTTCTAAAATTCGGTTGAACTTTTTGAACTTACACTAATTTGCCTGGAAGCATGACTTGTATTTTAAAATAAATGTGTATCAGATTTTTTAGGTTGGGTTTATGCCTTAATTAAAAAAAATTAAAGATATTTCTAAACTGAAAAACAGTATCAGCCCAATCTGACAAACAAAATATCACTCTATTTTAAGTCTATGTTATGTATATTGTAGTAATATTTTTCACTTCCTCATGTGGTCAATCATTTCAAATGTAACATACAATATAAATGGTATAAACATGGAAACTTACTGTATGGATAGATTTTTTTATTTGGTTTTATGGTGTGCTTATTTGATCAGTTTGCATTTTTGATTATACAAAGTATTCTATAAACCCTATCATTCTTAGCAATGGATTTTAAGTACATGATTTAAGAGTGGCCTGATTTTCAAAATTAAAATTACTACTGTATTTGTCAATTTTTTGATGTTGTATCAGGAAGGATATCATACTTTCACCATGCTTATAAATGTTTTCCATATTTCCAGCATTGGTGTATAGAGAACACATTTGGCTGCTTTAGTACAATACTGGATTAAGGCCCTAGCAATAGGTGCAGACGTGAAGAGATACCCCATGCCCAAGGTAAGAGAAACCCAAGTAAGACGGTTGGTGTTGCAAGAGGGCATCAGAGGGCAGACACACTGAAACCATACTCACAGAAAACTAGTCAATCTAATCACACTAGAACCACAGCCTTGTCTAACTCAATGAAACTAAGCCATGTCCATGGGGCAACCCAAGATGGGCGGGTCATGGTGGAGAGATCTGACAGAATGTGGTCCACTGGAGAAGGGAATGGCAAACCATTTCAGTATTCTTGCCTTGAGAACCCCATGAACAGTATGAAAAGGTAAAATGATAGGATACTAAAAGAGGAACTCCCCAGGTCAGTAGCTGCCCAATATGGTACTGGAGATCAGTGGAGAAATAACTCCAGAAAGAATGAAGGGATGGAGCCAAAGCAAAAAGAATACCCAGCTGTGGATGTGACTGGTGATAGAAGGAAGGTCCGATGCTGTAAAGAATATATTGCATAGGAACCTGGAGTGTCAGGTCCATGAATCAAGGCAAACTGGAAGTGGTCAAACAAGAGATGGCAAGAGTGAATGTTGACATTCTAGGAATCAGCGAGCTGAAATGGACTGGAATGGGTGAATTTAACTCAGATGACCATTATATCTACTACTGTGGGCAGGAATCCCTCAGAAGAAATGGAGTAGCCATCATGGTCAACAAAAGAGTCCGAAATGCAGTACTTGGATGCAGTCTCAAAAACGACAGAATGATCTCTGTTTGTTTCCAAGGCAAACCATTCAATATCACAGTAATCCAAGTCTATGCCCCAACCAGTAACCCTGAAGAAGCTGAAGTTGAACGGTTCTATGAAGACCTACAAGACCTTTTAGAACTAACACCCAAAAAAGATGTCCTTTTCATTATAGGGGACTGGAATGCAAAAGTAGGAAGTCAAGAAACACCTGGAGTAACAGGCAAATTTGGCCTTGGAATACGGAATGAAGCAGGGCAAAGACCAATAGAGTTTTGCCAAGAAAATGCACTGGTCATAACAAACACCCTCTTTCAACAACACAAGAGAAGACTCTACACATAGACATCACCAGATGGTCAATACCGAAATCAGATTGATTATATTCTTTGCAGCCAAAGATGGAGAAGCTCTATACAGTCAGCAAAAACAAGACCAGGAACTGACTGTGGCTCAGATCATGAGCTCCTTATAGCTAAATTTAGACTTAAATTGAAGAAAGTAGGGAAAACCACTAGACCATTCAGGTATGACCTAAATCAAATCCCTTATGATTATACAGTGGAAGTGAGAAACAGATTTAAGGGCCTAGATCTGAGAGACAGAGTGCCTGATGAACTATGGAATGAGGTTGGTGACATTGTACAGGAGACAGGGATCAAGACCATCCCCATGGAAAAGAAATGCAAAAAAGCAAAATGGCTGTCTGGGGAGGCCTTACAAATAGCTGTGAAAAGAAGAGAAGTGAAAAGCAAAGGAGAAAAGGAAAGATATAAGCATCTGAATGCAGAGTTCCAAAGAATAGCAAGAAGAGATAAGAAAGCCTTCTTCAATGATCAATGCAAAGAAATAGAGGAAAACAACAGAATGGGAAAGACTAGAGATTTCTTCAAGAAAATTAGAGATACCAAGGGAAACATTTCATGCAAAGATGGGCTCGATAAAGGACAGAAGTGGGATGGACCTAACAGAAGCAGAAGATATTAAGAAGAGGTGGCAAGAATACACAGAAGAACTGTACAAAAAAGATCTTTATGACCCAGATAATCACGATGGTGTGATCACTCACCTAGAGCCAGACATCCTGGAATGTGAAGTCAAGTGGGCCTTAGGAAGCATCACTATGAAAAAAGCTAGTGGAGGTGATGGAATTCCAGTTGAGCTATTCCAAATCCCAAAAGATGATGCTGTGAAAGTGCTGCACTCAATATGCCAGCAAATTTGGAAAAGTCAGCAGTGGCCACAGGACTGGAAAAGATCAGTTTTCATTCCAATCCCAAAAAAAGGCAATGCCAAAGAATGCTCAAACTACCGCACAATTGCACTCATCTCACACGCTAGTAAAGTAATGCTCAAAATTCTCCAAGCCAGGCTTCCGCAATATGTGAACCGTGAACTTCCTGACGTTCAAGCTGGTTTTAGAAAAGGCAGAGGAACCAGAGATCAAATTGCCAACATCTGCTGGATCATGGAAAAAGCAAGAGAGTTCCAGAAAAACATCTATTTCTGCTTTATGACTATGCCAAAGCCTTTGACTGAGTGGATCACCATAAACTGTGGAAAATTCTGAAAGAGATGGGAATACCAGACCACCTGACCTGCCTCTTGAGAAATTTGTATGCAGGTCAGGCAGCAACAGTTAGAACTGGACATGGAACAACAGACTGGTTCCAAATAGGAAAAGGAGTTCATCATGGCTGTATATTGTCACCCTGCTTATTTAACTTGTATGCAGAGCACATCATGAGAAATGCTGGACTGGAAGAAACACAAGCTGGAATCAAGATGGCCTGGAGAAATATCAATAACGTCAGATATGCAGATGACACCACTCTTATGGCAGAAAGTGAAGAGGAACTAAAAAGCCTCTTGATGAAAGTGAAAGTGGAGAGTGAAAAATTTGGCTTAAAGCTCAACATTCAGAAAACGAAGATCATGGCATCCGGTCCCATCACTTCATGGGAAATAGATGGGGAAACAGTGGAAACAGTGTCAGACTTTGTTTTTTTGGGCTCCAAAATCACTACAGATGGTGACTGCGGCCATGAAATTAAAAGATGCTTACTCCTTGGAAGGAAAGTTATGACCAACCTAGATAGCTTATTGAAAAGCAGAGACATTACTTTGCCAACAAAAGTCCATCTAGTCAAGGCTATGGTTTTTCCTGTGGTCATGTATGGATGTGAGATTTAGACTGTGAAGAAGGCTGAGTGCCAAAGAATTGATGCTTTTGAACTGTGGTGTTGGAGAAGACTCTTGAGATCCCTTGGACTGCAAGGAGATCCAACCAGTCCATTCTGAAGGAGATCAGCCCTGGGATTTCTTTGGAAAGAATGATGCTCAAGCTGAAACTCCAGTACTTTGGCCACCTCATGCGAAGAGCTGACTCATTGGAAAAGACCCTGATGCTGGGAGGGATTGGGGGCAGGAGAAGAAGGGGACGACAGAGGATGAGATGGCTGGATGGCATCACTGACTTGATGGACGTGAGTCTGGGTGAACTCCGAGGGTTGGTGATGGACAGGGAGGCCTGGCGTGCTGTGATTCATGGGGTCTCAAAGAGTCGGACAGGACTGAGTGACTGAACTCAACTGAACTGAGTAGGTCATGTAAATATGTTTGGAGATCTTCGCTACAAATAACCATGGCAAAAGGCACTAGGCAAGTGTTGTTAATAAATCTATGTTTTAATTTATTCCAGACTTGACAACAAATTTATAACAATGTTTCTCCACATCCATTATCCCTGGATAGTTATTAATCACCTAATTTGTTTTCATCAAATATCATTCACAAAGTCAGTGGCTCAACTGGTGAAGAAGCCGTAGGAGACACAAGAGAGTTGGGTTTGATTCCTGGGTTTGTAAGATCCCCTAGAGAAGGGAATGACTACCCACTCTGGTATTCTTGCTTGGAAAATTCCATGAACAGAGGAGACTGGTGAACTTCAGTCCATAGGGTCACAAAGAGTCAGACATAACTGAGCTCACATGCATGCGTGCATATATTCCTAATGGACAATGCATATTCCAACCAGAGTGACTCTGATGTATTTACAGCAATGGATATGGAGACCTGTGTTGGTATATAAGATGTGTATTTTCTAATACTGACTTACAAGCTGGTAACAAGGTTGGATATTATGTCACTCTTTTACTGTTGTGTTTTCCAGATAAATAATATATCCATGTTGTACCACCTATAAATATCTGTGTATAAAATTGTCCAGTTTCCAGATTTAGGCAGTAACAGTGTTGAGGATGGGATCATAAAATCACTCTAGTTTGGGGTTTAGAACATGAGGTTAGGAACACAGAGTATGCAAGAGGTCTTCTGGAAATTCAGTGATAAAGGATGAGAATTGAAGATGCAAATAAGGGAAGCTTTAGAGGTCATGGTATTAACACAGCACAGAATCACAGGATCCAGATGGTACTTAGTACTATTATGTTGATTAGTGAAACTGGCTTTTTAACACAGTCCTCTGTTTTGTGACATTCACTGTCACAAAACATTGCTTTCAATTCCAAGAACATGACTACTTTTAAAGGTAAAAGGTGTCCGAATATTTGCTATTCCTTTATCATAGGTCCATATGTGTCCCTTGGTGAGTTAAAAGTATATTAAAAGTTATAATTTCTACCAACTTTATAAATAAGTTTCCAAACTAAACTAGTGTAGAATAAATCACCTCCAAGTTTATTCTAGAGCTGACTCCTCTGTCTTTATGATTTGGTACTGATGACACTGTCACTCAACTATAGCTTTTGTATGTTACTAGTATCCTAATTTCATTTATTTGTATTTTTAAAAATTAGCCTATGATTAGGAACATTAGGATTTCTTTTTCCAAATTTTAAAATGCGTGGACCTTAAGGACATAATTCTTCCTTAAAATGTATCTTCCCCATTCTCATACAGACAAATCACTGCAATGACTAGAGAAGCTTTCTGGCATATAAATAAATATTCTAATTTAACTATTATTATTATTTTTTTTTGCCAGGATGACTTAATGAGAATAAAAATATTTCTCAATGATAGGTAAATTGCTAATGCTAAGTCACTTCAGTCGTGTCCGACTCTGTGCGACCCCATAGACGGCAGCCCCCCAGGCTCCCCTGTCCCTGGGATTCTCCAGGCAAGAACACTAGAGTGGGTTGCCATTTCCTTCTCCAATGCATGAAAGAGAAAAGTGAAAGTGAAGTCGCTCAGTCGTGTCCAACTCTTAGCGACCCCATGGACTGCAGCCTACCAGGCTCCTCTGTCCATGGATTTTCCAGGCAAGAGTACTGGAGTGGGGTGCCATTGCCTTCTCTGGACAGGTAAATTACCCAAATATTAATAAATAATTCAAATAATATCCAGAAATCATTATGGGACTATTTCTCAAAAGTTAGATACACAAACCTGGACCAATGTGTTATTTCAGTGAGGTAGAAATGTGATACACTGAGATACACCAATAGACAGGGAGCGCTAGTATGAACTTTCATTGTAGTATTACTGAATTCTTTACATTTCCCTTTCCATCTGAAATAATTGGTACCTGACCTGAAATGTCATTTAAAGTATCCATATCACTTTCTAATAAATAGAAATGTTTCCCTTTTAAAATAACAGATTTTCTTTGTCAGATTGAGTCTCCACCATTGAAAAATGCATAAGTTTCATATAGTTAACTAGTAATTACTCTATTGGGAAAAAAGATACATAGTTCCCTGACCTGGAGGTGTGAATGAAAGTTAGATAAATGTTGATAGTTTTAAAAAGTGGTTCCAAGTGAAAATATAATAAAAGAGTCTATATGTCTATAACATATTTCAAGGTCAAGGTTGTGAGCTTAAAAAATAAGTTAGCTCTACTGAGATCATATTCTTTGAGGTGTGCTTCCTGTTTTGAAGAGTAATCTTAATGTATTAATGTAGTTTTAACATAAATCTAACATCATGGATTAGTTTGTGCTAGGAAAATCTGACCAATTAGTTCTTATTGAGAGGCAAACTGTAGATTCTTAAAAAAACATTTCCATTTGGCACAAACAAACAAACAAAAAAAAACAACCAGTAACTTTTAAAATGGCCAAATTAAACTCATTTTAATTAATATTTATGAACAACTACTATCACCAATACTGTGAGAGATAAAACGGAAATATACATGAATGTTATGTCTCTTATCTCAAAGTGCTCCAGCCAGGTAGAGACAGAATGAAATCAGCAAACATTTAACATGTATACCAAAGGAAATGCAAAAAGAAAACTTTCTAAAATTTTATTTTGTATTGAGGGAACATTTTCTTGAAACATTATGTAAGTTTCACGTGTACAATATTCTATTTCTACTTCTTTATACACTAGAGTGCTCACCACCAAAAAAGTAACAAAGGAAAACTTAAATGCAATTCTGAGGGTACAATCAGCAGTGGGTAACAGGCCTCAGGAGTGAACTCCAGGAATTGGTGATGGACAGGGAGGCCTGGCAGTGCTGCGATTCATGGGGTCGCCAAGAGTCAGACATGACTGAGCGACTGAACTGAACTGAACTGAACAGGCCTCAGGGAAGGCTTCACAGAATGTGGATATAAGAAAGTTTTAAAGGACAGGTAGAGTTTAATAGGGAGAAGGCAATGGCAACCCACTCCAGTACTCTTGCCTGGAAAATTCCGTGGACAGAGGGGCCTGGTAGGCTACAGTCCATGGGGTCGCTAGGAGTCGGACACGACTGAGCGACTTCCCTATATTTTTCACTTTCATGCATTGGAGAAGGAAATGGCAACCCACTCCAGTGTTCTTGCCTGGAGAATCCCAGGGATGGGGGAGCCCGGTGGGCTGCCATCTATGGGGTCGCAGAGAGTCGGACACAACTGAAGCGACTTAGCAGCAGCAGCAGAGTTTAACAGAGGGAAAAGTTGTGATGGTATTCTAGGCATGGAAAACAGCGCAAAAAATATTCCAAAGCATAAAAAATCATAGTTTGATTTTGAGGACGATATAAGAAGCTCCACATTGTTGAATCAAACAGTAGCGCAGTGCAAGGAAAATTGAGAAGGTTGATTTTAGAAAAGCAAAATGTGAAGACAGAACATGAGAGGTAAAGGCTGGGCCTGAGTCATGAAAGGCTCTGTCGTCAGTGGCAGGGGGGAGAGGGTACTGGAGGGCTTTAAGCACAGAGAAACATAATTAGTTGTATATTCCAGAAATGCCATGTTGATATCACCATGGGTATTTCATTTATAAATGCACATGCACACGCATGCTTAAGTCGCTCAGTCATAACCAACTCTGAGACCCCATGGACTACAACCTGCCAGGCTCGTCTGTCCATAGGATTTTTCAGGCAACAATACTGGAGAGGGTTGCTATTTCCTTCTCCATATAAATGCACATTCTTGTGTAATTTTAAGGTAAAAAAAAAGATATTACATAATCAAAATCATAGAATGCTCAAAATAGGGAACTGATTAAGCTAAGTTTTACTGAATATGGGGCTTCCCTGGAGAAGGCAATGGCACCCCACTCCAGTACTCTTGCCTGGAAAATCCCATGGACGGAGGAGCCTGGTGGGCTGCAGTCCATGGGGTTGCTAAGAGTCGGACACTACTGAGCGACTTCACTTTTTCACTTTCATGCATTGGAGAAGGAAATGGCAACCCACTCCAGTATTCTTGCCTGGAGAATCCCAGGGACGGGGGAGCCTGATGGGCTGCTGTCTATGGGAACACACAGAGTCGGACACGACTGAAGTGACTTAGCAGCTGGTAGCTCAGTTGGTAAAGAATCTGCCTGCAGTGCAGGAGACCCAGGTTCAATCCCTGGGTCAGGAAGATCCCCTGGAGAAGGAAATGGCAAACCACTCCAGTATCCTTGCCTGGAAAATCTCATGGACAGAGGAGCCTGGTGGGCTGCAGTTCATGGGCCGCAGAGTGGGGCATGACTGAGACTCTGTTCAGTTCAGATCAGTCGCTCAGTTGTGTCCGACTCTTTGTGATCCCATGAACCACAGCCCGCCAGGCTTCCCTGTCCATCACCAACTCCCGGAGTTTACCCAAACTCATGTGCAATGAGTCGGTGATGCCATCAATGGTTGGTTGGACTGAAAGACTAACACAAGTGAATACTGGCTACTTAGTTTCAGAAGAAAGAAATTTTCATTTTATTTGTTCTATGGAAGTTTTGCATATGTTTGCATGTCCAGGGAAATTCATACATTGCATCCTACTTTTTAAAAAAATTTTTCGGTTTCTTACTAGCTGATAATTGCATTCCATTCTTTTTATTTTATTTTATTTTTTTGACATATCTATTTATTTTGCATTCCATTTTTAAAGCAAAGACCAGGTCTTACCTTTGAACCAAGTTATACAATACACTGTCTGGGGCATGGAGTTCAGTAACTGTTGAACAAATGAATGAATGAATAAATCAAGTTCAAGTCAGTTGCCAGTATGTAGTAATTGAATCCGACACCCTCCTATGTTCTTCTAGCAAATATTTATTCCATGTCAAAACTGAGTGCTGCTTTTTCATCTACTCTGTATCACTACCTTGTAGTTACAGGTAGGCAAAGAACCAATGTTTGAGAATTTTGAAACATTTGTATGAAAGCCAGTGAGATTAGATATAAAATTATTTACCAGATTAGCATTCCAATATGTTCTTTTTTTCTGTAGAAGATAAGTAGAGCTTTAGTTAACATAAGGATGAATTTCACATAATTCTGTACCTTTAAGCACATATCTATATATTCTGGCAGGGAAAAGAGTGTCAGCACCAGTGAAAGAGCAAAGGGAATAAAGCAAGTGTGCAGAGGTCTGATTTTATCAAAGGGGAGAATCTATTTAATTTTTTTCCCCCCTAAACCTACATATGGTATCCCCTTTCTGAAAGTGGCCCAAAGCTCAGACTTTGATCTGCCTGTTGAACGATCTGACTAATAACTTAGCATGATAAGGGATATATTCTTTTAAATAGCAAGTGTCCCAAATAATTAGATTTTAACTTTGAACTACTATATTTGATCAATAATAATAAAGAGAAGATTCTTGATAATTTTTCTAACATTATTATTATTATTATTATTTTGCTTAGTCTACATGCATGGGTGATGGTACTTCAGTTTTTCCAGAAAAAGCTCATGATTGGAAATAAGATAATAAAAATCTAAATACAATATAACTGCTGCTGCTACTGAGTAGCTTCAGTTGTAGCTTTCATTTTAATAGAAATTGCACATTTAGGAAAAATAAGACCCTAGCATTTGCTATTTGTTCCCATGGTCATTTATTTACATCACACACTTTTATTAAGTGCCCACTTTGAGTCCTGCACTACTTTACATACTTGAGGTATACCAGTGGGCAATGCAAAGGACCTTTAGGTTCATGGGCACAAAAAGAAAAAAAGATAAACATAATAAATCATGAAATAATTACAGTTTATTAGAATGCAGTAACAATAACTGCTGCTGCTAAGTTGCTTCAGTCGTGTCCGACTCTGTGCAACCCCATGGACTACAGCCCACCAGGCTCCCCCGTCCCTGGGATTCTCCAGGCAAGAACACTGCAGTGGGTTGCCATTTCCTTCTCCAATGCATGAAAGTGAAAAGTCAAAGTGAAGTCCCTCAGTCGTGTCCGACTCTTAGCGACCCCATGGACTGCAGCTTACCAAGCTCCTCCATCCATGGGATTTGCCAGGCAAGAGCACTGGAGTGGGGTGCCATTGCCTTCTCCCATAACAATAACAATAACTAGAGCAGAGTAAAGAGACTTGAGAGTGCTGGAGCTGAAGAGTAAGACAAAATTTAAGAGAGAATTGTCAAGGATACTGGAGCAGAGGTGGTGATTAGGCCATCTGACTTGCAGATACTTGAAGTTAAGAGTGTTCCAGACAGAGGGAACAGTCACTGCGAAGTCCCTGTTAAGGGTGGAGCACACCTGAGGTATTTGAGGCAAGAAGGAAGCCAACATGGCAGAATCGGAATGAACAAAGGGCATAGACAAGGGAGAACTGTACATAAGCTTGTGCAGAGCGTTAAGGGGTCAGATCATGGAAGACTTTGGAGAAGGAAATGGCAACCCACTCCAGTGTTCTTGCCTGGAGAATCCCATGGACAGAGGAGCCTGGTGTGCTACAGTCCACGGGGTCGCAAACAGTCGGACACGCCTGAGCAACTTCACTTCACTTCACTTCGTATGGAATTTGACTCTACCATTAATGAAATGGGGAGCCATCTCAGTTTTTTAAAGCATAGGAGTGACAGGATCTGACTTCCATCCTCTAAGTATTATTTCAACTACTATTAGAAATGAAATATAGAGTAACAAGACTAGTATTAGGTCAACAAGTTAGGAGGCAATGGGAATAATACAGGTGAGAAATAGATGGTAGTTTATTAATACATCAGGGAGGTAAAGCAGAGAAAATATAAGTAGTCTGTTTCTGTTAACAATGTTTTAATTCGGTTTAATTTGTTCTTATAAGAACTCAGCTAGAGATGACAGTCAAAATAGTCATATAATGCTAAAACACTTACTCAAAACATTACTCAAAAGAACATTACTGCTCATTTCAGGCATATTTGCATTATCTTGTACATGGATGGTGAATTGCTTGAGTATAGAGAGCAAATTTCATATATTACTCTACCTTAACTGTACAAAGTGCTCAGTAAACATTCTTTCATTAGTTTTCTAAATGAAGATTTGTGGAAGCTTTCTGAAAATTTCCAATTTTGTTCAGTTATGTTCATTAAGCCTTCTTTGATTAAAACTTATGAGATCTAACATGTTTTATGATAATAAATGCTCATGATTATTTTAATAAAATAGCATGATGACAAATGTTAATTCATTTAAATGTTTTCATCAGTTATGATATTATTGTGGTGAACAAACATAACATTCTTTACATTCTTGATGCAAATATGCAATAAAAAGATACTACTGGTGAAAAAGAAGTGTGAAAAAAAGAATGAAAGACTGAAATGTTAGTTTAAGCTTAAATGTGGCCCATGAAAGAGAGGTGAATTTAAGTTAATGAGATATTTTTAGGAACAGTGAACATTATGCTTTGATACAGTTTTGTTTTTCATAAAGACTTGAAAATTAGTACAATAAATATAGTTACCTTTGTCTTTACAGCTGTTAAAATTTATCAATCTTTAAAGTCGCAGGCGGCTGCGACGGGTGCGCTAAAGCACGGCCGAGAGAAGCCACCCCACGTCCGAGGTCAGGGGCAGAAGCCGGGAGGACCCCATGCCCGAAGGGCAGCGGCCAAGAGGAGTTACCCCACGTCCGAGGTCAGGGGCAGTGGCTGAGAGTACCAGACTGCGACGGCACAGGAACGGTGGAGAGGAGCTACCCCGCGTCCGAGGTCGGGGGCGCGGCTGAGAAGAGATACCCAACGTCCGAGGTCAGGGGCGGTGGCCAGGAGGAAATACCCCAGGCCCCAACCCCGAGGCCAAGGGTGGCGGGTGGGAGGAGCTACCCTACGTCCAAGGAGCCCTGGCTGCGCGGGCGCCGGAGGGCCTAGAGGAGCTATCCCACGTTGAAGGTCAGGAAGGGCAGCGGTGAGGAGATACCCCATGCCCAAGGTAAGAGAAACCCGAGTAAGACGGTAGGTGTTGCAAGAGGGCATCACAGGGCAAACACACTGAAACCATACTCACAGAAAACTAGTCAATCTAATCACACTAGAACCACAGCCTTGTCTAACTCAATGAAACTAAGCCATGCCCCTGGGGCAACCCAAGATGGGCGGGTCATGGTGGAGAGATCTGACAGAATGTGGTCCACTGGAGAAGGGAATGGCAAACCACTTCAGTATTCTTGCCTTGAGAACCCCATGAACAGTATGAAAAGGCAAAATGATAGGATACTGAAAGAGGAACTCTCCAGGTCAGTAGGTGCCCAATATGGTACTGGAGATCAATGGAGAAATAACTCCAGAAAGAATGAAGGGATGGAGCCAAAGCAAAAAGAATACCCAGCTGTGGATGTGACTGGTGATAGAAGGAAGGTCCGATGCTGTAAAGAGCAATATTACATAGGAACCGGGACTGTCAGGTCCATGAATCAAGGCAAACTGGAAGTGGTCAAACAAGAGATGGCAAGAGTGAATGTCGACATTCTAGGAATCAGCGAACTGAAATGGACTGGAATGGGTGAATTTAACTCAGATGACCATTATATCTACTACTGTGGGCAGGAATCCCTCAGAAGAAATGGAGTGGCCATTATGGTCCACAAAAGAGTCCGAAATGCAGTACTTGGATGCGATCTCAAAAACGACAGAATGATCTCTGTTCGTTTCCAAGGCAAACCATTCAATATCACAGTAATCCAAGTCTATGCCCCAACCAGTAACGCTGAAGAATCTGAAGTTGAATGGTTCTATGAAGACCTACAAGACCTTTTAGAGCTAACACCCAAAAAAGATGTCCTTTTCATTATAGGGGACTGGAATGCAAAAGTAGGAAGTCAAGAAACACCTGGAGTAACAGGCAAATTTGGCCTTGGAATACGGAATGAAGCAGGGCAAAGACTAATAGAGTTTTGCCAAGAAAATGCACTGGTCATAACAAACACCCTCTTCCAACAACACAAGAGAAGACTCTACACATGGACATCACCAGATGGTCAACACCGAAATCAGATTGATTATATTCTTTGCAGCCAAAGATAGAGAAGCTCTATACAGTCAGCAAAAACAAGACCAGGAGCTGACTGTGGCTCAGACCATGAATTCCTTATTGCCAAATTCAGACTTAAATTGAAGAAAGTAGGGAAAACCGCTAGACCATTCAGGTATGACCTAAATCAAATCCCTTATGATTATACAGTGGGTGTGAGAAATAGATTTAAGGGCCTAGATCTGATAGATAGAGTGCCTGATGAACTATGGAATGAGGTTGGTGACATTGTACAGGAGACAGGGATCAAGATCATTCCCATGGAAAAGAAATGCAAAAAAGCAAAATGGCTGTCTGGGGAGGCCTTACAAATAGCTGTGAAAAGAAGAGAAGCAAAAAGCAAAGGAGAAAAGGAAAGATATAAACATCTGAATGCAGAGTTCCAAAGAATAGCAAGAAGAGATAAGAAAGCCATCTTCAGCGACCAATGCAAAGAAATAGAGGAAAACAACAGAATGGGAAAGACTAGGGATCTCTTCAAGAAAATCAGAAATACCAAAGGAACATTTCATGCAAAGATGGGCTCGATAAAGGACAGAAATGGTATGGACCTAACAGAAGCAGAAGATATTAAGAGGAGATGGCAAGAATACAAAAGAACTGTACAAAAAAGATCTTCATGACCCAGGTAATCATGATGGTGTGATCACTGACCTAGAGCGAGACATCCTGGAATGTGAAGTCAAGTGGGCCTTAGGAAGCATCACTATGAAAAAAGCTAGTGGAGGTGATGGAATTCCAGTTGAGCTATTCCAAATCCTGAAAGATGATGCTGTGAAAGTGCTGCACTCAATGTGCCATCAAATTTGGAAAACTCAGCAGTGGCCACAGGACTGGAAAAGATCAGTTTTCATTCCAATCCCAAGGAAAGTCAATGCCAAAGAATGCTCAAACTACCGCACAATTGCACTCATCTCACAGGCTAGTAAAGTAATGCTCAAAATTCTCCAAGCCAGCCTTCAGCAATACGTGAACTGTGAACTTCCCGATGTTCAAGCTGGTTTTAGAAAAGGCAGAGGAACCAGAGATCAAATTGCCAACATCTGCTGGATCATGGAAAAAGCAAGAGAGTTCCAGAAAAACATCTATTTCTGCTTTATTGACTATGCCAAAGCCTTTGACTGTGTAGATCACAGTAAACTGTGGAAAATTCTGAAAGAAATGGGAATACCAGACCACCTGACCTGCCTCTTGAGAAATCTGTATGCAGGTCAGGCAGCAACAGTTAGAACTGGACATGGAACAACAGACTGGTTCCAAATAGGAAAAGGAGTTCTTCAAGGCTGTATATTGTCACCCTGTTTATCTAACTCATATTCAGAGTACATGATGAGAAACGCTGGACTGGAAGAAACACAAGCTGGAATCAAGATTGCTGGGAGAAATATCAATAACGTCAGATATGCAGATGACACCACCCTTATGGCAGAAAGTGAAGAGGAACTAAAGGGCCTCTTGATGAAAGTGAAAGTGGAGAGTGGAAAAGTTGGCTTAAAGCTCAACATTCAGAAAACGAAGATCATGGCATCCAGTCCCATCACTTCATGGGAAATAGATGGGGAAACAGTGTCAGACTATTTTTCTGGGCTCCAAAATCACTACAGATGGTGACTGCAGCCATGAAATTAAAAGATGCTTACTCCTTGGAAGGAAAATTATGATCAACCTAGATAGCATATTGAAAAGCAGAGACATACTTTGCCAACAAAGGTTCGTCTAGTCAAGGCTATGGTTTTTCCTGTGGTCATGTATGGATGTGAGAGTTGGACTGTGAAGAAGGCTGAGGGCCGAAGAATTGATGCTTTTGAACTGTGGTGTTGGAGAAGACTCTTGAGAGTCCCTTGGACTGCAAGGAGATCCAACCAGTCCATTCTGAAGATCAACCCTGGGATTTCTTTGGAAGGAATGATGCTAAAGCTGAAACTCCAGTACTTTGGCCACCTCATGCGAAGAGTTGACTCATTGGAAAAGACTCTGATGCTGGGAGGGATTAGGGGCAGGAGGAGAAGGGGACGACAGAGGATGAGATGGCTGGATGGCATCACTGACTCAATGGAGGTGAGTCTCAGTGAACTCCAGGAGTTGGTGATGGACAGGGAGGCCTGGCGTGCTGCGCTTCATGGGGTCACAAAGAGTCAGACACAACTGAGCGACTGATCTGATCTGAATGTACAACCTTCTATAGTTTAAGCTATAATGAGATAAACCAATTTTACAGCTTCTAGATCTGAAAACAAATTGAAAAATATGTGCCCTGTTTTTACTTTCTGTTGAGGGCAATATACACTTCAATATTGATCTGTGGGAATACATATTGTCCTAAACTAAGAACAAAATATTCAATACAAACCATGATTTGTATTTATAAAGTGAAAATTCTTTTACATGTGTTAAGCCTGATTTTTCTCTTTTATTCAGTTCAGTTCAGTTCAGTCACTCAGTCGTGTTCAACTCTTTGTGAACCCATGGACAGCAGCATGGCAGGCTTCCCTGTCCATCACCAACTCCTGGAGCTTACTCAAACTCATGTCCTTCGAGTCTGTGATGCCATCCAACCATCTCAACCTCTGTCATGCCTGTATCCTCCTGCCTTCACTCTTTCTGAGCATCAGGGTCTTTGCAAATGTGTCTCTTCTTTGCATCAGGTGGTCAAAGTATTGGAGTTTCAGCTTCAACATCATCCTTTCAATGAATATTCAGGACTGATTTCTATTAGGATGGACTGGTTGGATCTCCTTGCAGTCCAAGGGACTCTCAAGCGTCCTCTCCAACACCACAATTCAAAAGCATCAATTCTTCGGCACTCAGCTTTCTTTATAGTCCAACTCTCACATCCATACATGACTACTGGAAAAACCATAGCTTTGACTAGATGGAACTCTGTTGGTAAAGTCATGTCTCTGCTTTTTAATATTCTGTCTAGGTTGGTCATAGCTTTTCTTCCAAGGAGTAAGCGTTTTTTAATTTCATGGCTGCAGTCACCAACTGCAGTGATTTGAAACACCCTAAAAATAAAGTCTGTCACTGATTCCACTGTTTCCCCATCTGTTTGCCATGAAGTGAAGGAAGATGCCATGATCTCAGTTTTCTGAATGTTGAGCTTTAAGCCGAGTTTTTCACTCCCCTCTTTCACTTTCATCAAGAGGCTCTTTAGTTCTTCACTTTCTGCCATAAGGGTGGTGTCATCTGCATATCTGAAGTTATTGATATTTCACCCGGCAGTCTTGATTCCAGCTGGTGCTTCTTCCAGCCTAGCATTTCTCATGATGTACTCTGCATATAAGTTAAATAAGCAGGCTGACAATATACAGCCTTGACGTACTCCTTTCCGGATTTGGAACCAGTCTGTTGTTCCATGTCCAGTTCTAACTGTTGCTGCCTGACCTGCATACAGATTTCTCAAGAGGCAGGTCAGGTGGTCTGGTATTCCCATCTCTTTCAGAATTTTCCACAGTTTGTTGTGATCCATACAGTCAAAGGCTTTGGCATAGTCAATAAAGCAGAACTAGATTTTTTTTTTTTCTGGAATTCTCTTGCGTTTTCAACAATCCAACAGATGTTGGCAATTTGATCTCTGGTTCCTCTGCCTTTTCTAAATCCAGCTTGAACATCTGGAAGTTCATGGTTCACATACTGTTGAAGCCAGGTTTGGAGAATTTTGAACATTACTTTGCTAGCATGTGAGATGATCTTTTATTATTTTATTTTGATCTAAAAATCTTTTATTATTTTGATCTAAAAGTCCATAATATTAGTGAAGGTACATAATCCAAGAAATCAAAGGGGTAAGGGATTATGGAGAAAGTAATTTAACATATCTAATTGATATAAGAGAAAGAATCTTGCTTGCATTAAGATAATACACTTTGACTACACAAAGCTCAGACTATAAACACTTTTACATTAATATTTAAATTTCATTGTAATTGAAACCAGAGTTTTTCTAGCTAAATAAATAATCACAACATTAGCAACTATACATGATAAATTGGAGACATTTAGGACATAGGACAAAATAATTAGTAAGTTTTGTAGAACCTCATGTCACATAAGTAGTCCAGTTTAAAAGTACCTTTGAAGCATATGTTCTTCCAAAATCTGAGTTTGTTGGATAATTTTATAATTTTTTCTAAAAAAAAATTTACCTTTAGTATCTTCCACCAAACTGATAATAAGGTGCAATCACAAAAATATTTCAGCGGCACACTTGTGGGTTTTCTTATTTGTTTGTTTTATGCCTACCAAAATTTGCAAGCAAAAATTAAAAATAAAATTGGGTTGGCCAAAATGTTTGTTCGGAGTTTTCTGTACACTGGTATGGAAAAATTCGAACAAATTTTTTGCGAATCCAATAAATAATAATAAAAAACTTTAAAAACTGAGAAGTTTTGTAGATAAAGATATTTTAATCTTTGACTATTTCACTATGTAGTGGAAAATAATTCAAGTGGGACCACATGGAGATTTCTCAAAATTCTGGACAATCTCAGAAATTAATAATATGAAGATACAGAAATAAATTCTGAAATACCTGTTGATTTCAGTTTATTATGAAAACTGTTTAATGCAAATGTACATCTGAGAGCAAGCCAGCTCATTAAGCTTATAGGATGCTGTACCCTTAATATTTTTATTTAAGAATAGGTCAGTTTAATTCCAGGATGTCCACCTTTGTCAGGCAACATTTCCTTATAACTTTTCATCTTCACTAAGAATGAAAATCATCCACAAAAGAAATCCTCAGAAATTTGGGTCTGTACTTCTCTTTAAATTGCACAGAACATCTTTCATGCCCACAGATATTTTTACATCTAAGACAGCCTGCAGTTCTGCTTGCCAACATGAAATTTGTTTCACAAATTTTTCAGCAGCTGGTATGATAATGAGCCAGTTTTTATGCAAATTAGTGATCGTCCTAATCAATTTTTAACTACAAAATTAAAATTTAAAATTTTTTGAGTAAATTATTTTTAAACAGAGAAAAGCTTTATCAAATTTATTTATTTAGCTTATATCCCATTATATTTAAAAAAAGTATGTTGAAGAACTATTTCTATGAAGCAGAGAAAAGTTTCTGCTGGAAGTGTAGTGTTTAATTATGTGCTATATTGAAAGGTACATTTTATTTTTTAAACTAATATTATTACAAAATGATAAATTTTCATTAATATAGTAAGGTTGCCACATTTTTGTATTACCACTTTAAATGCAATATATTTAATCATTTCTTTAGAAAGAAAAAGAAGTACCACAAAATAAACTTGCTACTTTTGATGCTGAAGCTAATTATTCCTTCTAATTAACTGAGCCAACCTTTTGCAAACCACAAAGTAACCAACTATTAAATGTATCCAGTTATTTACAGAGTATAAGTTACTTTATTCTTGTTCCATGAATGACTGTTCTTTTGAAAGTAAAGGATAGTTCTTATTATTGATGGGCTTATTGGTCTATGGCTGTATTTATATGTGTAAGGACCTCCTTTCTGAATTTTATGCCCTGTAATATAGTAACATATCCTTTAAGGTGAAGATAAAAGTGGATTCAACTTTGGCATAAGGTTTAAAACAGGGAATAAAGTATATTGTTATATTTACTTTTTATCTGATCTGCATACATTTTTCTGTAAAATATGGACTATACAATCCACGGACTTCTCTAGGCCAGAATACTGGAGTGGGTAGCCTTTCCCTTCTCCAGCAGATCTTCCCAACCCAGGAATCGAACAGGGGTCTCCAGCACTGCAGGTCGATTCTTTACCAGCTGAGCTATCAGGGAAGCCTGTAAAATATTAGTATCATACAATTGGTTGTACCTTTGTATTCAGTCATTTCTAAAGCAATCAGAGATAAATTTTGAATTTAAAAATGGAAAGATAAAGCAAAATTTACCTATGATTTAATATCACAGACATTTCAAACATGCATTTAGTATACTGTAAAACACCAATATTCCAAGTATATAAGAGAGCAAGTAAGTAAGTGTTATTCACTCAGTCGTGCCGACTCTTTGTGGCCCCTTGGACTGCAGCTCACCAGGCTCCTCTGTCCATGAGTTTTTCCAGGCAATGATACTGGAGTGGGTTGCCATTTCCTTCTCCAGGGGATCTTCCCAACCTGGGGATCGAACCCAAGTCTCCTGCACTGCAGGCAAATTCTTTACTGACTGAGCTACAAGGGAAGCCCAAGTATATAGGAACTTTTTATTCTAATAAATTTAAATAATTAAATAAATTCTTAATATTCAAAGATGAACAGAATTTGATATTTTCGATAGATTTTATTTAAACCTGCACTTTGACACTGTAGACTTGGACATGGACTTGCTGCAGAGTAGATATGTTAAAACTGAAAAATAAAAACATAATTATTTTATTACTGACATTATCATTTGTTTTTCCTCTGTTCCCAGATTCAAAGTCAACTGATTGTCCAAATGCTTTTTTTTCAGTCCTCTGAAGTCTAGAATTTAGAACAGTGCCTAGCACAAGTTAGAGTCTCAATATATATGTATTGCTTAAATAAATGATAATGAGAATGGTTTTCTTCCTTGTCATACTAACAATGCATCTTTATTTTTCACTGACTTTTAATTTCATTTATGTTGTTCAGTTGTATAGAAATATATATACATTTTGTTTTCAGTTTTCTTGAGACACTGATTAACATAGACACAAAAATTCTCAACAAAATACTAGCAAAATGAATCCTGCTGCTGCTGCTGCTAAGTCGCTTCAGTCGTGTCCGACTCTGTGCGACCCCCTAGATGGCAGCCCACCAGGCTCCCCTGCCCCTGGGATTCTCCAGGCAAAAACACTGGAGTGGGTTGCCATTTCCTTCTCCAATGAATCCTACCATACATTAAAAAAAAACATATATCATAATTAAGACTGACTTATCCCTGAGGAGCAATGATGTTTCAAAATACACAAATCAAAAAAATGGGATACAATACATTAACAGAATGAAAAATAAAAATCATGAGGTTATCTTAATACATGCTCAAAAAGCATTTGACAAAATTCCACATCTATTCATGATAAAATTCTCAATAAATTAGGTATATGAGAAATATACCTCAACATAATAAAGGCCACACATGACAAACCAACAGCTAACATCATGTGTTGTGCTCAGTCACTTCAGTCATGTCTGACTCTTTGCTACCCTCTGAACTATAGCCCCCCAGGTTGCACTGTCCAGGGGATTCTCCAGGCAAGAACACTGGAGTGGGTTGCCATGCTCTCCTCCAGGGGATCTTCCTAACTTAGGGATCGAACCCACATCTCCTGCATCTCCAGCACTCCAGGCAGATTCTTTACTGCTGAGGGAAGCCCCAGCTAACATCATATTCAATGGTAAAAAGAAGAAATCTTTTTCTCTAAGATTAGAAACAAAGCAAAGATGCCGCCTTTAACCACTCCTATTCAATAAGGTACTGGAAGTTCATGTCAAAACAATCAGGCAAGAAAAGAAATAACAAACATCCAAATAAGAAGGGAAGAAGCTCAATTGTCTCTGTTTGTAGACGACATGATCTCATATAGAAAACCCTAAAGATTCCAGTAAAGATACTGGGGAAAAAACATAGAAATTAATAAATCAATTTAGTAAAACTGCAGGATACAGAATTAATATACAAATCAGTTGCATTTATACATATTATCAATAAACTTTCCAAAAAAGAAAATTTAAAAAATCCCATTACAACAGCATCAAAAAGAATAAAATACTTAAGAATAAATACAATCAAGGAATGAAGATCCATACACTGATCTCATAACTATGAGAAGTTATGAGATCAGTCAGAAGATCTCAGTCAGAAGATCTCATAACTATGAGACAGTGATGAAACAAAACTGAAGAAGGCATAAATAAATGAACAGGCATTCTAAGTTCATGGATTGGAATTCATCTTGTTAAAATGTCCATACTACACAATGCATTCTTCATAATAAAATTTAATGCTCTCTCTTTTGGAAAAGAACTTAGGGACTTAGGAAAACTGACGCAGAATCCTAGTTTAAAAACTACCCATCTCCTGAAACATGTTTTGGAGATAAAATAGTCAATGCTTTCAGCAAGCCTATAGGTCCCAGCCCAGGCACAGTGACATTTACTTTCTATAGCAAAACAACATAAATGGAATGACTAATAAATTGCCTTCATTATTGATGAGTCAGAGACTGGGTGAGTCTGTGCCTACAAATAAAAGATACTTAAAAGACGCCATTGGGCAAGACTGGAATTGTCAAAGATAGAAGTTGAAACACCTGGGAACAACTAGGTATGTAAATATATATTATGTAGGTATGGAACTCAAAAAAGAGAAGTCTAGTTACAGAAAGTATTTTAGATTGCTTAAGTGCTTGGGTTGTATTAGATTACTGTTCATGATATTTAGTCCTTTCCCCAATTTTCTTTCTTTCACTTTCCAATCTTACGCGGAAATAAAACGTCCCTGCTTCATTATATGGGGCTTGGCCAAGTGTCTTGCTTTGGTAGAATGTGGGCAGTTGTGATAGTGTGCCAGATCTAATTCTGTCCTTAAGAGACATCAAGTTTCTGTCGGCCCTTTTGCCATGAAAAGAACACGCGTTAGAAGATACTGGTTCCAGGTAGGTTAAGAGACATGTAGAGCAGACCTGAATGAAGCTTAGAACTGATAGAACCAGGCCAGTTTAGATAAGTGATGAGGATGGTAATTGTAGTTCTAAACCACTGGGCTTGGGAATGATTTGGGTTTATAGCATTGTGACAATAACTGGCTTATTCAGTGCTCCTCACTTTATTTTTAAATTAGCACTACATTTTAAAATTAGCACTATCTTCCAGTCCAATCTCCCCAGGACCTCGCATTTATTCCTGCCTTGCTATAATTTCAAATTAAGACTTTTATCATACTTTTCATAATCAGGAATTGACAGAGCTGTGCAGAGAGGTGGAGAGGGACCATTAAATGGTGGTCCCTAGCGTTATCAAATATAAAGAGAATCTAAATGATGAAAAAAAAAACAGAATTTAATATGAGAATCTACTTAGATGGGTTGGAAATATAATGCTCAAGTATTATAAGAAAAGTATGTGCAAATAACTAAGAGATTACAGTGTGACAATTAGACTCAGAATAAGGTGGTATGAAAATGATGGAAGAGAAAGATTGCTGGTAGAGTGGTTCTAAGACTACAGATTCTCTTCTGACTCACTCTGAATTCTCATGTGTTACACACAACCTTAAATGTTTCATTGGCATAACAGTAAAGTAACATATTATTAAATATGATTGTACCCTGCTTTTCTGTGGAAGATATGCTATTATATCTCTCTCTACCTTTAAGTTCTGCAAATTAGTTTGGCTTAAATCCAAAAAAGCACCAATATTTATACATTATTAAATTAAAAAAGCCCTGAAATCGGTGTTAAAAATCATTAATTTTCATTAGTCTCAAAAGAAATATAAACTTCTTGGCTATATTTCCTACAACAAACAAAGCTATTGTAAGAAATTATTTGACAGAATTTATAAAAATAATTGGAAAATAGTAGTCTGAATGAACTCCAGGAGTTGGTGATGGACAGGGAGGCCTGGCGTGCTGCGATTCATGGGGTCGCAAAGAGTCGGACACGACTGAGTGACTGATCTGATCTGATCTGATACCAACTTAGAATTAAATTAGTCCTATGCTTATTACAGAGCAGTTTAAGTAAGTCTTTTTTTTCCTATATAGAAGTCAAGAACACTTAAATTCTGTTACATTTAGAATGCTATACTTGGTATTATGAATATAACAGAAGTACTGTGTTCCTGGCTTAGAAATCATTCTACTTTCAGCTTTGTAGCCCTAACTTGACTGTCTTTTAACTTCTCTATCATGGTTAAAAGCAACAGAAATTTTCCAATTATCCAGGTTTTGACTGCTGTTAAGCTCTTACCCTCTTTCAGGAAGCTAAGTTCAGTTAACTAAAAAGTCCATTGGAATTGTCTTTTCAGTGTTTTTTGAAGATGTTCTTCCCTTTCCTGATATTGTGCTATCTAAAACCTTTAGCACATATTAAAATACTGCAAAGACCACTGAGGTGCTTGTGCATGCTTAAGTATTCAGCAAATATTTATTATGGAGAATGAATGAATGAATGTTTACTCCCCCCCACAAAAAAAAAAACTATGAGTTTCCATCTTTTATGGCATTAATTCATAAATCCTTATTATTGTGATCAAGCAGATCTCTAGGACATGACTTAATTACGTTTCCAATTTCATCTCTTAATATATCAAACACATACATCAATTCCCTCTCATGAGTGAAATTCACTTCACAGGTGTATGGTTTGCTCTCTTAATCAGAAATATCTTCCCTCAATTTCCTATTTGGAAAAATCCTACTTTTCCATCAAGGCCCATTTCAACTCTTCAGCATAGTAGTTAAGAACACAGACTTTGATGCCAGATCACTTTGGAAATTTTTATCCAGTTTCCTATAAAACTAAGCATATGCATACTATGTAGCACAGGAATTCTATTCCTAAAAATTTACCCAAGAGAAATGAAAAGACATGTCAATAAAAATCAGTGTGAAAAATGATTATAGCAAATGTATTCATAATAGTCAAAATTAGAAATAGTCTAAGTATCCATCAATAGGAGTATGGATAATCATTATACACTTATATTCATATAACAGAATACTATTCAGTAATAAAAAGAAATAAACTACTCCAATAACATGGATGAATTTTAAAAGTATTATTCTGAGTGAAAAAAAAGACTTAGTAAAAAGAGTACTATGGTGTGATCTGGACTTCCCAGGTGGCTCTGGGGTAAAGAATCTGCATGCCAGTGCAGGAGACTCAGGAGACAGGGCTTTGATCCCTGGCTCTGGAAGATCCCCTGCAGGTGGAAATGGCAACCTACTCCAGTATTCATGCCTGGACAGTCCCATGGACAGAGAAGCCTGCAGACCCCCGTCCATGGGGTCACAGAGAATTGGACACAGCTGAGCACACATGCACAGTGTGGTTTAATTTATATAAAGTTTTAGAGAAGTAAAAATGAATGTATGTTGGAAAAATAAGAACAACTATGGCTTGGAGGGGTGATGTAGATATTACCTGAAAAGATGTAATTTTCTGGAGTGATGTTTTCTGCAGTGTTTTATGTCTTGGCAAGTGGTTGTGTTACAACTCATCAAATGATATATCTAATTCCAGATAATTTTCTTTTATGTAAGTTTTACCTCAAAAGAACAAAAAAGAACTATAAATGTATATTGAATCCCAATGAATTACATCTATGCTGAAGTGCTTAGGGGAAAAATGTACTGATGTATACAATTTATATTGAAATGTTTCAATAAAATAAGACAGATTTATAGACAAGTAGAATGGTAGAAATATAAATTGATCTGTGATAAAACAACTATAGTAAAATGTTAATGGTTGAATCTAAATGGTGAGTATACGAACATTCACTAGAAGTTTCCTCAGACTTTCTGTATATTTGCAAGTTTTCATAAAAAGTACTGGAAAAAATTTAACTACTAGTTCTAGAAATCATCTTACTCTAATTATTACTCTGCTATTTGCAGGATGGTAATTTTCCAAGTCCCTATTCCAGGTACATTCAGTATTTGGCCTTTTACTGTAAGAAAGAACTGTTTCTTCTTTCATATTATTGCTTTATTCATTATAAGTATGGATTTATGTATTCTTATTCTATTTACTGTTATACTACATGACTGTCATTATTAATTTTCAAGTTTGAAATTCCTCATATTGAACAAGTTGGAAGTCTTTTAAAATACTTATTTCCTTTTTATAGGTCCCTATCTCTTTTTGATCACTTATGACACAACATACTTCCAAGCTCATTTTGTATTTTCTTTGTCTCAGATTTAGTCATTTCAGAAACACTGATTCTTTTGAGTGCAGAATGATATTTAGAAACTGAGACCTTATTTCTAGATGTGTTCGTTGCTACATGTGTCTTTGCTTCTAGGCCCTTTCAGTAGAATTTCATGAATTTAATATATTTAAGTTATATATTTAAAGATGAGTTAATTCTGATACTACCAATTTCACTGCAACATTAGGGTGCTCTCTTTGCATTTTTTGGTCTTCTTTGACTTCCAGCACTGCATATTTGTATCACCTTCCTCCACCAGTGAAGACTCTGCCTCGAAAAAACAATATATTATACACAGCTCAAACCTGCCACATACTAAATATGTATAGTATCTTCAAGGAAGGATTCCTGGGTAGACAATGATGTTGTCAACTACAAATTGGCACTTGCCTGTCAACTACAAATTGGTGGGTGCCTGTCAACTACGAATTGGCATTTGCCTATCAACTGCTAATTGGCACTTGCCAAGAGCATTTGCCAGCGACTGAATAACAACAAGGGCATCTGCCACCCGCCTCTGCTGCTGCAGCTGCTGACCTTCAACACTCCCTGAGGGAATTCAGGGTGTAGAGTGAGGCACTCTGTGCCCCAGGGAAACTGGTAGAATAGGTCTTTAGATAGTTAGGTATTTTCAGAAACTGATTTCAAGATCCCAATCCTTGTGTCTCCTCATATCTAGAAAAGCACTAAATCCCTTCCTGGTGACATCAGCTCCTCGGGACTGGCAAAAAAACTTTGTAAAATGAGTGCTTGATTGCATTGAACTCTCCGTTCACCAAAATCTTCTATATTGACCTTCCATAACTGACTCTTTGGAGCAGTCTCTCAGAGCTGCCCGAGGTGCTGTCTTCCCAGGCTGCAGTCCTCATTTTACCCCATATATAAAACCTCACTCGCAACTCTCATGTTGTGCATCTTTTTGGTCAACAATGTGAACACAGGTAACTATTCCTTTTTGAATCTGACTGCAATTATCAAAGGGAATCTCAAAGAGGGAGTTTCTGAATATGAGTTGAAAACTAAAGAAAGACACTTTAAAAAAACTCAAGAATTTTAACTGGGTATAATGAAGGAAGATACAAATGATACTCTTTTTCTCCTTAAAAATGTTGCATCACCTCAAAATAATAAAGCTATACCCTTCAGAACTTCCTAAACACACACTAATTTGCAGAGCAAGGAGTGAAGTCCTCAATGAACAGGTTTAGAGCTTATCACTTTCATTTTTTTTTTTTTAACACTGTGAAACAGTATAAATGTGAAAACAGCTGGACTGGAAGTTATATAGAAAACAGCAACTTCAGAAAGCAGAAGAGCAACTGGGAAAAATCTCTAACACTGAGGAGCAACACTAAGAAAGAAGCTGAAGACAGCATCACTTTGTAACTAGTGAGATCCTTTTCTTATTCAAAAAAGGGGGGAATATTAATTGGGCATTATGTCAGACTTTATTTTTTTGGGCTCCAAATCTCTGCAGATGGTGACTGCAGCCATGAAATTAAAAGATGCTTACTCCTTGAAAGAAAAGTTATGACCAACCTAGATAGCATATTGAAAAGCAGAGACATTGCTTTGCCAACAAAGGTCATCTAGTCAAGGCTATGGTTTTTCTAGTGGTCATGTATGGATGTGAGAGTTGGACTGTGAAGAAAGCTGAGTGCCGAAGAATTGATGCTTTTGAACTGTGGTGTTGGAGAAGACTCTTGAGAGTCCCTTGGACTGCAAGGAGATCCAACCAGTCCATTCTAAAGGAGATCAGCCCTGGGATTTCTTTGGAAGGAATGATGCTAAAGCTGAAACTCCAGTACTTTGGCCACCTCATGAGAAGAGTTGACTCATTGGAAAAGACTCTGATGCTGGGAGGGATTGGCAGCAGGAGGAAAAGGGGATGACAGAGGATGAGATGGCTGGATGGCATCAGGACTCGATGGACGTGAGTTTGAGTGAACTCCAGGAGATGGTGATGGACAGAGAGGCCTGGTGTGCTGCGATTCATGGGGTCACAAAGAGTCAAACGCAACTGAGCGACTGAACTGAACTGAACTGAATTTAAAAAATGAGAAATAGAAAAACAAAACAGATCAATAAATACAGGAGAATATAACAAAAGTATTAACGCCAAAATTAGCAAGTTAAGAAATTGAAAAAAAAAATCAATAGAATCCGTCAGTGAAAAACAAAGCAAAACACCACCACCAACAAAAAACCAACATATACAGCATAGGTTTGGTTGGGATCAGATGGTGGATGAACAGTAGAACATTAGTAGAGATTGGAAAATGGCAACTGACAGTCTACAGTGGCGAAAAATTTGACAAAACTGTCACATGCCATCATTTAATAAAGAAATATTATGATGAACCTAGGTTCTGGGGGAGGGTTTCTAAAAATAGAATGTTATTGGTATGAGTTTGTTGGTTTAGTTGCATTTTATAAGTTGTCTGCCAAAGAAGAGTTGGGTTAGGAGAGAACTGGCTTATTTTCACAAAGAGATAAAAAAAAAAAAGCTCAGGAATTCCAGAACTTGCAGGGCTTATAGATATAGCACAATAGCACTTTCCCTTCTCTAATTGGTAAATGGAATAACAAAACAAAAAATGTTTTGAGTAACTTCAGTGAAAAAAGTGAGAGAATGATCACCATACCTTTTGTTTTAAACTAGTGCATGCTTAGTTGCTCAGTCATGTCCGATTCTTTGTGGCCCTTTGGACTGTAGCCTGCCAGGCTCCTCTGTCCATGGGATTTTTTAGGTAAGAATACTGGAGAGGGTTGCCATTTTCCTCCTCCAGGGGATCTTCCCGACCCAGGGATGGAACCCAAGTCTCCTGTGTCTCCCACACTGCAGGTGGATTCTGTACCTGCTGAGCCAACTCAGATATAATTAATTTGCCTTTCACCCATCAGATGCTCTAAGTTGAACACAATATCTCTGGAAGAAGAGACCAAAGGCTTAATCCAACAGGTATCTGATAAACTCAAAGTACCTATGATTAAATCTAAAGAGAAAGGTATGTCTTGAAAAGAACTGTGTGTTTGACTATTTATACACAGAGTGTAAGTCTATTGACTATTTATACACAGAGTGAATAAACTGACTATTATACACAGAGTGAAGCAAATAATTTTTAAACTCTTTTGAGAACTATACTTCTAGAAGTACCACCAGTCTGATTTTTCAGGCACCAAAATTTCCATTTCACATGTGACCAGGGATGATACTGAAAAAGGAAACATTAATTGAAGAGCAGGGCACTCAGAAGCCATGGAGCACAAATGGCAAGGACATGCCTTTTAAGGAGGAGGACCATGACCTCTCACTAACATTTCTTCAGTGAGCCCAGGAACACTTTACAAAGCTATCCCAGTGAGATTTCAGAACTTCTCTGGACTACTGACTACTCTGAATGGCAGTGTTTATCATAGTTGTCTTGTTCCTGTTCCACCATCATATATTGGATTTGTGTTGAGTCACACAGGGAAGGCTGGATTACCATTTCCCCTCCTCCACATCTCCAGATCAAGAAGAGCCACACCCGATTTGTTTCAGACAATGAAAAGTAAGTGATGTGACACATGCCACATCTAAACAGAAGTTCTATTTGCAATTGCATTGGCCTCTTGTCTTCCCTTTTTCTAAGAGAACAGGTGTATTCCATATAAGGTTTGCTTCTTCGGGCAAGGTCCTAGAATGAAAAGACATGGAGCAAAACTGAACAGAGTCAAGCAGACTGGAGCAAACTGCAATTGCTGAAGTGTAATGTGAGTGAGAAATAAACACGTGTTGTGTCATTACTGAATGACTAGTTGTGCAGCAGACTCTCTATCACAAACATAGCTAGAAAACAGATTTTAAAGTACTCCATAAATACTGTTTTAGTATGTACAACTCTTGTTTAAAATTTAGTTAAAATAAAGAAGAGTCTCTATTTTTTTTTTCCCTCAAAGTAAATAAAGACAAAGAAGAAAACCTATATAGGAAGATTTTTTTGGAAGCTCTAGGAAATAATGTGAAAGAATTACCTCTAAAAGATAATTGGGCCCAGATGGCTTTACAAGCTGATTCATTTCAACCTTTCAAAGAAGAGATACATTCAAGGAGATATATTCACATTAGTCAACAATTTAGCAAAACATAAAATCTTCCCAATTCATTTTGTAAAATCAGCATAGCCATAATAATAACACCTAACAAAAATATCACACATAGAGAAGGAAACTCATAAAAAATTCAATTTGGATAGGAATGCTATGTGCTGGATTGGCTGTTTTCAATATGATACCACTATTACTTCCACAAAAGGGTGAGCACTGCATTTCTAAGAATCGCCTTCCTTGTACTGATTCTTAAGGTTTGCCAATAGTACAGAGTTAGGTGAAGTCACCACGCTCAGTTCACACAGCCAATACAGTGGCTTCTTTAAATTCTCTGTGAATTTGGGAATCTGCATGTGCTGTACTGCTTGAGATGCAAGTTGTTAGTAGCTACCAACTAAAGCTGTACTTACAGAGTAAATTATAATATTGAAGCAATCTACAAGCTAAAATATAACCATAGTTGTTGAAATCCAAAAGCAAGAAAGAGACATACATAAGAAATCTGTCAATAATGTGGGAAAAGAAAAATCACAAAAAAGCAACAACAATGTATACCTGTGGCGGATTCATTTTGATATTTGGCAAATCTAATACAGTTATGTAAAGTTTAAAAATAAAATAAAATTAAAAAAAAAAAAAAAAAAAAGCAACAACAAAAAAATACATTGCCAACAATATCAAAAGTTGACTCTTTGAAAGTACTAGCAGACAAATGTTTAGAAAAATTGATTAGAAAAAATAAAAGGTTGAAATAAACAATACTAAGGAGAAGTATATATATCTACAAGTATAATCTAGAATTTAAAAGAAAAAAATACTAACAAACTTAACACAACACACTAAAAATTAAAAAAAAAATAAATAAAAGAACAACTTAAAAGAACTAAGTCACCAAAATGTACTCAGTAAGAAATAGGTAACTTAGGAAAGGGATGACACAGAGATGGTAACATAAGTCATTCCTGACTTCATTCACCCTAAGAACAGCTAACATCTATTCAAGAATAAGACACCAATGAGAGAATCCTAGAACAAGAGGCTGAGGCAGAAGTAACCAGTTATAGATGATTACTCACAGAAAATTAAATATTTTAATATCACCATTATTTAAGTCAAAGATGAAAGAAAATGTAGGTGAGTGAAATCATCCAGGGAGAGCATGGAAAGAAAAAAAGATATAAGGACCAAGGACAGAGCCCTAACCATTAACATTTATAAAGAAAAAACAATAAAGAAAATGGATAAGGGGTTGCTAAAAAGAAAACTGTAAGCATTTACTTTTATAAAAGAGAACCACTGATTTCAGCATAGGTGACCTAAGTACTTAACTGTCATCTTGCTAACTCATTTCAGTTGTGTCTAACTCTTTGCAACCCTATGGACTGTAGCCCACCAGGCTCCTCTGTGCATGGGATTCTCCAGGCAAGAATACTGGAGTGGGTTGCCATGCCCTTCTCCAGGGGATCTTCCCGACCCAGGGATCGAACCCATGTCTCTTATGTCTCTTGCACTGGCAGGCGGGCTCTTTACCCCTAGTGTCAGCTGGGAAGCCCTAACTGTCATCTTAATTTAATAGAATTCCAGCACCAATCTAGTCTTCTTGAGTTTTTCTGGCTATGTTTCAATGAGAAAAGCAGTCATTTGTCAAATTTTATAAAACAACAACACTAATAAAAATAAACAAAACTATATATTTGCATATCATATGTATGTATAGATATGTGTATAGACAGAGAGAAAGAGAGGAAGAGATGGGAGAGGAGGAAAGGTAATTTTGTAAGAATATATATCAAATACTTAACAATATTTACTACTTGCCTGTAGAATTGATGGAAAGGAAAAGAAACTTAAACACAGGGCTTTAATTTTTTAACTTCTTACCATTTACGTGTTCATAGTTTTATACTTATTCAATGAGCAGGTATTGTTATTATATTAATAACATAGAATTTAGATTAGATGATGAGATTTGAATAAATCTGTAGTGAGATTTTGAAATGAATCAAAGAAAAAGCAGAAAAGACATGAAATGCAAAATGAATACTATAAAATATTTTGTTTTTAGATCACTACATAGCTGTCAACCCAAATTAATGCCTGGGCACAGTACCTGACATATATGTCAACTGAAGAAAATGTACAACCTAAAATTGTCGGTTATGACCAACCTAGATAGCATATTGAAAAGCAGAGACATTACTTTGCCCACAAAGGTCTGTCTAGTCAAGGCTATGGTTTTTCCAGTGGTCATGTGTGGATGTGAGAGTTGGACTGTGAAGAAAGCTGAGTGCCGAAGAATTGATGCTTTTGAACTGTGGTGTTGGAGAAGACTCTTGAGAGTCCCTTGGACTGCAAGGAGATCCAACCAGTCCATTCTAAAGGAGATCAGCCCTGGGATTTCTTTGAAAGGAATGATGCTAAAGCTGAAACTCCAGTACTTTGGCCACCTCATGCAAAGAGTTGACTCATTGGAAAAGACTCTGATGCTGGGAGGGATTGGAGGCAGGAGGAGAAGGGGACGACAGAGGATGAGATGGCTGGATGGCATCACTGACTCGATGGACGTGAGTCTGAGTGAACTCTGGGAGTTGGTGATGGACAGGGAGGCCTGGCATGCTGCGATTCATGGGGTCACAAAGAGTCAGACACGACTGAGCGCCTGAACTGAACTGACTGACTGATGTTTTTTCAGGGACTTCACAGAGCACTATAGACTGGGAGACAACTTTTCAGATATTGTGAAGAACTGTTTCAAAAGGAAAAAAAGCCAGCATATATAGGAGTTTTTGCTGAAAAAAACATCTTGTAGTCAAACATCAGAAGATTACTGCTAATCACAAAAGACAGACTTCTCAAGTTACTGATTTTTAGTGCTTTTCCATGTATGTGAAAGGGAGCTTCCTGGTGGTTCAGAAGGTAAAGAATCTCCCTGAAATGCAGGGGACCTGGGTTTGATCCCTGGGTAAGGAAGATTCCCTGGAAAAAGGAATGGTCTTTCCAGGAGTCATGTACATGGCCCATAAAGAACTCTGAGTGCCAAAGACTTGATGATTTTGAATTGTGATGCAGGAGAAGACACTTGAGAGTCTCTTGGGACAACAAGGAGATCAAATCTGTCCATCCTAAAGGATAAATCAACCTTGAATATTTATTGGAAGAACTGATGCTGAAGCTGAAACTCCAATACTTTGGCCACCAGATGCAAAGAACTGACTCACTGGAAAAGACCCTAAGGCTGGGAAAGATTGAAGGCAGGAGGAGAAGGGGACAACAGAGGATGAGATGGTTGAACAGCATCACCAACTCAATGGACATGAATTTGAGCAAACTCTGGGAGATAGTGAAGGATGGGAAAGCCTTGTGTGCTGCAGTCCATGGAGCTGCAAAAAGTCAGACAGGACCTATCAACTGAAAAACAACAATGTATAGGAAGACACAAGAGTCCGGGGTCATTGGCATTATTCCTTAGATATGCATCTCAACTATACAGAGCCACTATCCTGATTTTCCTCCATCCTGAATTGCCCCCGGGGGCACCACTGAAGGGCTGCTGCAAAGACTGATGGATCAATGGGATGGTGGACAACATATATTGTTTATTGGATTAGCAGGTGATATTCTCTGTTTTGGGGCTTCCTAGGTGGCATAGAGGTAAAGAATCCATCTGCCAAGCAGGAGATGTGGGTTTGATTCCTGGGTTAGGAAGATCCCCTGGAGAAGCAAATGGTAACCCACACCAATATTCTTGCCTAGAGAATCCCTTGGATTCTGAGGAGCCTGGTGGGCTAGAGTCCATGGGATTGCAAAGAATCAAACACAATGATTGACTGAGCAGTCACACATTCTTTGTTTACTAAAATGGCAGGTGACATTCTTTGTCCATATATATATGTATATATATACTATTTTAGAAGTATAATATTACGTAAAAGAAATTTATGATTAAAAAGTAACTTATGGGACTTCCCTGGAGGTCTAGTGGTTAAGGCTCCATACTTCCACTGATGTGGGATAAATCCCTGCTGGAGGAACTAAGATTCCACATTCCATAGAAAAAAAAAATTTATAAAGTGATAATGTTTTTGGTATTTTCAGGTGTCAGAGTCATTATGGCTTTATCTACAAAATGTAGAAATAGTAGTAATTTGATCCTTGTCTACTGTTTAAGCGATTGTTTAAAAAATTTGATTTGATTGCTTTGGCATTTATGAATTCAGTTAGCCCCTCCTCTCCTCATACAGAGATCAGATAACCTGGTTAATTGCCTTGCTTTTTACCTCTCAGTCCCTCATCAGTCATAAATACTTAGGATCAACAGAATTTTCAATAGGCATTTTGGGATTGTGCAGACTTTTATAAACATTTTGAAACTATAGACTATATATCAAATAACATTTGGTATGGAGGGTAAAGAATAAAATTTTTATTAGGATGAAGAATAGAATTTCCACCAAATGCTAAAGAACCTAGAAAGGTAGAAAAATTCCTCCTCCCCAACAATAGAAGATGGATTAACATAATCTCATGATGTGAATTAATTTCAATATTTTCCTTTGAATTGTTGTTTCCTTTTATAAAGTGAAAATCTTTAATTTGTCAGACTGTCCTTGGGAATGAATGGATGAATCTTGTGAGAACTGCATCCTTTGCACTGTCTTGTGGGACACCATTTACATCCTTAGTTAAGCCATTAAAAGGCTTACTGGTCTGAGTTGCTATTAAGATTCTTCTCTTCAATGGCCCGACGGTGCATGGATCTTTGAATTATAAATAATTCTAAATTATTAAAATTTTAATTAAACAATTAAACAATTGTTCCTATGTTAACTGGCATTGTGTCCTGCCAAAAGGCAGAATTTTGAAAATGAATATACTCTTATGATGTGAAATGATTTCAATATTTTCCTTTAGTATTGAGCTTTTAAAACTTATAAAAATAATCTTTGAATTGTTTTTCTGAACTTGGGAGTTTTTGCATAATATTGTCATTTTGAGATTTGGTTTTAAAAATACTATGGTAGAAAGTTGTGGCAAGTCAAGATTCCTCTCCCCACATATACTCCCCACATGCTTAAGAGAATACTCACTTATTTTCTTTTTCAGACCTTTTATTACTTTTTAAAATGAGAAGTATCATATTAATTGCTTAAAAGTAGGTGTCAAATTCAGAAGGTGATTTGGATACAGGCAGGTATTTATTTACTGTATCTAGCAGATGCCTCCAGACTACGTGAATTTAGACAACCTAACTCTCAGGTTTTTCTTCTGCAGTGTATCTACATCATAAGGTTGGTGTAAGGGTTTAAGAAAATAGACATATTAATTATTCCACACATTCCAAAGGCACATACTCAACATCAAATCAATACTTACCAATATATAAGAATACAGAATGGTGGGCTTCCCTGGTGGTTCAGGGGTAAAGAATCCACCTGCCAATGCAGTGGTGTGAGTTTGACTCCCCAATCTGGGAAGATCCCACATGCCTGGGAGCAAGTTAGCCTGGGCACCACAATTCTTGAGTCTGTGCTCTAGAGCCTGGGAGCCAAAACTCCTGGGCCCACGTGCTGCAGCCACAGAAGTCTGTGTGCCCTAGAGCCTCTGCTCCACAGCAAGAAAAGCCACGGCCATGAGAAGCCCAGGTTCCACAGCTAGAGAGGACCCCCTGCCTGCTGCAGCTAGAGAAAAGCCCTTACAGCAACAAGGACCCAGGACAGCTAGCAATAAATAAGTAAATAAATAGAATGATTAAAAGCACACAGTGTGGCCATAAAAATGAGTCTCCCTTTACCTGTAGGTTGAAATCTTCCATGTTCTGCTCGTCCCCATTTGTGTTCTGCCTCTTCCTCTCACACCAATCCTATGGGGTAGTCATATTCCTACTGTACGATAAGAGAAAGCACTCAGTAACTGTTAGTGAAAAGATATTAGCAATCGAACAGCAAATTTTTGAAGGATTTTGTTGTTAAAACTTTTTTTAATGATACTGTTCACCTCCGTGACTGCAGTTCCCAGGATCTCCTTCTGGAATCTTTACACCCCTGCTCCACTTCTTCTTGCTAAGGTGTCTAACCCTGTAGTAATTCTACATTTTCCTTCTCTTAAAATCTGTACATTCACTAAAGGCTTACATAAATGAATGAAAAAAAAGAAAAAAAAAACACATCAGTTCAGTTCAGTCACTCAGTTGTGTCCCACTCTTTGCGACCCCATGGACTGCAGAATGCCAGGCATCCCTGTCCATCACCAACTCCCAGAGTTTACCCCAACTCATGTCCATTGAGTCGGTAATGGCATCCAACAATCTCATCCTCTGTTGCCTCTTCTCCTCCTGCCTTCAATCTTTCCCAGCATCAGGGTCTTTTCAAATGAGTTGGCTCTTCCATCAGGTGGCTAAAGTATTGGAGTTTCACCTTCAACATCAGTCCTTCCAATGAATATTCAGGACTGATCTCCTTAAGGATGGACTGGTTGGATCTCCTTGCAGTCCAAGGGACTCTCAAGAGTCTTCTCCAACACCACAGTTCAAAAGCATCAATTCTTCAGTGCTCAGCTTTCTTCACAGTCCAACTCTCACATCCATACATGACCACTGGAAAAACCATAGCCTTGACTCGATGGACCTTTATTGGCAAAGTAATGTCTCTGCTTTTTAATATGCTATCTAGGTTGGTCATAACTTTCCTTCCAAGGAGTAAGTGTCTTTTAATTTCATGGCTGCAATCACCATCTGCAGTGATTTTGGAGCCCCCAAAAATAAAGTCTGACACTGTTTCCACTGTTTTCCATCTATTTGCCATGAAGTGATGGGACCAGATGCCATGATCTTAGTTTTCTGAATGTTGAGCTTTAAGCCAAATTTTTCACTCTCCTCTTTCACTTTCATCAAGAGGCTCTTTAGTTCCTCTTCACTTTCTGCCATAAGGGTGGTGTCATCTGCATATCTGAGGTTATTGCTATTTCTCCCAGCAATCTTGATTCCAGCTTCTGCTGCAACCAGCCCAGCATTTCTCATGATGTACTCTGCATGTAAGTTAAATAAGCAGGTTGACAATACACAGCCTTGATGTACTCCTTTTCCTATTTGGAACCATTCTGCTGTTCCATGTCCAGTTCTAACTGTTGCTTCCTGACCTGCATACAGAGTTCTCAGCAGGCAGGTCAGGTGGTCTGGTATTCCCATCTCTTTCAGAATTTTCCACAGTTTATTTTGATCCACCCAGTCAAAGGTTTTGGCATAGTTAATACAGCAGAAATAGATGTCTGTCTGGAACTCTATTGCTTTTTCCATGATCCAGCGGATGTTGGCAATTTGATCTCTGGTCCCTCTGCCTTTTCTAAATCCAGCTTGAACATCTGGAAGTTCATGGTTCATGTACTGTTGAAGTCTGGCTTGGAGAATTTTGAGCCTTACTTTACTAGCATGTGAGATGAGTGCAATTGTGCTGTAGTTTGAGCTTTGTTTGGCATTACCTTTCTTAGGCATTGGAATGAACAGTAAGCTTTTCCAGTCCTGTGGCCACTGCTGAGTTTTCCAAATTTGCTGCCATATTGAGTGCAGCACTTTCACAGCATCATCTTTCAGGATTTGGAATAGCTCAACTGGAATTTCATCACCTCCACTAGCTTTGTTCATAGTGATGCTTCCTAAGGCCCACTTGACTTCACATTCCAGGATGTCTGGCTCTAGGTGAGTGATCACACCATCGTGATTACCTGGGTTGTGAAGATTTTTTTGTACAGTTCTTCTGTGTATTCTTGCCATCTCTTCTTAATATCTTCTGCTTCTGTTAGGTCCATACCATTTCTGTCCTTTATTGAGCCCAGCTTTGCAAGAAATGTTCCCTTGGTATCTGTAATTTTCTCGAAGAATTCTCCCATCTTTCCCATTCTATTGTTTGGGGGGAGGGGGGGGAAAGCCAGCTAGATCTGGGTTTAAATATCTATTCTGCCATTGAACTAACTATGTGACTTTTTGCAATACATTTTTTTTTCCTTTGGGCATCACCTGTGTCTAATTGATAAATTAGGAAAATCACCTCTTTAATTAATTGAGAGGATTAAATAAGCTATTTTAAAGCCCCCCAGTGCTTAGTGGGAAACTCAATACCAACTTTCTCATTGGCTTCAAGACATAAAATTACCAATCATTTTTTTGCATTTGCGATAGGTGTCACACATCAGTGTAAATGTGTCAGGAGGGGAATACTAGTAGGATAAAAAAGGTCTTCCTGGTATTACCATAAACTATCCCTGGAAGCATACAGAAAACTTTGTTTCCCATAGATATGCCTAATCCTGATTATGCAGAACATAGCTCTACTTATTTTCTTAAATTCTTCTCAGTTGTTATTGTTATTATTTGTACTACATTTCAATATATATATATATGATATATATCAACATAAATATTTGCCTGTCACCAACATGTGAAGTAAAAGCAAATTTTGCAAGATGTTTTGTAAGATTTTTATTGTAACTCTTTTTAGCTTTTCCTGTGAGGCATCTATCAGAGTGTTTCTTTATCCATGTCAGAGGAAGAGCATCCAGAAAATCAAATCTAATTTAATTTTTCTTAAAAAAAAAAAAAAAAAGGTAGGTTTGGAAGAGATTGAGAAACAGCTGTCTTGGCTGCATTAAAAGCTGAGGATTAGTAGCAATGTTCTGACTTGAAATTTAGGTCTTGTGATTTCTTTCCAGGAGATTTTTCACTGCATGAGAAACCTGTCTGTAATGGCCTTATTATTTAATTCAGTCTTAATTGGATATAAACCGTTAAAATCTGAGGGATTGTTGGAAGGCCTAAAAGTACACAAAGTTTTCTTTTCTTTTTAATGGTAATATCAATCACCTAGAAGAGGGAAATGTCCTTCTCCAAGACACTAAACCTTTGCAGCATATTTTACGTATATTTTGCATTTCTTTCAAATTTTAAAGTTTCAGGCACCTAAAATTTAATCTCTAGAGTATATGTCCTGCCTAGGGGAAGATTCAGCCATTTTCAAAAGTAGGCTAGGCTTTTGTGCTCAGTGATGTATATTTTAGGAATTCTCCACGTGGCTTCATTAGTATGTCTTCATTGCTAAGAGAGATGATTCAGGCTTCATCTCATAATAAGACCCCTTGGAAACAAACAGGATGCTAAGGAACCTACATACGGTGAACACCGGTTCCCTTAAAAAGCCGTAATTTGGCCAGAATCCCTGAGCGCTATCAAGCCACCGTCTGATGGAGAAGCAAATGCCCAGAGTGTTTTCCTGTGTGAAAGATGTAAATGACCGGCTTGGAGAGAAAGCTAGGGAAAAAGGGTTCTTTGGGTCACTCACTGCTTCCAGTCCGGTCGCCGACATTCGGAGAACATTCAAAGGGTGTGAGGTAGGACCATTTCTATTGTTATCCAGGCTGAAACAAAGGCTGGGTGGTGGTGGGGGGAGGGGGGCGGGCAAGTGGTGCCCATCCTCTCGGTTGCGTGGGTGGGGCAAGGACGGGAGGGATGGCAGGGCGGGATTTGTTTTGTTTTGCTTTGCAGCCGGCTTTCCCCGAGTCCATCCCGCCCCCGCCCGGAGCGCAGCTATAGGACGCGGCGAGGCAGCCGCAGCGGCCTCTGCGTCAGGAGGCGGCGGGGCGGGGAGGTGCGGCGCCCGACCGGGCGACCTGCCTCGTGTCCCCTGGCGCCCGCAGCCTCTCCCTCCCCCGCAGCCTGTCGGCGGCCGCAGCTCGGGCGGGCCGGGCACGTGGGCGCCTCCGTCACACCCTCACTCATACACACACACACACACCCGCGCGCACGCACCCGCGCGCCTGCATCCCGTGCTCTCTCCCTGGCCGACACACAGGCGCTCACGAGTCGCTCCTGGCCCCGGCCCGCAGGACAGCGACCCCCCTCCACCCAGACTCCGGGCCCGCCCTCGGCCAGCAGCGCCTGCTCTCCAGACGGCTCCTCGCGCCCGCGGGTCACAGCCACCTGGCCCAACTCTCTGGCCACTGCTGCTACTGTCGGCACTTGGAAACAGCCCAGAGGCGCCCGGCCAAGGCACCCTGAGGGTGAGGACACGCTCCTACCACTGAGGGCACGGTTTAGGTAGGGTGGGGCTCACCACTAGGCACCCTGTAGCCCGGGACCCGGGAAGCGAGCGGAATTGATGCCTGAATGCTGGGAAGGACTCTGGATGTGTCCGGGGGGTGAGGGGAGGCAGGGAGGCTCCAAAGCCCCTGGAGGGCCAAGCTGGGTTCGGCGGGCCGGCGACCCTTCGGGCTCTGCGTCCTGCACCTGTGCACAGTCAGGGTGGGGAGTGGGGGCTAGGAGCGGCGCGTAACGGGGAAGCACATGGGTCGAAACGTGCCGCCATCCTTCCTTCTTGTGACCGCAGCATCCCCGAGAGACTAGTTGTTACCAAGTCTCATTAGGGCTGGCCGCAGGGTGGGGTCCGACTGGGCCAGTCGGAAAGTTGCGAGGGTCGGACTGGAGCAAGGCGCTTCCAAGGTTCTAGGTGAGTTGGAAGCCGATCCTCGTGCGGGTGGGCGGTGGGGCGGGGAGAGGAGCCAATCTCATTCCTCATTCGCTTTTGGGGGCTTTTGCAACTGCTGAAGGCGACTACCTAAGGCGGGGTGGTTTCACGTGACCCCCGCTCCCTTTTGCCCGAGGCATCCTGCGTTAAATGGTCCCAAAGTGGGGCCTTTCTCCCGCACCAGGCACGCGCGGCTCCCCAAGAAAAGCACACCTTGTGGGTTTCTGCGCCTTCAGGAATTGGAGAGGGTATTGGTGAGGTTGTCGGTGCTGGGATTTAAAGGAGAGGATGGGAGAGATTGGAAACCCAGACCGTTTCTACGTTTCACGAACTCGGCGGGTTTGTACGTGTCCTGGGCAAGAGGACCGTTTTGAGACTTTACGTCGGAACGCGCCTTGTAAATATAAATGGATCAAAAACGTCCGACCTGTCCTGGGGACAGGTGTGACCCACCCGCTCTCAAGAGGCCCCAGAGGCGGGAATCTTTTTCCGTTGAGCTGAGAAGCGGCGTGCGTGGCGCGTTCACAGCGAGCGCGGAACCCGGGCTCGCGCTCTCTGGCGCTGAGCTCTCCCGGATCCACTCTCTCACCTCGGGGAGAAACAGTGGAGTAGGACGAGGGGGGGTCCGCACTCGGCGCGGTGACGTCAGCAGTGTTTGGGTGCTTATGCAAATGAGGCTGCAACCGTTCTCCGCGGACCGGCCGTTTCCCCTCCAGGTCTTAAAGGTACACTCAGGCTCAGGCTGCGCCGTTTGTTTGGTTCACTGCCCAGCAACAGGAGAGGACCGGAGGAGTTGCGTTCTGTGCTACGTTTAGGCTTTTTGTCTCCCAGTTTTTAAAGTAGTCTTATACCTGTCATTGCCTGGTTGTCGTCCCAGAACACAGGGAACAATGTGTTTGCTTTAAGAAATATCATTTTCTGACGAATAACCCAATCGCCTAGTCTCAGTTCTGCAAGAACCACACTCCAGCTTGTCTTCAACGCCTAGTATTGGGTTGGACTTGTAGTAGGTGTTTAATAAATACTTGTTGATGGACTCGAGGGTGTGTGGATTTCTCTTATTAAATATGGAATATTCAACCAGCAAAATAGTCTTTTGTGTGTGTGTGTGAATATGAGTGACTTTTGCTTCTTACATGATCAATGATCCATCTATATTGGTTAGCGTAAAATATATTATCAATATATTACTGAATTCTTTGCCTTTGCCAACAAGTGAAAAGAGCACCGTGCGTTCTTCCCCCCGCCCCCAGAAAGACAGGAATTACGTGTTTTACAAGGAAGACAACCTCATCGTTTGTTGACAAGTTTTCTTTTTCTGATTGCACGTTATATACTTGATTTGAGAATTACTTTGGTGACTCAGATGGTAAAGAATCTGCCTGCAATGCAGGAGACCCGGGTTCAATCCCTGGGTTGGAAGAGCCCTTGGAGAAGGAAATGAAAACACACTCCAGTATTCTTGCCTGGAGGATTCCATGGACAGAGGAACCAGGCGGCTACAGTCGATGGGGTGGCAGTCTAACACGACTGAGCGACTTTCACTTTATATTTAAATATATGTAACTTGATACTGTATTTTAATAGTATTAAGAAAGGTATTTATGTTTTTAGGAAATAAGTGCTATGTCATCCAATAAATAAATCAGAAATACTGTCAGTCTAGTTCAAGTTGCTATAACAAATTACCATAAACTGGATGGCTTATAAATAAAAGAAATTTATTTGTCACAGTTCTAGAGGGTGGTTCAAGATCAAGGTGCATCAGATTCCATGTCCGGTGGGAGCCTGCTTCCTGGTACATAGAGGATGCTTTCTCACTGTGTTCTCACATGGTGGAAGGGGCTAGTTAGTTCTCTAGAGGCTGTTATTAACCCCTAAAGGCTTCACCTCTAACACCATCACATTGAGGTTAGAATTTCAACATATATGGAATGGAGGGAGGACTCAAACATTCAAATAGTAAAGAATTTTTAAATTGGATGACAGCTATTTGAGATAGCAGTAATCAGGTGAGATGCCTTAGTTGTTATTGAAATTTTAAATTAAGTTAAAATAATTAATAAAACCTAAACTTCAAAAGCATTAGTTTACCCAGTGATTACAGTTCAAATTTTACTGGGTACATGTTAGAAAGTAGGCTTCCCCTGTCATAACATAAGACTTTTGTTTGAGATGACAATAAATTTGCATTCCTTTGAACTCTGGGGTTATCATACAGGTAATTAAAAAATCATTGACTTAGAATGATAGACCTGACTTTTGGTGATGAAAAGCACTACAAACTTTCACTTCTTAATTTACTTCTCAACTTCTTTTGAAGAGTTCTTTAACCCCTTTATTACTGTATACATATACATGATGGGCTGTGTTAATATATTCCTATGCAAAGTCGATTTTAAAATAGTTTCTGAGCAGATGGCATTATTAACAAAATCCATAAGCATAGTGCCATGTGTGCAAACATTCAGGGTTACATAGCAGGAATCCTTAGGTTTATTTCCAGTTTTGCCTGTAACTTAAAACAAGTCCTAACTACTCTTGTGGATATAGTGAGTAAATAATTTTTAATAAACAAATTTATCTGCTTATACATTAACTTTGACCAATAATTGTCTCATATTTCTTGCTGAACAGCAAGCCCTAGAGTATGGTACATGGTAGTTTTAAATGCACAGTACCACTTGATATACTGGGCTTTCCAAGTGACTCAGTGGTAAAGAATCCACCTGCCATTGCAGGAGACACAGGAGATGGAGGTTCAGTCCCTGGGTTGGGAAGATCCCCTGGAGGAGGGCATGGCAACCCACTTCAGTATTCTTGCCTGGAAAATCCAGTGCATAGAGGAGCCTGTCAGTCTGAAGTCTGTAAGGTAACAAAGAATTGGACACAACTTAGCGACTGAGCACCCACACAAGCATATAGGGTAGGACTATCCTATATGATAGGATAGAACTGTTTTATAGAACTGTTGATATAGGATAGAACTGTTTTCAATTTTGAAGGTCAGTTTATTTATGTGTGGTTAATGTGCCCTTCGGAGAAGGCAATGGCAACCCACTCCAGTACTCTTGCCTGGAAAATCCCATGGATGGAGGAGCCTGGTAGGCTGCAGTCCAGGGGGTTGCTAAGAGTTGGACACGACTGAGCGACTTCACTTTGACTTTTCACTTTCATGCATTGGAGAAGGAAATGGCAACCCACTCCAGTGTTCTTGCCTGGAGAATCCCAGGGACGGGGGAGCCTGGTGGGCTGCCCTCTGTGCGGTCGCACAGAGTCGGACACGACTGAAGTGACTTAGCAGCAGCAGCAGCAATGTGCCCTTATATCTTTTCACATAAGATTAATTGATGGCCATCTTTGAATAGAATGTTTAACTTGGAAGCTTTTTCACCTATCAGATTGGCAAAGATCAAAAAGATTACTCACTCTACTGAAGAAGACAGAGGGAACCAGGAACTATGATACTTTGCTTTTGGTAGTGCAAATTGAGACAGCTTTTATAAAGGGTAGATTGTCAATTTTTACTAAAATGATAAAAGCATATACCTTTTGATCAAGCAGTTCCACTTCTAGGAATTTATTCTACAGATACATAAATATCAGATACATAAAGTGAGTTGCTTGACTATTTGAAGCAAACTTTTAGAAATAACCTCTATATGACATTCTCATCCCATGAGCTATCATATGATCATTAAACACACACACACAATAAGCTATTGAGAGCAAAAGTTTTAAAAGATCTTTAAAGTGAAAAATCAAGATGCAGAATAATACATATAGTATACAGTAATAGTGATGTAAAAAAAACATGGGTAGATGGGTTAGATGGGTTAGATGGGTAGATGGGTTAGCTACTAAGAAAACACTTAGTAGCTTTTAATGTGCATATTAACTTGATTATATACCAAATATCTGTGGAGGAATTTGGTGACATAGAAAGATGGGGGAGGGGCGCTAGATGTGCTCTGAAAAAAGAGTGGGAAGACATTTTTCACTCTGTGCCTACCATTTTACTGTGTTAAGTCAGTTCAGTTCAGTTCAGTCACTCAGTTGTGTTCAACTCTTGGCCACCCCATGGACTGCAGCTCGCCAGGCTTCCCTGTCCATCACCAACTCCTGGAGCTTGCTCAAACTCCTGTCCATTGAGTCGGTGATGCCATCCAGCCACTCATCCTCTGTCTTCCCCTTCTATGGAGTTCAATCATTCCCAGCATCAGGCTCTTTTCAAATGAGTCGGCTCTTCACATCAGGTGATCAAAGTATTGGAGTTTCAACTTCAGCATCAGTCCTTCCAATGAATATTCAGGACTGATTTCCTTTAAGATGGACTGGCTGGACCTCCTTGCAGTCCAAGGGACTCTCAAGAGTCTTCTCCAACACCACAGTTCAAAAGCATCAATTCTTCGGCGTTCAGCTTTCTTCACAGCCCAACTCTCACATCCATACATGACTACTGGAAAAACCATGGCTTTGACTAGATGGACCTTTGTTGGTAATGTCTCTGCTTTTTAATATGCTGTCTAGGTTGGTCATAACTTTTCTTCCAAGGAGCAAGCATCTTTTAATTTCATGGCTGCAGTCACCATCTGTGGTGATTTTTGAATCCCCACCCCCCCCCAAAAAAAAATAAAGTCTCTCACTGTTTTCCATTATTTCCCCATCTATTTCCCATTAAGTGATGGGACCAGATGCCATGATCTTAGTTTTCTCAAGCCAACTTTTTCATGCTCCTCTTTCACTTTCATCAAAAGGCTCTTTAGTTCTTCGCTTTCTGCCGTAAGTGTGGTGTCATCTGCATATCTGAGGTTGTTGATATTTCTCTCCACAATCTTGATTCCAGCTTGTGCTTCATCCAGTCCAGCATTTCTTATGAGATATGCTACATATAAGTTAAATAAGCAGGGTGACAATATACAGCCTTGATGTACTCCTTTCCCAAATTTGAACCAGTCTGTTGTCTCATGTCTAGTTCTGGTGCTTCTTGACCTGCATACAGATTTCTCAGGAGGCAGGTCAGGTGGTCTGGTATTACCACCTCTTTAAGAATTTTTCAGTTTGTTGTGATCCACAGAGTCGGGCTTTGGCAGTCAATAGGATTATACATTGGAAGTGACAAATAGATTCAAGGGATTAGATCTGATAGAGTGCCTGTAGAAGTATGGACGGAGGTTCGTGACATTGTACAGGAGGCAGTGGTCAAGACCATCCCCAAGAAAAAGAAATGCAAAAAGGCAAATGGTTTACTATGTTACTTATTCTAAATATAGATTTTAAAATATTCTTAAGTGAAGCCAGTAGCAAATAAAAGATACTCTTGGGAAAACAGTTTCTAGGCGTCAGATGCCATCAAATGAGTAAGGTATAAAAGTCAATGGATATTTTGACTCTGATTTTTGTAGTTTCTAAATTTAAAGAAGTTTCCTATATTCAGTATCCTTAGTAATAAAATTGTATTAGGGCAGCACATGGGATTTAATGAATTCACTAAAATTAACCAGTTATATCAGTATAAAAATGCATATTTTAGTGAGTTGACAGATATTTTAAAGGAAAAAATTGAGATGGTTATAGATTCATATGTAGTTGTTAAGAAATAATTATATAAGATAATATATGTTTGTAAGAAATAATACAGAGAGTCCTTGTGTGCCCTTTATACAGTTTTATGCAAGTGTAACATTTTGCAAAACTATACTACAAATCGTAATTAGAATATTGACATTGATAAAGCAGCATGCAGGATAGTTCCATCACTGTAAGGATCCCTCTGTGGCCCTTTCATAAGCACAACCACTTCTTTCCTGTCCCCAATCTCTCCTTAAATTGTGGTAATCACTAATCTATTATTCATGTTTGTTGTCTTGTCTTTTCAAGAATGTTGTGTAAGTAGAATCATATAGTAAGTATGCACCCTTTTGGGATTTGCTTCTTCCATTCAGCATAATTGTAGGTTCATCTAAGCTGTTGTGTGTATTGGTAGTTTTTTTTTTTTTTTTTTTTTTCCTTTTTCTGAGTAGTATTCTATGGTATGGATTTACCAGAGTTTCTTTAATCACTCACTCTTTGAATGATATCTGAGTTGTTGCAGTTTAGGGCTGTTATGAATAAAGCTGCTATAGACAGTTGTTTATAGATTTTATGGAACCTAACTTGGAGAAGACTCTTGAGAGTCCCTTGGACTGCAAGGAGATCCAACCAGTCCATTCTGAAGGAGATCCGCCCTGGGATTTCTTTGGAAGGAATGATGCTAAAGCTGAAACTCCAGTACTTTGGCCACCTCATGCGAAGAGTTGACTCATTGGAAAAGACTCTGATGCTGGGAGGGATTGGGGGCAGGAGGAGAAGGGGACGACAGAGGATGAGATGGCTGGATGGCATCACTGACTCGATGGACGTGAGTCTGAGTGAACTCCGGGAGTTGGTGATGGACAGGAAGGCCTGGTGTGCTGCGATTCATGGGGTCGCAAAGAGTCGGACACGACTGAGCGACTGATCTGATCTGATCTCTGATCTGAACTTTTCCTTTCTGCAGGATAAATGTCCAGGAGGTCAACTGCTGGGTAGTTGCATATGGTAGTTGCATACATTGTTTTCTGGAAAGCTGCACTGTGTTACATTCTCACTCCCCAGGTATGAATGAACCATTTGCTCTGTATCCTTGCAGAATTTGGTTGTCACTCTATTTTACCCATCCCGATCTGTGCAGTGACACTGCGTTGTAGTTTTAGTTACCATTTCCTAATGGTAACTGATAATGACAAACCATATTTCACATGTTCATTTGCCATCCATACATCATATTCAGTGAAATGTCCCTTCATACATCATGTTCAGTGACATGTTCATTGTTCATGTTCATGTCCCTTGTCTGTTTTCTGAATAATTTTTAAATGATGAGTTTTATGAGTTCTTATAGATCCTAAATACTGTTTTTTTTTTTTCCCACTTGGGGTCATGGTTTGCAAATATTTTAGCTTTGCAAAATAAGTCTTTAGCTTATTTTTTATCCAATTAATAGATTCTTTAACTGAGCAGATTAAAAAATTTTGAAGTCCATTTTACTAAAATTTTTGCTTTGATGGAGTCTGCTTTTGATGTCATGTCTAGGAACTCTTTGCTTAGCTCTATACTTCGAACATCTCTGATTTTTTTAAGTTTTATAGTTTGATGTTTTACATTTAACTCCATGATTCACTTTGAGCTAGTTTTTGTATTAGGGTAATTAAAAGTGTCTTTCAAGGCTAATATTTAAATTGTGGTTAAAAGAAAATCACTGCATGGGTTTAAAAACCTAAACCACACCCTTTTTATACAGCTGTAACCCCATCTTGAATAGTTCCTTGGAAAATATTTTAAATTTAGTTAAATATTTTTACTTTCAGTTAAATTCAATGACTATTCAGTTTATCTCCCCCATTTGGCAGTTATCAGTTGCTACATATGCTACATCTGGAAGTTCAGGGTTCACATATTGCTGAAGCCTGGCTTGGAGAATTTTGAGCATTACTTTACTAGCATGTGAGATGAGTACAATTATGCGGTAGTTTGAGCATTCTTTGGCATTGCCTTTCTTTGGGATTGGAATGAAAACTGACCTTTTCCAGTCCTGTGGCCACTGCTAAGTTTTCCAAATTTGCTGGCATATTGAGTGCAGCACTTTCACAGCATCATCTTTCAGGATTTGAAAGAGCTCAACTGGAATTCCATCACCTCCACTAGCTTTTTTCATAGTGATGCTTCCTAAGGCCCACTTGACTTCACATTCCAGGATGTCTGGCTCTAGGTGAGTGATCATACCATCGTGATCATCTGGATCGTGAAGATCTTTTTTGTACAGTTCTTCTGTGTATTCTTGCCACCTCTTCTTAATATCTTCTGCTTCTGTTAGATCCCTACAATTTCTGTCCTTTATCGAGCCCATCTTTGCATGAAATGTTCCCTTGGTATCTCTAATTTTCTTGAAGAGATCTCTAGTCTTTCCCATTCTGTTGTTTTCCTCTATTTCTTTGCATTGATCGCTGAGGAAGGCTTTCTTATCTCTCCTTGCTGTTCTTTGGAACTCTGCATTCAGATGCTTATATCTTTCCTTTTCTCCTTTGCTTTTCACTTCTCTTCTTTTCACAGCTATATGTAAGGCCTCCCCAGACAGCCATTTTGCTTTTTTGCAGTTCTTTTCCATGGGGATGGTTTTGATCCCTGTCTCCTGTACAGTCTCGAACCTCCGTCCATAGTTCATCAGGCACTCTGTCTGTCATATCTAGTCCCTTTAATCTATTTCTCACTTCCACTGTATAATCATAAGGGATTTGATTTAGGTCATGCCTGAATGGTCTAGTGGTTTTCCCTACTTTCTTCAATTTAAGTCTGAATTTGGCAATAAGGAGTTCAGATGTTCAAGCTGGTTTTAGGAAAGGCAGAGGAACCAGAGATTAAAATGCCAACATCCGCTTAATCATCAAAAAAACAAAAAAGTTCCAGAAAAACATCTACTTCTGTTTTATTGACTATGCCAAAGCCTTTGACTGTGTGGATCACCATAAACTGTAGAAAATTCTGAAAGAGATGGGAATACCAGATCACCTGACCTGCCTCTTGAGAAATCTGTATGCAGGTCAGGAAGCAACATTTAGAACTGGACATGGAACAACAGACTGGTTCCAAATAGGTAAAGGAGTGCATCAAGGCTGTATGTTGTCAGCCTGCTTATTTAACTTATATGCAGAATACATCATGAGAAACGCTGGGCTTGAAGAAGCACAAGCTGGAATCAAGATTGCCAGGAGAAATATCAATAACCTCAGATATGCAGATGACACCACCCTTATGGCAGAAAGTAAAGAGGAACTAAAAAGCCTCTTGATGAAAGTTAAAGAGGAGAGTGAAAAAGTTGGCTTAAAGCTCAACATTCAGAAAACTAAGATCATGGCATCTGGTCCCATCACTTCATGGGAAATAGATGGGGAAACAGTGTCAGACTTTATTTTTTTGGACTCCAAAATCACTTCAGATGGTGATTGCAGCCATGAAATTAAAAGACGCCTACTCCTTGGAAGGAAAGTTATGACCAACCTAGATAGCATATTAAAAAGCAGAGACATTACTTTGCCAACAAAGGTCCATCTAGTCAAGGCTATCGTTTTTCCAGTGGTCATGTATGAATGTGAGAGTTGGACTGTGAAGAATGCTGAACACCGAAGAATTGATGCTTTTGAACTGTGGTGTTGGAGAAGACTCTTGAGAGTCCCTTGGACTGTAAGGAGATCCAAGCAGTCCATTCTAAAGGAGATCAGTCCTGGGTGTTCATTGGAAGGACTGATGCTGAGCCTGAAACTCCAGTACTTTGGCCACCTCATGTAAAGAGTTAACTCATTGGGAAAGACCCTAATGCTGGGCGGGATTGTGGGCAGGAGGAGAAGGGGACAATGGAGGATGAGATGGCTGGATGGCATCACCGACTCGATGGACATGAGTTTGGGTAAACTCCTGGAGTTGGTGATGGACAGGGAGGCCTGGTGTGCTGAGATTCATGGGGTCGCAAAGATTTTGACATGACTGAGCAACTGAACTGAACTGAACTGAATATATGCTACATAGCTAACTATCTTTTTTTATTTTTATTTTTTTAAGTAGGTTTTTTAAGTAGCTTTCACCTTCTGTTACCTTCTTGGGATTGTAGTGACTTGAAACAATAATGTTTTATCTTTTCTCATTATTCTCTATGTTTGTTGGGCTCAGCTAGCTGCTTTATCTGTTCTAGTTGATATTAACTGGCAATTTAACTTTGACTAGAATGTCAGAATCTTTGTTCTCCTGCCTGTGGGTTTAGCTCAGATGGCTGTTACAATTGGTGACTGATTGAATTTATCTTTCTCTCTCTCTCCATGTGGGATTTCTAAGAGGGCAGATGGACTTTTTAGTATTGAGTCTGGCTTCCAAGAATTCAAAGCAGAAATTGCCAGGTTTCTTTAGGCCTAGCTTTGTAACTAGCATAGGTTCACTTCTGCATTCTAATGGTCAAAGTAAGTTCAAGCCCAGCCCAGAATTAAAAGAAGGAAATAGACTCCATCTTTTAACAAAATGAGTAACAGGGATAATACAGCATTGGGAGGAATTCTTAATGTTTGTTTTTGTTTTCTGTTATAGGAAATATCTAAGATCATACTTGACATTCTAGGATGATGACAATAAAACATGTTAAATGCTTTCAAATTCATTTTTCCCATAAAGCACGAAAATACAAATATATAAATAAATGTAGTACAATAATATATGCCTATTGTTTTTTTCAGTTGCTAAGTCATGTCCAACTCTTTGCAACCCGTCTTTACAGCATACCAGCTTACCCTGTGCTTCATTATTTCCCAGAGTTCTCTTAGATTCATGTCCATTGAGTCAGTGATGCTATTTAACCATCTCATCCTCTCCTGCCCCTTTCTCCTATTGCCTTCAATCTTTCCCAGCATCAGGGTGTTCCAGTGAGTCAACTCTTTGCATCAGGTGGTCAAATTATTGGGGCTTCAGCTTCAGCATTAGTCCTCCCAGTGAATATTCAGGGTTGATTTCCTTTAGGATTGACTGTGTGAAAGTCGCCCAGTCGTGTCCAACTTTTTACAACCCCATGGACTGTAGCCCGCCAGGCTCCTCTGTCCCTGGGATTCTCCAGGCAAGAATACTGGAGTGGGTTGCCATTTCCTTCTCCAGTTAGGACTGACTGTTTTGTACTATAATAGGCTACTAATAACTCCTAAAAATATGTCTACCTCTTAATTCCTGGTGCTTGTGAATGTTACCGTAACTGGAAAAAGAGTCATTGCAGAAATTATCTTCAGATGAAGAGATTATCCCCAAATGTCTAGATGGGCCCTATATGCCTTGCCATTACAAATGTCTGTATCTGAAAGAAGCAGAAGGAGATTAGACACACACAGAAGAGGAGGAGACACTGTGAGCACGAAGCTGTAATTGGAGTGGTGTGGCTGTGCGTGAAGTGACACAGGCCGCTCCAGAAGTTAGAAGAGACCAGGCACAGACTTCCCCCTAGAGCCTCCTGAGGGAGCGCAGGCCTGCCAACACCTTGATTTTGGTTCACTGAAGCTGATTTTGAATCTCTGGCTTCCAGGAGCTTTGAAAAATTAGATTTCTGTTGTTTCAAGCCACGAAATTTGATTTTGTTAACAGAAGCCTCAGGAAATGAATACAGTGTCTAAATCTGAGGTGTCCTGAATATATTAATAAAAGTTTACATGTTCAAAAGACTTTTGTATATTTTTAAAATGTTTAAAAGACTTTTTGAAACAGTTAAGTAAGATATACGATCTGTGCTTGGTTCATGGAAGTCAACAGAAATACATTTCAGTTTCTAGAAATCACTTTACAATTAACTTTGAAATAATTGCAGGCTCACAGGAAGGTGCAAAGGGGAGTCCTGTGTATCCTTCTCCTGGCCTCCCCACTTTATAATCTGATATAAAAGTAGAGTACAATATCAACACAGCATATTGATACTGGTATAATTCACAGAGCTTGTCCGGATTACACAGCCCTTTTTTTCTATATGTGTGTGTATGTATGTGTAGTTCTTTGCAATTTTATCACATGTATATCCTCATGTAACCCTTATCACCAGGAAGACACTAAATGGTACCATCTTACAAGATTCCCTCGTGCTCTTTTATAGCACACCCACCTGTCCTGCTGCTGCTAGGTCGCTTCAGTCGTGTCCGACTCTGTGCGACCCCATAGACCGCAGCCCACCAGGCTCCCCCGTCCCTGGGATTCTCCAGGCAAGAACACTGCAGTGGGTTGCCATTTCCTTCTCCAATGCATGAAAGTGAAAAGTGAAAGTGAAGTCGCTCAGTCGTGTCCAACTCTTAGGGACCCCATGGACTGCAGCCCACCAGGCTCCTCCATCCATGGGATTTTCCAGGCAAGAGTACTGGAGTGGGGTGCCATTGCCTTCTCCACCCACCTGTCCTTCCCTACCGTAATTCCTAGGAACCCCTGTAGTTCATCTCTGTCATTATTTAATTTTACAAATGCTTTATAAATTGAATCATGAAATATGCATCCTTTTCAGATTGTCTCCCCCCACCATTTTACCCACTCCGGTATTCTTGCCTGGAGAATTGCCAAGGACAGAGGAGCCTGGCAGGCTACAGTCCATGGGGTCACAAAGAGTCGGACATGACTGAGAGAATAATACTTTCACCACACCCCTCATTAAGCATCATTTGCTGGAAGTTCATCCAGGGTTTTGCATGTATCGATAGTTCTTTCCTTTTTATGGCTGATAGTTCATAATGTGGATGTACTCTGGTTTGTTTAACCATGCATCCATTGAAGGACACTGGGGTAGTTTTCCGTTTGGGGCCATTACGATTAAAGTTTTTTATGAACATTTATTTATAAGTTTCTGCTTAAAAATAAATTTTTATTTCTCTGGGATATATGCCTAAGAATACAAAATGGTAGTCACCCTGGTAACGCTATTATTAGTGCTAAAAGAAACCAGCAGCTATTTTTTTAGAGTAGCTATACTATTTTACATTTCTATTCAGTTCATTCAGTCACTCAGTCCTGTCCGACTCTTTGCGACACCATGAATCGCAGCACGCCAGGCCTCCCTGTCCATCACCAACTCCCGGAGTTCACCCAGACTCACGTCCATGGAGTCAGTGGTGCCATCCAGCCATCTCATCCTCTGTCGTCCCCTTCTCCTCCTGCCCCCAATCCCTCCCAGCATCAGAGTCTTTTCCAATGAGTCAACTCTTTGCATGAGGTGGCCAAAGTACTGGAGTTTCAGGTTTAGCATCATTCCTTCCAAAGAAATCTCAGGGCTGATCTCCTTCAGAATGGACTGGTTGGATCTCCTTGCAGTCCAAGGGACTCTCAAGAGTCTTCTCCAACAGCACAGTTCAAAAGCATCAATTCTTCGGCGCTCAAGCAATGTATGATTGATCTAGTTTCTTTACATCCTCACAAATTGTTGGGGTCATCATGTATTTATTTATTTATTTATGCCATTCTGATAGATATGTTATAGCCCACCTTTTTGGGTAAAACATATATTAACAAGTTTAAGTTGTTACTTTGTATTTCACTTGTAAAAATAGTCTCCTCCTTTTGATTGGTCCTGTGATTTTTTTGTCATCTTTTTGTTTAATGCATATCTCAGATGCGAGTACCTTCCTCCTACTTTGGGATTTTTCATATTTTCACTGGAAATATTAATTAGTGTCTACTATAATTTCAAAAGATTTTGTAACAACAGTAGTTAAAAAGTCTTAAAAGAGGGAGCAAGAATTGTGTTGATTGTATAGTGAGTTTTATCTATTTTGAGTTAATTCTACAGTGAAATTTTTAGCAAGACTAATAAATACAAAGGCAGAGAAAATACCTATTACCTATAACAGGGATGCAAATGATATAAGACTACAAATCCTATAGACGTTAAATAATTCTAGGGAATATTTTGAATCACACTGTGCCGCCAATAAATTTGACAATTTAGATAATATAGATTCTTTGAAAAACACAACTAACTGAAACTAAAACAGTGAAAAAAGAAAAGAAACCTAAGTAGCTATATATCAATAAAATAAATTGAATTTTTGATTTCAAATATTGCAAAAAAGAAAACTCCAGGCCTAGATGGTTTTATTGGTGAGTGCTGCAAATGTTTTAGGAAGAAGAAAAACTAATCCTCCATATATTCTCTCAGAAAATAAAAACTCTATTTGAAAACTCTTCTTTAGGGTTCCACAAAAAACAGAGAAGGAAAATATATTGCTTAAGAAAAAAAAAATTTTATAGATCCACTTTCCCATGAATATAGTTGAAAAATATCCTTACCAAAACATTAGCAATTTAATTCAATAATATATTAAAAAGGGTAATAAATCTAGACCAAGTATGGTTTATCCCATAATGAAAGGTGTTAAACCAATCAATATAATACTTTATATGAACAGATTAAGAAGTTAGGTGATTATCTTAATAAAAGCAGGAAATTATATAACAAAAGTCAACAGTTATGCATGATTTGAAAAAAAAAATCACTGAACTATGAATAAAAGAAACTTCTAAACAGTTAAAGGACCCAATTGGAAAAAAAAAAATCCATCATTAACAGTGTACCTAACAGTAAAATACTGAGTACTTCCCCACTAACATCAGGGCATAGATGAAGAAGTCTGCTCTTAACACTTCTGTTCAAAATTGTGGTAGATGTCCTAGCCAGAAAATAAGTCAAGACAAAGAAATTAAGATAAGCAATGAGAGAAAAAACTATCTATTTACCAATGACATGTATATAAAAATCCTAAATGATCTTTAAAAAATAAAAACTTGATTAGCATTATTGCAGGAAAGAAAGGGCTTCCCCGGTGGCTCAGCAGCAAAGAATTTACCTGCAATGCAGGAGCTGCAAGAAATGTGGGTTCCTTCCCTGGGTGGGAAGATTCCCTGGAGGTGGGCATGGCAACCCACTCCAGTATTCTTGCCTAGAGAATCCCATGGACAGAGGAGCCTGGTGGGCTACAGAGTCAGACACTACTGAAGTGAGTTAGCAGCAGCAGCAGCAGGATAGAAACCTTGTATTAAAAAAATCATTTTTTTTTCCTGGATAGAAATTAAAGCAGATACAAATAAATGGAATGCTATACTAGGTTCATAGATTGGAAAGCTCAATTTTTTAACATGTCACTGTTCCCCAAATGGATCTGTAGACTCAGTCAATGTAAACCCATTCAAAATTCCAGCAGACTGTTTTTTGGGATAGAAATTGACAAGCTGATTTCAGAATTTATGTGGAGGGGCAATGAAACAATCTTAAAAAAGGGAAAACATATTTAAAATGGTTAGGGCTGAGAACCACAAATTAAACATTTACTATGTTGATTTTAAAAGGTTTTGAATCTTGTTTTAAGTGTTTAAAATAGATTTTTTTTTCTGAAAAGTTATACATGAAGATATTAAACAATACAAAAACAGGAGAATGAGAAAAATGTAAAGATAAGTCCAATTTAAATACTGTAACATTTCAAACATTTTAATGTATAAGTCTTTACATAGAATAAATAAATGGTAATGACACACCCATTACATTTATAATGGGTGTATTATTTTAATAGGTATATTTATATTTATAATAGGTGATTTAGAAGAGTGTCTAATGAGGTTTTTTGTCTGCGAGATACAGAAACTTATGCTGGCTAAGAAAGAAAAAAAGAAATATTGACAGGGTCACAGGGGCTCAAAGAAACAATGGGGTGCTTGGCAATAAGAAAGGAAAGGGCAAGAATGAGAACAGTTCTGAAAATCAGGAAGCAGGATCCATGACTCCCGTAGTAGTTACAGCCTGGGCATAATGCCTTTGGAATTAAGTGAGATGCCAACTTTTTGATCTCTTTGTTCCTGTCCTCAAGATTCAAAACCCAGGGAAGGGAAATCCAAGTGGATAAATGCAGATTATTTTCCAAGTGATAGCAGTACTTCTGTCTTCCCTATACTCATACCTGCTGTAGCAAATTTACTTTATTGCTCCTTTCATCAAAACCCGGAGTTTATTTATGCTCAAGTCATCCAGACTTAGCTGTGTAACTTGCTTTGGGCAGTGACATCAGCAATTATGACTCAAACAGGCTTTACTCGTGCTTGTGTGCTGAGCCCTTTTGGCTAGAGTTGGAACTCTGAGCTTGTCATGGGAACAGGTTGGCGCTCCACACATTGGAGAGACTGTGTGTAGGAGGACCAAAGTGCGCTGACTTATAGGTTTAGTGGCTCAGTCATGTCTGACTCTTTGTGATGCCATGGACTGTAGCCCGCCAGGCTCCTCTGTCCATGGGATTCTCCAGTCAAGAATGCTGGAGTGAGTTGCGATGCCCTTTTCCAGGGGATCTTCCCAACCCAGGGATCAAACCTAGGTCTCCCACATTGCAGGCGGATTCTTTACCATCTGAGTCACCAGGGAAGCTGGACTTATAGGCTATCTCCTGCCTCCTGCAGAAGGTGATTTCCACCCTCTTAGACCACCCTCCTCCACTTGAGTTGAAAGGTGACTACAGTGCAGAAGTGACCCAAGTCAGGTGAAGCAAAGCAACTGACCATCTTAAGCCTAGCGTAAATTGCTAACCCACAAAATCATGAGCAAATACAGTTTTTGTTTGTTAAGCTATTAAATTTTGAGGTAATTTACTATGCAGAGAGAGAAAACTGTTTTTTTTTTCCCTTAAGAAAAGGGGGTGTAAAAATACCCGAAACATGTTGCGTTTGCTTTGAACTCACATTAGCCTTAATAGAATAAACTTGTAATATAATACAAACATAAGAGGGACTAGAAAACACGGTACTCTCAATGTGTTGGCATTTATCGAAGCTCTTTATTATTAGCTAACTCAGCATTTCAGCCACGGTCATAAAACCATTAGTGATAGAGTTTGGATTTAAACTCAGTCTATTTCTATATCCTAGATGTAAATGTTTGGCACCAATACATGTCTTTTCATACCAGTAAAATTAATTCCTACAAGATCCCATTAAAAGTAGTAAATAAGAAGGATTATATGAAATCATGAAGAGGTGCAGTCATTAATCCACTTTTGGACCATGAATTTCATATTTACATTTTCTTCTTTTCTGGCCATGCCACACAGCATATGGGATCTTAGTTCGCCGACCAGGGATGGAACCGGTGTCCCCTGCATTGGAAGTACAGAATCTTAACCAGTGGACCACCAGTGAAGTCCCTCATATTTAGACAGTATCCTAACTTGCTTTCTGCCATGAAAGATGAAGATGTTTCCAAACCTTTCTTTCTTTCTTTCTCCCATTTACATTCCTGATTTTGTTAGTTAGATTATTTTTGGATTTTAATTTTTATTATATTTATATTTTTCTCCCTATAAAATTCCTATGTTTGAACCTTATTTCCTTGTTTAAATTAATGTTTACTCCTATTATTTAACATGGGTCTCTGTCCTGGTTGGCTAAGCTTCACAATCATGTAGCCTGTTCCTCTCCCTCCTTGTAGGGCTCATCAGATCTCTCATGGATCAGACGATTTGCCTGTGACATTTATAATTGAAATATAAAATACTTGAGTATGAAAACTGAAGAGCAAGTATTTTTTTTCTCTTCACTTTTATAGAAGTGACTGAATATCCTGAGAAGTCTTTTTATTTCTCCTTTCTACTTCTACTTGAAATCCCTAGGAGTCTTTATCTAACTTCTCAGTGTTGACACTTCTGCATTACTTTTTGAAATTATTATTATCTAAACATCTGTTATTTCTTTTATTTTGTGTTTCATTAATTTTGTTTCCTGATATACTACATTTATTTTTTGCTTTTGTTTCCCTCTCAACTATTATCCCTGTACCCTCAACTACACACTCTGTTTCTCTGTAAAACTCATTCATTCTTAGCAACTAATCTCATAATTACTTAGAAAATAATCTTACCTTTGAATAGGGAGGTTTCTATCTTGTCATACTATGTGATAAAAAAGACTTAGTGTCATGAAAATGGAGCATTATATGGAGTGACTTGGAGCACTCTGCATCTTCAATTCAGATTTAATCTCTGAAAGAGTGGTTCTCAGGCTTCCCAAGTGGTGCTAGTGGTAAAGAGCCAATGCAGGAGATTCAAGGGACTTGGGTTCCATCTCTGGGTTGGGAAGATCCCCTGGAGGAGGACATGGGAACCCACTCCAGTAATATTGCCTGGAAATTTCCATGGACAGAGGAGCCTGGCGGGCTACAGTCCATGGGGCTGCAAAGAATCGGACAGGACTGAGCATACACAGTGGTTGTTAAATATTTTCAATAGTAAATATTTCAAGCTTTACAATGTATTCAAAGTGATTCAGCTGTTGTAGCACAAAATTAGCCATAGGAGATACGTAGATTTGTGGGCATGACTATGTGCCAATAAAATTCTCTTTACGAAATCAGACAGTGGGCTGTATTGGACCCACGGGCAGTATTTTTGACCCAATTCTTGACTATCTGTTGCTCCATTGTAGTTAGGAGGCTCTTACCTGGTAATGGTGGCAGCTAATGCAGCTGCTTGGTGCCGACAAAGAGCAGTCCTGACAGCTTGTTGCCCAGGTGGCTCTCACAGGAGTGCATGATGCTAACGTGGTAGAGACTGTGCAGTTACTTGATTCTGATTATCCTACTGCTCATGGGACCTGTAGGATACCACTACTTTATCATTCACTACTTCATGTCCTTCCTGGACATTCCTGTTTTGAAGCAACAGGATACACTTTTGGTGATAATCAATTATATTTTCAAACCTTCATCTATGCCATACTTTTAAGTTCTTCAGGCAAGCATAGAAGTTTTCTCTTTCAAAAAAGTTGGGTCTTAAGATTTTGAAATTTATTTGACTTACAAATTGTTGTCTCATATACTAAGTTTTTATAACTCCACTCAGAAACCCAATTTATATTTTTTGACTATATGCAGCCTCTGTATAAGAAAGGAATGCCTCTGACTCAGTAAATATAGGGCCTTGGGGTGAAAGGCAAAAAAAAAAAAAAAAAAAAAAACTGAAACCAAATGTGTAATCATGCAAAATACTTGTAGTTATTACACAATGTAATTGGCCATACTTTCAGTTCATATAGTTGACAGAGTTAAACATTGAGAATGTGAGACTGGTAAGATTAAGTCATTCTCCAAGGAGACATTATGGCCTATTGAAGAAGAGATATACTTTCCCCCCCAAAAAACCTCACTTGTTATTGTGGAAGTTTCAATGTTAACTGCAACCCCACCCCATATTATCCTATAGTGATCCCCGTCCCATATTATCCTATAGCAGTCCCTAAGAGGAGGAGGTGGGTAAGAAACAGTGAGAAAAGAGAGTATAAATTATTTCGCTTCTGACATTATTAATGTACGATCACTTTTGATTTTGCTTATAATAGAAAAGGAACTGTAAATGCATGCAAATAGATATATAATATTCCTTTTTAAGTTTTAAATTTTATAAACTTTGCCTAAGATTATTGCATTATAAATCTGTATATGTAGTTAAGTATATTTTAGGAATTTAAAATATAAAATTGCATTTAAATTTTGTTTCCGTTAGACACTGATTTTTTTCACAGAAAATATGAACTTTGGGTTATTGTATAGGAATTTTGATATTAAACTTTGCCAAAAGATATACTATGTAAAGCTGGTATGATTATCTGTTGGGCCATTTCCTTCTCCAGGGGATCTTCCTGACCCAGGGATCGAACCCAGGTCTCCTGCATTGCAGGCAGATGCTTTTACCCTCTGAGCCACCAGGGAAGCCCATGTAAAAAACATGCAACAGCGTCTAAATATGTTTTCTTTTTTTTTTTTCCTGCAAAGATGAGAAATATATAGAAGAAATACAATTCTGAGATAACTGATTTGGGGGAGACTCATGAGTAACACTTTTTAAATTTGTTTTCTTTATGAAGAAGAGTTTTAGTATAATAGTACTTTAAACTTCAATACATTCCTTTCCTTTCTATTTTATGGAAAAAAGCAAAAGGAATAACAAATGTTTACTGAGGAAACTAAATTGAGTCATATAACTGTGAGAAGTTACATAACTAAGTAAAAAGGTTAGGACACAACTCCAAACTTGTCAAATTAAAACAAATACCCTTATCCTTGTATCAGTAAAGTTATTATGCCAATGGTTTATCATTAGATGATCCAAAAAATGTAGACAGTTAGACAATTTATGTGTCACAAATCGCACTTTGTTATGTCAGGTTGTCTTCTTCCAGCAAAAATTATTTGGAAACAGCTTTTTTCAGCTTTTCAATGATTATATGTTTTCATTTATTGAACTAATAGTTACTGAACTTCAGAGGGAAATAATGCAAATTAAACAGGCATAATCCCTAACTTCATGAAATTATTTCCTTATTCAAACCTTGTTAGCCTCTTTAAAATAGTTAACTTTAGAAGTTTTTCACTTATTCTAGAGATGTTTCTAAATTATTCAGAATATTTGGGGAATGCTTCTTCTTCAAGAATTTTCTTCACAGTCTTTCTCTTATTATTCACCAAGTCCTAAATTAGTGTTTTTCCTTGAGGTACACCTTTTAATTTTGTAATCAATGAAACACCTCCAAATCTTAAAATGACAAATAGATGATCAAGTTAAAGAATTTTTTTTTTCTATTGGTGACCCAGTACTCTTTTTATTAAGGTTATAAGATAAAGTATGACAGAATTTTTTTGGACTTTTTCAGTGTAAACCTAACAGCAGTTCCATTAAAGAATTCCATTCTTTTTCTATCAGTGAATGGCAGAATTCTTTTGGATATTATTTTTCAAGCTTCCTGATCTAGTTTTGACGAGAAGCTCTCACATTTAGTTACTTTTGAAAACAGATAATTTCACACCGGTCAGAATGGCTACCATCAAAAAGTCTATAAATAAGTTCTGGAGAGGGAGTAGAAAAATGGGAACTTTTATACACTGTTGGTGGGAATTTGTACAGCCACTGTGGAAAACAGTATCAACATTCCTTTAAAAAACTAAAAAAGAGAACTACCATATGATCCAGCAGTTCCACTTGTAGGTATATATTTGGAAAAATGGAAAACTCTACTTCAAAAGGATGCATAAACCCCACTGTTCAATGCAGTACTGTCTACAATAGCTAAGACAGGGAGGCAGCCCATCAGCAGGCAGTTGGCTTATGAAGATGTGGTGTATACACACACACACGGGAATATTACTCAGCTATGCTAATGCTAAGTCACTTCAGTCGTGTCCGACTCTGTGCAACCCCATAGATGGCAGCCCACCAGGCTCCCCCGTCCCTGGGATTCTCCAGACAAGAACACTGGAGTGGGTTGCCATTTCCTTCTCCAATGCATGAAAGTGAAAAGTGAAAGTGAAGTCGCTCAGTCGTGTCCGACTCTTAGCACCCCATGGATTGCAGCCTAACAGGCTCCTCCATCCATGGGATTTTCTAAGCAAGAATACTGGAGTGGGTGCCATTGCCTTCTCCATACTCAGCCATAAAAAGAATAAAATATTGCCATTTGTAGCAAGATGGATGGACCTCGAGAATATTATGTTTAGTGAAGTAAGACAAAGAAAGACAAATACCAAATGATACACTTATATGTGGAATCTGAAAAATAACACAAATGAATACAAAACAGAAACAGGCTCAAAAACATAGAAAACAAACTTATCCGCTACCAAAGGGTGTTCAAGAGAGGAAAGGAGAAATTTCCCTTCTTGCAATGTATCCCTTAACAACTTTTCCCTTAATAGCAAATGAATGAGTAGATGAATATGCTAACAGAAGAAATTCTATATAAGACAAATTTACAGGGATAGCATGCAATTGTTTATGTAATTTTATAAGTGATAAAATTAGAATGTACTTTATTCAGAGAGGGAAGAGAGAATTAAGAAAAGGTTTCAAAATTCTACTTACAAATGAACTGAGTATACATTATGCAATGGGGTATATCTGAGGCTAAAGTAGATTTTTGCAAGAAGGAAGAAGTTAGCTAAAAGAAAATGTGTGTGAAGCTCTTGTGTACTTTACAATTCTTATACTTCTGTGAATATTAAGCTCTGAAAGGTCAAGGACAAGCATATATTTTATACTATGCAGAAAGAGTTTGCATCGCAAAAACTAAGAAGACAAAGTCTTTGGTATTTTAAATATTTTTCCTCATTAAATATTATTTTTTTCAACTTAAAATTTTACAGGTACCTACAGAATATTGAACAAACAGATCCAAGATCCATAAGACTTTATCACCTTGAATAAAGGATTTCTTTGATATCCTCCTCCATCTTTTATTCATATCAACTAACATATTTTTTAAAAGAATTAAGAAGTTTGCCAAAAGGAAAGTAAAAAAAAAAAAATACTACTACCCACACTTTCCAATGCCGAAGAATAGCAAGGTGGTAAAAAGAGAATTAGACGATGAGGTTATTGAGTCTGTCAAAGACCTTCTTTCCAATGAAGACTCAGCTGATGATGCTTTTAAGAAGAGTGAACTAATTGTTGATGTCCCAGAAGAGAAAGACACAGATGTTGTAGAAAGATCTGAAGTCAAAGATGAAAGACCAGCTTGGAACAGCAAGCTACAATACATCCTGGCCCAGGTTGGATTTTCTGTAGGATTAGGGAATGTGTGGCGGTTCCCGTACCTCTGTCAGAAGAACGGGGGCGGTAAGTTTCTGTTTTCTGCCTTTTATGTGTGTTGTTTTTTTGTTTTTTTTTTTTGAGTGATACATTGCTGAGTAAATTGCAGTTGATTATGTCAAATAGCAATCATTGTTGCTGCAGTCTCAGTATTTTAGAAGCTATGAATTCCATTGTAAAACCAGGGAGACGCCTTTGTTGAAAGTGAGTTAAGCTTTGTTTTCAGATTAGGTTTCCATAGGAGCCGATGACTTGCTATGAACACACAAGGATTGCTTGAGGTCATAGTCTCAAATTCTTTCTGTGGATCCTGTTAACATCTCTAAATTACTGCCTTTTCTAACCAGTGTTCCATTCCTTGTTCCTGTCAGTTATTCACTTTAGAGAAAATCCTCAGGTTTCTGATACAAAAGATATTGGTGAACAAGAGAGAGAATGTTCTATCCACAATGTATTAACTCTGAGTTTTAAGTTGTTTCATTCTTGAATGAAACAAAGTTACATATAATTTAGAATGATTATAGTCTTCGGTTGCCAACCAGAACTTTGTAGATCCCAGTAGAAGGAATTTAACCAGATAATTAATATAATACCAGATAGTCTTCATCCGTAGATATCAGCACCCTTAAGATGCTGTAAAGAAATTAACATTTTTGATTTCAAGCAAATTATCTCCATCAGCATATTTAGCTATTTGTATTTGTGCATATAATTGCAAGGGTTATTTAGTGAAAACTGTCTTAAAATCAAGAAAATAAAAACATATACAAAAGAATAGATAGTTCCTATAGGATACAGGCTCAATAGTACACTTGAGTAAAACTGAACATTACCTAACATTTAGTTCAGTTCAGTTCAGTCACTCAGTCCTGTCTGACTCTTTGCGACCCCATGAATCGAAGTACGCCAGGCCTCCCTGTCCATCACCAACTCTGGGAGTTCACTCAGACTCACGTCCATCGAGTCAGTGATGCCATCCAGCCATCTCATCCTCTGTCGTCCCCTTCTCCTCCTGCCCCCAATCCCTCCCAGCATCAGAGTCTTTTCCAATGAGTCAACTCTTCACATGAGGTGGCCAAAGTACTGGAGTTTCAGCTTTAGCATCATTCCTTCCAAAGAAATCCCAGGGCTGATCTCCTTCAGAATGGACTGGTTGGATCTCCTTGCAGTCCAAGGGACTCTCAAGAGTCTTCTCCAACACCACAGTTCAAAAGCATCGATTCTTCGGTGCTCAGCTTTCTTCATAGTCCAACTCTCACATCCATACATGACCACAGGAAAAACCATAGCCTTGACTAGACGAACCTTTGTTGGCAAAGTAATGTCTCTGCTTTTCAATATGCTATCTAGGTTGGTTATAACTTTCCTTCCAAGGAGTAAGCGTCTTTTAATTTCATGGCTGCAGTCACCATCTGCAGTGATTTGGAGCCCAAAAAAATCAAGTCTGACACTATTTCCACTGTTTCTCCATCTATTTCCCATGAAGTGATGGGACTGGATGCCATGATCTTTGTTTTCTGAATGTTAAGCTTTAAGCCAACTTTTTCACTCTCCACTTTCACTTTCATCAAGAGGCTTTTTAGTTCCTCTTCACTTTCTGCCATAAGGGTGGTGTCATCTGCATATCTGAGGTTATTGATATTTCTCCCGGCAATCTTGATTCCAGCTTGTGCTTCTTCCAGTCCAGCGTTTTTCATGATGTACTCTGCATATAAGTTAAATAAGCAGGGTGACAATATACAGCCTTGACGTATTCCTTTTCCTATTTGGATCCAGTCTGTTGTTCCATGTCCAGTTCTAACTGTTGCTTCCTGATCTGCATACAGATTTCTCAAGAGGCAGGTCAGGTGGTCTGGCATTCCCATCTCTTTCAGAATTTTCCACAGTTTATTGTGATCCACACAGTCAAAGGCTTTGGCATAGTCAATAAAGCAGAAATAGATGTTTTTCTGGAACTCTCTTGCTTTTTCCATGATCCAGAGGATGTTGGCAATTTCATCTCTGGTTCCTCTGCCTTTTCTAAAACCAGCTTGAACATTAGGAAGTTCACGGTTCACATATTGCGGAAGCCTGGCTTGGAGAATTTTGAGCATTACTTTACTAGCATGTGAGATCAGTGAACTTGTGTGGTAGTTTGAGCATAGGGTTATTAAATTAAAATAACTTTAATATTTGCTTTACTTTCTTTACTATCTTGACTGTATACTCATATGGAAGCTGTTAAAACAAGTGTGTTTAAATACTAAATGTTTTTTTATGTGGCATTTCAGCACATAAAGGAAAGAATGCCTATTTTGGTATTTGATTCCCGTTTGTGATAGATTTGGTGACAGGACAGAAACATGGTTTTATTTTATTTTTGATTTAATTACCAACCTATAAATCAGTTGAAGTAATAAAACCATTTTCATGGGAAATGGTTTCTTTTAGTCACTAAGATAAAAAGCTAAGGTGTCAGGTGACAAAATACGTTTAATGTCTTGCTTACTTAATTCAACCAGGGGAAGACCAACAGGTTTGAGGAAACGTAGGAGAATCCCGGGGACAGGGAAGCCTGGTGGGCTGCCGTATATGGGGTCGCACAGTCGGACATGACTAAAGTGACTTAGCAGCAGCAGCATGTGTGATGGGCTTCCCAGGTGGCGCTAGTGGTAAAGAACCTGCCTGCCAGTGCAGGAGACGTGAGATGTGGGTTCAATCCCTGGCTTGGGAAGGTCCCTGGAGAAGGAAATGGCAACCTACTCCAGTATTCTTGCTTGAAGAATCCCATGGACAGGAGTCTGGCGGGTTATAGTCCATGGGGTTGCCAAAAGTAGGACATGACTGAAGCAACTTAGCCCAGCACACACAGCCTGTGTGATAAATCTACCTGAGAGGTAAGAATCAATACATGGAGTTGGTGGTACACTACCCATCACTCCACTGAACCTGCAAGCTCCTTAGCTAGTCTTTAATATCACAGATTAATTATTCACCAAATCAGCCACAAGCAGCTAAGTACTACCCTGCTTTATATTTCACAACAAATTATCCCATTTGCAAGATGGGCAGAAGATGAATTCTGATATTCAGACCTTTTGCCTTATGCACTTTATTGACCATACTATTGAGGAAGAGGCTATCTTGGCTGAAAACTCAGGTTTCTTTCTGTTTGATACAGTATTAGTCTTGGTGGAAAACTCTAAAGGATTTCATAGTTAGTTATCAGTTAGCAAAAATGGCTCTTGCTCCTTACTTTTATATGTAAAGAAAATCAAGATGCCCTTCCAAGAATTGTCCCCTGTCTTCTAATTACAAGTGCTAGAGAGTGATATTATAAAACACCAATGGACTTCATCATTTTGAGATGGCTGTTGGAGGTTAAAAGGTGGTACTATGCATGCAGTATAGCTTTGAGCATCTAGGTATTTGTCTAACAGTCTCAACTTGCGTAAATCGTATTCATCATTTGAGGTACTGTATGAATAACACAATAAAAAGTAATAGACCAATATAAGTTGATCTGTCTGGAGATATTACTTAAAGCACAATGATTAAGCTTGAGAGTGAAAGGGAGGATGTTAGTTGCTCAGTCATGTCCGACTCTTTGCCACCCAGTGGACTATAGCCTGCCAGGCTCCTCTGTCCAAATGATTTCCCAGGCAAGAATTCTGAAGTGGGTAGCCATTCCCTTCTCCAGAGTATCTTCCTGACCCAGGGATCAGACCCAGCTCTCCCACATTGTAGGCAGATTCTTTACCATCTGAGTGACCAGGGTAGCTCTGATTAAGTTTAGTAAGTGTTATAATATAGAAACTACCAGCTCAGGTTTTGAAGCCAATTTGACTATGAAGCCTGGCTCTTTCCCTCACTATACAGGTGATCTTTCACAAGTTAACTTACTATTTCTGGCTTCATTTCCACACCTGTAAAATGAGGGTAATAATTGTGCTTGCTGCTGCTGCTGCTAAGTCGCTTCAGTCGTTATCTGACTCTGTGCAACCCCATAGACGGCAGCCTACCAGGCTCCCCCATCCGTGGGATTCTCCAGGCAAGAACATTGGAGTGGGTTGCCATTTCCTTCTCCAATGCATGAAAGTGAAAAGTGAAAGTGAAGTCGCTCAGTCCTGTCCAACCCTTAGCGACCCCATGGACTGCAGTCTTCCAGGCTCCTCCGTCCATGGGATTTTCCAGGCAAGAGTACTGGAGTGGGGTGCCATTCCCTTCTCCAATAATTGTGCTTACCACGCTGGATTCTTATAAGGAATAAATTAGTGACTACATGTAACATGGATAGAAGTGTGCCCGGCAAGTAGTAAATGCTCAGTTGTATTTTAACTAGGACTATTTTAATTTCCAGGACTGTAGAGTAATTTGAGTCAGAAGAAATGGCTAGGTATCTACTAACATGTCATGTGCACATACCTGAGAAAATGTTCCCAATGAGTCCAGTCTTCATTCATTCTCTTTTTTTTCTTCTAGTCATTCACACATACATAAACCTATTCACACACCAGGATTTCATGCAGGTGTTAAAGTGCATTTTCAGTCCTTCAGGAAACATTCTCAGGTCATTAGTGCCTGAATGCTGTTAGTCATCTTAGGGTTTGAATTTTGATAATTCTGTTTTATAATCTCACGCATCGATGCTTTACATTACATACTCCTTTGTAGAATCAACTCATGTCTCAAAGTCTGAAAATCACCTGTAAGAGAGTAGAGATTTTCTACCAACTACCATATTAAAGGAAATTCTTATACATGGAAATTATTTAAGAGGTGTATAGACACTGAGATAAATGACTTGAAAAAAAATCATTAATATTTACTTCTTCAACAGAAAAGGTACCAGAACAATTTGAACAGATTCCAAAATCTATTCAATACCATTATTCATTTTCTTTTTAATGAGAGAAATATAATGAATGGCCTCATCTTTAAAAAGGGCATTAATCACCACTTGGTAGTATCTGGTTGGAAAAAACTCCAGATATGAAATTTGAATTTAGCACGTCCATTTTAAAGATTATCTAATGAATAATTTGCATATGTATTCTCATTTAGATATGAGTACAGGTTTCTTAATAGACTTTATCAATAATAGAGTCTAATATTAACATTGTCAATTGATTGAGTACATTTTTAAGTCACTGGGCATATGTCTTAAGTTGAGATTTAGCTGTAAAATAATATGTATATATATTTAAGTATGAAGACTTTACTATGAAAAAATAGCACATATTTTTTATAATAGCTATTATCTTTTTTTTTTAAATTAGTGTTCAGTCAGTTCAGTTCAGTTGCTCAGTTGTGTCCGACTCTTTGCGACCCCATGAGTCACAGCATCCCAGGCCTCCCTGTCCATCACCAACTCCAGGAGTTTACTTAAACTAATGTCCATCGAGTGGGTGATGCCATCCAACCATCTCATCCTCTGTCGTCCCCTTCTCCTCCTGTCCCCAATCCCTCCCAGCATCAGGGTCTTTTCCAGTGAGTCAGCTCTTCGCATGAGGTGGCCAAAGTATTGGAGTTTCAGCTTTAGCATCAGTTCTTTAAATGAACAACCAGGACTGATCTCCCTTAGAATGGACTGGTTGGATCTCCTTGCAGTCCAAGGGACTCTCAAGTGTCTTCTCCAACACCACAGTTCAAAAGCATCAATTCTTTGGCACTCAGCTTTCTTTATAGTCCAACTCTCACATCCATACATGACCACTGGAAAAACCATAGCCTTGACTAAACAGACCTTTGTTGGCAAAGTAATGTCTCTGCTTTTTAATATGCTATCTAGGTTGGTCATAACTTTCCTTCCAAGGGGCAAGTGTCTTTTAATTTCATGGCTGCAATCACCATCTGCAGTGATTTTGTTGTTACCTACCCCTTAACAGAGTTTTGGAAAACCAAAAATTACTTATTTCCCGAGGTGAACTTTTTTCTATAACATATATATGGGAAAAAATACCATTTGTCTGTGGTAGATGTTCTTTTTCTTCTCTTTCAGTCTAAGCAGGCATTTCTTCTTCCTGTTGTTACTTAGGGAAAAAGTCAGTTTAGTGTCATATCATCTCATTCATTTTGATTTATCAGATTTGAAATGCATGATTTAGATGAGTTTGAGTAAAATTTAATAAATGACTTCATTAACATTTTGTGAATAAGACTTCCAGGAGCCTTTGAAACCTATTTGAGAAAATATTTTAAGGAATCAGTTATTTTTACAAAAAGTAAAGTTGTTTTGTCTTTTCAATAAAATGAAACTAAAGCTATTCATTGATATCCTTACTTTTTTTCATAATTATTTTTTATCAGAAACTATTGGTAGCAGTCAAATTCAGGTTTCTGATACCAGAAAGCTTGAAGTAATGAAATTGCATTTTCTCTAAAGTCTTTTATAATTATACGTATGGAAGTTTAAATGTCATCTTTCATGAGATAATCAGAATTAGTGTATTCTCTACTGTGGCTGTTGAAAATATAATCTATTTTATTTGTTCTTCTCTCTATAGGTGCCTATCTTTTGCCATATTTAATACTACTACTGGTAATAGGTATTCCCCTTTTCTTCCTGGAACTTTCTGTGGGTCAAAGAATTCGGCGAGGAAGCATTGGTGTGTGGAATTACATAAGCCCTCAACTGGGAGGGATTGGATTTGCAAGTTGTGTTGTAAGTTTCCTGGTATGGTATATGCCATATGATTTTTTACAGGGTTTGTAATTATATAGTCTGAAGTTAAAAGCAACCTTGGAGTGTGTATTTCTCTACTCAACTCTTTAATCATGTGTTAAAAAAACCACTCCTGGAGCTTGCACTAATACCCAAAATATGCTGTAATGTGAATGTAGTACAGTCTTGTTAATGCATTTTCTTAAGGCCTATGAGAGTCATCATTTTAGAAAAGACAATGTGTCTCAAATAAAAATTTAAAACGTTTTTTTTTAAGTATTAAGTGGGCTTTGATGCATCTCATCTCATTGTTTCAAAGGTAGGGGCAGGAGAATTTTAATGTAATCACACTATTTTGTTTTGCAGGTATGCTTTTTTGTGGCTCTCTACTACAATGTCATCATTGGCTGGAGTCTGTTTTATTTTTCTCAATCTTTTCAGCAGCCTCTGCCTTGGGATCAATGTCCTTTGGTGAAAAATGCTTCACACACTTGTAAGATATCTACAATGTAGAGTTTTTGTATCTAAAGATCATAAAGTTAGTAAAGCCGGGAGCTTTCAAGATATTTTTTCTAAAATCTTTTGAAGTGATTATAACAAACTTTCTTGAAATACTCAGAAAGATAGATGTTTGGCATCATTTATTTAGCTCTTTATTTTATTGTGTTATTTTATGTTATTTTATTGTGCCCCAGGATGTTAGGATAAAAAATTATCAGCCTTCAGTTACAAACTTAGACAATATTTTATTTTGTTCGTCTTTATTGATGTCTTACATTTGCATTAAAATAAACAAGAGGAGAAAAAGAATAATTTAGATTGAAGAAATTGTTTTTATGTCTTGGGTTCTGTTGTTCTATGTTTTTCTTATCTCTTAATTTTATATCCTAGAATATAAAGAATAATTCTGTAGCACTGTCTGGTAGATATAGAATGTAACATACATATGTAGTCTAAAATGTCCTTAGTAGCCATATTTACAAAAAGTAAAAAGGGACAGTTGAGATATTTTATTTAGTCCAATATAGCTAATATATTAATATTCTAACATAAATTTAATGTAAAATAGTAATGTAATCATTTACATTGCTTTTCTCATACTAAATCTCCAAAAACCCCTTTGTATTTTATGTTTACAGCACAAGTCACTTGAGACTAGCTCCATTTCTAAGGTCACATATGTGAAGCAGCTAGCATTTTTGATGGCTCTGCCCCCAGGAAGTCAATCAGATAATTTTGGGGGCCAAAGGGGCTATAAAATTGATATGTTTTAATCACCTTGATAAAAGCTGGTGCTTTCATGCTCAGTCTTGTCTGACTGTCTGTGACACTTTGGACTATATAGCCCTCCAGGCTCCTCTGGGATCTTCCAGGGATCTTCCATGGGATCTTCCAGGCAAGAATACTGGAATGGGTTGCCATTTCCTCCTCCAGGGGATCTAACCAGGGGAACCCCATCTCCTGTGTCTCCTGCATTGCAGGCAGATTCTTTACTTGCTGAACCATCAGGAAAGCCCCTGATAAAAGCCTCACACATTCCTATTTTAGAAATGTGTAACAAGATAATCATCAAAGAGGATTTGTGTTTGTTGATTTTTTTTTTCATATTTTTGCACAGGAGATTTCATTTGAATTTAAATGCTTCTGTAGAATAGTAGTACTTTTCTAGGAAATGTTAAGAATTGATTTACAGGCTTACTGGGGGAAAAAATAGCCTCGTTACTCTTTCTTGTCTGAAATGATTGTATTACCTTTCTTTCTACAGTTGTAGAGCCAGAATGTGAAAAAAGTTCCGCCACTACCTATTATTGGTACAGAGAAGCACTGAATATTTCCAGTTCCATTTCTGAAAGTGGTGGCTTAAACTGGAAGATGACCATCTGCTTGCTAGCTGCCTGGGTTGTGGTGTGCTTGGCTATGATCAAAGGCATTCAGTCTTCTGGAAAAGTTAGTATGTCAGAGCCCCTCCTGCTTCTGCTAAACATCTAATCGCCATTCCTGGGAACTATTCCCACCCCCGGCCCCTCTCAACCCCATATAAATAAATCTGTCTGAGCAAGCTGCAAGTAACACTTCAATCTAGGCAGTTAATTAAAGACTGGTAAAAAGTGGTATTTTTTTAAAAAATGTGTTTAGACCAAGGAAAGGACACAAATAAAGATGTAAGTTTTTTATAATGAAATCTAAAGTTGTTTATAATCTTTCCCTCTTCTATCAAGATCTGTTTTGAACTTTTTTGTCAACACTTAACAGTCCTTTCGTTTTGCTGGTATTCAGCTGAACCTAATGTTTTAGTTGTCTGATTAGTTCCAATCATGGAAATTGGGAAATGTAGTAGAATAAAGAACTTGTTTATGTTATTTGTGTTATATCATTTCTTTCTCTGCTCTAGGTGCTCTAGGGAATAGTTGCTTATAAGGTTTTAAAAGTCCATTGTGGAGTGTTTCTTAAATATCTGAACATTAGGTAGTTATAATAATCTCAACAAGAAACTTAGAGTAATATAAAAGACTAAAGGGCGTGTGGCCAGGGCAAATGGAAAATTTTATGAGACTGTGGTTGAGAAAGACATTAAGTGAGTTCTAGATACCCTAGGAAGTCAATCAGATAATTTTTTTAAAAGGATGTATTAGGAAAGTAATTGTTATTCACTATTTTGCTTTCATAGTACATTCTCCCCTCCCCATTGCCATTGTTTTAAAGCTCTCTATTTCTTTTGTCTGGATCACAGCAGGAGTTAATTTTGGTTCTTCTCTCTGCCCTGTAGCAGTCCATCTCTGTTGTTTTTTCTTTCCCAAGTATAGGTCTGATCATGTATCTTTCCAGGTTAATATATTGCCACTTACCATCATATACTGACTAATAAGAGGAGGAATAATTGTATTAATATAGCACCAGTAGTAAAAGCAGCAGCAGCAGTGGTAATAGTGGTAATAAATGACTATGAAGATGATTCTGACAATGATCAGAGCAAGAACAATAACAGAAGCCAATATTTATTACATGTTTACTTTGTACTAGGCACTATGAAAAGTGCTTCATATACTTTATCCCATTTAAATCTGAAAAAAAAAAAACCAAAAAACCAAAACAAAAACCTCTAAGGAGTAATTGCTACTCTCAGACCTGCTTTACAGATAAAAAGCAAGTTTGTGGAAACAGGTAACTAGCCCAAAGAATAATGGTTAGTAAATGTTGGTACCTGGAGTCAAACCTAGCTCTATCTGAAGCTAATGCCCACGTTATTGAATTGCAATGCTGTACCCTCTCTCGCTGTGACAGCTTTCCCCCACTAAATAATGAACTCTTTCAGGCAAAGTCTGTCTACTTCATCTTTGCTTCTTGTTGGTTCATATTTAATTAGAAGTGTTTGACAGTTTTTACAGCTTGTAAATCACAGTTGATTTTACATTTCGCTTCCTAATGGAACTTCTTTACCATTTTCCTTTGCAGAAATGAATATGGTAGATAACACGCCTGAGTATTTTTTGGTCTTTTATAAATGTTAGTGTATTCTGTGATTAAATAAGTTCAATTAGTTGGTTCCACTTGATGTGTCTTCTATAATGTCACAGCCCCAATATAGTCAGGTTTTAAATAAAGGAATAGATTCCTAAGCCAAATCTAACCACATTTATAGGCTTCCTAAGATAATATCATTTGATAGAATAAAAACCAACTGTGGCGAGCCAGGGAAGACCAAAGATCCCTCTGCTCAAGTCTTAATACCACATTTTATTTTTTCTTTGTCTGAGTATGTGTCTTATCATTTAAAGAAAATACTCATACTTTGTTATCACATATTTGGGATGTTTTTCTTATGTAAAATAACTTTTCTAGAAAATCTAATACAATTTGTAGACTATATGTGATTTATTATTTCAATGAGAAGGCTTAGGGAGAGGCTAGCTTCCCAGGAGATTTTGAAGAAAAAATTTAGTAGGCACAGATAAGAGAGAAACTATAAGTAATATGAACAAAGTTATGAAAGTCTAAATGTATATTTGCTCATTCTGAACCAATGAGCTGAATACAATAAGAAACTTATTAGGAATATATGTAAAGCTCTATTTGTCTGCCAAACAAAAAAGTCTCTGAATAAACACACCGATGCAGTATAGAGAAATATGGTTTAAGGATAATGAAGTTTAAGGTTAGTATGTGGGAAAAAAAACAACTAAGAGTATTTAGCAGCTAAAAGTCTTCGCCAACACACACACACACACACAAACAGAATGCTAATTTCAAACTGCATGAATTAAGACAGGAATGTGACAGTCTCATTCTCCTTTAGGTCAGGTAAGCACAAGTCAATTGAATTACACCTGTAATACTGGATTTTTACCAAAATCCTTATTTTCTCCTTGGTTACGGAGGAGAGTTATCTTAGCTTCTTAATCACAATCTTCAAGTAGTTGAAGAAAAAGGAATAAGCCTTACTCATCCCATGTAGTCACATGGTCAAATCCTGGGGATTCTGGAGAGTGGTGGGGTGGTGGGGACTCTTCACCGAAAGGAAGATCTTTGGGGAACAAGCCTGCTAACAATGAAATTAGTTGTCTGCAGCGGTAGACACTCACTAGCGGAGGTGGTCCAGTGGACATTGTATGGCTGCATGTCCTTTGTTGGATCCTCTGTGAGGGGGATGCCTGCCTCCAGGGAGATGGATAGACATGAGAAGCTCCAGGCTTTCTTTATCTTTACAGGTAATGTCTTCTACTGGTACTGCTTTGCTATCAGTACTACTAATGTACCAAGTAAACACTCTGCATACATTAGCTTGTTTAATCTTTCTATCAGCCAGATGATTTACATGTTCATATCCCCATTTGACTACAAAGTTAAGCTTAGGAAGAATAAATAGAATTAAACAACTGGTAAGTAGCAGAGCTAGAACTGGGCTATGAAGTCCTCAGAAAGGATGACTGTCTGAAGGTGTGTTAAAACATTTTAATATAAAAAAAGAAAAATAACTAAATGATTTAATATGTTTACTGTTTTTCCATAGTTGAGTAGAACGAAAGTATTTTCATGTAACATTTTGATTTGTAAACTTATCTCTTTTATTGAATGTCCTTGCTGTGAAAGGCAGTTCAGTTTTGGAATTCTCCAGGCCAGAATACTGGAGTGGGTAGCCTTTCCCTTCTCCAGGGGATCTTTCCAACCTAGGGATCAAACCCAGGTCTCCCACATTGCAGGCGGATTCTTTACTAGCTGAGCCACAGCTAGTCGGAAGCACTTTTAAGGCCCAGGGAGTGTTAAAACCAGCCAAAGAAACATATTTCATTGTTTTAGTTCCCAGTTCTTAAGAAAAATACTTGAGTCATTCATGTACTCACTGAACTCATGTTTATTGAGCACTATTATTTGCTGGGCACTGATCTAACTCTGGAAGTGCAGCGGCGAACAAGGCAGAAAAATTTCTGTCCTCATGGAATGTCCATCCTAGTGGAAGAGGCAGGCAAGAAATCATAAAATATTAACAGGTAACAATGCAAAAAATGAGAAAGTGCTGGAGGGGTAGCGTTTTACATATAGTCAATTAGATAGAATTTAAACTATTGTTAATAATATTATGCAACTGGCAATTTTAGTATTCTGAGACTCATTAAATGAGAAGAATTTGTGTTTAAAAACACAAAATGGATACCTCTGTAAAATACTGACGTAAGACGCATCTTTAAATCTCAGAATTAATAAGTAAATACTTAATAAGTAAATATTCTAATAAGTAAATGTTCAATAAGTAAATATTAATAAGTAAATAATAAGTAATAAGTAAATATTTAATAAGTAAATATTACATAAGTAAATATTTAATAAAAGTAAATATAAGTAAATATTCAATAAGTAAATATTTTAATAAGTAAAGCTTTCATTTAATAAATAATAATTTGATAGTAAATAATTTAATAAGTAAATATTTAATAAGTAAATATTTTGTTCTTTTACCTGCTCACAGAAGAAGAAAATTCAGGTGTGACCTACCTAATACTGCTTAAATGTTTTCATGTTTAAAATCTTGACTGTCACTTTTCTTTATGTTATATCCAACACGAAAGCTTCATGTTCGTTTTTGGACGAAACTAAGCTAGAATCTTATCACTGAAGCCAGATGAGTGTCTTTAAGAACTCAAATACTTGCTGAATTAATAAATGAAGCTTGAATTGTCTGACCATATAATTAGTACATCATTTTTTTAAGTACTATAGAATAAAGGTGAGGGTTTTCTTTTTTTTAGAGAATGTGTACAGAAAGGAAAATTTCCTATGAATTGGCTCTTAATGTACAATATTTTTGAGTATCAAAGAATGTGCAAAGGATAATAGGCCACCCCACCTTTATTCACATAGTACCTATAACTGAATGGTGAGACAGATAATTACAGCAGAATACATGCAGTAAAGAGCTGCAAATAATCAGTGCATGATAGCATAGAGGCCGCCACTGAAAGTAACAGGATTTGGGGGAGCGCTTCACAGAGGAGGTAGATTTGGGGCTAGAGTTTGATGGTTGAAGAAGAGTTCACCAGCAAGTTCAGAGAGAAGACACCAGAGGCATGGAAAACAGCAAGTGCAAAACTCAGTAACCCTGTGTGACTTTTACATACAGTTTGTGTAGCCTGTGGGAGGTGAGGCTTGAAAGGTTAAGTTGACTGCAGGTATTAAAGTATTTACGGACACTGGGAAAATGACTGGCTGTAACTTAACAGTGTGAAGTATTTGAGGGTTTTTTAGCAGTTCATTAACACCATCAGATCTTTAGAAAGATCATTCTGGTAGTAGTGTGGGTGATGAATTTCTGAGATGGAGAGGAGAGCTGCAGGGAAAATCTAGAGACAAAATGAGCAGGAAGCTGATAGTGAAGTGACACGTCATTGAGGATGAAAGCAAAGGGGCTTGCATGAAATTTGGGGTCTGTTTGGAATCAGTTGGTTATGGGATGTGGAAAAAGAACCATATTCTGGTGATTTAGAGTTGTTTAGCGTGGGCAAATACAGCTCCAGGAAGAATCATTGACTTTATTAGCTTCTAATTTGAAATTATGTTAAAAATATACCGAGGTATATCATATCAATTGGAAAAAAAATAATTACCAAACTATCCAGATTATTGCAGTGTGCAGCCTTCATTTTCACTTGTAAAATAAATGGGTTAATAGAAGTCCTTGTCACTTTGTTGTTTAGTCACTTATTCAGGTCTGACTCTTTTGTGACCCCATGCAGCCCACCAGACTCCTCTGTCCATGGTATTTCCCAGGCAAGAATACTGGAGTGGGTTCCCAAAGGCACCAAATTTGAGTTCTGTTAAAAAAAAAAAAAAAAAGATAAACTATTGTGCAGAACTTAATCCACCCTTTTAATTAGCTTCAAAATTTGAAAGAAAAATCATAAAAGGAATAGCTGCAATTCAAGTGAGACCAAGGCTACTTGAATAGATATTGTAGACCCGCAAAGTTAAAGGATGCTAAAAGTAGGCAGAAAGAATGAAAAGCAGTCCATCTGAAAGCATTCTGATTTTTAGAAAACAAGAAACGTGGATAAATGGATGCAATTTAAAATTTAGACCATTTGAATTGATTGAAAAATTATATTTCTTTATAATTAAGTTAGAATATAATTACTTTTAGAGAAATATAGGTTCCTAATTATGCAGAGATTTTATTTGTAATATTTTTAATAATATTGAAATACAGTTACAAAGTATACAGAATAGAAGTTCAAATTATTGTGCTGACTTCTCTGTTGTCTGTCTACAATTATTATAGGATTCAGTATCTCTGACCTGCCTGAGTTATCCTCTGCTATGGCAGTTTTTCAGTTTTTTCCTCCATTCTTCTCACCTTCCCTCTATTCCTTCCCCCACAGATACATATCATATACCTAATATGTGTTAACCATTCTGTTAGATGTTTGGAATTTGGTAGTGAGCAAGAGAGAAAAGGCCCTTGCATTCACAGAGCTTATATTTCAGTAAGGGAGACTGAAAATTAACAAGTAAACACAGATGACAATTTCCTCAGTGTTAAGTGCTGTCAAACCAAATCAAAATAATATCATTGAAGGTTCATGGGACATAGGGAAGGGCATTTGGGGGCCTATTGGATGGGAAAAAAAGTCTTATTCTGAGTGTTCTATGAAGATTTGCAACGATGAAGATGAGAGCTTGGTTTCCCTCAGGGCTGGAGCTCAGAGAGGAGTGGGAGGGCAGGCAGGTAGGCAGCCTAGTGTAAGGCTTTGCAGGACAGAGCCATTTGCCTTTTGTTCCTACTGTATTAGAGATTTCTGGAGAGCATGTAAGTAGGGAGTGAAATAGCCCGGGTGGGAGTCTGAAAGCCGGGAAATTAGAAACCGTGCAGAACTTCTGGATGTTTGACCTTAACGACTGTTGGGTGGTGGGGACAGCTTTGGGGGAAACCCAGGGTTTTAGGAACCATGTGGAGATGTCAAGGAGGTGGCATGTGTCTGGTGAGGACAGTTGCTTTTTTATGATAACATTTGTTTAATGATGAAGACTTCTGGGGTGGAAAGTAAAACCTTTATTATTCAAGTTCTGTAGGAGCCTTAACAGGGACCACTGTCTAGAAGGTTTACAGAATTATAATGGAACTTTGCTTAATTTTTTTTTTAAAAAGGACTTTTGCTATCTAAAACTATAAAGTAGGTCTTGTTAAGGAGTCAGTGTCCTTTTGTTTCTCTTAACAAGACACTGCTTGTTTATGAACTGTGTGAACTGTGAGGAATTAACACTATTCAAGTTACATCACACCTGTGGGCTCTTTTGAAGGAGATTAAATAAGGAAGATTTCCCATTTTTCATTATATCCCAAATAGATCTTAATGAATCACACCAAATCAAAACTAATAAGCCATTCTGCTATGATGACTAAACAATGTATGAATAGTATTAATTATTATATTATAAAAGGGTCATTTTCACAGTATGAAGATATGAAGTGAAAGTGTTAGTCACTCAGTTGTGTTGAATTCTTTGCAACTCCATGGACTGCAGCCCGCCAGACTCCTGTCCATGGAATTTTCCAGGCAAGAATACTGGAGTGGATAGCCATTCCCTTCTCCAGGGAATCTTCCTGACCCAGGGATCAAACCCAGGTCTCCTGCATTGCAGGCAGATTCGTTACCATCTGAGCCACCAGAAAAGTGCAGTATAGAGCAGCACAAATAATCTTTAAGTATGAGAAAGAATATAGTTGTTAGTGTGTCTCACCTATTTTCATCTTTCTTTCTTTGCAGATCATGTATTTTAGTTCTCTGTTCCCATATGTGGTACTTATATGCTTCCTAATCAGAGCACTCCTTTTAAATGGTTCAGTTGATGGCATCCGTCACATGTTTACCCCTGAGGTATGTACTGTATTTCCAGTTAAGGCTTATGATCACAAAAGCTTTATGTTGTCAAACTATTCCCACAGTTAAATTTAAGGGATAATTGGTTGAACCTACGTACAACAATGTACACTAAACTATTAAATTATAACTGTTACGTTAACCAGCCTAGTAAAACCAAGGCTTTTAGATATCTATAATTATATCCAACTCTCTCCACTTTAAAATGTCGCACTTTATCCAGAGTAAGTTTCACTATTTAAACCTCAGAAGTTCCTCTTTTACAATAAATTAACTTCACATTTTTATACCGGTACGGTTTAGAACTTACCAATCTTGACTCTTTCTCTTCTGTTTCAGTGGTTTTTAATCTTTTGTGACATGGACTCCTTTGGAAAAAAAAAACAAACTGATAATAGGATCTTCTTACTAGAAAAAATAATGAGCATATTAATTTGCTTATTGTCTTAGGAGGTTGACAGAATTCCTAAAGTCCATGGACCCAGATTAAGAATGCTATTGCACTCGAAATCCTGTCTTGGAAAAAATTCAAGGTTTCTTGTTCTGTTTTGAGGTTTTGTATTTTTTAGAATAGTATTTATATTAGTGTCTTTGAGAAGTTCTGTAATTTTTATAAATGCATATGCATTTCAGGAAAATTCCATTAGGTTTCCTAAAAGGCTCAGAACTTAAACTCTGTCATTTAACTTAGAGCTGACCTCAATGTAGGGCTCATTGAGACTTGTCGTATTGGTTTGAGAGGAAACAGTCAAAAACGTATTTGAGGTGCATATAGATTTTGGATATTCACTGAAATGAAATCATACTTCAATTAGCGTGCTGTGCTAACACTATCATAATCAGACAATGAGTTATAAAGACACAATCTCAATTTAGTTCAGAAATTGGAAGTTGTCTGAGGAATGACTGCACCAAGCATCGTGCTAAGACGCTCGGGGAGAAGATTTTAGCCTCCCTGGAATTGTCACTCCTGGCAGCTGCCGTGGTCCTGTGAAAAAGAGGCTGTGTTTTTTGAGTATCTGGTTCCAAGTGGGGTTCTGTTCATTCTCAAGTAGCAAAAATGTTGACATTGTGATCTGCTTCTCTTCTATTGTTCAAAAGTCCTATAGGGTTGTTGGAATTTCTCAGTGAATAATTAGTTTACATTTATGAATTCAGCTATATTATCATTTAAATGAGCCACAAATGGGCCATACTTATAGTGACCACAAACATTTATTTTTTACAGTATGTTAAAAAAAAAAGTTTTCTGAGTTTAAAACAACTAGCTTTGATGTGGATTCCTGGAATTTCACGTTTCTCTAAGTTGGTAATTGTTTGTGACATGACTCTAAATATTGGATTTAAATAGAGATTTTAGAATCTAGATACTTGAATATGACACTTTTACATGGTCCCCATGTTTAAAACTGCAATACTTGGTTAACATTTTAAACCAGAACTGGAAATAACTATTAAAATACAGTGAATTACTTCTTCAGCTCACTTTGGACTATTGATAAGATTGGTATTAGGCCATTGTAGGATGTGATAGTTAATATAACAACAATAAAAAGTTGTCAATTTCCTTTAAATTTAAGTTGTTTATGTAAGGGAGAAAGTTCCTAAGTACACAAAATATTCACAGTGAATGGAGATTCAGTTTCTGAATTGGAAACGATCAGAATGTCTTTAGTAAATAGGTATTGTCTGCCATCTAGTGGTAAAAGTAGAGATAGTTGAATGAGTTCGATTTTCATTTGCTGATTGTGTCCAACTCTTTGAGACCTCGTGGACTGCAGCATGCCAGGCTTCCCTGTCCTTCACTATCTCTTGGAGTTTGCTCATGACCATTGAGTCAGTAATGCCATTCAACCATTTCATCCTCTGTCACCCCCTTCTCCTCCTGTCCTCAGTCTTTCCCAGTATCAGGGTCTTTTCCAATGCTTATCAGCGTAGCTGTTACTATAGTCCATACGTTAGCAGTTACTGAGGACTCAGTGTGCTAGGCAATGTGATGAGTAGTATTTACATGCTTTGTTACTCTCATCTTTCAGCTGAGAAAAATTAAACTCAGAGTGGACAGGCCACTTACCCTAGGATGCACTATTTTTAGATTATTAAATGACTGTCTATGGAAGTCATGTTCTTAACCACATCTGGCTTTGTTCCCGATAAAGGCAATTTCATTGCAAAGGTGAAAAGAGATAAAATACCAATTTAAATACTACTATTACTGAAATCAAAGTTAACTGTCTATTGAGGTCTTTGCCCAGTATGGCTAATATTAATTGTTCCATTTAAAAGGTTTAGTTACATACAGTGATAATTGTTTAAGAAGTAAAGCAGAGTTACTTGAAAAATATGTTCAGCACAGATTCCAAACTTTAAAACTTTGGATCTGAAACTGTCTTTAGAGATTATATGGTTGGATTACTTCAATTTTCAAAGGAAAAGCTTTCAGGAAACTACTAAATGAAAGAATAATACCTATGTGAATATGCAAAGTGCAAATAGTTCAACTCTACCCAGCTTATAATTATTACCTGCTTTGGCTGTTAGACTTCACCAGAAAACACAAAACTTAGGGCATTACTTAAATAAAATGTATAACTTTTATGGCTAACTGGTTTATGTTGCTTTGGAAAGAAAACAAAGACATAAATAGAAATAAGTGAAGATAGTTCATTTCTCCCTCAAATAGTCCTTTGATTTGTCCTAAAGATATTTAAAATTTACCATATGATTTTTTTTCTCCATGTAAGTAACATCTCCATCTAAAGTTTCTGTAGTCTATGGCCTTTCTTATTCATTTTCCTTGTGCAATTCTTCAATGAAAAATTTGTTCTTTCTCCTTAAGAACAGATAATCCTCTGTTTTGAATTATCTTTGGGTGTGTGTCATTATGATATATTTAAACAACAGAATCAATTCCTTGTAGATTATTGAGAAATAATATTTTGCAGCTGACTTCTGTTCTGTTTAATTTTAAACAGCTTGAAATCATGCTGGAGCCGAAGGTGTGGAGAGAAGCTGCAGCTCAGGTGTTCTTTGCCTTAGGTCTGGGATTCGGTGGCGTCATCGCCTTTTCAAGCTACAACAAGAGAGACAACAACTGCCACTTCGATGCCGTCCTGGTGTCTTTCATCAATTTTTTTACCTCTATCCTGGCAACACTGGTGGTGTTTGCAGTTCTGGGCTTCAAAGCAAATGTCATAAATGAGAAATGCATTGCAGAGTATGGTCATTAATTTTCTTTTCATTTTATGGCATAATTGTATTTGAAAAAAATCTCCTTCCCAAATCCACAAGTGTTTATTAATGCTGTTTTACTTTTCAGAAATTCGGAAATGATCATAAAACTTGTGAAAATGGGCAACATTAGTCAAGATATTATTCCCCATCATATCAACTTTTCAGCTATTACTGCAGAAGATTATGACTTAGTTTATGACATCATTCAAAAAGTGAAAGAAGAAGAGTTTCCTGCGCTTCATCTCAATGCCTGTCAAATTGAAGATGAGCTCAATAAAGTTAGTAGTCTGTTTAAGCACTAAAACAATTCTCATTAACTTTAAAATATGCCTTACCCAGAAGACTTCTTTTAGGAAAAGGACCTTTAAAATGCCTGCAGAAGAGCATGCTGTTTCAAAATTCATCTTTATTTCAGAGAGCGTATTTTCTTAAATCAGAAAGGATTGCTTTACTATAAATAGTAGTTTCACTGATAAAGCCACAATAATTTAAAATAATTTAAAATATGAATGTAAATAAGGTGATTTTCACATAGAAAATGAAATTAGATACATTTGCTGGTATAATACTTAACACAAAACTTGAATTATGATGACCATTTACCTATTGCATAATTGTTTGGACACATGAATGATATCTCCCATCTTAATATTTGTGTTTGTTAAGTCATGATTAAGTCCTTTTTCTAGCCACTGTCATATACTTGAATAAAAACGATATAGGGGAATGTGAATTAATAGCTTTGCATAAATTGTCACCCTCTCTTTACTTTGCCAAAAAGGAAAATATAATGAAGAAATTGGCCATTAATCACGTGGTTTAAGATAGCTAAATGTACCTGAGACTAATTATAAAGAATCGTGTGCAGGAAGTTACAGATGAAGCCATCATTAACACAACAATCTTAAATTCCATAAGGAAAGATTTAAGTACTAACTTACTCTTAAATTTTTAAATTTTGGCTCTATCTGTGGTCTTAATGAGATAATATGATCACCCTGAATTTTGTTTAGAGGCACATTTCTTAGGAGACAACATGATGCTATCAGTGTGCTTATTTCCAGTAACTGCCCTGCATTATTCAGAGTTTCCCTGCCTTTTCATATACATAGCCAGTGCCGCACGTGGCTCTGACTAACGTGGCTATTCTGTATATCTTACAGGCTGTTCAGGGGACTGGTTTAGCTTTCATTGCCTTTACAGAAGCAATGACACATTTCCCCGCGTCTCCCTTCTGGTCAGTGATGTTCTTCCTCATGCTGGTAAATCTAGGGCTTGGCAGCATGTTTGGAACCATTGAAGGGATCATCACACCCGTTGTGGACACTTTCAAAGTGAGGAAAGAAATCCTCACCGGTGAGTTTTTATGTATTTGACTTTTCATTGAACTGATAGCAGGCCATTTTACTCTTGGTGACTGATCAGAGATGGAAATAGGAAAAGGGTTTATTTTTAAAGTCCACTTATTAATATGTTTCAGAAGTATTTGTTATTTAGGGATTTATGTAATAGGCAAGTGAAACTTAATGTAGATCATATTATTATTAATTACTTATTAGTTATCATTTATTATATTGCTCTTTATTAGTAGTAACGTCATTATGAAGTGCTGGTACTAGAACAAAGTCAAAGAATGTTCACATATAATTTTGTATTCAAGTTAAATAATTCTAAAAAAAAAAGTTCAGATCATTGGATTTTTCAAAAGTGTATAGCTGACATTGACAAACCTAAATTTAGTTTCCATTTGAAATATCAATTGTAGCCTTATAGGAGCTAATATATCTAGGAAGGAAAGATAATAACACGATTTATCAATATTGACAGTTGTTAATAAGTCCAATCTGCAAACAGTTATTAAAGTACTGGCTGTGTATTGCATCGTCCTTGCATTTGAGGGATAATAAGGATGTAAGAGAAATTACAACAGAGATGCAGACATATAGGAGAAACTCTCCTCTAATTATCAGAATAGGACTGATAATTAAAATCAACATGGGTAGATAAACTTGTCTCATGTAATATATTGACAGTGTGATAAAGACTTTACATGTTCTGCGAATTAAGAAGCAGCAAAGATTATCTAAATATATGAGGGAACTATCAGCAGAAGGCATGGAAATTGAATGAGAAAAGGCAATCTTCTCAGGTGTCAGAGGATAGTTTTAGTTAGTAAGAACACCCAAACAGAGACAAAGGAAGCAGCAAGGAAGCTGCCAGACCAGAGTGCAGCAACAGAGTTGGTAAGTGATGCAAAAATTAATTGGAAAAAAATATACAGATGATCTTGAATGCTGGCCAGTGGGGCACAAGCTCCTCCCCAGGCTCACTTTTTAGCTCTGAAAGATTCAGTAGTCATTTACGTGTCAATAACTTGCCAATGCATATATACCCTTGCCACTCATTGCTCTGCTTAGTGTGAGTCTAAACAATTTCAGCAGTTTGTCAGATACTTACATCTATATTTCTTTAATTCAGTTGGATACAAATGAGAAATGTATCTCTTTCTTTTCCTGAAAGGCCCACTCTGCTTTTGCAGTTTCTATTTATTTTAAGGCTATCAATATCCTCTGACATGCAGACTAAATAACTGTCATCTTTGCTGCTTTCCTCATCTTTCCCTGCATCTCAACCCTCCTAATATAAGAGGGCTTGCAAAATTAAGGGAACAGCAACAGTGTGTGTGTGTGTGGTGGGGGGGGGGGGGGGCGGACACACATGGGCGTATTTGCCAACTCCCAGTGGAAGACTTAGTAGATCAGAGTAAAGAGGAATATACTCTCTACTCCCTTTACCTGTATTTTGGGATCATACTTCAAGTCATTTACTTTGAGGAAATGTTCCCCCGTCATGTTTGTCAAATGTTTTTGTCTGCTTTGATATGACGGTAGGACTTAGATCTAAGTTACTTATTATCTGTTCCTCTCACCTCGTCAGCGAGGCTCTCAGTGTCTGTACCACCTAGAGTACACTTTCTTCCTACTTATACTATGATGCAATTAGGCGAGAGTAAGTGTGATACAGGCCATGGTTCAAATCTAAGCTCTGCTACTTCCATCCTGAGACTTTGAGTATGATTTGCTGTGACAAGCATTTAAATATTTCAGTATGTGTTAGACTCCAAGTGAATGCTCTTAATGTCTTTCCTTTTCTACCTGATGTGTTTATATATAATATTTACTTATGGATGATGTAACTCATACCACTAGCCTAGCACTCACAAGATGAATGAAATGGCTTAATTTAACCCATACTTATTGAGATTGCTCGGGAGCCTCCATTGGATGGGACCCAGGGATGCCTGTTTTCTCTCCTTCTGAACCGCCTCCACCTGCCCCACTTCTGCCATTTTTACTCACTTCTGCTAATAGGGAGTTGAGAAAGACAGCCCAGTCATCTCTTATTTTTGAGGGCTTCTCTACTGACATGCATGAGAGAACAAAGAGTCTAACAAAAATATGTGAATAGTATATGGATTCCAGAATTCTCTCTAAATTTCTATGGTAGTGGTATCTGGTTGGAAGTGTCTGCATCTTTCTGCAATACTCCTATAGAAACTCCTTTCAGACTATTCTTCTTAATTAATTGGAGAATCTGGTTGGCCAACCCTGTCATAACTGTATTTCCAACTCATCTGCCCAGGCAATATCAAGGTACAGTATAGGTTATTGCTAAGGGGTCAAACTTTTTTTTTTTTAAATTATGCTTTAACAGTAATGATATTTCAATAAAATATAAAAATATATGTTATCAGTCTTATAAGGCACATTCATGTCATGATTAATTTGAAATTTCAATATTGCTTCCAAAACTAGAAAACATTATTAAAAGTAGAAATGACCTATGAACATTTGCTCCCTGAAAAGATCACTTTTCTATTAATAATGAGACATGCATATGGAGATTTATACTGTTATCTTCTCTGTTTTGCCTCGTTTGTTATTTGGGCTTGGTACATACATTTCCACAGACTCAAGGAGATGAACTGAGTTACTGTCCTACAATGAATTCCTATTAAATCCAGGGCTAAATTCAGGTAACTAATTCACAATATATTCCATGGTATCAGGAAAAGTATCCTATTCATATTATTGACAACTTATAAAAAGTAGAAACAAAGTACGTATAATAATTTATAATGCAGTTTAAAAGACTTGATTCTGACAAGGTCTTATTTTTTTAAATTTATTCCTTTTGTTCAGTTATCTGCTGTCTTCTGGCATTTTGTATTGGCCTGATATTTGTGCAACGCTCTGGAAACTACTTTGTTACAATGTTTGATGACTATTCTGCAACCCTGCCTCTGCTAATTGTCGTCATTTTGGAGAATATTGCCGTATCCTTTGTTTATGGCATAGATAAGTAAGTATATTCGCTTATGCATCCATTTTACATCTCTGCTTTGATATGTATCTCACTTAGGAGAAAAATGACTGGAGGAAAAAATGCCTTGCTACAAAAATCAAATCTTATGCAGGCTCTTCTCCATTCAACAGTTTTAACAAAGTGCATCTCCTTATTAGGTGATGAGATAGAACAGTGTAAATGGTAATGAGGTTTAGGATTCTGGAGCTTTGATTTAATTCTGGTTATTAAATAGGAACTTCCAAGAGCTTGTGTATATTGACTAAGTTCCAAGAACCTTGTCAAGTTGTTTTAAGCCGTTGTTATCTCCATTTCACACATAAGAAAATGCGGGCTTAGTGAGACACGAAGTGACTTGCTCATCACACACCTGAACAGAGGCAGAGCTGGGATTTAGAGCCGTTTTTGTGCTGTGCTGTGTTTAGTCACTCAGTTGTGTCAGACTCTTTGTGACCCCATGGACTGTAGCTCACCAAGCTCCTCTGTCCATGGGGATTCTCCAGGCAAGAATACTGGAGTGGGCTGCCATGCCCTCCTCCAGAGGATCTTCCCAACCCAGGGATTGAACCCAGGTCTTCTCCATTGTAGGCAGATTCTTTACCATCTGAACCACAAAAGCCCATTTTTACTTAACTCTGAAGTCTATACCTCTAATTATGTTGCCAACCTGTTTTACAAGAAGGATTGATAAAATGCCTTATTTTACCATGTTACACAATGTTTTGTGTAGCAGGACCATTTTGGGAAGAGATATATCTATCTATCTATCTATATCTATCTATCTATATATATATATATATCTCACTGCTTCAAGATATATATAGCATTCCCTATACATATTTATGGAGTCATGACTTGAATTCACTAGATGCCTAAATCTTTAAATTATATACTTGCTTGGTCTGAAAAGTATATAAACTTGTGTGAAATTAAGCATTAGAGTAATCTCAGAAGAAAAACATTTCTGGAGACCTTGTCCAATATTGTTTAAATTTGTTGTCTTTAGTTAGCATTTATGGATTAAGGCAGTAAGACCATCAAGCTTATTAGAGGTTTCTCTGATGCAGGAATAAGTTCACTGAATGAGGACCAGAGTCCTCTTCAACAACATAAAGAACATTATTATACTGAGTGAGCTTTGTGACAAAACTTAGAGAATATTTCATTACTCTAAAAAGCTGCAGGCAAGGACAGGTAGGAAAACTTACATTTAATGATCACGTACTAAATAGCAATAGTAGTAATAGCTGTATATTGTTTAGTTGCTAAGCCATATTCGACTCTTGCAACTCCATGGAGCATTACTACATCAAAATAAAATGGCTGCACAGCCAAAGAAATGATCAAGAAAATAAAAAGGTAACCTATTGAATGAGAAAAATATTTGCAAATCAAATATCCAATAAGGTGTTAATATCCACAATGTATAAGGACTTATAACTCAGTAGCAAAAAAAAAAAAGTCAATTAAACAATGGACAAAGGACCTGAATTTTTCCAAAGAATATATACAGATCATCAACAGATACATGAAAAGTTGTCGACATCACTAATCATCAGGGGAATGCTATATGCATTATCTTAATCCTTGTAACAGTATTCTGTGGTGACTAGTATTACTCATATCACAGATGTACAATTGGCCTTCCTTGTATAGGAGGACACAGTATCTTAGTTGTAGAGCCAGGGCTTTTAACTTTAATTTCAAAACCAGATATTTCTATAGTCTACCGAGGTGCCCCCAACTCTTGCACTGTGTTGGAATTTGATATTGTTATTGGACTGATCTATGGATCAGTAGGATCATAATTTAGTTTTCCATTTAGACTGTTCATCATTTACAATAGGCATAGTGGTAAGTATTTCTTTTTAGTAGTTCCTAAATAATAATCATTATAACGACAAGAGGAATAATACTACTAATAATCCTTGCATCTATAAATGTCTGCTGTTTATAAAATAGTGTGCTTTGCATAGGTTGTCTATGAGCCTAATAATAACTCTCCAAGATGGGTATCATCTTTCTTGAGCATGCCAAAAATGAACAGAAGGACTAAGACATACATTTAGATATTATGGAGGTATGATTTGAAACCAGATCTGTTGGTCTCTAAAGCTCATATCTTGTCCAAGGAGCACAATTGGAGTTTGCTTTTTAAAAATGCTCTTATTTAATTACTTTTCCCTCCTTTAAATGTCTGCAGGAATCTTATATTCCTCCTGTTCAGCTTCAGTGGTGTCATGAGCTCAGTTCTGCTCTGTCATCTGCCATGTTTACCTAAATTTCCAGAGACAGGGTTGAGATAAAGAAGCCTTCCAAAACCTAAACATTTGAGATAGCAAATTCAAATGCAGAAAAAGAAATACTGTATGGGCTTCCCTGTAGCTCAGTTGTAAAGAATCTGCCTGCACTACCAGAGACCTGGGTTTGATCCCTGGGTTAAGAGATTAGGAAGAAATATGGTTGAGAGAAGATGAGAAGGAAGATCCTGTGATGCTGAAAGTGATGGCTGCACAGATTGCATTTCCCCAAGTTTCCTTTTTAAAATGAAGGAGAAAAACAATGACTAGAAAGCAAAACCAAATACCCATGGACACCGGAAAGAAGATATTCCCGTGAACCCTGAAATATGAAAGGTTGGGGCAAACCACTGGCAGCCACAGAAGCTGTGCGGCGTCACATCCGTGTGGGTGATGGTAGCGGATACACAGCTGGGCCTCTGACAGCTCTCTACTCACCCCCAGGTCCTCCCTGCAATGTGTGGGAGGCTGATTAACCTGACGATAGTGAGCTAAACTGGGAGAAGTAGTATCTTTGGCCTCATTTCGCAGATTGCAGAGGGATCCAAACACAACAAGATCATCAGTATTGGAACAAAGTGGTCTCTAAACTCTTGAAATGAACAACCCAGAGTTCTCTTCCAAGATAAGCTCTGCACTGAGAGCAAAGTGGTGGGAGCAAAACCTGAACTGAGCAGGAGATAGACAGTAGAAGTGTTGGAAAAGGAAGTCCAAGTAAATATGAGAAAGAGGGCAGAGGTTAAAAAAAAAAAAAAAACTGAGAAACTATGAGGCTGCCTTTTTTGATTTTTTGCAAAAATAGAGAGGAGGGGCTTCCCTGGTGGTCCAGTGGTTGAGAGCCTGCCTGCCAGTGCAGGGGACACAGGTTCAATCCCTGGTCCAGGAAGACCCCACCGGCCATGGGGCAGCTAAGCCTATATGCCACAGCTACTGAGCCCACATGCTATAGGGTCTGTGCTCCACGGCAGGAATGAGAAGCCCACACGCTGCAACTGGTAGTCTCCGCTTGCCACAGCTAGAGAAAGTCCGTGCAGCACGGAAGACCCAAATGCAGCCAAAAAGAAGTAAATAAATTTTTTTAAAAAAATAAAGAAGCAATGCGCATGTATCCTTCCCTCTCCAAAATTCAGGAAATTTTTATTTCACTTAAATGTGGTTAAATCATAAACAAAAATCATTTAAAAAAAAAGCAGAAAGGAGCAGAATAATATCCCTTCAGATAACAAATCCACACAAGCAAAACAGATGGAAAACTCATAATATTTCAAAATGAAGTTGAAATAGTGTTGAAAAATGATAGAAGCCACAAAAGAATAGCATATATCAGTTAATTTAAAATTGAGAAATATAATAACTAGAGACAAGGAAGATTTGAAAACAGAGATGATAGAACTCAGGAAACAATTATGTATAACAGAAAAATCACTTAATACATGAAGTCAAATTAAAACGAAAACAACAAGTACAATATATATTTCCTCAAGAATTAGAAGCTAGAAAGGAGGAATACTTTTTAAAATCAAAAAGAAATCACCAAGGATAAGAAAATGAACAGAAACAGCAGTCAAGCACAGATGATTCAACATTTGTGCAATGAGGACCTCTAAACGCAGTGGCTGGAAAATAACTCTGAAAACTGTAATTAAAGAAACATACCGAAGCAAATAACTTGAGTGCTGAAAGGGCAAATGATAGTTGGAAGAAACAGACATAAAGGATAAGATTTGCTTTTTCTTTTTTTGGCTGCATGGCTTGTGGGATCTTAGTTCCCAGAACAGGGATCAAACCCAGGGCCCCAGAAGTGAGAGCGCTAAGTCCCAACCACCAAACCACCAAGGACTTCCGCACATTCACACTTTACAGCTGTATGATGTTAACGCTGTCAGGAGTGTTAACAAAGCCAAGACAAAGCCTAGGATGTTACTTGGAGACCAAAAAAAAAAAAAAAAAAGCATGCATGCAGGTAAAAAATAGTACCAAACAAATTATTTACAATAGAAAAATCAGATAGTCAACAAAATTTTTGTAACAGTCTTACATAGACATATTTATGATTTTCGAAGAAAGAAAATGTAAACTACAGATTTTAAATTCAGCTGACCTGACATTCAAATATAGTGACCATAAATAATTTTAAACATGCAAGAAATTAGGGAATATAGTCACTGTGATCCCTTTTTGAAGAATCTACTGGAGAACTAGCTTTAGACAACCAAAAAGTCTACAGAAACATTAGTACAAGACTGGTGGATGGGCAGTACATATTTTATCTCGAATTAAATATTAAGGGATAGAAACCAGTATGTAATGGTGACATGCTCCTGACAGCATTAACATCATACAGCTGTAAAGTGTGAATGTGCGGAAGTCCTTGGTGGTTTGGTGGTTGGGACTTAGCGCTCTCACTTCTGGGGCCCTGGGTTTGATCCCTGTTCTGGGAACTAAGATCCCACAAGCCATGCAGCCAAAAAAAGAAAAAGCAAATCTTATTTGAGGTAAATAATGTCTCAATAACTTGACTTTAAAAAACAAACACATAAGTCTAATCATTACTCAGTCTAAGTGCTAATTCACAGGAAATAGGAGGATGAGATGCACTTGCGAAGCCAACAGTGTGGGATGCAATTATTAACAGCAAAATCTAAACTGTGGGAAATTACGGGACAGAGTGCCCAGCTCATTTAAAAAAAGAATGACAGAAATGACACAGAGGTTAGGAGGCACTTAGCAGAGATGAAGAAAGGAGTTCAGAAAAAAATAAAAATTCAAAGAATCATAATGTGTGGACCCTCTTTCAATCAAATGACATCAGACTGAAAACAGAAATGAGAGTTTGGATCAGTTGGATTGGATGATGTGAGCTAATTATCTCTAAATAAGTTTTTTAAAAAAAGAGAGAAACAAGGAAATTTTAATGTATTGCAACTATTGTGTTCATAGCATGGAAGGTCATCAGTTGGAGGAGACGTTCCAATAATTATAAATGGGCTTCCCTGGTGGCTCAGATGGTAAAGTGTCTGCCTGCAATGCGGGAGACCTGAGTTCAATCCCTGGATTGGGAAGATCCCCTGGAGAAGGAAATGGCAACCCACTCCAGTACTCTTGCCTGGAAATTCCATGGATAAAGGAGCCTGGTAGGCTACAGTCCATGGGGTCGCAAAGAGTCCAACACAACTGAGCAACTTCACTTTCACTTTCCAATAATTAGCTTAAGGGGACTCTCTCCAAATAAAAAGTACAGTACACTGGTTCCATTTTACATTATAAATGTTCTTAATTGATAAGTCATCTTCCAATATGACTTTTAGATTCAGTAGAAAGTGTCATAGGGTATCATGTTTAACCCTGGTCAAACCATTGATATAATGCACATTTTAAAGGACATTTAATTTAGCATATTTTAATATAGCTACCTTAACTCCAGGAATAATTAAATTATTTCTTTCTATTTAGGTTTATGGAAGACCTAAAGGATATGCTGGGCTTTGCTCCCAATAGATATTACTACTATATGTGGAAATATATTTCTCCTCTAATGCTGTTATCACTGCTAATCGCTAGCATTGTGAATATGGGATTAAGTCCTCCTGGCTATAATGCATGGATGGAAGATAAGGTAAAATAAAAAGAAGAAGTCAGATAAAAGAATACACAAAATATCATTTTAGAGGTTTTTGGCTTTCACTTTTTTCAGTATAATTTGCTGTTTAATGGGTGGTACTGCTTTTATGCAGGGATCTTAAGATTTATGTTTCGTTTGGCCCCAAATATGTATGTTTTTTTATTTGTAATGAATATTTTTAGTACATAAGAAACATTGACTTGGACCTCATTAAAGTAATTTTATCCGCATCACCATAGATGGACCAATAATTATTTAGGCTTTTGACGCTAGAGAACATATTGATCAAACCACCAGAAATTTTTCCTGCATAAATTTATGAAATCATATCTGAGACACTCTATACCAATGAAAATATGCATCAACAATGTAGACATAATTTAAATAAATATTGAAGTAGAGTTTTGCTATAGCTGTCTTCTATTAGCCATGAAGATTCAGTACTCTTGCCTGGAAAATCCCATGGATGGAGGAGCCTGGTAGGCTGCAGTCCATGGAGTCACTAAGAGTCGGACACGACTGAACGACTTCACTTTCACTTTTCACTTTCATGCATTGGAGAAGGCAATGGCACCCCAATCCAGTACTCTTGCCTGGAAAATCCCATAGACGGAGGAGCCTGGTGGGCTGCAGTCCATGGGGTCACAAAGAGTCGGACACGACTGAGTGACTTCACTTTCACATTTCACTTTCATGCATTGGAGAAGGAAATGGCAACCCACCACTCCAGTATTCTTTCCTGGAGAATCCCAGGGATGGGGGAGCCTGGTGGGCTGCCGTCTATGGGGTCAAACTCTGTTCGTCTATGGGGTCAGACATGACTGAAGCAACTTAGCAGCAGCAGCAGCATTCAGTTTCTTTTCTCAAGCTGCATTAGCTACATCGTAATGCAGTCACAAGATATATATTATCTATTAGAAAATTAGAATGCTTAATTTTTAGAGCTACCCCTGACCTTTATTCTATGGTCACTAATTCTATATAACAACTCAATTCATGACTATTCTAAAAAAATAAGTCGGCTATCCTTTATCAAAACCCGTGGGGACAAATGTAGTTCAAAATTTAATTTCAGATTCTAGAAAGGTAATGTGGAGAAGGAAATGGCAACCCACTCCAGTATTCTTGCCTGGTGAATCCTGTGGATGGAGGAGCCTGGTGGGCTGCCGTCCATGGGGTCACACAGAGTCGGACACGACTGAAGCGACTTAGCAGCAGCAGCAGAAAGGTGATGTGGCACATATAACAGGTATCCATTGCTTAGTAACAATGACTCAGATCTTAATGACTGAAAGCAGTTCTGACTTATTATTTCTTAGGGTTTTGTGGATAAGCTGGAACATTCTTCTCTGGGTCTTGCTTGAGTCAACTCATGCAGTTGACTGAACTTGGAGAGCTGGGCTCTCTCTGTGAACTTTCGTTCTTGACTTCTTCCAGGCCTTATGGGCTCAGGGTAGCATCTAAGACACAGAGGCAGAAATCATCAGGCTTTTAAGGCTTTGCCTTGGAAGTTGCTTACTGTCACTTCCACAGCGATTTATTAATCAGTCACAAGACTAGCCCAGGTTCTTTGCTTAGAAACCTGAGATAAATATATTTTTTTTCACGTCCCTGCAGAGAATGCTAGATGATTAATAATTATTTTTGACTTTAACAGGCATCTGAGAAATTTCTGAGCTACCCAACGTGGGGGATGGTCATCTGTATCTCTCTGATGGTCCTGGCAATATTGCCCATCCCGGTTGTCTTCATCATCCGCCGCTGCAACCTGATAGATGATAGTTCTGGTAATTTAGCATCTGTGACCTATAAGAGAGGAAGGGTCCTGAAGGAGCCCATAAACTTAGAGGGGGATGATGCAAGCCTCATTCATGGCAAGATATCAAGCGAGATGTCCTCTCCAAATTTCGGTAAAAATATTTATCGAAAACAGAGTGGATCGCCAACTCTGGATACAGCTCCCAATGGACGCTATGGGATAGGGTACTTGATGGCCGACATGCCAGACATGCCGGAATCTGACTTGTAGCTGGAGGTGGAGGGCAGGGGGTGCAGAAATCAGTGAGTGTTATTTGGTTCATTTTTATTAATGAACATTGGCTCTACTAAGAGAAGCGTCAGACTTCGCTTATCAGAGGGTGATCTCAGGTGTTCCGTGGCTGTGATCTTTAATCCTAATGGCAAGGGTAAATTCAGCTTGACCATTCCTTTGGATTCTTCAGTTTACATTTGAGCAGAAAGAGTCACAGACAAAGCATACAATAACTGACTGAGGTCCACATTGGTCGGAAGTTTTAAAAATACTTCTGGCATTTGTCTTTTCCAGGGATTCCTATCTCTATAAAAACAGGTGTTACCTCCGTTTCTAACAATTTCTGGCTGTCATGCTATGGGAAACTAAAAAATGGTATACTTCAAAATCGATTAAGTTTGCCTTCAGGGTAACCCCCAGGATTAAAATGAACAGTTCTGTAAGCTGGTGCCGCTCAGCACACTTCCATGAACATATCGTGTAGATAGGCTGCACTTATTTTGGTAGCATTGTACCTTCTTAGGCTATTAGTTGAAGAAAACTGCAAAGTATTTTCTTATGTAATAGCTGTATAGAGCAATAGTATCAAAGAATAAGAAGGCACTGATGCTGGGATGAAAGGTGAAATTCAGAAGTGACTGGGGATCATGTGTGTGATGGCTGTATATTTTGTGTAAAATACATGTGTGTGAAAATGAGCTAAGAATGAGTCACTCAGCACGCTCAAGAATTATGCTGACTCCGCATTTTTCTATGCCGTGTGCCTAAAAACCTACTTGATATTTATTGTGGTTTCAAGATTACTCATAGTATATTTCTATAATATACTTGCAGTGTATATAGCTATATATTAGTACTGTAAGTACTGATTTGAAAACTTGAAGCAAGATGGCATTTTATTTCATATCTTTCTGTTTTGCTTCTGTTTTATGCAAATAAAAATCCTTTTTTAAGTGATTGTTAAACTTGTATGGCATTACATTTTAAGCAACAAATAAAGTTCAAAAATGATGTTTGTTTCCCTCATTGATTTCTCTTGTGCTACCCGAATGGGATTGTCTTGTACCTCTGCCAGCACTTAGGCTTTTCATAATAATTAATCTTCACATTCCAAGAGGGATTAATAGATTGACTAATAGAGTTACCACCACTTCAGAGACAAAAGAAAAAGGAGAGTATTATGGCTAAACGGTGTTTTAATGTAGTCTCACAAGCTTCCCAGGAGGCTCAGTGGTAAAGAATTCACCTGCAATTGAGGAGATATAGGTTCAGTCCCTGGGTCAGGAAGATCCCCTGGAGAAGGAAATGGCAATGCACTCCAGTATTCATGTCTGGGAAATCCCATGGACAGAGGAGTCTGGTGGGCTACAGTCCATGAGATTACGAAAGAGTCAGACGAGACCGAGCAACTAAACAGCAACATTAACAACGTAGTCTCACAATTCTTGGAAAAATACTTATAGGCTCCCAGGAAATCACATGCAGAGGTGAACTGCTTGCTGGATTGGTATTGTCTTTGAAGTGTAAAAAAGTTATGATGATTTCTATGAAACTGTTGTATATATGAGGTTGGATGAAGCAGAACTCCATTGAGTGTCATCTAGTTAAAAAGATTTTATTTGACTGTCCTACCACTATATTGGTCATATTTTAAAAATAATGATGGATAAAGCAGCAAAAGAGGAGAGGTAGTGTACACACTGTATACATTGATTTATTTTTACCAAATATTCTTCATCTGCTATGGATATACTAACAGACTACATCACTGCATTTAAAATATAATTCCACTGGTGACTAAAACTTAAGAGGTTGTTTTTTTTTCATCTTCACTAATTCAGTATTTTGTTTCACTTCAATAATATTTTATAGATAGGCAATATATTCACATTATATGGACTCAAAAATTGTCATAATTCAGTGTAAATTAAATTCCCCCTTCAAAATTTCTCCTTGTCATCCATTTTCCATCCTTGAAGGCAACCACCATTACCAGTTTCTTAGGTGTCTTTATGGAGACACTCAACATATACTCTTTATAAAATGACAGCATTCTGCATTCTTCCCTATGAATCTTACTTATGTCAAGAAATAATTTATTTTCTACAGTGTTTCATGTGAAGGCACATAAATCTGCCTCTTTATTTCAGAAGTTAAGGTAATATAAATTTTGTTTGTTTTTGTGTTGAAACAGTGTTTTCTTCCATAAGCTATCCCAATGTTAGAACTGCTGCAGCAAATGCTCACTTTACCTGCCAACCTTTAGCTTAACATGATAGTATATGGCCAAGTAGCACACATCCCTCTACACTCCCTCTCTTGCCAAAGGGCAGCTGATGTATAATTTGGGGACATGCCTTGCACTAGGGAATAGGGTCTTCTATTCTCAGAGTAATAGGAAAAATTGCAGGAATCCTTTCAGATGGAGGAGAATCTGAATGCCTTCTAATGCCTTCATATGACAGATGAGGAAACTAAGGCCATGGAAACAAAAGTAAAATGAATTCTGCTTTTTTCATTCGGTTAACTCTTCAGCTGTTCGTTCATTTCTTCACCCTTTCTTTCATCGTCTACTCACTAAGAATCTGCCTTATTCTTAGTATTAAGCTCCGAAACCATTGCAATTAAGATGTACACAATTCATCTTTTCCCAACTTTCTCACTTTTACCTGGGAGCTCCCCTCCCTGCTTTTTTTTTCTCAGTCAGTGTAGTATTTAATCAATAAATAGTAGTATGAAGTGTCCCAAAATTTGCTTTTGCATTACTTTCCACTCTTTCTATAAACTCTGGCCTTAAACTCACACCTAGATGTGACAGAGCCAAGGGTTATTCAAACGGAAAGCAGTCGGGGAGTTTGACAGGAGGGCTAGTAGAGTGTTCAGTTCAGTCAATTCAGTCGCTCAGTCGTGTCCGACTCTTCGCGGCCCCATGAATTGCAGCACTCCAGGCCTCCGTGTCCATCACCAACTCCTGGAGTTTACTCAAACTCACGTCCATCGAGTCGGTGATGCCATCCAGCCATCTCATCCTCTGTCATCCCCTTCTCCTCCTGCCCTCAATCCCTCCCAGCATCAGAGTCTTTTCCAATGAGTCAACTCTTCGCATGAGGTGGCCAAAGTATTGGAGTTTCAGCTTCAACATCAGTCCTTCCAATGAATATTCAGGACTGATTTCCTTTAGGATGGACTGGTTGGATCTCCTTGCAGTTCAAAGGACTGGAGTGTTCAGAGTGGGTCAAAGGAGATAGAGAAAATGTATTCACTTTCAGGTGTTAGAGTCATAATGAGGAAGCCTAATACCTTGGTGAAAGGACATCTTATGGCATAATTTTATGTAAGTATATTTGCATTTTACATATGTTTCTATTTATGTGCATTGTTAGGTAGATGTTATTTTTTAAATTAAATCTTCAAATGGGTGTTTGATTCCAGAATATTTCAGATAAGACATAGTACTTCTTAACTACAATTATGATTTTGAGTCACTTGTGACCTTTCTAAAGACATAGCTCTAACTTACCAAATTTGAATCCTTTTGGGATTGGATACAGGATATGAGTATTTTTTTAAACATATTCTAATATTCATTCTTGGTTAGGAACCATAGGTATGAAGAAGATGAAAAAGGAAATCAAGTAGAATATGAATTCTGTCTTCAATTAAAATAAAAATGAAGATACAGTAACTGTAATATTTCAGGAGAACAATAATTCAGGTAGATAGAATTTGGAATTCATAATTAAAAAGTACTTGAAAAGTAAAACATCTTTCTCCTTTTGTCTTTTTTTCTTGTCACTGTATTTTCTGGTCACTCCTCAAAGATATACATGTCTATGCCAACTGAATATGAATAAAATCACTATTAATTATAGCAATTACATACAATTTCCCATAACTTTTAGTTGTAGATTTTTTGCATCAAAAAGGTTAAAGACATAAAACTATAGGTAACTACTAGAACTATTGAAGTTGACATTTCGTATAAGCTATCCATTGATGGATATAGCAAACACCCTCTTCCAACAACATACAGATGATTCTACACATGGACATCACCAGATGGTCAATATCATATTGATTAAATTTTTTGCAGCCGAAGACGGAGAAGCTAAATACAGTCAGCAAAAACAAGACATGGTGCTGATAGTGGCTCAAATCCTTAAAATTCAGGCTTAAATTGAAGAAAGTAGGGGAACCAGTAGACCATTTAGGTATGATTAAATCACTTATGATTATATAGTGGAGGTGACCAATGGATTCAAAGGATTAGACCTGGTAGACAGAGTGCCTGAAGAAATATGGAAGGAGGTTCATAACATTGCACAGGATGTGGTTATCAAAACCATCCCCCAAAAAGAGAAATGTGAAAAGCAAAATGGTTGTCTGAAGAGGCCTTACAAATAGCTGAGAAAAGAGAAGTGAAAGGCAAAGGAGAAAGGGGAATATATACCCAACTGAATGCAGAGTTCCAGAGAATAGCAAGTAGACATAAGAAAACCTTCTTAAGGGATCAATGCAGAGAAATAGAGGTAAACAATAGAATGGGAAAGAATAGTCAGTTCAGTCACTCAGTTGTGTCTGATTCTTTGTGATCCCATGGTCTGCAGCACATCAGGCTTCCCTGTCCATCACCAACTCCTGAAGCTTGCTCAAACTCATGTCCATCCAGTCAGTGATGCCATCCAACCATGTCATCCTCTGTTGTCCCTTTCTCCTCTTGCCCTCAATCTTTCCCAGCATCAGGGTCTTTTTCAGTGAGTCAGTTCTTTGCATCAGGTGGCCAAACTATTGGAGTTTCAGCTTTAGCATCATTCCTTCCAAAGAACACCCAGGGCTGATCTCCTTCAGAATGGACTGGTTGGATCTCCTTGCAGTCCAAGGCACTCTCAAGAGTCTTCTCCAACACCACAGTTCAAAGGCATCAATTCTTCGGCACTCAGCTTTCTTTATAGTCCACTTCTCACATCCATACATGACCACTGGAAAAATCATAGCTTTGGCTAGACAGACCTTTGTTGGCAAAGTAATGTCTCTGCTTTTTAATATTCTGTCTAGGTTGGTCATAGGTTTTCTTCCAAGGAGCCAGTGTCTTTTGATTTCATGGCTGCAAGTCACCATGTGATTTTGGAGCCCCCCAAAATAAAGTCTCTCACCATTTCCATTGTTTCCCCATCTATTTGCCTTGAAGCAATGGGACCAGATGCCATGATCTTAGTTTTCTGAATGTTGAGTTTTAAGCCAACTTTTCCACTCTTCTCTTTTACTTTCATCAAGAGGCTCTTTAGTTCTTCTTCACTTTCTGCCATAAGGGTGGTGTCATTTGCATATCTGAGGTTATTGATATTTCTCCCAGCAATCTTGATTCCAGAAGTAGATGTCAATAAAGTAGAAGTAGGACAAGGCAAGAGACCGCTTCAAGAAAATCAGAGATACCAATGGAATACTTAATGCAAAGATGAACACAGAAACTGTAAGGACCTAACAGAAGTAGAATATATTAAGAAGAGGTGGCAAGAATATAAAGAACTGTACAGAAAAGGTCTTAATGATCCAGATAACCATGATGGTGTGATCACTCACCTAGAGCCAGACATCTGGAGTGTGAAGTCAAGTGGACTTTAGGAAGCATCACTACAAATAAAGCTAGTGGAGGTGATGGAATTCCAGCTGAGTTATTTCAAATCCTCAAAGATGATGCTATTAGACTGCTGCACTCACTATGCCAGTAAATTTGGAAAATGAAATAGCGGCCATAGGACTATAAAAGGTCAGTTTTCATTCCAAGCCAAAGAAGGGCAAGGCCAACAAATATTCAAACTACCTCACAGTTGCATTCGTTTCACCTGCTAGCTAGGTTTCAACAATACATGAACTGAGAACTTCTGGATGTAAAAGCTGGATTTATAAAAGGCATGGGAACCAGAGATCACATTGCCAACATCCGTTGGATCACAGAAAAAAACAAGCAAATTACAACTAACATAAGCTTCATTGACTATGCTAAAGCCTTTGACTGTGTGAAACACAACAAACTGTGGAAAATTCTTAAAAAGATAAGAATATCAGACTACCTTATCTATTTCCTGAGCAACCTGTATGCAGGACAGGAGGCAACAGTTAGACCTGAACATGGAACAACAGGCTGGTTCAAAACTGGGAAAGGAGTACAAAAAGGTTCTATACTGTCACCCTGCTTATTTAACTTATATGCAGAGTGTGCTGCTGCTGCTAAGTCACTTCAGTCGTGTCCAACTCTGTGCGACCCCATAGACGACAGCCCACCAGGCTCCCCCATCCCTGCAGTGTACAGCATGTGAAATGCTGTACTGGACAAATCACAAGCTGGAATCAAGATTGCTGGGAGAAACATCAACAACCTCATATATACAGATGATACCATCCTAATGGTGGAAAGTGAAGAGGACCTAAAGAGCCTCTTGATTAAAGTGAAAGAGGAGAGTGAAAAAAAAAAAAAAAAACATTAAAAAAATGAGGATCATGGCATCTGGTCTCATCACTTCATTGAAAACAGATGGGGAGAAATTGGAAGCAGTGACTAATTTTATTTTCTTGGACTCCAAAATCACTGTGGACAGTGGCTGCCCCAGGAAATTAAAAGACACTTGCTCCTTGGTAGAAAAGCTATGACATACCTAGACAGCATACTAAAAAGCAGAGACATCACTTTGCCAACGAAGGTCCATATAGTGAAAGCTACGGTTTTTCTAATAGTCATGTATGGATGTGAAAACTGGCCCATAAAGAAAGCTGAGAGTTGAAGAATTGATGTTTTCAAATTGCAATGCTGGCAAAGGCTCTTGAGAGTCCCTTAGACTGCAAGGAGATCCAACCAGTCAATCACAAAGGAAATCAACCCTGATTCCTTGGAAGGACTGATGCTGAAGCTGAAGCTCCAATACTTTGGCCACCTGATGAGAATAACTGACTCATTTGAAAAGACCCTGATGTTGAGAAAGATTGAGGGCAAGAGGAGGAGGTGACAGAGGATGAGATGGTTGGATGGCATCACCGACTCGATGGACATGAGCTTGAGCAAACTCCAGGAGATAGTGAACGACAGGGAACCTTGGCATGCTGCAGTTCATGGGGTCGCAAATGTTCAGACATGACATAGTGATTGAACAACAATAAACTATCCTTTACTGAGTATAGCATATTATTTCCTTCATAATTTAGGATTGATGTAAAATGTTTTAAATGTTAATTTACCTCAATAGACTAACTCCAAAACTGACTGATCTAGTTCTCCAACTATAATCTTCATCGCAATCATTAAAAAAGCCCATCAAAAGAGGTTAAACTAGAAAAGGAACCAGGACAGTACCCTGTCCTAAATTCAAAGCCTTTTGAGTTCTTCCATTACTTTAACGTATCACAGTCCTCCCAGCACCACCATCAAAACACACACATACAGACACATACATCACCACCACCACCAAAACACCTGCTCTATATGAACAACAAAGAAAATCCTGTGGTGCCTGTGTAATTCTATATTTGGTTTCATGTAAATAGAAGAAGCCATACCTTGTAGACTAATGATGATATTTCAGCTGCTCTTCCTTTTCTAATTTATTAACTTTTCACTGGATATTCAGCAGCATAGAGGCTATTTAGAAGAGATAGACATTTATATTTCTTAGAATACAATTTTCTCAGGAAAAAGCCATTAAAAGAGTTGCAGCAATATATCATTTCACTGTTCTTTAAATAAATGTTTACAAAAAGCAAAAAAGCAGAACATTATACAGCATTGTACCCCAATCTGAAAACTTTGGTAAAACTTAACTTCTACCAATTTATGTTTTTGGTAAAACTTAAAATTTGCAAACCTGGTGGCCAAGTGACATTCATTTGATCTACTCATCACCAGCATTTACCCATATTATTGATGCTGCTGCTGCTGCTAAGTCACTTTAGTTGTGTCCAACTCTGCGACCCCATAGACAGCAACCCACCAGGCTCCCCCGTCCCTGGGATTCTCCAGGCAAGAACACTGGAGTGGGTTGCCATTTCCTTCTCCAATGCATGAAAGTGAAAAGTGAAAGTGAAGTCTCTCAGTCGTGTCTGACTCTTCGAGACTCCATGGACTGCAGCCTACCAGGCTCCTCCATTCATGGGATTTTCCAGGCAAGAGTACTAGAGTGGGTTGCCATTGCCTTCTCCTATTACTGATGAAGTCAGCAGAATTCATAGATGCAGATGCCTGGCTTATATTCACTCATCTAGAACACTGTATATCTCATGACTTTTTCCCTTTCATTTTGAAGCTTTGCTTTAATTTGAGTAAATATTGAAAGGATCAGTATGGGATCATTTGAGATCAGTTATATCATTATCTGGTAGGATTGAATGAACAAGATATCTTCTCTGAGCAAGAGGGGGTCTGGATGGCCCAATCTCTCTGCCAAACAGAACAAATAGAAGTTTATTTGCTATAAACTTTTTAAATACACTTTTGAGTAGAATTATTTCCATTCAGTCCTTTTGTAAACAATTTTATGAGATTTGATATCTCAATACATTTTTTCCTAGTTACTCTATGAACTAATACAAGGTCGATGAAGACAGTTAAATGAACAGCCAACCAGGCATTCTAAATAGAAATATCAACCCCTCATTTCTTCAGCCAAGTGAGGTCACTGATAAACTGGTTCTAGGACTTAGCTTCAGTGGAATAAACCTAATTATTTACATAGTATGCATTTTATTATCATGATATAAAATGCATTACCTACTTTATTTTTACTTTTTCAACTCATACTCAGAGCTCATATCCATTAAACAGAGCATTTTTTCACTCAAAGCTTCTTTCCTTTCATTTTTTTTTGCCACCTCTTCATAAAATATTTATATTCAAACAAATCCCAACCCAAACAAGTAAATTGAGCTACATTTCCTGTTGACGTTTACAGATGAATTTCAATAGAAAAAGCAATACGCACTTTTTGTCATCCCTTTTGTGGTATTCTTTTAGAATATCTTTCTGTGTTCTTTAAAAATACCATAGTTCATATCCTAACCTTAAGTTTTTCAATTTCACATTTTCAACTTTTTCAAATAAGACCTTTAAGGGGACTTCCCTGGGGTTCAGTGGTTAAGAATCTGCTTTGCAATGCAAGGAATATGGGTTCGATTCTGCAGAGCAACTAAGCCCATATGTCACAACTACTGACCATGAGAACCACAACCATAGAGCCTGTGTACAAGGAAAGATCCTGCATGATGCAAGGAAGGTCCCACGTGCTGCAACTAAGCCCCTAAGCAGCAAAAAAACAAACAAACAAAAAATGTGCACAGAGGCACATTTCTTGTCAAAAACAAACAAACAAACAAACTCCCAACAAATTAGGCTGTTAAAACTGGTTCTCTATTTCAGGCAGGTGAGTGAATGTAACATCCCTAGAATGGGGATGTTTGATGGAAGCATTACTTTTTTGGTATTCTTACTACAAAACTTAACTTTATAATGCACATAGTGATGGCAAGCACTAGTTCAGACATTACTTTGCTTTTGTCATGATTAAATAGAAAAGTACCTGACATTTCACAAGTCATTTGTTTCATAGGAATTTAACCATTGTATATGATTAAGGCATACATGTTCCTTTACTATGGTCAAATAATTTGGGGTAATGTCAATGGCACCCCACTCCAGTACTCTTGCCTGGAAAATCCCACGGACGGAGGAGCCTAGTAGGCTGCAGTCCATGGGGTCGCTAAGAGTGAGACACGACTGAGCGACTTCCCTTTCACTTTTCACTTTCATGCATTGGAGAAGGAAATGGCAACCCACTCCAGTGTTCTTGCCTGGAGAATCCTAGGGACGGTGGAGCCTGGTGGGCTGCCGTCTATGGGGTCACACAGAGTCGGACATGACTGAAGTGACTTAGCAGCAGCAGCAGCAAGGCCGTTAACAATGCTTTGGGGATAGAAAGATATTTTTGTCATTGAATGATCCTATTTCTGAATAAAATGGTGATGATAATTATTTGATAATAATCTGAGGAAAATTATAAATCTCTGTTTTTTACATCATTGTCCTAGTCATCAGAAAGGGAAGTAATTTATCTGTGAATGTGTCTTTATCTTTTAATAGGAAAAAAAAAAAGCAGTGCCTGAGCAATATAACTGAAGAAACACAAAACTGTTCTGGTCTGTTAGGAAAAAAATACATAGATGTTTCTGGCAAAAGTACTTACCAGTGTGTACTAGACAGAGGAGTGGACTGTGGGACCTTGTGTTCCTTTGCCAGCGTGTGATATCCTTCACTGATCAGCCAGGTAATGGCAGCCTCACCTGCTCTCATTGATTGCCTCTCAAGGCTGGCCTGAACCCTTGTGCTGTCCAGGTTTCAGAGTTGGCTAGTTGGTTTCACACAAAGGAAATACTAGGAGCTGTCACCTTGAGTGCAGCCGTAAAAGCAGCCACATCTTAAAAAGCAAGAAGGAATAATTGGGAGAGGATATTGCTTAGCATAACCCATGCGAATTTTAAGAAATTACTCCTGTTTTAAGGGCTGTATACTTTAGATAATTTGGAGACTCTGCTACTGAAAATTAGACGGTAAATTTTGAAATAGTGAAATGTGATCATTTCTGTTAAGAGATGATCTTAATACTGAGGTCTGGGAGGCTAGGTATAGAGGCATTATCTATTGCATCTCTACTATTTATCAATACCTTTTAAGCTGGGTGTATACAGGGTTTACCTGGGGATTCTAAGCTTCATGTTAGCCAGGTTTCTCTCGACTTTTCCCTCCTTCCTTGTCCATTTCTGGCTGCAGTGTTCTGCTCTTTCCCTTGCTCTTCTCCTTGCTCTTCTCCTTAATTCATATCCATTAGTCAAGGAATGCGTGTGTGTGTGCCCTGGGAAGTCCCAGTCAAGGAATAAATGACTAGCAAAAGTTTTAGGGTTTAGCTTCACTCTCTGTGGCAGCTAATATTTAATACAGAGAACTGACTTAAATGTATTCCCCCTTTAATCTCAGAGCTCTAGTCTTTAGGGAGGCAGTGGATGAGGTTTTTATACTGACTCCATCTTCCTTTTTATTCAACTAAAGCAGCATCACTCTTTTTCTGTTTTCAGGTTGAGTAACATTTCAGTAAAAAGATTAATTCTAAATTTATAAGAAACAGTATGCAAAATTCACATGCACGCACGCACACACATGCATATAATAAAACTTTGGTCCTGGGATGCAATTTAATTTTTTCTTCATATGCGCTCTACCATGTAATATTATGTGACTCTAGATAATTTACCAAGCTAATCTGAATCTCAGTTTTCAAATATGTAAAGTGGGATTAATAACAGTATCTACCAGTTAGAGCTATTATGAGAATTAGAGAAGATAATGGGATAAAATGCTCAGCACAATTGCTGGCCCATATAAAGTGGCCATTATATTCAGGAATTTTCCAAAAGCTGAAGATGGTTCTTTACAAACTTGAGGATTTCCAGATCCCATAAAAGTCAAACCACATACAAGGACTTCCTATTTTTTGTAACTGTAAGACTAGCCTTGAGATGCCAAGATAAATTAGTCTCTTGATTTAGAAGTGGCCAAGACATTATGTTTCAGTTCTATTTAAACAATATTTTCTGAATCTATGCCACATGCAAATTCCACTAAAATCAGTGAAGACAAATATAAGATCCATCCAATGGACGCAGGGCTGAAGATTAGACACTATAGCCCCAAAGCCCAAAGAATCAGGAACCCAGGGAAGAAATGGGAACTAAGAAGCATAGAAAAGAATGAAACCTGAGAGGCCAGGACTTTGATATGACTCAAATCTCCCTCATATGAGGGTAACAATAGTTTGTCCATTGGCTTAGAGAAACCAGATCAGTGTAGACCCCACCTTGACTTCTATAGGCGTAATGTAGCCAGATGACAGGTACATATATTCAAAGCAAAGTGAACAGTGTATAGTGACAAACTCTGATCTTTCAAGTTAAATAAAGGTGAAAATCAAAAGAGCTGGAGGGACAGTTGGAAAGTGGACTCCATATCTAAGTTCATTCAAAATGATTATTTAAAAAATTAGGAAATACATATTATGATGAAACAACAACTCTAGGGGCCAGATTCTGCCAACAGCTTACCACATTCCTATGCAATATCTCATTTGCTCTTACTACCATCATGGCATCCATATAAAATCTTGAGAGTTTCCTGGCTAGGAAATAATTTTTCATGCGCTATTATCTCGGTGGGCTAAAGAGAAGACACTAGACTTAGGAAACTTCTTGGGTGCTTAGACTACTGCATTTACCTAACACATATCCATATAGAAAATTCAGAGAGAGGAAAATACCGAAAAACGTCTTAGCAAATATAACGATGGCCTTTTCTCATGAGCCAACTAGCTGCCTATCACTTGTTGAATTCTGTGGTGGTCTGTAGTGACCTGCTATGAAGGTCCAAGGGCAGAACTAGGCAGGATGTTGTATTAGTTTTCTAGGGCTGCCATAACAGTGCATCACACTGGCTGGCTTAAAACATCAGAAATCTCTTCTCTCACAGTTCTGAAGCTACGAGTCTGAAATCAAGCCATGCTCTCTCTGAAGGTTCTAGAGGAGTGTCTTTTCATGCCTTTTTTCTTAGTCCCAGTGGTATTGGGCAATCTATGTTGTAGACATAAAGATGCTTCCCTCCAATCTCTACTTTTATCATCATATGGTGTTCTCCCTTCATCTGCATCTCTTCTCTCTCTTTTTTTTAAATTTTATTTTACTTTTAAACTTTACAAAATTGTATTAGTTTTGCCAAATATCAAAATGAGTCTGCCACAGGTATACATGTGTTCCCCATCCTGAACCCTCCTCCCTCCTCCCTCCCCATACAATCCCTCTGGGTCATCCCAGTGCACTAGCCCCAAGAATCCAGTATCGTGCATCGAACCTGGACTGGCAACTCATTTCATACATGATATTTTATATGTTTCAATGCCAATCTCCCAAATCTTCCCACCCTCTCCCTCTCCCACAGAGTCCATAAGACTGTTCTATACATCAGTGTCTCTTTTGCTGTCTCGTACACAGGGTTATTGTTACCATCTTTCTAAATTCCATATATATGCGTTAGTATACTGTATTGGTGTTTTTCTTTCTGGCTTACTTCACTCTGTATAATAGGCTCCAGTTTCATCCACCTCATTAGAACTGATTCAAATGTATTCTTTTTAATGGCTGAGTAATACTCCATTGTGTATATGTACCACTGCTTTCTTATCCATTCATCTGCTGATGGACATCTAGGTTGCTTCCATGTCCTGGCTATTATAAACAGTGCTGCGATGAACATTGGGGTACACGTGTCTCTTTCCCTTCTGGTTTCCTCAGTGTGTATGCCCAGCAGTGGGATTGCTGGATCATAAGGCAGGTCTATTTCCAGTTTTTTAAGGAATCTCCACACTGTTCTCCATAGTGGCTGTACTAGTTTGCATTCCCACCAACAGTGTAAGAGGGTTCCCTTTTCTCCACACCCTCTCCAGCATTTATTACTTGTAGACTTTTGGATCGCAGCCATTCTGACTGGTGTGAAATGGTACCTCATAGTGGTTTTGATTTGCATTTCTCTGATAATGAGTGATGTTGAGCATCTTTTCATGTGTTCGTTAGCCATCTGTATGTCTTCTTTGATGAAATGTCTATTTAGTTCTTTGGCCCATTTTTTGATTGGGTCATTTATTTTTCTGGAGTTGAGCTGTAGGAGTTGCTTATATATTTTTGAGATTAGTTGTTTGTCAGTTGCTTCATTTGCTATTATTTTCTCCCATTCTGAAGGCTGTCTTTTCACCTTGCTAATAGTTTCCTTTGATGTGCAGAAGCTTTTAAGGTTAATTAGGTCCCATTTGTTTATTTTTGTTTTTATTTCCAATATTCTGGGAGGTGGGTCATAGAGGATCCTGCTGTGATGTATGTCAGAGAGTGTTTTGCCTATGTTCTCCTCTAGGAGTTTTATAGTTTCTGGTCTTACGTTGAGATCTTTAATCCGTTTTGAGTTTATTTTTGTGTATGGTGTTAGAAAGTGTTCTAGCTTCATTCTTTTACAAGTGGTTGACCAGATTTCCCAGCACCACTTGTTAAAGAGATTGTCTTTAATCCATTGTATATTCTTGCCTCCTTTGTCAAAGATAAGGTGTCCATAGGTGCGTGGATTTATCTCTGGGCTTTCTATTTTGTTCCATTGATCTATATTTCTGTCTTTGTGCCAGTACCATACTGTCTTGATAACTGTGGCTTTGTAGTAGAGCCTGAAGTCAGGTAGGTTGATTCCTCCAGTTCCATTCTTCTTTCTCAAGATCGCTTTGGCTATTCGAGGTTTTTTGTATTTCCATACAAATTGTGAAATTATTTGTTCTAGCTCTGTGAAGAATACTGTTGGTAGCTTGATAGGGATTGCATTGAATCTATAAATTGCTTTGGGTAGTATACTCATTTTCACTATATTGATTCTTCCAATCCATGAACATGGTATATTTCTCCATCTATTAGTGTCCTCTTTGATTTCTTTCACCAGTGTTTTATAGTTTTCTATATATAGGTCTTTAGTTTCTTTAGGTAGATATATTCCTAAGTATTTTATTCTTTCCGTTGCAATGGTGAATGGAATTGTTTCCTTAGTTTCTCTTTCTGTTTTCTCATTATTAGTGTATAGGAATGCAAGGGATTTCAGTGTGTTGATTTTATATCCTGCAACTTTACTATAGTCATTGATTAGTTCTAGTAATTTTCTGGTGGAGTCTTTAGGGTTTTCTATGTAGAGGATCATGTCATCTGCAAACAGTGAGAGTTTTACTTCTTTTCCAATTTGGATTCCTTTTATTTCTTTTTCTGCTCTGATTGCTGTGGCCAAAACTTCCAAAACTATGTTGAATAGTAATGGTGAAAGTGGGCACCCTTGTCTTGTTCCTGACTTTAGAGGAAATGCTTTCAATTTTTCACCATTGAGGATAATGTTTGTTGTGGGTTTGTCATATATAGCTTTTATTATGTTGAGGTATGTTCCTTCTATTCCTGCTTTCTGGAGAGTTTTATCATAAATGGATGTTGAATTTTGTCAAAGGCTTTCTCTGCATCTATTGAGATAATCATATTACATTGATTGATTTGCAGATATTGAAGAATCCTTGCATCCCTGGGATAAAGCCCACTTGGTCATGGTGTATGATCTTTTTAATGTGTTGTTGGATTCTGATTGCTAGAATTTTGTTAAGGATTTTTGCATCTATGTTCATCAGTGATATTGGCCTGTAGTTTTCTTTTTTTGTGGCATCTTTGTCAGGTTTTGGTATTAGGGTGATGGTGGCCTCATAGAATGAGTTTGGAAGTTTACCATCCTCTGCAATTTTCTGGAAGAGTTTGAGCAGGATAGGTGTTAGCTCTTCTCTAAATTTTTGGTAGAATTCAGCTGTGAAGCCATCTGGACCTGGGCTTTTGTTTGCTGGAAGATTTTGTAAAGACAATTGTGTTACTGGACTGGGGCCCATCTTGATCCAATATGACCTCATCTTAGCTTAACTTGACCTGCAGTGGCCTATTTCCAGCAGAGGTCACATTCACAGGTACTGGGGTTAGGACTTCAACATAACTTTTGGAGACACATTGAGCCCATGAACAGAGGAGACTGAAGCTGTGTTCATTTTTATTTGTCTTCCCTGGGTCTAGTCAAGGCCAGGGTTTTTCCAGTGGTCATGTATGGATGTGAGAGTTGGACTGTGAAGAAAGCTGAGCACCAAAGAATTGATGCTTTTGAACTGTGGTGTTGGAGAAGACTTTTTTTTTATTTCTTTATTTTTAAACTTTACATAATTGTATTAGTTTTGCCAAATATCAAACTCTTGAGAGTCCCTTGGACTGCAAGGAGATCCAACCAGTCCATTCTGAAGGAGATCGCCCTGGGATTTCTTTGGAAGGGATGATGCCAAAGCTGAAACTCCAGTACTTTGGCCACCTCATGCGAAGAGTTGACTCATTGGAAAAGACTCTGATGCTGGGAGGGATTGGGGGCAGGAGGAGAAGGGGACGACAGAGGATGAGATGGCTGGATGGCATCACTGACTCAATGGACATGAGTTTGAGTGAACTCTGGGAGCTGATGATGGACAGGGAGGCCTGGTGTGCTACAGTTCATGGGGTCGCAAAAAGTCAGACACGACTGAGCGACTGAACTGAACCTGAACTGGTAGATATAAATCTTATGCTGCTAAAAGTAAAACAAACAAACAAACAAACAAAAAACCAGACTTCCCTATTATCCTTCATTTCTAGAGAAAAAAGCAGATAAGTGGAGCATTCAAAATGTACTTCCACTCTGATTCGTCCCTTAAAAATCCCTTAGGATAAAGTTCAAACTGCTTCTGATGATAGACAGAGTTGGCGGTTCTCAACAATCTCTGCGTCCCCTCTGGTTCATCTCTTTCCTAGCACATTCTACATCCCAGCCACATGGTGTATTTGCATTTTGAATGTTCTGAATTCCTTTTAATCCATTTCTTTCCACATGCTGTTCTTTGTGTCCAGATTGCTCTCCACCCTTCCCATTTCCCCCTTAATCTTTGGCTAGAATCAACACATCTTTCAGTTTAGAAGATATTTTCCTTCATGGAATTGTTTGCCCTGCTATGTACTCTATCTTTGGAACTGCATAATCACACTATACTCAAATTCTCCATTTTCTGCTTTAGCTTGTATACTTCCAAATGTTAGATGTTTGTTTTATTCAGAAATGTATTTTCCAGGCCTTAAACACAGTGCTTGGCACAGAACAGACATGCAATTTTTCCTTTTTTCTCTCCTTTTTTTATTTTTTAAGGAAGTAGGAATAGGTGAGAAGGAGAAAATGAAGGTGGAAGTATCATTAGAGAAGAATAAACAAGGCCATTTCTAAACATCCACATGCTTATTCTAGACCAAACTAATCTACCCACCTGTTAGCTAAAATGATCCAATTTATAATGAGCTGACAGTTTCTGGGATTTTTCAGGGGTTTTAGACAGATATATCAAATATTTTAAGAAATTATCTGATCATAGAGAAATGGCATTTTGTACTTAAAATCAGGAAACCAGTTTGCCTGTTTCAAATGCCAGCTCTGCTCCTTTGTACCCAAGTGACTAATTCAAACCCTTCTCTATGCCTCCTTTGCCTCATCTGTAAATGAGGGATGGTTTTGAACTGTGGTGTTGGAGAAGACTCTTGAGAGTTCCTTGGACTGCAAGGAGATCCTACCAGTCCATTCTAAAGGAGATCAGTCCTGGGTGTTCTTTGGAAGGACTGATGCTAAAACTGAAACTCCAATACTTCAGCCACCTCATGCGAACAGTTGACTCACTGGAAAAGACCCTGATGCTGGGAGGGATTGGGGAAAGGAGGAGAAGGGGACAACGGAGGATGAGACGGCTAGATGGCATCACCGACTCGATGGACATGAGTTTGAGTAAACTCCGGGAGTGGGTGATGGACAGGGAGGCCTGGCATGCTGCAGTCCATGTGGTCGCAAAGAGTCAGACACGACTGAGCGACTGAACTGAACTGAACTGAGCAATACCTAACTCATAAGGTTGATGTGAGAATACAATGTGTTAATATATGTAGAACGCTTTGTACCTAGAATAATGCATATCAAATACATTGCTACATAAAGTTAGCTATTATTTTCAACATTTTCTTATTTTATCCAGTTCTATCTAGATTAATCAGACATATTAACCACTAATTGCTTAATATTAAAATGAATATTCTTACCCACCCTCAAAATTAAATGGTCAGTTGTTATATTTCAGTTTTCCATTAGATATATTACTGTCATTCTGACACAAATTCAAAGGATACTATGTGAGAAAGGAATTTGTAGAAATTATGTATTTATAAGATTAAGGGGAAAATTACACAAATAAAAAAATTAAGTGCCGTTTTGTTGTTTTTAAAATACAGTTAATATTTCTCTCCACTTCAAAAGAGACATATAAAACCACTGAGTGTCATTAAAGTATTTTCCATAAGGGGGCGCTATTACATTTCCGTATCAATGGAAAGTTTTCAAACTGCTTTATTCACTTTATATCCAAGTAAATTGACAGTAATAATTGGTGCTTTCGAAGGTGTATATTTATGTTAAAATTTTGTTTTTATGGCTTAAGGCTTTCTTTTTTACATCCCTATTACCATGTAAATTTTAAAATTTTGATAGAATTAAAACCTTTATAAAAATATTAAAAAGAACAACATAATTGATTCTTCAAAACAAAATACACATATACAACCACAAAAAATCTTGTTTTACTAAATTAAAACAACTATCAAGAAAATTAGAATATATATTGATATTTCAGTAACAAATTTGGATATTAGTAAAATATTTTTCTTTTATTAAAATAAAACTTGCTAAAATATATTAGTCAATTTTCCATCACTGTTTAGGCATTTTTTATGTGTGTGTGGAGTAGTATGTGTAGAAATACATGAATTATTATAGTTTACATGAATTATTAAAAAATAAATAGAAGATTTTTGAAATAGTCGGGTAAAATGAATTTACTCACATTATCTTCTATAATCTACTCACAAGTATATAATACTTTTCATTGCTGTAAGTTTACAATGTCTTAAAAAATTGTTAAAATTGAAGGATACACAAATTCTTAAAAAACATAAGTCTTCGAAGAGTGCTAAAGAAAATATTAACAGGAGGAGTGTTAAAGTATATTTCTACAAAATACTTCTATTATCATTAATAAATGTATTTAGTAGCTAACTCTGCAGCGAAGAAAGCTTGTACCATCTTAACAAAATGATGAAAGTCAGTATCACCAGTAATATGGCAATTATCCATGGTGTACTTTCTAATACAGTGTATTGAGCAGAACACAATCAATGTAAAACACTCTTTGAAGTAACTGTCCTCTATTCTTTAAAACTATTGAAGACAAGAAGAATCGAGGGACTGTTTTAGATTAAAAAAGACTAAGGAAACATATCAGTTAAGTGCATCATAAAGTTCTGTGTTGGATCTCAGCACTTTACAGGAAATTATTAGGTCAATCAGTGAAATTTAATTGATGTTTATGGATTAGATAGTAATATTTAATCAGTATTTGATCAATGGGAATTTCGTGACTGTCATCATTTTACTGTGGTCATGACAGCAAATATCCTAGTTTGGAAAAAGGGTACATGGGAGCTCTTAATACTATTCAACAAATTTTATGTATATTTGAAATTATTTTAAAATCAAAAGTTAAAAAAAAAAAACGAAAGAATTAGGGGAGAGGGGAGAGGTTACTAGGGAGAGAAGACAAGCAAAGGCTGAGGCACTAAAACAGAGAAGGCAGGCAGAGAGAGAAGGCCTAGGTGGCTGAGCACAGCCAGGAAAGGGGTATGATATGCACCAGATGAGGTTTGAGAAGGATGCAGGAACTGTTACTTTGTAAGCTCCAGTGTCCAAAGGCCTTTGAAAGTTGTGTAACAGGTAATTGACATGACCTGATTTATGCTTTAAAACTACTCTGTGTGTGCTGAGTGTAGATTGGATTGTGGTGTGCAGCAGGAGGGGAGGAAATGAAGAAGCAGGAGCCAGGAGGTAGTTTCCTGGAAGATCATGATTGCTTAGCCACTGTGACTATAATACAGATGAAAAGGAATAGATAGATAGATGTATTTTGGAGGTAGAACATATAGCTACAGGCTGATGGATTGAATGAAGGGATTAAGGATGACTCAGGCTCTCTGTGAAATCAGCAAGCATGTAAATTATAACTTTGATATGTCCCAAAGTACATGTGTAACATAAGGTCTTGCATATAAGAAAGATGAAAAGGAATAGATAGATTTGAGATATATTTTGGAGTCAGAACATACAGCTACAAGCTGATGGATTGAATGAAGGGATTAAGGATGACTCAGATGCTCTGTAAAATCGGGAAGCACATAAATTATAACTTTGGTCTGTCCCAAAATACTGCTTAGCATAAGGTTTTGCATAAGAAATATTCACTGTATATGTTTCTTGATAAATTTAATATCAGTTGAAAATAATTATAAAGGTGGACGTAATTATAGAATAAAGCTTCAATAGTGAATGTTTTATGAGGAAATTATGCAAGTTTGTAACTTGAAGCATTTTTAAGTGATACCATCAGGTATCAATGTGATTACTGCTAATATTCTATCACATTTTAGATAATATGGTAACAAGTCCATAATAATTCAGAACTCCCATTCTTTGGTTGCTACCTCATGGCTCATAGATTACAACATTGTAGCATTTAAAGTAATTTTAAAAGTGACTTCTAAAGCAATACTGTATTTCAGTGTTTTCCAACAAACATTCATCTAATCCATCTCTAAGGATGCCTGGGCCTAGGAAATCTTTGTGTTCGTTTCAAAGACAAATCAACAAACATTGATCTCTGCTGCCTTCTCTTTCTCTGCTTCTTTCTGCTTCATCCATCTCCATCACATCATTCGTAAGGGAAAAAGTATGGGATAGGACTGTATTATTCAGAGGTGATTTTACATTAGTGTGATATTTAGTTTAGTTTAGTTCAGTCGCTCAGTCATGTCTGACTCTTCGCGACCCCATGAATCACAGCATGCCAGGCCTCCCTGTCCATCACCAACTCCCAGAGTTCACCCAGAGGAAAGGCATTTACATGGGTAACTAGAGGCTTTCCAAACCATTGCAAAGGCAGAGAATGTGACCACTAGGAAAGACACTTTCAGGATATGGGAAAATGAAGTTAGAACTGGGAAATCAACACAGTGAACTTAGCTGCCTGAAGTACCAGTGGGTTCTTTTCAGGATGGCTTAGGAAAGACTTGGGAAGCTTCCAGTATGATCTTAAAGGCATAGAGCAAAGAAATGGATACACTCAGGAGAAATTCCCGTGGCTGCTGACAATACCCTTCATTTGCTGCTTACCTGCTCATGCGCACATACCTGTCTGCAGCTGCAGTAAGATACTCACTCCTCCTCTCCTTCTTTACTTCCCAGCTGTGAAGGGGGGCCTGGGGAAAATGGCTTTTCATTTTCTTTCCCCGCATTCTTTGAGAGAAGTCTGAAGGTCAGGGATGGTACCAAGAACCAGCAAATGATATTGATCACAGGTGTGAGGTTTTCCTTTCTTTGAGCTCAGTATCCAAGTTAATGGTTTGTTATTTTTCTGTGCCCACTGCTAGAGTCCGCTGAAGGAGCATATTTTGCCTTTGCTTCTCCAGAATTTTTCTTATGTCAATACGATGTAAAGCAAAGTGAAGAATCTGGGAATCTCTAATCAGGATGACCCAGAAGATTTTTATTAGGATGGCAAATTTCAATTGGTCAATTTTGTTATACTTCGGCACACATTTATGAGGAAGAAGCAATAGAATTTCAGACCCAAAGTCATTCACATATTTGATGATTTAGTTAACAGCAGAAACAACACTTGGTTTAAAGACAATTTGCATAATTAACCAGGTATCAGTGGTGGTGGTGGTTTAGTCACTAAGTCGTGTCCGACTCTTGTAACCCAATGCCAGTCTCCTCTGTCCATGAGATTTTCCAGGCAAGAATACTGGAGTGGGTTAATCATTTCCCTCTCCAGGGTATCTTCCCAACCCAGGGATCAAACTCAGGCCTCTTGCATTGCAGGCAGATTCTTTACCAACTGAGCTATTAGGGAAGCCCAACCAGGTATCAGTAGGTAAGTTTTACTCAGTTGTCAAATATATGTGGAGCACATAAATGTGTCAGAAACTCTCTTAGGTTTGGAGGAATTAATAGCTAATGGTCTTGATTGACTGCACATTCCATCTATCCTTTGCTTACTGTCAAGACATGAGCTGGCTGACATTCTTCACCTGGTAGTGATAGAAAGGTTTGTTGAGGGGTCTGAGTCATTAGTGAACCTACTTTATCTATCTGTTTGCTGACTTGTTTGTTCATATGTTTGTTTTGCTCCAATTATTCATTACTGTTACTGCTTGGGATGAAAGTGTTGAGAAAAGCTCTAGGAGAATTCTAGAGGTTCCTGACAGGTTTTCTTTCCTTGCCATGTAGCAGCAACCACAGTTTTATCCTTGTTTATGAGGATCCATCCTCCCAGCCAGGATACGATATACTCTTTGCCTTTTGTTTGAATGACATGAGGAATGCAAAATGGCCAAGTGCCAACTAGCAAGGGACAGTTTCAACTTCTGGTACTGTCAAAGGAGGAATGTGCAGGAGCAGGTACATATGGGCCCCTGAGAACTGACTATGAGCTACACTTGTCAGCTCCGCATCTGTGACATCACTTTGGAAGCTGGAAATCAGCCTTTGGAAGTAGGTACAGCACAAAAAGCAGCAAATGCTACAAGTCAGGGCCTGACATCAACTATGGCTTCATGACTTATAGACACAAGTGCTGTAGCAGTTATGCATGCTTTCCTAAGCATAGTGTGTGTGTGTGTGTGTGTGTGTCTACCAGTTACTCTCTGCTGCTGCTGCTGCTGCTGCTAAGTCACTTCAGTTGTGTCCGACTCTGTGCGACCCCATAGATGGAAGCCCACCAGGCTCCCCCGTCCCTGGGATTCTCCAGGCAAGAACACTGGAGTGGGTTGCCATTTCCTTCTCCGATGCATGAAGGTGAAAAGTGAAAGTGAAGTCGCTCAGTCGTGTCCGACTCTTTGCGACCCCATGGACTGCAGCCTACCAGGCTCCTCCATCTATGGGATTTTCCAGACAAGAGTACTGGAGTGGGGTGCCATTGCCTTCTCCACCAGTTACTCTCTACCACTTCTAAAATAGATTCCAGGCTTCCCTGGTGGCTCAGCTGGTAAAGAACCCACATGCCAATGCAGGAGATTCAAGAGATGTGAGTTTGATCCCTGGGTTGGGAAGATCCCCTGGAGAAGGAAATGGCAATCCACTCAAGTATTCCTATCTGAAATATCCCAGGACAGAGGAGTCTGGCTGAACACAGTCCAAGGGGTCACGAAGAGTCAGGCACAACTGAGCGGCATGCACACCACTTACTGAAACTTCTGATTATAGCCTAAACATCAGACCATTTCCTGTCCATGATAATGCTACAATATTTTCAAAAGAAAAGTTGATATACAAAAGGTCAAATTTTACTGTGCTGTATCTTTGTATTACATGTCAAAGGCTATAAGTTTATAAGGCTTTATTGAGAAATTGAGGTTAAATAGGGACTTTAACTCCAAAAGCATAGAAGAAAAATATAGAACTACACACTAAATATAGCCACAAACGCTGTAGCAGTTATGCATGCTTTCCTAAGCATAGTGTGTGTGTGTGTGTGTGTGTGTGTGTCTACCAGTTACTCTCTACTACTTCTAAAATAGATTCCAGGCTTCCCTGATGGCTCAGCTGGTAAAGAACCCACCTGCTGGTAAAGAACCCACATTGATTCTAGTTCAATGTGGAAAAATTAGGGAGGGTGCCATTTTATGGGCTGAAACACAATTAATTTTTACCATATAATTTTAAAACATTCACAAAAAAGAAAGAAGGAGATAATAAATCCTGGTGCATTTCATTGACCCAACTTGAATAATTTTAAAGGATTGGCTAATCTTGTTTAATCTACTTCACAGCTATTTTTTTTATGCAGTATTTTAAAGCAAATCTCAGACAGCATATAATTTTAATTTGGTCCTTTTAAAATAAACAAAGTTTAAATGAAGGTAGAGCCCAATCCACGGGGCCTCTTATTCTTTACCCTCAAACAGTATTAAACACATCTAGGTTCTATCCTCATAGGTTTCATCCCTTAGTCCTAATTAAAGTGAGGCCTTCTCTTTGCACTCCTTTTCTAAAACTCTGAGCAGAGCTGAACTTCCCCAGAAGGTTTAGTTTACAATGAGTCACTTGCAAAGCGGAGAGGGATTTTGGCCACTTTTATTACTTCTTCTTGGGTATAAACAATGGATTGTGATAAAAGGGAATTATATCACTTCATTGAGATGGATTCAGTGAACAGGTGGACCCTCTCCATTCTCTAAGAACAACATTAAAATAGCAAGGATTCATTGTATGTTGCTTGCATTATGTTTAATTTATCTTTTTTGTTGAAGTTCATGCAGATATTAAAGTCAATTGTTAACAATTATAGATGTTCCTAATCACATATCTACCCTGTGAGAATAAGGAAAAAATGTCTTTTTATGATGCGTGTTAGGAAAACATTCATGCTATTATAAGCTATTTAACCGAAAGATTTTCAGAAGAATTCAGTTTTGCACGGGCAGACTCCCAGAAACTAGTCATACTCCCTTATATCAAAACCTGTTCCTTTTTCCATATCCTGGATACTGCCCTTTAGGCTGCATTTCCACACCCTTCTCTTCGAAAACTCACTCAAAAATGAGTCTATCACAGACACAGAGAACATATCTGCGGTTGCCAAGTGGGAGGCCGGTGGGGGAAGGATGGATTGGGAGTTGCAGTTAGCAGATGCAAACTATTATATGCAGATGGGTAAACGAGGTCCTACCATGGAGTGCAGGGAGCTGTAGTCAATATCCTGTGATAAGCCAAAGAGAAAATAACATACAAATAAAATGTCTGTATATGTATAAGTGAATCACTTTGCTGTACAGCAGAAATTTACACATGGTAAATTAACTATACTTAAAAAAAAAAAAAAAACTCCATAAAATCTAGTATAGTTCTAGAATCAGTTCTACCTCTCCACTAGTGCAATCAAGGGAATGCAATACAAGGATCTGAGTAAATATCACAGGTCTGTTTTTCTGTTTAAAACAAACTGCAGATAGGGAGGGGAGAAGAAGCTTTAACAGAACTGTTGTGGATGAGACATGGGGATTTAGGTGTAGCTCACAGGTCTGGCTCAGATTTGGGTACTCCAATTTTTAGTATCCTGAGGATTCATCACTAGGATGGAATGGAAATGGGTGGTTGTTAGTGGAAAATTTGTGTAAAATGTTTACATGCACATATACCATGACAAATGAAAAATCAGGGTGACTGTGGTCCAGATTCATACTAAATGCACTCTATTCTCTGGAGGCTAATTTGCCAACCATGTAGATACCAGCATTTTCAGTCACACCTGTGATCCTCCTCCCAATTCCTAAACCATATCCAGGGGGCTGTGCGCCAATGAGAAAGAATGTCCATTGTCGTGCATTTTCCAAGCATCTGTCTTTGTGGGTATCTTCTTCTATAAAAAGTCTTTCTGGAAGAAAAAATACATTTACTTGCCTTAGATTAGACAGAAGCAAATGGATGCCAGTGAACATGGTAAAATCAGGACTTAATAACCTCCTGCCCATTGCAGTCACTGCTCAGATGGGTCAGGAATGTGCAAAGGGAGGAGCATAGTATTTCAGTTACATATTCACTGCTTGATTCTCATTGTCCTGTCTTGTTGTGGACCAAAGGAGACTTTCTGTTTGGGGAGAAATATGAGAGATTTGTTCCCAGGGTTAAAATTAATATGTGTAATGATATGATAAATGCTGATTTCTAAATATAGAAGTCTTTAATAAATATTCATTTATGCCTTTATAATGATAGTATTCAAACTTTACTGTGATTAAAATGACTGGGGAAGCTTATTTAAATGACTGCTTTCTACTCAGAAATTCTGATTCAGTAAGTCTGGGAAGGACTCAGTGATTGACATTATCTTTAATGGATATTTTGGGGATCTGAATACAAAAGACATGTGCCATTTACTGTGAGAGATATTCTTCCACGGAGTGTAACCACATGAAGCAAGCAGTTTAGTGAATATATGTCATATTCCACTCAGATGCACAAGTAAGTCCAAACTTTACCAAATACCCTTAGCTTTAGCCTACTGTGAAACTTTACCTGTGTAAAGTACGTACTTTACCTGTGTAGAGAATCAGGCTTCCTTGAATCCATCGCACAGCCTTTCTTTTATTCTCTCTCATTGCAACAACATTTTCTTAGCCTCCTCCTTCCTCTATCAAGTCCTCAGTCTCAATATTCACTATAAACTAAAATTTTTTATGAGGCAAGGGTAGGATAGGAGGGCTGCAAGGAAGTTTTTGTTTGCTTCTGAGGAAAAGGAGCCCAAAGTCATGACTTAATAAAAGGAAACTAACAAGAGTGAAAAGGCACAAATTAGCAATACAATATATTATCATGCCACGAAGTAAACCTACTATCCTTTTTTTTTTTTTTTTTTTTTGGTACTATTATTCTTGATCACTGGGGCTTCCCATGTATCACTAGTGGTAAAGAACCCACCTGCCAATTCCAGAGGGGTCAGTAAGAACACAGGTTCAATCCTTGGGTCGGGAAGATCCCCTGGAGGAGAACATTGCAAAATGTTCTCCTCCGGGGGATCTTCCCGACCCAAGGACTGAACCTTGGGTCTCTTACTGACCCCATGTTCTTCCCATGTTCTCCTCCAGGGGATCTTCCAGACCCAAGGATTGAACCTGTGTCTCTTACTAACCCCTCTGGCATTGGCAGTATTCTTCCCTGGAGAATACACTCCAGTATTCTTCCCTGGAGAATCTCATGGACAGTGGACCCTGGTGGGCTATGGTCCATACGGTCGCAGAGTCAGACATGACTGAAATGACTTAGCATGCAGGCATTCTTGATCATTATAATGTTCATTCCACTTACAATACCCATTTGGTGTATTTTTGAAATATCTTTCTTTTTAAATTTTGAAAGTAATTCATATATACTTACAGAAACTTGGAAAATACTAAAAAATATATATATACAAGTAAATAAAATCACCCATAATACCATAACATCATCTGGAAAAGTTTTTAATAAACTTTTTTAAACAGCCCTAAAATCTATATAGCATTTACTTTGTTCCTTTATTTCTCAAACAATCACATAGGAAAGACCAGTAAGAATAAATATGACATAATGAGGTGTGGGATGGAATAATAGCAGAGAGGGTTTCTTCTTGCCTGAGATCATTCTGTTTACCACAGGATACTGGCAAGGATGCCCAGTTGCACTTAGTGGTCAGTATGGTTGATCTCTGAGATAGTAAAAGGCTTAAAGCAAATTTGATTTAATAGTTTATAGAAAAAAAACAGTGTAATTTATCTAAATCTTTGACTCGTAACAGCACTTAAATAAAATATTGGTAAATTTTTAGCCAACCCTTACTTATTACCTGCTTTTGTTTTTATAATGCAGCTAATTGTCTTACAATAACACTTTTATCACCGTGGACCATGACTATAGCCATGAAATTAAAAGATACTTGCTCCTTGGAAGAAAAGTCATGACAAACCTAGACAGCATATTAAAAAGAAGAGACATCATCACTCTGCCAACAAATGGCCATATAGTCAAAGCTGTAGTTTTTTTGGTAGTCATGTACGGATGTGAGAACTGGACCATAAAGAAGGCTATCAAAGAATTTATGCTTTTGAACTGTGGTGTTGGAAAAGACTCTTGACAGTCGGAGATCAAGCCAGTCAATCCTAAAGGAAATTAAGCCTGAATATTGTTTGGAAGGGACTTCCCAGGTGGCGCTAGTAGTAAAGAACCTGCCAGCCAATGCAGGAGACCTGGGTTCGATCCCTGGGTTGGGAAGAGCCCCTGGAGAAGGGAATGGCAACCCACTCCAGTATTCTTGCCTGGAGAATCCTATGGACAGAGGAGCCTGGTGGGCTACAGTCCACGGGGTCGCAAAGAGTCGGACACGACTGAAGCAACTTAGCACAACACAGCACAGCATTCATTGGAAGGACTGATGCTGAAGCTGAAGCTCCAATGCTTTGGCCACCTGATGAAAAGAGCCAACTCATTGGAAAAGACCTTCATACTGGGAAAGACTGAGGGCAAGAGGAGAAGGGGTTGGAAGATGATGAGGTGGTTAGATAACATCACTGACTCAACGGACTTGAGTTTGAGCAAGTTCCAGGAGACAGTGAAGGACTGATGCCTGGCATGCTGCAGTTCATGTGGTCCCAAAGAGTCAGATACAACTTAGCGACTGAACAACAACACTTTTATATGTGGTATATTTTATCTGACAAAGTTTTAGGTCAAGTTTAGCTTTAGAAGATACAAGCCAGCTGTTGTTAAAACTTGTGATAGTGTTTTGAAGTTCCTTGCAAAGTATTTTACTTACTCTGCTCTCCTGAATGACTTATTTTGCTGATTTGTGGCTCAGTTAATGATCTTTCATCATGATGATGACCCTACCAAAGAGTGATATTCACACAGAATTGGATTAAATTTCATTTAGCAAATCAGCCTTGTCCTTTTGCTTTTCTTTTAAAAAATATGTATTTATTTATTTGGCTAGGCCAGGTCTTAGTTGGAGCATGTGGGATCTTCAGTCTTTAGTTGCAGCATGTGAACTCTTAATTGCAGCATGTGGAATATAGTTCCCGGACCAGGGATCGAACCGGGCTCCCTGCCTTGGGAGCAGGGAGTCTTCGTAGTGAACCACCAGGGAAGTCCAGACTTGCCTGTTTTCAAATGAATTTTTCCCATGTCATAAAGCATGGACTCTTAATGATGAAGCAACACCCCTAGCTTCAAAAGTATATATTAAATAGATTAACCACTTTTTCGACTGGCTGCCAGTACAGAGAAAAAAGAAAAAGAGAAAAACTATGAGTCATTGGGAATGGTTTTAATTCATTGTCAACCATAGCTAATATCACAGGCTCTATTTCTGCAATATATTCACTTTCAGCTGTGATGATTGAATCTGAATTATAAATCTTCTTTGTCATGAACCTAAAGAGAAAAATATCCTCTGATATATTTATTTATTCTTTGTTGGTAGTTTTGGAGTTTGTGAGATTATTACTCTGGCAGCTGTGGGAATTATATGGACATAATTATATATTTTTTAAGTTTATTATTTCTTTTAGATATGTCACTCCATTTAACATAGATATATGTATGCCATATATATGAAGAAGGATCTTAAAGACTTCCTTTCCCATTTTTTTGATTAAAAATATTTTATTTCAATTATAGGCTAGTATTTATTATTAAAAACTTACGTGAAGAAATTCTGAGCCCATAACTGTAAATATTCATGTCTACTCATTAAAAACAAAAAGGGAAAGAAAACAAAATGTAAAAGAAAACTTACTTTGTTTACCAGACCCTTAAAATGTACCCCCTAAATTTTTTGTATGGATTTGATCATTTTTAAAATTTTAAACATTCAGAAGAGCCTACTCATCCTTTTAAGCTGAGAGAAAAAAGTTTTCAATTTCAAGAATGCTTCAGAAAAAACTTCATAAAAACTGTTTCACCAATGAATTAATGAATAATTATATTATGATATCAAATAACATAGAATTAGCATGATGGATTTCTGATCACATATACTTTTTTACAAATTGTTTCCAGGTTATAAAAATGCTGTGGGAAGCAGACCAGATTTACACTGGAAGTCCCAGGAAGAATTTCTCTTGGGGGAAAAGATTATTTATTTCTTTGGCCTATACTTATTTCCCTCTAAGAAATAGATCTGAAGTGCTTGGGTATATCTACACAGATTAAGTGTAAACGAGTAGAAAAGTAGGGCAATGATGTAGAGATGTATATCTCAATCTTGAACATGCTTTACACCTCTCTTGAGTTTGTTAGAACCTAGAGTCTGATTCACAGTTCTCTGATGAGGTCCGAGACTCTATGTTACTAACAAACTCCCAGATAACACTGGCTCAGACCACACTGAGTAGATTCAGAGCAGTGGATTCTATAACTGACTGCCTATCAAAGCAACCTTGGGGAGATTTTCAACCAGAAGAGAGGCTTATGTCATAACCCAGATCTGAATCTGGGTCACCAAGTGGGCCTGTGACATGTATGTAGTGAAATAAGCTTCACTGGTGATTCTGAGTCTCAGGCAGAGTGGTGAACCATGGGCTTAGACTAGTATTTCTCTCTGCCAAGAATGAGCATGGGGTGTAGATGGGGCTTGGGGGTCAAGATTTTTACAGATCGAGAAAGAGAAGGAGAGTTTATTCTGAGCAGGTGCACCTCCTAATCTCAAAGCTTATTTCCTCTCAAATAGAAAAACACCCATTGGCGAGATAAAAAGCTGACTCATAGTTACAGTCTCATTATTTAGAACTAAACCCAGAAACCTCTGAAATCATTTCCTAATTCTCTCCCCCTCCCCAGCTCTGCTCTGGTTGTAACTGGTTTTCTTGTTTTTTTTCTGAAAATCCCTAAGCAAACCACCCCCAAATTTTAAATAGATATTTCTTCAGCCTGGATTACTCTTACCCCAAATAATCCTTTAGCAGGTATCTTCACCTTTTCAAATATTTGATCAAATACTGCCTCCTCAACAAGCTTTCTGACCACCTAGTCAAATACCAACTTGCCACCAGCTCTTTCAAGCTTCCTTTCTCTGTATCATTTTTTCCCTAAGCACACGTCATGTTCTATCACATTATTATGTTTATTAATCAATTTTTGTTCTCCCTCTTTACCATCAACTGGAAGGTAGTGATGTAGGGGATCTTTGTTCACAGATATTGCCAAACTGATAGAAAATTCCTGTACCATAACACAGAGAGTCAGACACGACTGAAGCGGCTTAGCAGCAGCAGCAGCAGCACATATTTTATAAATGAAAACATATAAACTCAGAAGTCATTTCAGAGAGGTCCTCTATGACTGCCCCAGTAAAAGAAGAACCCATCTTCAAACTTCCTATCTTCATCTCTCTGTGTCACACTAGACTACTATACTAGCTTATTATATATTCCCCATGTTCTCTCTCCTTCTCTTTCTCTTTCCACACATACATAATTTTCATTTGTTTTTGAATTTATTATTAGAACATAAATTAAGGATAGTGGTAGTATTTCAGAGGTATGTACTAAACAAACATAACACCTCCTCACACAAGCTATGTAGGCAATAAATATTTGTTGACTCTTTAAAAAAAGGGGGTACTATAAAGATATGTTAGCCTCTCTGCATTGCTATAAGGTAATGAATAACTATTGTTTTACATTTCTCTAGATAGAGAAACACTGTCTGTGTTGATGGCTGATTTAGTGCTCTATTATTCAAGAGAGCAAGGGCAGACAAATCAGTGAGACATTTATTCCCAGCTGGCTAAAGTCATCGCATGGTGGGATGCTGTTCTTTAATACACTTGTGGTTATCAAGAGCTCCCTATTTCACAGTTGTTTACTTTTGATCCAACAGGGTCTATACTTTGCATTATACAGCATTTCAGCAACCTCGCTGTTGCAGAGGCTCCCTGCCCTGACAGGGCGTATGAGGTATGTTGGCTAAACAGCCTTGAAGCTGGCGTCTGAGTGTTCTTTCCTGACCTAAGCCATCCAGTTGTGTCAACTTACTCATAGCTTGTGGCACAGGAGGCCACATTCAAAAGATGCAAAGATGGCATGCATTTGTCGCTCTTGGTATAACTGCAAACACAAGTAGGTCTAGGAAAGAAAAAGAGGCTCTAATCTCAGCTTCAAAATCCAATAGTCATATTTTCTAAAATTACAAGAATGGTTAAAATTAAAGTAATCATTTTAGAGTTGACAAGATAGAAGCTAGACGCAGATCATCTGAGGTCTCTGGCTAAACCTCTGGCCTAACAATTAGTTATTCAGTCATTCACTTATTAATTCACTCAAGAAATGTTACTTAATCTTATAATGTACACATTATTGGGCAAAGCACTTGGGGGCAAACTCAACAATTCTAATTATGCAAAATATTAAAATAAAAACAGAAAAAGGGTGATGCATGTAGTGATTGTAATGAATTTAAATGCAATTCAATAAATACTTATTAAGGTACTTATTTTGTGCTCCAAAGATAGCACCTGCACAGACACACAGTTGGTTTGACCAATTATTAGCTGCACACTGTGTAACATAAATTTGAAAGCTATAAATAATTGTCTAAAAATTAGGTCCTGGAGAACAGGAAGGAGTGAGTTTTTCAAACACCTTCCCATCACTAAGAAATATTTTCATTATATCTTGGATAGTGATGGTGTTGGGTACCTCTTTCTGAGGAAAATTCATCTTAAATAGGGTATTTTAAAATTCATATTAACTCCTGAGAGCCGAGTAGGATTGGAAATTTGTGGAGTAGGTTTTTGGTTGCCACTATCCTTTTGCACTGCAAGCATTCAGGGCTCTTACTTGGATCAGAGTGCTAGAAATCATAGAATGTGGGGAGAGTCCCACATACAACGTAATTTTACTGGGTCCTAAAGACTTCTAAATATTTCAGTGTTGCAAGTGGAAAAACTCCCTTATAATTATTTGAGAATAGACACTTCCTTCATTTTACATATAAACACAAAGGATATTTTTGCATAATTTTAATGGACACAATTTTGTACGCATGTACTATTGAACAAATCAAGGGAAGATTATCCATTATTCTGTTTGAGAATTTACTAACAGTGTTTCATATTGTAGGAAATAAAATAACTAACAGTAATCCCAATGATAATATTTAAGACAACAAATGTATACAGTTTGGATCAGGTTCAATGGTTATGAACCTACTTTTATTCTACATAAAGCCATGACCCTCTGGCCACTTCATCTCATTTAGTGTAGACCTGCTTGAGTATTGACTGCTGCTGCTGTTGCTAAGTCTCTTCAGTCGAGTCCGACTCTGTGCGACCCCATGGACTGCAGCCTACCAGGCTTCTCTGTCCATGGGATTCTCCAGGCAAGAACACTGGAGTGGGTTGCCATTTCCTTCTCCAATGCATGAAAGTGGAAAGTGAAAGTGAAGTTGCTCAGTCATGTCTGACTCTTAGCAACCCAATGGACTGCAGCCTACCAGGCTCCTCCATCCATGGGATTTTCTGGGCAATAGTACTGGAGTGGGGAGCCATTGCCTTCTCCCTGAGTATTTACAGAGGAAAGGAAAGCTGTGATTTATTACAAATTATTTTATTTAATATTGCAAATGCCAATTGGAGAAATTATTTTTAACTCTATGCTGCTACTGCTGCTGCTAAGTCACTTCAGTGGTGTCCGACTCTGTGTGACCCCATAGACGGCAGCCTACCAGACTCCCCTGTCCCTGGGATTCTCCAGGCAAGAACACTGGAGTGGTTTGCCATTTCCTTCTCCAATGCATGAAAGTGAAAAGTGAAAGGGAAGTTGCTCAGTCATGTCCGACTCTTTGCGACCCCATGGACTGCAGCCTACCAGGCCATCCCATGGATGGCCATGGGATTTGCCAGGCAAGAGTACTGGAGTGGGGTGCCACTGCCTTCTCCTTTAACTCTATATAGGTAAGTAATTTTATCTATGAATTTTATTTCAGGAAGTTGATGCGGAGTTTGAAAATTATAAAAAAATGAATGAAGTTTTATATATCTGAAGAATTTGAAAATCACAGTATGATTTGACAAAAATGTTTTTGAAAGTTCAGTTGCTTAGTCATGTCCAACTCTTTGAAACCCCATGGACTTCAGTATGCCAGGCTTCCCTGCCCATCACCTCCAACTCCTGAAGCTTGCTCAAACTCATGTCCATTGAGTCAGTGATGGAATCAAATCATCTCATCCTCTATTGTCCCCTTCTCCTCCTGCCTTCAATCTTTCCCAGCATCAAGGTCTTTTCCAAGGAGTCTGTTCTTCACATCAAGTGGCCAAAGTATTGGAGTTTCAGCTTCAGCACCAGTCCTTTCAATGAACATTCAGAACTGATTTCGTTTAGGATTGACTGGTTGGGTTTTCTTGCAGTCCAAGGGACTCTCAAGAGTCTTCTCCAACACCACAGTTCAAAAGGATCAATTCTTCTGTGCTCAGCTTTCTTTACAGTCCAACTCTCACATCCATACATGACTACTAGAAAAACCATAGCTTTGACTAGACAGACCTTTGTTGACAAAGTAATGTCTCTGCTTTTCAACATGCTGTCTAGGTTGGTCATAGCTTTTCTTCCAAGGAGAAGAAAAGAAAAATCTTTTCTTGTTAACATTGGTCTAACATGTTTCCAGTAGCTTCTTCTGAATCTTTTCCCTGCATTCATTCATTCTCATTCTGCATAAGAAGCTTCAAATACTATTTCTGCCAAGCTCATTTACTTCCCAAAGTGGAACCATTTAAATAAAAAGAACCAAATAAAAACAAAAATCTTTTAATTTCATGACTGCAGTCACCATCTGCAGTGATTTTGGAGTTATTTTAATTTTTTAAAAATTTTAAATAAGTGATTTTAAAAGTTACAACTCTATTGAACTCATTTCAAAGCTCATATTCTTCTAAACATAAAATCTGGTAGAGAATATATAAAAATGGAACAGGTAACAATAAATTATGACAAAATATGACATGAGGCATTATAAAGAAGGAACACAGGGCTCGTGAGAGGACAGAGGAAGGAGAAACAGGCTTTTAAGAATGTGTAGGGTCAACCTGTGGGCTTCCCTGGTGGCTCAGATGGTAAAGAATCCACCTTCAGTGCAGGTGACCTGGATTTGATATCTGGGTTGGAAAGATCCCCCAGAGAAGGGCATGACAACCGACTCCATTATTCTTGCCTGGAGAAGCCTCATGAACAGAGGAGCCTGGTGGGTTATAGTCCTTGGGGTTGTAAAGATTCAGACATGACTGAGCAACTGAGCCCAGCACACAAGTTATCCTATAGGGCTGGCGAGAAATGAAGAGAGAGAAAGATATAGCCACACATTAGATCACGTATAGGAGGCATTTAGAAAAATGGTAAATGGTTCCACTTTGGGAAGTAAATGAGCTTGGCAGAAATAGTATTTGAAGCTTCTTATGCAGAATGAGAATGAATGAATGCAGGGAAAAGATTCAGAAGAAGCTACTGGAAACATGTTAGACCAATGTTAACAGGATTATGAAGTAAGTGGAAAGTGAGTAAATTATTAGGTTCTTTTAAATTAAGAATCTTTGTGCATTTTACAACATAGAGATAATGAAACATTTCTTTATCTGCCTCTTTACTCTGTTGAGATTCTCTTGACTGTTGCTTCTAAGATCTCCAAGAACCTGGGAAAAACATTCTTTCACAATGTTGGGCTTCTGCTTCAGGGGGCCTTTATTCATCTTAGATCTTAACCTGAAAGCCAGTTCCTAAGTAAACCTTTAAGGAAGTATAGCTGGAGAGTTGCCTCTCTTCTCTTTGAAAGCTTAGACTTTCTTCCCAGTGATATTTAGGCTTTCTTCCCAGATTATTGGGAAGTTAGGAGCTGTACTTTCTTTTTTGCCAGGTACATAATGGACTTACAGATTATTTTGTTAATTGAAAATAACCACACAAATACAGAGAACCCAGAACAGTCATCAACTTAACAGAAAAATTGGAACTGACCTTTCAGAAAGTATTATATATGTTTACAGAACAGGCTAATGCTGTCATAGTTACAGTCAATTCCAGGAAATGGCATTTGCTACATGATGGGAAAATCATAATTTGCCTCTAAATATTGAGGATTTTTATTTAGTGATCAGCATAGCAATTGGATACTAAATGGACTTTCTGGATCCCTGGTTAAGGTTAAAAGTTCCATTCAATAAGACTTCTGAATGCAAAGTAACCTGTTATATTTAATACATATATGTACACAAATATATATATATATACAATATATATGCAATAAAATGTTAGTCTACTTACTGATTTAACTGTAAACACATTATTTTTAGTCTACTTACTGATTTAACTGTAAACACATTATTTTATTATTTTAATTTTCTTATTATTTTCTATAATAGTGATAACTTCAGTTACTATAAGAATAAAAACATCTGGGGTAAATACAACTTTCATTTCTTTCTCTGAAAATTTCTACCTTGCCATCTTTCTTTGCTACATTTTTCTTATCTAAAAATCATACTGAAAATGAAGCTAGATAATATTACACAGTTTATCTGCTTTAGAAAATGGAATCTGAGGCAGGTCCATGAATCAGATGTAGACAGTGGTAACTTGGAAATTTTAGGATATAAAGGCCAATCATTTCTTTTGTGTGAGAACCAAAACCTCTCTAAAGTTCTTTCAAAATGGAACACATTTTGTTTTATTGTTTTTATCATTTGACAATTCATTTCTACAAATTCAAGACAGAAAATTTCATTCAATTCTCTTAGGATTGGGAAGGAAAACTTTAACAGCACAGGCTAAAAAATCATAACTCCATTCCAAATATATCTGAACCACAAGTTCTCACAGAGAATAAAAAAGTGAATATTTAAATAAAAACACCTTCATTTAAATTTTATACATGAGACTGGGGAAATAAATATGTTCCAATAGGATGAACTTTGGAAAGCAACGAATGTCAAAGTGGTATTCCTTCATCTGTCTAGTGAAAACATATCTTTACATTGTCAGATTCCAAATTGTATTGTTTGGAAGTGATACGTTTCAAGCATCATCTATTACAATTTGTTATAGATCCTTTATCTTTGATTTTATTTGATGAGTATCTTTCAAACTTACATTCTAATGAAACTTAACCTTAATCATTTTTTTCAATTGTTACTACAGTTATCTGCCTACTAGGCCCTTATGTCAGCTGGATTTCACAGCCCTATGATGGGGTTTCAGTTTGTTATAAACACTTTCTATAATATTCTTTCCATTTCTAACTTGTATTTCACTCTGGCAAAGCTGGTTCTGATTTGGATTTAATTATGTTTACCTTTTAAACTTTTTAATCTCATAACTTCCTATTTTCTATTTCTAATTCTTTCCAAATGCCAGCCTTAATCATTTTTTAAATAATGCCATTTGTGTTTTTCTTTCTTATAGCTGTGCTCTGTTTCTTTGTGTGTATCATTCTTTAATTTTTTTTTTTTTTGTATAGGCCTGTATAGGTAGATACACAAAGAACACTGACTGCTGGATGGAATTGTTACAAAAACTAATCTGAAAAATTTTATATGTTAAAAACGTTCATAAACTTAGATAATATGGATTATTTTTGGTAAATTATTGGCAACTGATACATTTACATTCATTCCAATGTTTTCATCAAGGTGTTAAAATCAATAATGATGGGGTAATTGGGGAGATGTTAAATTACTTCCCTGGGGGCTCATGCGGTAAAGCGTCTGCCTACAATGCGAGAGACCTGGGTTTGATCCCTGGGCGGGGAAGATCCCCTGGAGAAAGAAATGGCAACCTACTCCAGTGTTCTTGTCTGGAAAATCTCACGGATGGAGAAGCCCAGAAGACTACAGTCCATGGGGTCGCAAAGAGTTGAACACGACTGAGCGACTTTACTTTCACTTTCACTTTAAAGAGAACAAGAGTATGAGTAACTTCTGAAGATCTAATGCATAGCATAGTGACTATGGTCAACACTACTGTATTATATACTTCAAAATTGCTAAGAGGCTAGATCTGAAAATCAATAGTGCCATATTAGCAGGCTTTTGTATTATTTATTGATTTAATTGTCATAATATACAATTATTTTTGTATTTTTCCATTAAATTTACAGAGAGTTACACATTTATGTATAAAGGGCTTAAAGGTATCTGCATTTGAACTGTAAATTTAATCTTGGTTAAAAAAGAAGGTTTGGAGGAACATGAAATTTAGAACTTCTATATTATTTCATTTATAATGTTCAAGACACAATCTGAGAATATTTACCATATTATGAATCACAAAAAACATGAGGAGAGAGACATTTTTCACAACTTGTGGGTAAGCTAAGGCTTGCTAAGATATTAAAAAGAAATTTACCATAAAAAGATGATAAATTAGACCTCATCAAGTAAAACTTTGGTTATTTAAAGATGTCATCAAGGAAATACAAATATAATATACAGGTATTGTAAAAAGCTATATCTGACAAAGAACTGGTAACCAGGAAATACTGCAAGTCTTCTACAACACAAAAAATAAAAAGACAGAGGCAGAGCCAAGATGGCAGAGAGGGAGGACACGGAGTCCCTGTCTCTCCACTCCTAGGACACTCAGCAAATGCTGATGGGGCACCTCTGACAACCAGGCAGACTGCAGGAACCCCCAAGCAACCAGGATGGCTAAAATGAAAAAGTCTGAATTCTGCAGCTAACCTTGTAGTTCATCAACAGTAATATAGGTTGATGGACAAATGAAATGAATTGATGAGATATATGTGATAAAGCAAGTATAACAAAGTATTAATTGTATCACCTATGTACTATGTCTATGGATATTTACTGCAAAAACCTTTCAAGTTTTCTTCATGTTGGAAAATTTTTATTATAATATGTTAGAAAAAATAGGATATAAATTTTCTTTTAGTTATTTATTCATTTTTAATATAGTTCAGCTTAAAGCATGCACTATCTTGATTATTCTTACTGATGATAAAACAAGACAATTGTATATACTATTGACATTTTCATCAGTAAAATACTTAAGTTCATTTAAGTACAGTTGAAGTGGAAAATGAGTCCTTGGTGTATTAAGATCAAAGAAGCCCAGTATAAAAGCATGTCAGTGCTTTGAAATAAAATTCTGAATAATTGTTGAGAATCCTTTAATTAAACACTGCATCATCGATGTTAACAATGGCACAGAGGCTGACGTGGAAAAAACAGGTATCAATCTATCTGAGTTGAAAAAGATTCTGAAATTCAGACTCAGGAAGTTTCAGGACTATATGATAAAGCCTATTAGGAATTATAAAATAAAAACCCTATTGCTAAAGCGGTTATGTTCTTTCTTATTAGTATATACTGTGACAATGCATCTTACATCTTAAATGCATGACATTTTAGATTTAATGAAATATGGTATGTATGAGTCCCTCCTATGTTCTAAACATCGTGTTACAGTAGGTGCTAGAAAGAGACACGAATAAAACACGATCCTTGTCACTGAAAAGTGAAAATTGGGTAAAGAAATATACCAGGTACACAAATATAATTAATAATGTAATTGCATCATATGACCCCACTCTGTAGGAGCATATAAACTTACCTGGACTTGTCTGGGAAAATTCCCCAAGAAGTGATATATATTTAGTTATGATGTTGTTGTTGTTTAGTCACTCAGTTGTGTCTGACTCTTGTGATCCCATGGACTGTAGACCCCCAAGCTCCTCTGACCATGGGATTTTTCAGGCAGAATACTGGAGTGTGTTGCCATTTCCTTCTCCAGGGGATCTTTCCAACCCAGGGATCGAAGCCATGCCTCTTACATCTCCTGCATTGGCAGGAGGGTTCTTTACCTCTAGTGCCACCTGGGAAGCCCCATAGTTATGAAAGATGATTATCAATTCATCCGGTAGAGAAGACAGGTAGACAGGAAAGAGCAGTCTTAAAAAAAAAAGCAGAAAGCACTAAAACATAAGAGAATGAAGGAACAGACCATTTCAAAAGTGATGACACGTTTCATATGTAACAATGAGAGAGCTGTGGGAAGCAGCAGTGAAGGTAAGTTAGATTAGCTTTTGTAATATGTTGTATGTCATGGTAAATGTTTCAGTACTACAGGCCAGATGTTACCAAACTGTGAAGTTGGAGTATCTGCCTTATGGGGGAAGAACTGATAAAATTATTTCCTTAATTAGTTCTTATAGTCAAATGATATATTATCCCTTTGCCTTTTATTTTTAGATATAAGCAATATTTTTTTTTTACTAGCAATCAGCTGAGTTATTAAGAGTTACACACACTGTTTCAGATAATGAAGTTACAATACTGTTAGAGTTTTGGAGAAAAAAAATCCAAAATAGGTGTACTTATAAGGTGAGTTGTAATTCCTACAAATTAAAGAAGGGCTGCATATATATGTATATCAGATATCTCATTTTTACCATCATTATTATTATTATTTTTTACCTTTTAGGTAAATAACGTCCCAGTTTTTCCACAGGAAATGAAACACATCTCAAGATCAGTCTATGATGACTTGTTTGTTCTAGCTCAGATTCTAGGTCCAGAATAGATATGTATATTAGGCCAAGCAGAACTTCACATCATTCTGGTCACATTGATTGATTCAGGATGGTTTTATGACTCAGCAGAGATACAGGCTAGCACATCTGTGGAAGTATATCTCTCCCTTTTCCCCCTTTCCTTTCCTCTTTGGAATTTAACTTGGCAGATGTGGACTTATAACTGCTGAGAACCATCTTGATACCAAATGAAACCTAAATATAGAAGCCATGGAAAATCTAACTGCAAACGGAGAGAGAGGGCATTGTGTATGCCCTTGAATCAAGCTGCTCTTGAAGTGAATTATACTCTTGGGCCTCTCAGATCTATTAACCCATAAATGTGCCTTGTGCCCATCCAGTTTGGATTTTTTCTGATACTCACTATAGAGAGAATTATAATACAGATGACTGGTTTTCAGTGTATTTGGAGTATATGCTCTAGAAATCTTCGTTTCCAATTTCTTCTGTGTTGACCTTGGTGTCAAACTGCCTGGTTTAAGTCCAGATTCTGACACTCCCTTGTGTAATCTGATCACCAGCTACAAAACTTCTTGGTGCCTCATTTTCCTTAGTAGTAAACTGGCAATAAAAATGCACCCTACTGATAGTGGTTTTGTGAGGAATAAATGAGATGATCAATGTAAGCTGCTTACTAAGGTGGTTTCCCATGTTAAATAAATGTTAGCTGTTTTTACTCCTTAACAACACATTGTTTGCTTTTATTTTCTGTTTGGAAGGCTGAGACACATTTGGTTTCTTTTGCATTGTATTTTATATCTTCCATATTCACATATTTTTGTGTAAACCATAAATTATTCTTTCACTTTTGTTTTAACAGATTCCAAAGGATGAAGATAAATACGTTCCATTTCCATTATTATGACTGTGAGTTTTAGCCACTGCAGATAACATCTGGTGGGATCTGGATTGCTCCTTGAAAGAGAATGTTCTTAGAGTCAAGGTCAAGGGGATTGCATTTTCCTACATTCCTCCGTCATTTAATTTGTGTCATATATTAGTTGTGTCATATTTGGATTATTGTTTTTTGGACTCTTTTTATTTGTGAAGTTTCTACTTGCCAGCTTTTTTTTTTTCCTTTCCCTCATCTTTCTAGCCATCCTCTTTCTTTCTTGTTCTCTTCCTTCTTTTTTTTCTTTATCTGGAAGGTGGAACATGGTATTCTTATCAAACAACTAATGTACTTCTGCTTATTCATTTTATTGGTCAAGAAAAAAATTTGGAAGACTTTGAAATGGGCAAAAGAGATGCCTAGAAGTCTTGTTTAACTCAGCCTGCTGGATTATCTGTGACTTTCTTTGTCAAACTTTTACAGCTCCAAGGTGTAGGGAATTGATAGAAAAGTAAATAACTCATATCCATAGAAATATATGAATTTTGTCAAGTGGAATACAATAATTATTGCCCTGTGGACATTGAGTAGTTTTGAATTTGGAAAAAAAATCATTTTAGAATTTCTGATTACCTATCTAATAATCTGTATTCTCACTTACCATTGCATACAGCTTCTCCTTGACAGGCAAAGGTGAAGAGTAGAACTGAGAAAAATGGTGAGCTTGCCTTAAATATTTCAATTAAACAACAGTTTTGTTTCACATGTATATTTGTTCAAATGAGTCACAAAGGAAGCTCTCTAGTTTCCCTAACTGCTTGATTTAAATCTACTTGGTATCTTGAAAAATGTACACTAGATATTAATGTCTACAACCCAATCTAATAAACAAACAGGAGTCAAAGTAGTTATGCATTCCATAACTGGAATGATCCGATGGCAAGCAGCTAAAACATTTATCTGATAGCAGATTGTTCCCTAAGGAAAGTTATAGTGAAAAATCATTCTGTGATATATTCTAAAATGAATGCATACTTGCCCCCCATTGATTCAAGTTAAGACCAAAATGAAAAGATTCCTAGCTAACTCTAACTTGGGAAAGAAAGGAGGAAAATTTGGTACCTTGCCATGAAATAAACATGTAAATGGTTGGCATTTAATTTATCTCAGTAACCTTTTGTATAAATTTGGATTTCTTATTAAGAAATAATAAAACTTTAAGTACTTTTAGACTTCTTATTTATTAACTCAAAACATAATGAGTAATAAAAATAAAATCTGTTTTTCTAAAATAAATGTTCTGGGTGCTAGAGGGAAAAAATAATACTATATAACCCAATAATAAAATAAACTTTCTATAGAGAGTAATTGATTTCTAAATGATAGACAAATAAATAAATCAAATAAGAAAACTTCTTAGGCTTTTGAAGGTACTGACTTTTGGCATGAATTTCTTGGAGAAACATATCATTCAGTTAACCAAGTTATTAAGGGAAATAAAATGAATGAATTTTCAAATATTCTTGTGAAATAAAGGAGAAAACTAATTTACTACCAACCCTGCACCATCCTTAGAAACTGAACTATTATATTGTAAAACTGCTTCTGCTTTACTGACTTAGAATAAATGTTTGTAAAATTATATGTAGCTCAAGCTATTGCAAATTAATGCTCCAGGTTCATGTGCAATTTATATGACTGAGTCTTATTTTATATTGTGTAATAACATTTTCATTTTATTCCTCATCAAGTTTCAAGATGTTCTAGCTTAGAGCAAATATAAGAATCACATTGTCAAAAGCTGAGCCCATCTGTCACCTCTGGAGGTCATCTGGTTTCATTGTTTATTCTGCTGGAATATGTGGGCAAAAATGTAAGTTGTCAAGACTTGAAATATTTCCATATAAATTATGTTTGAATCCATATTTAGTTTTCATATTAAAAAATTAAAACACAACCCTAATACTGATAACCAAAGGGTCTCTTCTTTCTGAAGTACAGATGTACATTTTTAATATTTCCCAAAAAAGGAGTTAAAGCAGAGAGGTATCAAGAGGAATGTGATATATGGTTTTTGTTTTCTTCTTTTATTTTTATTTCTTTAAAGAGGCTTTGTCTTGAAGTAAAACATTCCTTTCTGTCCACTCTATTCATTTTTCTTAAATTCATGTGATAACTTTGTAAGAAATGCTCTAGATTTTAGCATAGGTTTCAGTAAATGGATGGTTATATTTTACATATTCATTAGTTGATGAATAGTCATAATGACATTATCCCAAGTCATATATACGTATATGTTTGCATTTATGCGGTGACCTTTCATGATTTCACTGATATCATTTAACCTTATAAGTTCAGTATCCTTGTTGGGTCAGCATTTACAAGTAAGTCTAAGATCCTTATGAAAGGGTATTAAACTTAATGCACAAATCCAAGTGTAAAAGAAATATTACTTTGTACATACTATTAAATAAATTCAGATTGATCTCAAAGTTGTATTTTTCCTATGCTGCATGAGAATTTCATCTCAATCATTATAGGAGCACCTTTCCTCTTTCAGAAATCAGGAGATCTGGACACTATCCCACCAAATGAGATAATGATTTCTAAGCTCTTGTTTACTATTTATTTATTTACTTATTTATTTTTTAATTTTATTTTTTAACTTTACAATATTGTATTGGTTTTGCCATATATCAACATGAATCCATCACAGGTATACTCGCCTTCCCCATCTTGTTTACTATTTAATGCTAGTTTTTTTATTTATGTTGTCGAGTCTGCAGTGTTCCCTTGGTGTTCTGCAGTTCTGTGCTTTCAAGCTAGATGTGGAATATGGAAATCTTGTCTATTCTATTTTTGGAAACCATTTTTGTCCTTGAAAACTGTCATTTTTTAAAATCTCATCCTGTGTGGTTTGGGTAAAACTGATTTTAACCTGAAGACCTAGAAGTATGCATATTATGTTAGCCTGGCCAATTAGCACAGTACATTCCTCTGGCTACAGTGACTGGTTCATAGATGAATGTGTGTGACACGTTCAGGGCTAATGAAATGAATGATACTTTATCTTAGGGAGGGCATCCTGGGTAACATAATCTCATTTTTCCTTTAAAATATGAAGTTCAAATTATGTAAGTCTGAGCTACTTAAGCTGTCTTAAAACCAAGGGAGGAGAGTTCACTGGATATTAGTGCTGATGATGTAGTGAATAGCACTAAAAGATAGAGAATAGGAAACTGTATCCTGGGGTATCATTTCAATAGTGATCAAATAATTCCTGAACTTTTCAATCATGTAAGCCAATAAACTGCCTTTCTTTAAGCTTTTGGATCTGTTTTTCTGTCTTTTTGTAACAGATATAGCACCTCCCTAGGTACACCCTGGGGCTTCCCAGGTGGTGCTAGTGGTAAAGAACCCACCTGCCAATGCAGGAGACTCGGGTTCAATCCTTGGGTCAGGAAACTCCGCTGGAGTAGAAAATGGCAACCCACTCCAGTATTCTTGCCTGGAGAATCCCACAGACAGAGGAGCCTGGCAAGCTATAGTCCATGGGTTCACAGAGTCAGATACGAATGAAGCAAATTAGCATGCACAGATAGTTCATACAACCAATTTCTAAAAGACTGAGTCCTCTTTCCTGGTTCAGCACTTCCCTGGAGAAGTATTTAGATGCCCTTTACTGTAGAACTGAATTCTATCTTCCATTCCATAATCTACTTTTTTTGCCTCCTTGATTCTTAAAGATACTCCCTCATGTAAATTCTGCCTATACACCTAACATAATATTTTCTTTTCTTTTTTGTTGGTTTTCAGTTCAGTTCAGTTCAGTTCAGTCCTTCAGTCGTGTCTGACTCTTTGCGACCCCATGAATTGCGGCACGCCAGGCCTCCCTGTCCATCACCAACTCCTGGAGTTCACCCAAACTCATGTCCATTGAGTCGGTGATGCCATCCAGCCATCTCATCCTCTGTCGTCCCCTTCTCCTCCTGCCCCCAATCTCTCCCAGCATCAGAATCTTTCCAATGAGTCAACTCTTTGCATGAGGTGGCCAAAGTATTGGAGTTTCAGCTTTAGCATCAGTCCTTCCAAAGAACACCCAGGACTGATCTCCTTTAGAATGGACTGGTTGGATCTCCTTGCAGTCCAAGGGACTCTCAAGAGTCTTCTCCAATACCTTGGTTAGGGCTCATGAATTTTGAGCTGACTTGTCTCCTAGAAACGGAACTAAACATATTAGGGAATGGTGAGGCTTATTGTGAACTTCGTATTTTTAACTATGTCAACATTCCAGCCAGTCAGTTTCAGCTCCCAATTAAACATTATTTTTCTCAAAAGACAAAAACAATTTATTGTATCACTTACTTATGAAGTTTTCTACACCATCAAAATCCTTGGGCTTCCAAAGGCTGGCTCCCTTTTGGTAGAAGATAAATGAGTGGCAGAGATGCAAAAAAAGAAAAAAAAAAAGAAAAGGAAAAACAAGCAAACATTAATATTTCAATAAGTTATCTTGTTTTATTAATGTTCTTGGATTCTATTGAGTTAATTTACAACTGAAAATTTTTAATAATACATACACTTGAATATCTAGTGTTTAATCATAATAGTATGTATTTGAGAAGGTCAAGCTATGTGTTGATCTAAGAAGGTCAATCTATATGTCAACCCCCATGACTTCTTTTGCCAACACTCAACTGGTCAAAGGCTTCTTACTTTGAATGAGGATTATTGCATAAAAATTGTCAAGAAACAGGAAGAGAGTTAATGATTAGCTCCAATATAATGTACAAAAAATTTAAAAAAGGACCACCAAGGAGATCAAGAAAGTGTTTATACCTCAAATACCCTCTTGAAGATCTAGGTTCCTAGATATTGGGTAATGATCACTTTGGAAGGATGGGGATGATATGACTTTGGAGGAAGTGGAATATCGGCCTTCCCCAAGCTGGCCCTCTTCTTTTTCTCTCTTTATTAGTTTGATAGGACTGCCATAACAAAGCACAGAATGGAGTGACTTAAACATTTATTTTCTCCTTATTCTGAAGGCTAGAAGTCTGAGATCAAGACATCTGTGTATACAGGGTTGGTTTCTCCTGAAGCCTCTCTCCTTAGCTTACAGATAGCCACTTTATCTATCTTTACATCATCTTTCATCCGTGAGTGTGCAAGTCTGTGTTCAGATTTGCTCTTACTAGGACTTTATTCTCGGAGAAGGCAATGGCACCCCACTCTAGTACTCTTGCCTGGAAAATCCCATGGATGGAGGAGCCTTGTAGGCTGCAGTCCATGGGGTAGTTAAGAGTCGGGCACGACTGGGCGACTTCACTTTCACTTTTCACTTTCATGCATTGGAGAAGGAAATGGCAACCCAGTCCAGTGTTCTTGCCTGGAGAAATCCCAGGGACAGAGGAGTCTAGTGGGCTGCTGTATATGGGGTCGCACAGAGTCAGACACAACTGAAGCGACTTAGCAGCAGCAGGACTTTAGTCATATTAGGATGGACCCTAAAGACCTTAATACTTAATTACCTCAATTCTTAATTGAATTATCCCTTTTAAGACCTTTCTCCAAATCTGTTTATGTTCTGAGGTGCTTGGGGCTAGGACTTCCAATGTAAGAATATATTTTTTTGTGTGTGGGGAGGGGGAAGCACAACTCAGCCTGTAACACTCTCTTACTCTGCTTTTTAGCTTCATTTGTTATGATAAAAACTCCACACCTCAGTCTCTGTGGGGCTTTCCCATTATATTTTCTATTACTAGCTATAGAAATTTAAAAAGCTGACCAATGAATGGGCACTGCTTTCTTTCGACTTTCCTTTATTTCCAGCATTTTGCTGACTAATCAGTTCCCAAATTTCTCTACTGTCACTCTGCTGCTAAGTCGCTTCAGTCGTGTCCGACTCTGTGCGACCCCATGGACGGCAGCCCACCAGGCTCCCCCATCCCTGGGATTCTCCAGGCAAGAACACTGGAGTGAGTTGCCATTTCCTTCTCCAGTGCATGAAAGTGAAAAGTGAAAGTGAAGTCCCTCAGTCGTGTCTGACTCTTCAGGACCCCATGGACTGAAGCCCACCAGGCTCCCCCGTCCATGGGATTTTCCAGGCAAGAGCACTGGAGTGGGTGCCATGGCCTTCTCCATACTGTCACTGTCACTCTAGTTCCATAAATTTAGATTGACATGTTCACGTTCATCTTGAAGCCTCATGTTAACCTTGCAATTGGATAAACTCAAGATCCTTACATGCTTCAGAGTTTTCTTTGACTTCTAATGTGTAAATGGAAGAAATTGTTTAGTTGTTTTTATTTAATCAATGTAGCTTCTTGAGTCAATAAAGCTACAATTTATAGAGCAAGTATAAAACCAAGTAAGGACTCAGTTGAATCTTTCTGGAGTAAACCTATTTGTTGAACATGTGCTCTACTAATCCTTCCATTTAACTGGTGGCTGCTGACGGGTTTGAATTTCCAGTGTTACCAGAGATAAATGGTCAACCAGTAGGTGAATTGCTGTCAAAAATGCACTCATTCTTTGATGACAGATATCATCTTAATATTATGCTGCTGAATCCATTTCTCTTCCTGGAATTCACTAGGTACACATTAAGAAAAGACAATGAATGGGCTGCTTACTATCTGTGAGTTAGAGGAAAATGTGTAGGAAAGTAAAACGTAGAAAAGAGTCTTTTTCATGGGGCAATTTGAGCAGGTCTTCACAAATAATAAGAAAATTATCTGATCATGAGTCAGTTAATAGTGTAGTGTTATAAATCAGACCATATTCTTTAGGATAAAAGAAATAATTGTATACAGTGGTTAAAGTGCTCTCTGCAATACTTTAACTGTGCTCCGACCCCTTACTTCTGCCTTGTTGTACTCATGTTCTAATAAAAGCTGTAACAATATGTACTTTATAACCCCCTTGGAGGAGGAAATGGCAATCCACTCCAGTACTCTTGCTGGGAAAATCCCATGGACAAAGGAGCCTGGTGGGCTACAGTCCAAGGGGTTACAAAGGGTTGGATGCGAATGAGCACATGCACACTTTATAAATATTTTATATACATTATTTAATATAACCTCCCTATAAGTATGATATAGTACGTATTATTATTTTACTAATGTTAAAGGTGAAAAAAACTGATGCTTCAGGGGTTTAATAGCCTGGAAAAAGTCACATGCTAGTAAGTGAATCTGAAACCAGTCTGCTTGTCTTTAGCGCCTGAGCAATATTTGATGCCTTAGCATAGCTGTATAAAAAATAAATTGGCTACTGTATAAGGCAATGGTTTCTAAATAAAACGACACCTTAATTACTTCCCAACATTCCTGGTAATGTACCCCATTCCAAAATTGACGGCACCTTATTAAACACCCCATTGTAGTGTGGAACAGTTTTCTAGTGCGTATGCTTTGTGCTTTACTTTGCTTTAAACTGTTTCACTTGAATGAAGACCAATGGATGGCTTTAGAGAGAGAGCGAGCTATTTATTGACAAGATGTTGTGATGATTAAGGCTCCAAAATATTCTTACTATTTTTCCAGTTAAAAACTTCAAACAAGTTATATGCAATTCTGTAGAGGCCAATAAATATTCTGTTATCTTAAGATGTAATGCTTGGTAATCTTATAGTTCACATACAGTGCTCAAAGTATTGGTTGTTTATTAATAATGGAAAAAGGAAAAAAATCTTTAGTTGGAAGCATATATAATGGATGTAGTAAAAGAGCACTGATAAAATTTTATAGACAGCTCATTGTTTGATAATCTCCCTGAAATAGTTTTAAAAATTAGGAATTTTTTTTTTTAATTTTAGGTAAAAACATCAAAGTGAGAGCAACTATTGATTAACAAACTTAACACAAGTCAAGTGTGTAGTCTCCTTGTTCAATGACCACCCCACTTACTGCATCCTATGTCCATTCTTAATACATCTTCAAGTATGGAAAATAACTTCTGTATTGGTCACTGCTGACTGTTCTGTGGTTCAGATAGCTGGTGCTCCAATATCAACTGCCCTTAAGTTCCCTGTTAATAAAAAAAATATTTTTGCTTTATTCACTCAAGATCTATTTATTACCTGCTGTTGATTGCAGGAATCTCATAAATCCTACTTCAAATATCATAATTAATTTTTCAACTTGGGCTAATCCCACGTGTAACTTTGTGGAGGTTAGTTTTGGACAGTGAAAAGGGTAACATCTGGGCTCCGTTCTTCATTACACTACCATGCCTAGTTGTGTGGGACTCCTTGTGACCCATGGACTGTAGGCCACCTCTGCCTCTATCCATGGGATTTCCCAGGCAAAAATACTGAAGTGGGTTGCCATTTTCTTCTCCAGGGGATCTTCCTGACCCAGGGATCAAATCCATGTCTCTCGTGTCTCCTGCATTGACAGATGGATTCTTTACCACTGGTGCCAGATGGGAAGCCCATCTAGTACATGACTTGCTGCTGCTGCTGCTGCTAAGTCGCTTCAGTCATGTCCGACTCTGTGCGACCCCATAGATGGTAGCCCGCCCGGCTCCCCCGTCCCTGGGATTCTCCAGGCAAGAGCACTGGAGTGGGTTGCCATTTCCTTCTCCAATGCATGAAAGTGAAAATTGAAAGTGAAGTGCTCAGTCGTGTCCGACTCCTAGCGACCCCATGGACTGCAGCCTACCAGGCTCGTCTGTCCATGGGATTTTCCAGGCAAGAGTACTAAAACAAATTTCCACAGACCCTTCAAGGACCTGCAGTCATTGGTTCTTTCTCATTGAAGTTCAGAGTTTTTGCTTTTGCTCTATCACTCTGTCACTGACTCATTTGCAACTGATAACCTTCTTAATGATCTTCTGTGTGTTTTACACCCCTATTTCATCATCGAAAAACTTCCAAACTCTGCAACTTTTAGCAGGATACAACTTTCATTTTCTTTTTGAAACCTTTATGGGGTATCCAGTTGATGATCCAAGTTTCAGACAAATTAAGATTTGATCTCCACCTGGATATCCCACACAGGTTTCAAAATTCATTTTATCCTAAATGATCTGATGAGATGGTTGGATGGCATCACCAACTTAGTGGACATGAGTTTGAGCAAACTCTGGGAGATAGTGAAGGACAGGGAAGCCTGGCATGCTGCAGTTCATTGCACTATAGACAGTTGGACATAACTTAGCTACTGAACAACAATTGAACAACCTCAAAATAGTTGCTCCCTTTTTATCAACTTTCAGCGAATGACTACATTATCTTTTACTCGATTAGACCAGAAGCCATTAACCAAAGTCCGTGGACCTTCCTCTATACAATTTCTCAAAATCTGTTGATTACAGAATTCTATAGATTTCAATTAGAAGGTTAAATTCTTCTGCCGTAATGCCCCAGATTTTGGTGTTTTCGACTTCCACTGGAAGAGAAGACAATGGCAACCCACTCCGGTATTCCTACCTTGAGAATCCCATGGATGGAGGAGCCTGGTAGGCTGCAGTCCATGGGGTCGCTAGGAGACGGACACGACTGAGCGACTTCATTTTCACTTTTCACTTTCATGCATTGGAGGAGGAAATGGCAGCCCACTCCAGTGTTCTTGCCTGGAGAATCCCAGGGACTGGGGAGCCTGGTGGGCTGCCGTCTATGGGGTCGCACAGTGTCTGACACGACTGAAGCGACTTAGCAGCAGCAGCAGCGGACTTCCACTGGCCTGCTGTAGTAACCAGCTCCATTCTTACGGCTAACAACTGTGATTCATATATTCTTGGCTCTTTAAGCTTGGCTTTGGTATTTGCTTCTGGCCTAATTATTTCTTCAGAGTTTTAAATTAAAGTCCCAAATAGCCTCAAGGATTTGTTCAGTTCTTTGACTTTCATGTTGTCTGAACGTTTCCTTTTTTCTCTCATTCTTGGTCTGAAGAAAATCCCTTCAGAATCTTAAAATTCATCACTCAGTGACAGACTCTGATATTAAAATCCGTATCCTATTTATTCACATAATACTACTGCAAACTTCTTGCCTTTACATAACCTAATTATAGCTAAAGACTAGGTTCTTTATATTATGCTTACTTTTATGGCTGCTGCTGCTGCTGCTGCTAAGTCACTTCAGTCGTGTGCGACTAGAGTTTCGTATTTTTTTTTTTTTGTTTCATATATGATATTATACATATTTCAATGCCTAGAGTTTCATATTGTTGATCACTCTTTGGAGAGCATCAGTCCTGACAATTTCTTCTCACTAAGGTTTCAGATAAACGTTATCTTATATGAAGACTTCCCTGAACCACCCTAATTAGATCTTGTCCCTTCTTCTGGGTTCTCACAATAGGAAAGCTTTGGTGAATAAGAAAAAAGGGATTTTTGTCCTCAGAAGCTTGTATTATTGTGGGATTATATTAATTAAGGGAAGATAATTTTTCTAAGCAACAAATTCCAAATTTCACAGTTCAATAAAGATAATTGAGTTTTCACTTATGATAAATCCAAACAGGTATTACTGTATAGCTTATGTTGGAGTCCACGAAGTGGTATAGAAACTTAGTTTTCCTATGTTGAAAGAAAATGCACCAGAAAAAGTTAAAATGGCAAGGAAGAAACTGAATAGTGGTCTGTGGCAATAAAGGCCAAGACAATTATAATAGGAAGGAGAGATTGGATTCAAGGTGACTGAAACAAAAGGTGGGAGCCTAGGTCAGCTAGTGGAGAAGTATTGGACTGCAAACATTCTAAAGTAAATGCTGTAAGAAAAGGGAGGTCAGATGCCTACAGTCAAGAAGAAACATGTTTAAGTAAGTTTAGTCAAGCTGAACTTCCCTGGTGGTACAGTGAATAAGAATCTGCCTGTCAATGCAGGGGACATGGGTTCAATCCCTGGTCCAGGAAGATTCCACATGTCATGGAGCAGCTGAGCCTGTGCACCACAGCTACTAAACCTGCTCTCTAGAACCCATAAACCACAACTACTGAGCCCATGCGCTACAACTACTGAGCCCATGCACTGCAATGAAGAGTAGTCCCTGCTTGCAGCAACTAGAGAAAGCCCATGTGTAGCAAGGAAAGCCCAGCACAACCAAAAATAAAAATAAATAAATAAAAATTTAAAAAAATCTTTAAAAAAGTTCCCAGTCAAGCTAAGGGAAAACATTAAGATAATCTTGGTCACTTCCTGGGCTTTACATCATCTTCACATACCTTTGAAGGTTTCGTTGTTTTTCTGTATGAAATAGGTGTGTGGGGGATGGCCACGAATAGTGTCCTAGGAAGTCCATAGTCTAGTCCTGAAAGCGGCACATTCCGCTGTCACTATTATTGCCCTGACTAAAACTCAGACACAAGACCACATTTAACTACAAATGGAGCTCACAAAAACGTGGATTATTGTTGATCCAAAAAGAACATGCAATTAGTTTGACAAAGAGTAATCTTCCCTGGTGTCTCAGATAGTAAAGAATCTGCCTGCAATGAAGGAGACCCAGGTTCAATCCCTGGGTTGGGAACATCCCCCAGGAAATGGCAAGCCACTCCAGTATCCTTGTCTGCAGAATTCCATGGATGGAGGAGCTGGGCAGGCTACAGTCCATGGGATCACAGAGTTGCAAACGACCGTTCAACACAACACAACACCAACAACAAAGTAGCCCCTGCCATAGGACAGAAGTTGAAAATGCGATTATACCATTAAATTACATGATTACTTTATAGAAATTCATCATATTGCTTTATTTCAAGACCTTTAAGGACTATGCTTGGATCTCTTCCATTTTTGTCTCCTTAGATCTAAGAAAATGTCATACACATAAAAACTATTGTACCCAGTAAATATTTCTTAAATGAATCACTGTTGGCTAAGGCTGATATTTTTAGATAACTGAGAAAATTGCTGCCTTTAATCACACTCCACTGTATCACTTATATTCCCCCAAATCATTAAAGTTTGTATTGTTTGTATAAATTTTAGTTGACAAAAGTGACAGAATATGCAATCTCCTTATTTTAGAATGATTTGTACTTACTTTTTAGATAGACAAATAAATCACTTTATTTATAGCTCTTTATTTATAGCACTTTATTTATAGCTCATCAAAATTACTTTTAAAATTATAATTGTTTAAATTTTATTTTTAAATAATACTAATTAAAATAATACTAATAATACTAAATATAATAATAAAATAATACTAATTTATTTTCCTTCTATTGTTCACTAAAATAATGGCAGTTAATTAATGAACTATATATATAGTCTTCAGTTTGTTTTCTTAGGCAAGTACACCGATATTGATCCATGATCCTACTCTCTGAGTTTCTTAGTTAAATAATATTTGTTATTTTTTCTGCATATGAATCATTAGAAAACATCTTTAGTGAAAGCTAGAACTAAATAGGGTTATCATCAGGATTCATAGGCAAAGAAAAAAGCCAAATATAAGACCCGTGATATGCTTAAATGATTAAGATATTTGGAGGGGGTAAATTTGGTCATTATTTCATGCTTTCTATGTGATATGATCAAACCTAACTGAGATTCAAATTTCAATAGTACTGAATCAAGATTGCTGGGAGAAATATCAATAACCTCAGATATGCAGATGACACCACCCTTATGACAGAAAGTGAAGAGGAACTAAAAAATCTCTTGATGAAAGTGAGAAAGGAGAGTGAAAATGTTGGCTTAAAGCTCAACATTCAGAAAACCAAGATCATGGCATCTGGTCCCATCACTTCATGGCAAATAGATGGGAAACAGTGGAAACAGTGACAGACTATTTTTTTGGGCTCCAAAATCACTGCAGATGGTGATTGCAGCCATGAAATTAAAAGACGCTTGCTCCTTGGAAGGAAAGTTATGACCAACCTAGATAGCATATTTAAAAGCAGAGATATTAATTTGCCAGCAAATATCTGTCTAGTCAAGGCTATGGTTTTTCTAGTGGTCATGTATGGATGTGAGAGTTGGACTGTGAAGAAAGCTGAGCGCCGAAGAATTGTTGCTTTTAAACTGTGGTGTTGGAGAATCACTCTTGAAAGTCCCTTGGACTGCAAGGTGATCCACCCAGTCCATCTTAAAGGAGATCAGTCCTGGGTGTTTATTAGAAGGACTGATGCTGAAGCTGAAACTCCAATACTTTGGCCACCTCATGCAAAGAGTTGACTCATTGGAAAAGACTCTGATGCTGGGAGGGATTGGAGGGCAGGAGGAGAAGGGGACAACAGAGGATGAGATGGCTGGATGGCATCACCGACCTGATGGACATGAGTTTGAGTAAACTCTGGGAGTTGGTGATGGACAGGGTGGCCTGTCATGCTGTGATTCATGGGGTCACAAAGAGTTGGACATGACTGAGCGACTGAACTGAACTGACTGATATTCAGTACTAATGTTGGTATTATTTTAAACTTTATCTAATTGATCATTTAACATAGTAAATATTAAAAAGTATTTTAATTTTACTGATGAAGACAACTGAAGCACAGAAAATTTATATGCATAAGCACCAAGTACTTCATTAGAAAAATTAAAATTTAAAGCTCTCAATATTTTGACAATTGCACTGCATATTGAACCACTACATTATCATAAATAAAACATTTTAAGTCTTATGACAATTCATTTTCAGGTTTGTACTTGTACACAATTTTTGGAATTGGCTTTATAGGGCTTGCTTTTTTGTTTTAATATTGACTTGATTGCATATCTTGTATGGGCAGTTCCTTGCTAAGCTAGAAATAATTCTAGACAATTAGTTGGAATCTAATACTTCTGTTCTCTCCTTCTTGTCACATAAGTTAAAAAATATTTATATCCCAGTAACATCTTTCAGTTATTATGCTTGAAAATTTATTTTATCCTTTCTTGTATATCTTAATATCTGAATTTCATAATCCCACGTAAAATAAGTCAAGCAGTTTCCATTTTATAGAGGGAAGAATGGAAGCACAGAGGGATTCAGAAACTTAATTTAGATAGCATGGCTAGTATGCACAGTTCATTCTCCAGGATGGAGGGAACAACCTGTTCAGTCTCAGATGCTCTTCTTGAACTGACATTGGCATTCTTCCCACTGAGCTCAAGTGTCCATGCTCACTCCCCAAGCTGGGCAGGCCCTTGACTACACTGGAATTAAACCTGTGTGACTTCTGAAGTTAGGTTATAAAAGCTACCATGCTGTGAGGCAGCTCAAGCCTTGTAAAAAGGCCTCCTGCGGACATTATGGCCCCCAGCTAGCATCAATCAACAGACATGTGAAGTGAAGAAGCATTTGAGAGGACTCCATTCTCAGCTACAATCTGAGAGCAACCGTGTAAGAAATTCTCAAAGAGAATTCCATCAACCCCCAGAACTGGAGTGATAGAATTCCAAGAATTGCTGTTGTTTTAAGTCACTGAGCATCAGGATGATAGGTTCTGTTGCAATAGTAAGTGGAAGAGCTAGTGATTATAGCCGAGACGATAAAAAGTCTGATTATCTGTCCTTACCCATTGTGCTCACTGGGTAGCACACCAAAATCTGCATAGAGAGTCATGTAAAAAGTGAAAATTGAGTACTGTAACTATGTATGGTGATGGGTTTTAACTAGACAGATTGTGGTGATCATTCTGCAATTTATAAACAAATACTGTTATTACATTTGTACACCGAAAACTAATGTTGTATGTTAATTATATCTCATTTAAAACAGAGGAAAACTCACTTACCTAACAGGAAGCTTCGTCATGCTTTCCAGCATAAAATTTCCAACAAAAAGTGATATAAATAAATGATGCTGTGAGTGATGTAAAGAGCTGGATTTTTTTTCTTTGTTCTTATAGTGACAGTTGATGACCTTGGGCAAATCAAATAACTTCTTTTTAGCATTAAAATCAAAGATTATGGCACACCTCTAAATACCCCCTCAGGAAAGACCCTTATAAGAAAATTAACTGAAAGCTACTTTGCTTTGCTTCTGAACTATTCAGATTTTGAAGCAACTTCAGAGGGACCACAGTGGCTCAGAGAATAATCCTTCATTTTTATGTCCCAGTTGCTTTCTAATTAGCAAGAAAAACCAAAGTATAGTTAAAGGGTTATAGAGATTTAATAAAATCCTTATGAGTTTATGATTTATATCTGTATTCTAATTGCTTCAATCTGTTATTAATTCAGCCTTAAAAGTCACACTCTGTCATGGTATAAATATCTACTGTTTGCTAATAAAAAATGTCTCAAGTGTAATTTTCACATTTACTACACTTGTTACATTTTAAAATCATTAAGACTAAGCCATGTTTGGTTACAATTTTAAACAAAAGGAAAAGAAAATAGTTCAGGGAGAGAATAAATTCAAGGTTTAATAACAAGTTTGAGTGGCCACTGAAGACCTAAAGATATGCAGAAGATGTATTCTATATTATGTTGGACCCTTAGATCTGTTTCAATAAGAAGCTTCCTTTCAACACTTAATGAAATAGACAACAAACCTGATTCCATATCCTGGTTTGGATTTCTGTCACAGGAAGATATGCCTGGTGACCTCCATAAATGAATGACACAAAATATTCTTTTATCAAATGGAATCTCAACTTAAAGATATTCAATGGCCTTCTATTTTAACTATTAATAGGATAAACTCTAAATTCCTCAGCCTGGCACACAAATCCTGAGCTGGGTCTCTGTCTTCTGGAACCTCATCTTCCTCCTCTCTCACCTTTGCTCACTATCCACTATCCACATTAGACCCCTTGTTCTTGTGCTTTGAACAGACCACCGTTCCCTTCACTTAGGCCACAGCTTTTGTTGTTCCTTCTACCTGTTGAGTTTCTCAAGTCTTAATACAAATGGTGTTTATTCAGAGAGGCTTTGTTTGGTGCAGTCTCCAAAATAGCATGTCCTGATTTCTCTCTGTCATTACCCTTGTAAGGAAAGAAAAACTTTTCCTCTACCTTTTAAGGTTAAGTCACTGGCACCTGCAAATTAAACTGAGAGAAGACAAGCCAACAGCTTATGCATGATTTTAAACAGAGAGTGCTAACTTGTAGAGAAGCAACTAGACAAAAGAAAAGGTATTTGGGCTTCCAGAGCCAGTAAACTGTTGGAAAGTGACTAGGAAATATATGGAGGGAACTAATGGAAGATAAGTGTTATTTTAGAAATATTTGCTTATGCAGAATCATCTTGACATCAATTCTTTGTCTCCAGTGATAAGTGCTCTCTTCTCTTGATACAGGAAGGGCACTTTTTTCATGGGAAATTTATGTCCTGCTTTTAGGCAGGGAGGGGAAAGATGGAGAGATTTTCCTATATCTGCTGTTTCTCAACTGCTTTTAGCTCAAAATAATCAATATGCCAAAGTGGTATACTTTGGGGTGGCATATCTTGGTTCCCCTTCTGCTGGTTTGTCTTCTTCTTATTACTTATTTAACTTGTACCGATTCTTTAATTTTGTCATTATTTCATTATGAGACTTCTCTGGAATCAATGTAAACTCCACACAGGGAAAGAACTTCTCAGTGTCAGTTTTCTTTTTTTTCTTTCATTCCTGTATTCACAGTTCCTAGAACAACACAGGTGCTCACTGGGGTGGTTTATGTACCTCTAAGTTCTTTACTCCTGTCTCTCTCACCAATATGATTTTCCCTTGATTCTTTCATGCACTCTTGCTTTCTTTCTCTTTTATGCAAAGATAAAGATGTTGAAAGAAGACTGCTATAGGCAGTAATTTTCATAGGATCCAATTTTTGACAGAAAAAAATTGGAAATCATGTAATTCAGAGGTCAGATCAGATCAGATCAGTCGCTCAGTCATGTCCGACTCTTTGCGACCCCATGAACTGCAGCAGGCCAGGCCTCCCTGTCCATCACCAACTCCCGGAGTTCATTCAGACTCATGTCCATCGAGTCAGTGAAGCCATCCAGCCATCTCATCCTCTGTTGTCCCCTTCTCCTCTTGCCCCCAATCCCTCCCAGCATCAGAGGTAAGTTAATATAATAATTAAGACTGCAGGTTCTGGAGTGCTAATACTTTGAGTTCTGGCTTCATCATTTACTAGAGGCACATCTTGGGCAGCCTCTTTAAACTGTTTGAAGCTTTGCTTTTGTATTTCTAAAGTGAGGCTGATGATAGTTTCTGCTTCATGGGGTGGCTATAATGATCAAATCAATCAATGTATTATTTCTAAGAGTAAAGCTGTTAAAAGATTTTCTGGAAGTAAATAAGCTTTAGTTTCATTTTCCTTTTAGAGAAATTAGTATTAATAGTAATCCAGAGGGGTACAAATGACATGGATGGGCAATTTACCTAAATTGAGAAATTTAGCAACTAAACTGCTAAAAAAATAACAATAACTTACACTTAGGTATCATGTATCTGGAGAAGGCAATGGCAACCCACTCCAGTACTCTTGCCTGGAAAATCCCATGGACGGAGAAGCCTGGTAGGCTGCAGTCCATGGGGTCGCTAAGAGTCGGGCACAACTGAGCGACTTCACTTGCACTTTTCACTTTCATGCGTTGGAGAAGGAAATGTATTTCCTTATGCTATCAGGTTTAGATAGGATTTTGTCATCTGAATTAGGTTCAAGTGCAAATAAGGATCCTTAGACACAGTTCTTTGGATGCAGCTGCTCAGGTATGACTCCGCCTAATTCAGATATCTATTAATTAAAAAGGGAAGTTTTCTGCCTATACACACTTGTTATTTAATGATGAGATAGTAATAGGAAAACTCAAGCACACATTGATATTAAAAAAGTATAGCACATAGCACTCACTCAGACAGCAAGGAAATCAAGCCAGTCAATCCTAAAGGAAATCAACCTTGAATATTCATTGGAAGGGCTGATGCTGAAGCTGAAGTTCCAATACTTTGGCCACCTGATGCAAAGACCCGACCCACTGGAAAAGACCCTGATGCTGGGAAAGATTGAAGGCAGGAGGAGAAGGGGACAACAGAGGATGAGATGGTTGGACGGCATCACCGACTCAACGGGCATGAGTTTGAGCAAACTCTGGGAGACAGTGAAGGACAGGGAAACCCAGAGTGCTGCAGTCCATGGGGTCTCAAAGAGTCAGACATGACTGAGCGACCGAACTGAACTGCACTGCACTGAGTCTGTCTTTGTTTTCCATAAGAAATGCCATCTTTATGTAAATTTTGCCTGCTTTCAAGAGTCAAGGCCAATATTGGATTTAGTTTTTTTTTTGTTTTTTTTTTTTTGTTACAGCAGCAACTACTCTTCAGGTATTTCTCTTACAGTTATCTATTGGTACATAGCATACCATCCCAAACTAAAAACAAGAAACAATTTGTTCATAATTCTGTGGGTCAGAATTTCAGGCAAGGAAAGTGAAGACAGCTGGTATTAGTTCCATAATATCCCTAGCCTAAACTGTTGTAGTTTGAATGGCTAGAGCTGAATAAAGTAGGTTGACTGGGACCATATATCTGGGGTCTTGGATCTGGATATCCATTCCATTTCTTGATTCTTATCCACTGGCTTTTCCATGTGGCAAGCTTGAGTTTTCTCATAGATTGTGATCTCTGAGATGCAACAGCTACCATTCCAAGAGGACAAACTGCCTGTGTAAGCACTTATCAAGCTTCTGCTTGCCTCACACCCACTAATGTTCCACTGGTATGCAAATTACATGGCCAGAGAGTCGGCAGTGAAGAGGAACACAGGAGTGTAAATAACACTAAGTGCAGTTTATTGGAAAAACACCAATGCAATAGTTGACTCCACCTACCTGGGAAACCATTGAAAACTTCACTGAATTATTTTGTAGATAAAGCACATGCTCTCAACTTACTTTGTGTACCAAAAGTTTAGTTGCTAACTGGACTCAAATAGTGCTCAATTAATATATGTTGAATGAGATGGATGATAAAAATCTTTATATGTTAGTATTTCTGAATGAATTACATATTCAATCTTGAAAGATATTATGTGAAAAAAAAAAAAAAAGGATTCCGTGGTCAAACTCTATGGTAGATTGGTTACAGTATTATTCTCCATACTCCAATTTTCTCTTTGTACACATCCTTTGTAGTATAACTTATAAGAGGTGTTTTTATCAAAAGGTGGAATCTAGCTCTCTACCCCTTACATTTGTGCTGCACCTGTGGCTTGCCGTGGCCCAGAGGATACAGTGAAAGTGATGCTTGTCTTTTTTAAGTGTAGGTTCGGGAGGTTGGCATGCTTCCCTTCTCTCTTTTGTACTCTGCTTCTGGTAGGAGAATGAGCTCAGGCTAGCCTGCTGGAGGGCGAAAGACCATGTGAAGCAGAGCCAAGATGCTCCAGCTGAGGACAGTAGACCATCCAGGCCCTACCTAACCTGCTTACAAAGCAAGAGCGAATCCAGAGATCAGTGGAACCTGGTCCAGTCAGCAGAGCTGCTCAAAAATCATAGATTAAAAATTTGGGGATGGCTTGTTATACATCAAGGTTATGACCAACGTAGATAGCATATTGAAAAGCAGAGACATTACTTTGCCAACAAAGGTCCGTCTAGTCAAGGCTATGGTTTTTCCAGTGGTCATGTGTGGATATGAGAGTTGGACTGTGAAGAAAGCTGAGCGCCGAAGAATTGATGTTTTGAACTGTGGTGTTGGAGAAGACTCTTGAGAGTCCCTTGGACTGCAAGGAGATCCAACCAGTCCATTCTGAAGGAGATCAACCCTGGGATTTCTTTGGAAGGAATGATGCTAAATAATAATAATGATGCTAAATAATCTGAAACGCCAGTACTTTGACCACCTCATGCGAAGAGTTGACTCATTGGAAAAGACTCTGATGCTGGGAGGGATTGGGGGCAGGAGGAGAAGGGGATGACAGAGGATGAGATGGCTGGATGGCATCACTGACTCAATGGACATGAGTCTGAGTGAACTCCAGGAGTTGCTGATGGACAGGGAGGCCTGGCGTGCTGCAATTCATGGGGTCGCAAAGAGTCGGACACAACTGAGCGACTGAACTGAACTGAACTGTACTGTTATACATCAAGAAATAACTGATACAAATATCCTAAGAATTTATAGGATAAGATTTATAGGATATAAGAAATATCCATGGCATATTGGGTATTATACTATAAGTATATTGGGCACAGTACTATAAGAAAATAAACTATGGAACGAAAGCAACTGAAAGTGTAACATTCTGTATGCGTGCACATGTGCTAAGTCCCTCAATCATGTTAGACTCTTTGCAACCCTATGGACTGTAGCCCACCAGGCTCCTCGTTCCATGGGGATTCTCCAGCCAAGAACACTGGAGTGGGTTACCATGCTCTCCTTCAGGGGATTTTCCTGACCCAGGGATCAAATCCCCATCTCCTGTGCCTCCTGCACTGCAGTTGGATTCTTTACCGCTGAGCCACAGGAGAAGCCCCAGCGTTCTGTATATTTCCCCCAAGTTATTTGGCTACAGAACTTCAACAATCTCTCCTTCGTTTTTGTTTTACTATATTAACCACTACACCTCTGCTTTAATAGTCTATAATGCACACTTGGGAAACTTGTGTAGAATTCAAAGTTATAACAACATTCAATGGATAATTTACCAGAAATACAAAGTAGTGATGCTTTTATTGTTTCTATTGTCTTTGAAATAATTAATTTGACTGAATTTTGGTTCAGGTTTATTATGTATTTTTCTTAAAGTCCTTATTTTTTTTTCCTTTTCTTTCCTTGCTACAATGTCCTCAGTTCTCACAGTTTCAATATTAAAAAATTTAAAAGGTCATTTTATGCCAGACATTTGTGAGAACTAATAATTTACACTGAGTCAGGTGTATGTCTGATAAAAGTGTTCAATGGTAGATGACTTATGGGTCAATATTAAATTATTCGTAAAAGCAGTTCTCAAAATGCTCCACACAACTGAGATAAGAAACCAGGAAAATGCAATAGAAAATAATACTTTAGATATCAGTTGAATGTTACAAAACAGACTTTAATTTTCCTGTCATGCAAAAATATCTCTGCTCGCTGCTCCTAGTATAAAAATTTGTGCCTAGAATGCATACAATATTTCCTAAGATGAAATCTTGTCTGATTTTATCATGATTTCTAGGGTAAAAATGTGAATACAAATGTTGTTTTTAAATTAAAAAAGTCAAGATATTAATATTCAGTTGAATTTTACATGAGAATGTATAAGTGGGTTTATTCTTAAAGGTTCTCTGTAAAATTGTCATCTCTGACATCTATATGGGAAGCTATTTGGTTTTACGTAGATTTGTGAGTTAAGATATCCTGATTTTTGCAAGCTTGTTCAGTTGTAAAATTTGATTTTGGATCAAAAATTGTGTCTAAATTATTTTAACAGTATAAAGTTAAATGTAAACAAACAGTTATGAAAGAGAATTTAAACCTCTTAGCAGAAGTTTATTACTCTTAATAGAATAATAATATTTGATCATCATCATTAACTTCTATTTACTTAAGTTTTATAAGTATTAATGCCTGTTACTCTAGGTTGTACCAATAGAACCTGTAATTACTTTGCTGATTAAAGGAAAACATATTAAATTAGAGAACATTTGAGGGAAGTGGGCAATTTTATTAATACCTGACACCAAAACTGACATTTAATGATTAGTGAATTGATAGCCATTTCAACTGAAAAATAATGATAGATTCCAAATCTATGTATTTATTCTTTTTAAAATAATGATCCAATTCTATTTAAAACACTTCCATAAATCAATAGTTTCTTAATTTTTAGTATGCATAGATAAAGATAATAAATATATGAAAGCCTTTCACATAATTGCTATTTAATTTTCTATCTTATGACAAGCAATTTGCTTGATCCATAGTAGATGTCTCTATAAATACCAAACAATGGCAGAAATAAAACATAGAAATTATACCTGATGATATTTATATAAAATAATGCAATTCATTTTTACTTAATAGATAAACATCATACACACATCTTTTTGTATTATAATTTAACATTCTTAAGGCTCTGACAATGAAATCATCTCTAACCTCTTAAATCTAAGTTTTCCTAATTTATTCTTAAATATAATTAGAAATGTGCTCAAGTATTTCATGTAAGATGTCTATACAGTACTACTTACAAAAATCAGTAAAATGAAATACTAGAAACCACAAAAGTCAGATTTATTGTGATATAGTCAGAGAATGGAATGATATGGATCCCTAAAACTAAAGTTTTCAAATAATATTTAATGGTATGGGGAAATTCTGATAGTACATTCCTAATAGAAAAAAAGATAATAAAACAATATACATAGTGCGAGTTTTTAAATTGAAATTGAATAACATCATAGAGTGGATATTAGATATTCAAACCCTGAATGTTTAACAGTGGTTATTCCTGGGTGATGCATTATAAATTTTTTTCAATTTTGTATTTATCCCTTTTTGTCCTTCAAAAATGTGTATAGTCATAACAACTACAAAGTTATTTTTAAAGAAGAGTAGGAAATCAAGCCCCTATATTAAAATTATAAATGATAGTCTTTCATTAGTTTTGGGGTATATGGCAAATAAATTGTATTCGTTTTTTCTAATCACTTGATAACATTAAACAAATTTTCTACATAGTAATCTCTTAAAGAAAAAACCTTATGTTTTCCAATATATGTTCTTCAATTAAATAGACTATTGTCCCATATTTTAGACCATTATGGCTTAATTAATTTTTTTATTCATTTGTTAACTTAAAGATATTTTTGAAGTGCTACGTGACTTAGTTCCAGGTGCTATGAACACAACATTATAGGCAAAAATCTCTGTCTTTATTGACCTTACAGTCATGTGACAGAATAAAAAGATATCTAATTCTTGCCCACCTCTCTTTAGGTTTATCAATGTGGATTCATAAAACGATTAAGTTTTTTCATTTATGATAAAGTTATTATTATAAATATGTATGATGCTGCTACATGGAACACAGCTGCTGCTGCTGCTGCTAAGTCGCTTCAGTCGTGTCCGATTCTGTGCGACCCCATAGATGGCAGCCCACCAGGCTCCTCTGTCCATGGGATTCTCCAGGCAAGAACACTGGAGTGGGTTGCCATTTCCTTCTCCAATGCATGAAAGTGAAAAGTCAAAGTGAAGTCACTCAGTCGTGTCCGACTCCTAGCGACCCCATGGACTGCAGCCTACCAGGCTCCTCCGTCCATGGGATTTTCCAGGCAAGAGTACTGGAGTGGGGTGCCATTGCAGAGTATATCAAAAGGCTAGGAGTTACCACAAATCCATCGTAGCAGATTACAGAATGTATTTGAATGTACTCTACCAGTCTTTAAAAGGTGTTTACTATTGTATAAATTCTGTCCAAAATTTGATTCCTATCTTTACTTCAGTTATTTATCCATAAAATAGAAGCAATGATAGTATTTATCTCATAGGACTGTCATGAGGATTAAATAAGTCAACACATGTAAAGTGCTTAGAATGTGGCTAGCAAGTATTAAATGAAAATTAGTTGTTGGGAAAAAATAGTTGACTACTATTGTATTCAACTGACCTCTAACTTATTTCTTAACCACAGAAATGCTTTTAGCCTGAGCTCTCTTTTCAATATCCTTGTCATGCATTACTGTAAGACCAAAATGTTATTTGTTAGGAACACTATAATAGCTTCCTAACAACTGATAGTCAGGCCAAAAACACCTCTTTGTGGCTTACAAAAAGTCAGATTTTGTGAGTGTAACTACATAGTTATATTCTCTATGAATTACTATAAGTCCGGGAAGTGCTTAGATGATTTGTTATATATTTCTGACTTTGCGTGTGTTGAGAAAAAGACAGTGTATGAGATATCATGTGTTAGATGGATGATAAATTGCATAGAGATTGTACTGTAAAAATGAGTTTTGTGTTGATTTAGGTTTTATTTTCACATTGTTATTCCTTTAGTAATATATAAAATTAATAAACTTGTGATATTATGAAAAATTATTGATGAGTCAAATTATTAGTGAATTTAACCCCGTGGCATTAATTGCTACATGTACACCAACAAAGAAAAAGTTGGCTTAAAGCTCAACATTCAGAAAACTAAGATCATGGCATCTGGTCCCATCACTTCATGGGAAATAGATGGGGAAACAGTGGAAACAGTATCAGACTTTATTTTTTTGGGCTCCAAAATCACTGCAGATGGTGACTGCAGCCATGAAATTAAAAGACGCTTACTCCTTGGAAGAAAAGTTATGACCAACCTAGATAGCATATTCAAAAGCAGAGACATTGCTTTGCCAACAAAGGTCTGTCTAGTCAAGGCTATGGTTTTTCCAGTGGTCATGTATGGATGTGAGAGTTGGACTGTGAAGAATGCTGAGCGCCGAAGAATTGATGCTTTTGAACTGTGGTGTTGGAGAAGACTCTTGAGAGTCCCTTGGACTGCAAGGAGATCCAACCAGTCCATTCTGAAGGAGATCAGCCCTGGGATTTCTTTGGGAGGACTAATGCTAAAGCTGAAACTCCAGTACTTTGGCCGCCTCATGGGAAGAGTTGACTCATTGGAAAAGTCTGATTCTGGGAGGGATTAGGGGCAGGAGGAGAAGGGGACGACAGAGGATGAGATGGCTGGATGGCATCACTGACTTGATGGACATGAGTCTGAGTGAACTCTGGGAGTTGGTGATGGACAGGGAGGCCTGGTGTGCTGCGATTCATGGGGTCGCAGAGAGTCGGACATGACTGAGTGAAGTGAACTGAACACCAACAACTTTATTTGCAATCAATGTCTCTTTCCTCTCCTAAGAGCCAACATTTTTTTGTGTAAATCTGTTTTGGAAATTTCATCAAGCCCATCAGTTACCTCAAAATTAAATACACTGGCATTCTTCAAATCTGTTATTTTCTATGTAATTAAATAGCATACAACTCACCTACTATCACAAGCCAGAAGCTTTAAAATCATGGCAGACTCATTCATCCTTGTAATTCTTCTCATGTAGCTGCCTAAATAATAACTGAAGTCTTTATTTCCTTCACCCTTCTCTGTTATTTTATCTGCCTTGTGCTCCTCTTTCCTGGACTTTTATCAGCCTAGGATTGGTTTTTACTTCCAGTTCTACTCTTCTCAAAATTTCTTAATGACTCCCCATTATCTACAAAATTAAATTTAAATTGTGTGGCATAGCATTCAGGATGACTTAGGATTAAGGACCTCTTTTCTCATCCTATTTTATGTCTTGACTCTACAAATGTTCTGTTTATACTTCAAGAATACTAGTTTTTGATTATCACATATGCCACACAAACCCTGGTCTTTTTTTTTTTTTTTATCATTGCTCTTAAAGTTCTTCCTGTCAGGGAAGGCTTTTTCCTTATTTTATGATTAAATTACCATTCATTTATCAAAACTGAATTCAGATATTTTCTATTCCACTAAGTTGACTCTCCATTGTACCTTGTCTGTCCCCCACAATGCCACCCTCATTATTTATCACTAAATTTTGTAAATGGCATCTATAAATATATTCCCACTCTGGACTTAGGAAAAGGAACTGCATGTTTCTACTCATGTATCAGCTGAGTGCATATTCTAGTCCCTGAAAAAGTTATCCACAAGTTAATGATGGTCAGCTTTTCCAAAGTGAGTTAGGATAGATGTTCAGTTCAGTTCAGTTCAGTCCCTCAGTCATGTCCGATCCTGGGACCCCATGGACTGCAGCACGCCAAGCTTCCCTGTCCATCACCAACTCCCGGAGCCTATTCAAACTCATGTCCATTGCATCAGTAATGCCATCCAACCATCTCATCCTCTGTCATCCCCTTCTCCTGACTTCAATCTTGCCCAGCATCAGGGTCAGGGTCTTTTCAAATGAGTCAGTTCTTCGCATCAGGTGGCCAAAGTATTGGAGTTTCAGCTTCAACATCAGTCCTCCCAATGAATATTCAGGACTGATTTCCTTTAGGATTGACTGGTTGGATCTCCTTGCAGTCCAAGGGACTCTCAAGAGTCTTCTCCAGCAACACAGTTCAAAAGCATCAATTCTTTGGCACTCAGCTTTCTTTATAGTCCAACTCTCACATCCATACATGACTACCAGAAAAACCAAGGCTTTGACTAGATGACCTTTGCTGGCAAAGTAATGTCTCTGCTTTTTAATATGTTGTCTAGGTTGGTCATAATTTTTCTTCGAAGGAGCTAGTGTCTTTTAATTTCATTGCTGCAGCCACCATTTGCAGTGATTTTGGAACCCCCCAAAATAAAGTCTGTCACTGTTTCCATTGTTTCCCCAACTATTTGCCATGACGTGATGGGACCGGATGCCATGATCTTAGTTTTCTGATGTTGAGCTTTAAGGCAACTTTTTCACTTTCCTCTTTCACTTTCATCAAGAGGCTCTTTAGTTCCTCTTCACTTTCTGCCATAAAGTGTGTCTTCTGCATATCTGAGGTTATTGGTATTTCTCCTGGCAATCTTGATTCCAGCTTGTGCTTCTTCCAGCCCAGCATTTCACATGATGGATTCTGTATATATGTTAAATAAGCAGGATGACAATATACAGCCTTGACATACTCCTTTCCTGATTTAGAACCAGTCTGTTGTTCCATGTCCAGTTCTAACTGCTGCTTCCTGACTTGCATACAAATTTCTCAAGAGGCAGGTCAAGTGGTCTGGTATTCCCATCTCTTAAAGAATTTTCCACAGTTTGTTGTGATCCACACAGTCAAAGGCTTTGGCGTAGTCAAGAAAGAAAAAGTAGATGTTTTTCTGGACTTCTCTTGCTTTTTCGATGATCCAATGGATATTGGCAATTTGATCTCTGGTTCCTCTACCTTTTCTGAATCCAGCTTGAACATCTGGAAGTTCACGATTCACATTGCTGAAGCCTGGCTTGGAGAATTTTGAGCATTACTTTGTTAGCATGTGCTGCTGCTGCTACTGCTGCTGCTAAGTTACTTCAGTCATGTCTGACTTGGTACAACCCCATAGATGGCAGCCCACCAGGCTCCCCTGTCCCTAGGATTCTCCAGGCAAGAACACTGGAGTGGGTTGTCATTTCCTTCCCCAATGCATGAAAGTGAAAAGTGAAAGTGAAGTCCCTCAGTCGTGTCTGACTCTTGGCGACCCCATGGACTGCAGCCCACCAGGCTCCTCCGTCCATGGGGTTTTCCAGGTGAGAGGACTGGCGTGGGTCACCAGTGCCTTCTCCTGTTAGCACGTGAGATGAGTGCAATTGTGTGGTAGTTTTAATACTCTTTGGCAGTTTCTTTCTTTGGGATTGGAATGAAAACTGATGTTTTCCAGGCTGTGGTCACCTCTGAGTTTTCCAGATTTGTTGGCATATTGAGTACAGCACTATCACAGCATCATCTTTTAGGATTTGGAATAGCTCAACTGGAATGCTACCACCTCCACTAGCTTTGTTCATAGTGATGCTTCCGAAGGCTCACTTGACTTCGCATTCCAGGATGTCTAGCTCTAGGTGAGTAATCACACCATCATGATTATCTGGGTTATGAAGATCTTTTTTGTATGGTTGTTCTGTGTATTCTTGCCACCTCTTCTTAATATCTCCTGCTCCTGTAGGGCCATGCCATTTCTGCCCTTTATTGTGCTCATCTTGCATGAAATGTTCCCTTGGTATCTCTAATTTTCTTGAAGACATCTCTAGTCTTTCCCATTCTGTTATTTTCCTCTATTTCTTTGCATTGATTGCTGAGGAAGGCTTTCTTAGCTCTTCTTGCTATTCCTTGGAACTCTGCATTCAGATGCTTATATCTTTCCTTTTCTCCTTTGTTTTTCACTTCTCTTCTTTTCTCAGGTATTTGTAAGCCCTCCTCAGACAACCATTTTGCCCTTTTGCATTTCTTTTTCTTGGAGATGGTCTTGATCACTGCCTCCTGTACAATGTCCTGAACCTCTATCCATAGTTCTTCAGGCACTCTGTCTATCAGATCTAGTCCCTTGAATCTATTTGTCACTTCTGCTGTATAATTATAAGGGTTTTAATTTAGGTCATACATGAATGGTCTAGTGGTTTTCCCTACTTTCTTCAATTTAAGTCTGAATTTGGCAATAAAGAGTTCATGATCTGAGCCACAGTCAGCTCCTGGTCTATCTTTTTGTTGACTGTATAGAGCTTCTCCATCGTGGCTGCAAAAAGTATAATCAATCTTATTTGATGTCCATGAGTAGAGTCTTCTCTCATGTGTTTGAAGAGGGTGTTTGCTATGACCAGTGTGTTCTCTTGGCAAACCTCTGTTAGCCTTTGCTCTGCTCGTTTTATACACGGCCACATTTGCCTGTTACCCCAGGTAGTTTCTGACTTCCTGCTTAGATTTCCAGTCCCCTATAATGAAGAGGACATCTTTTTTGCATATTAGATAAGATCTCTAAATAATTTCTTATATATACTCTGGCCCAACACTAATAAGACTTACCTTGAGGAAGCTCTTTGGACATTGTTGTTTCTTTCCGGTAAACTGCACACCAGTTTCACAACCACTATGAAGATTACAATGGCAGACTGTGGAAAAATAATAAAGGGAGACGGTTAGTTTTACACACACATATAAATACATGCATTCACACTAAAATTTGCTTTGGAACTCTTTCATGAAAAAACAAATTTCTCTAGAAAATATGGAGAGTCAGGATTTTGATGGGCTTATGGTTCTCTATATGACTTTCTGATTCTCGTAACATTTGTTGGGGTAATGCTGTAAGATTTGCCAGACCTGACTCAGGTTAAGTTTGCCGCACAGGGGCAAAAGTCAGCTTTTAGCAATGCAGCTAAGTCAGCTCAAAGCCCATGATCAACCCAGTTCTCTTGGGAATTGTTGCTTCTCCATTGATAGATTTGTAGTCCACTCTAATTAAAAAAGCTCTGAATTCTGTTCTTTTATTAGGAAATCTTGATTGTAGAAAAGGGGAGAAGTACTTTGGAAATAAAAATAAATAATTTTGAATTTTAAAAATTATAGGTAGTAATTTATAAAGCTGAAAGATGACATAAAAATGTTACTTATGTTGATGAGTGTAATGAAATGGAAGGAGTGATGTGTATAGATTTATTGAATGAACAATCACACATTAATCATGAAGAATTATAACTAAACTAAATTGTCAGTAAGCTGTTGTAGTTTTGATGGATATATTTAAATTAAGAATTTTCTTCCATGAAGTTATTTATAGCTCTACTTTTTCACCTCATGTCAAAATGGCTTTTTATCAGGATATTGCTTTAGTGCACCAATCATGTTTTTTTATTTAAAAAGCAAAACAAGCTTTTACTCACATTCTAATTATATATATATAAAATAATAATTGCTGAAAATTAGATTGACACCCTCTAGAATCAACAAAGCCATTGCAAATTACTTATCCAAAATGTAAGTGTAGAACACTTTTTGTCAAATAGTCTCATTGTTTAGATTTCTTCCTTATAAAGAACTTTACATTCTGAAGTATTTCAGGATTGCTGAGAAATAAATTGGTTAATTTTGAAGCATTTTTCAAAAATTATTTGTTGATTAAGTAGACTCCTTGTTAAATGCATGAAAGTAGCTCATTGACAAATTGCATCTTTGCAATTACCCATTTTGTCTTTTGAAAGATTAGGTATTCAAAAAAGTTTTTATTCAGCAAAATAAAAATGATAGAATTAGAGTATCATTTTTGTACTCCATTTATTTACAAAAACTCTACCTGAGTATGGCTAATAAATACATGATGCTTTTTAAGTTTGTGAAAGATCATCATTGTCGTGAGCAACAACATCTAAAATCAAATCCTATGATGAATATCGATTCTGAGATAAGATATATAGTTCATCACTTATTTAGTTCATGTTTCTCTTTGTATTTATGGATAACTATGGTATCCATTGTTCATAAACTCAATTATTTGAAATCATTCAATAGGCATACTGTGTAACATACTCCATCTCTAATTTCATAAGTGTCTCTGACAAGGATGATAAAACAATATTTCTTTTACTACTAAAATGCCAAGAAGAATCAACCAATCATCCTGTGCAATTTATAATATTATTGAAATGCAATGGATCAATATTAATTAGTAATAATTAAAATGACTTCATTAAGTTATTTTAATATGAAATAATCTCTCTGTATGATCTGTCAGTTCCTTTGATACTTCAGTTCATTATATCTTCATTCACTTGCATCATAATTTGTCTACTTTCATACAATTTAATTCATGGATAATCACATTAGTAACAGCCTACCCACTATCCTTTTTTTTTTCATTTTAACTTTTTAATATTATCAACATTTAAGGCAACAACAAAATATTTCCCACTCTAATCAAATAAAAAGAAATAGCTAGCCATTTAGGATATACATATATCTTATGTCTCTCCATAATAATATCCCAAGGGTTTCCTTGCTTCAATATTCTATAAAGATCATATGTAAATATCTGAGGAAGCCAATATGGCTTCAGCAATAAAATGGACTGTTAGTTATTCAGTTAATAAGCATATATACTGAATTTAACCAAGGACATACTGTAAGATTTTGATGTTAATCTTTAATTTCTGTCTTAACAATCTACTAGCAACTTTCCTCTTCTAATTTCCTCCTTTAGGGATTTCAGTTCAGTTTAGTCTCTCAGTCGAGTCCGACTCTTTGCGACCCCATGGACTGCAGCACGCCAGCCTCCCTGTCCATCATGAACTCCCAGAGTTCACCCAAACTCATGACCATTGTGTCGATGATACCATCCAACCATCTCATCCTCTGTTTTCCCCTTCTCCTCCTGGCCTCAATCTTTCCCAGCATCAGGGTCTTTGCAAATGAGTCAGCTCTTCACATCAGGTGGCCAAAGGATTGGAGTTTCAGCTTCAGCATCAGTCCTTCCAATGAACACCCAGGACTGATCTCCTTTAGGATGGACTGGTTGGATCTCCTTGCAGTCCAAGGGACTCTCAAGAGTCTTCTCCAACACCACAGTTCAAAAGCATCAATTCTTCAGTGCTCAGCTTTGTTTATATTCCAACTCTCACATCCATACATGACTACTGGAAAAACCATAGCCTTGACTAGATGGAACTTTGTTGGCAAAGTAATATCTCTGCTTTTGAATATGCTGTCTAGGTTGGTCATAACTTTCCTTCCAAGGAGTAAGCATCTTTTAATTTCATGGCTGCAATCACCATGTGCAGTGATTTTGGAGCCCAAAAAGATAAAGTCTGTCACTGTTTTCACTGTTTCCCCATCTATTTGCCATGAAGTGATGGGACCGGATGCCATGATCTTCGTCTTCTGAATGTTGAGCTTTAAGCCAACTTTTTCACTCTCCTCTTTCACCTTCATCAAGAGGCTTTTTAATTCCTCTTCACTTTCTGCCATAAGGGTGGTGTCATCTGCATATCTGAGGTTATTGATATTTCTCCCCACAATCTTGATTCCAGCTTGTGCTTCTTCCAGCCCAGTGTTTCTCATGATACACCCTGCATGTAAGTTAAATAAGCAGGGTGGCAATATACAGCCTTGATGTACTCCTTTTCTTATCTGGAACCAGTCTGTTGTTCCATGTCCAGTTCTAACTGTTTTTTCCTGACCTGCATACAGGTTTCTCAAGAGGCAGGTCAGGTGGTCTGGTATTCCCATCTCTTGAAGAATTTGCCACAGTTTATTGTGATCCACACAATCAAAGGCTTTGGCATAGTTTAACTTTTACCAGTGCTTCTGTAATGACCAGGAACAGCATTTTGAGTCGATTTTCCCTCTGCTTGGTCCTTTCTGTTCATCTTCTTATCCAATTCCCTTATGTTGAGGTTTATTTCTTTTGTATTTCATTATTGAGGTTGTCCTCTGTAATTTATCTCAAGGCTATCATCTTTTTGTAAAGACATTCCATCGTAAAATTCTTATTAGGCTTTTCTTCCTCCTTCTTTTTCATACCCCAAAATGCTTTGGCCATTATAATTTGTGGTCTGATGACAGTCTCCCTTCTGCCACTCATCTGCTTGAGGCAGAATGGTGAATTGTGAAAGCAGACTCATAATAGATCTCTCATACCAAAGTTTGCTAACACACTGTGTGTGTTGCCCTGGGCTACCTTAACAAAGTATCACACACTGAATTGCTTCAACAACAGACATTTATTTTCTCATAGTACTCTGAATTTAGCCTGATTCACTTTTATATATAATAATATGACTATGAATTAATTCAAGTTTTCTTAAGGAGTGGAGAAATATAGAAGAAATTCTCAATTCAGACTAGAAATGATGACTTCCTTCATTTGGAAGAAATAAGAATATCATGCCACTTCTTGTATTTATGTCATTAAACATGTCCTAGTTTTCTTATAGTCAATATTCCTGTCATTTCCATGTATGTATATTCTAACTAAAACTCTGACTAGTATGTTTGCTCATTTCTCAGTTTCCTTCAGGGATTCAATCATATAAATAATACCTAAATGACACTTCCTCAGGGGTATACTTTCCAGGATTGCTTGCCTGTGCCACATACTGCTGCTGCTGCTGCTAAGTCGCTTCAGTCGTGTCCAACTCTGTGCGACCCCATAGACGGCGGCCCACCAGGCTCCCCCGTCCCTGGGATTCTCCAGGCAAGAACACTGGAGTGGGTTGCCATTTCCTTCTCCAACGCGTGAAAGTGAAACGTGAAAGTGAAGTCGCTTAGTCGTGTCTGACTCTTAGCGACCCCATGGACTGCAGCCTACCAGGCTCCTCCATCCATGGGATTTTCCAGGCAAGAGTACTGGAGTGAGGTGCCATTGCCTTCTCTGTGTCACATACTAGGTCCTTTTAATTTCTATATCCTAGCTTTAGATTCATTAGGGATATTAACGTCACTTAAGATTAAAGTAAATTTTTTTATGTAGAGAAAGATTCTAATCACAGGAAGATTTTTAAAAAGTCTTTTTTAATCCAGTGTATTTCCTATGAGGAAATTATTATTTTACCGAGATGTCAACCTATTACTTATTCTGTATCTCACATTTCAAGTTTAAAATTCTGCACCAGTTTAACCTTGTCTCATTGGGATTGTTCTTCCCATTATGCAGTTTTCATTATATTTTCCACTAGTGAAAAAAGCCATGACCCAAGCAATGCATGTGTCTAAGACACATCATTTCAGAGAGCAACTACTACATCATTGATTTTTCCCTCCCAAATGTGCTATAAAAGAAAGAAGAGGATGTGGAGTTTCAGTATAAAATAAGAACATGTTCCAGCAGTATGAAACAATTTAATCTCAGATTCCTACTGAACATAGTTTATTCATTCTGAAACAAAAAGATGAGTGGCATTAGACTAGGTCTCTTTCACAGAAGGTATTAGCACTTACATTTGATATTTCCAGTCACCCATTGGAACAAACCTGCTTTCTAGGTCATTATTAAATGTGAAAGAACTAATGTAACCAATGAATAGAGCTTTGGGGTGACTGCAAGTAAAAACTTACATTTTAACCCAACTAACTACATTGGAGTATGGCAACATTGTGTGGTTTTCTTGAAGATTGTTCTATATATGAAACTGTCTTCATTTAATTTATTTACTTTTGAATATAGTTGGTTTACAAAGTCGATTTTATTTTAAAAAATAAAGAAACTCATTAGTCAATTGAAATTCACTAACTTTCATTTTCTGTCCTAAATTCTACACTCAATACAAAATTTGAATGGAGTGGAAAGGGTGGAGCAGGTTGTTCTATCAAGGCTATGGAAGTGGATGATATATGAACTTTAGTTGGGAGTGGAGTTAAAATATACAATTCTAATTTAGAGAAAATTTTCATTGATGACTTACTGGGGCTTTTTATGGATTATACATCTATCTCTTCCTCCAAATTAAGATGAAAATTGCAATTAAAATGCAAAATAGCTTCAGTAAAAATTTGCTGAAATATTCAATGCATTCATTTTCCATAGTAATTGATTTCCATCTAAATTCTAAGAGAATTTTCTTGCCTTCAATTTTATTTCAAAATGTTATTTCCTTCAAGTAATACACACATCTTACATAAAAATAAAAGCTAGTCATGGAGATGGACTCCAAAAAAGTCATGCATAACTGAACTTGATTTTAGTCCTTTCTGCTTTTTAATGAGATGAAAGAGGTAGTGACTGCATGATTCAGTCAATGGAAGAAATAAAAATATTTTTACTGCTCTGTTCTTCTCATATAACCTATTCATCTGAAGGAGATTATAGTCTACACCCAACATTTTAAGCCAGTGTGGAATGCTAAGGGTTGACACTTGGTGTAGATGGCCCATAGTTTAATAGAACATATTAGTGAGCCTTTGGATCCGAAGGCAGGCTTCCATTTAGGTTTAAGAGATTGGGAGATAAACTTCTCCTTTAAGTAAGTGAGATAATCAAGTGGTGCACCTGGAGCAGGGCTGGTCAATAAGACAGACCTAGAAAAACATCCAGGTATACAATAGAAAAGAAAGAGTGCTGAGCCAATAGGGTAAACAACTAGAAATCTTGCAAAGGTAAGCTAACAGGAAATCCCTACTGGTCAAGTGACCAGAGTGTTAATAGAAAATTTTTAAAAAGTAAAATTTTTATGGAAAATGTCAAACATATACAAAATGTAAAGAATAGTTTAAGGATCTCCCTGGACCCAGCTTCAGTACTCATCAATCAGTAGCCAGTATTGCTTCCTCTGCACCACTACAAAATTTCTTTCCACATTCCTCCTGGAATCAAATTCCATTCATCATATAATTTGATGCATACATTCTTTTACAAGTGGTTGACCAGTTTTCCCAGCAACACTTGTTAAAGAGATTGTCTTTAATCCATTGTATATTCTTGCCTCCTTTGTCAAAGATAAGGTGTCCATAGGTGCGTGGATTTATCTCTGGGCTTTCTATTTGGTTCCATTGATCTATATTTCTGTCTTTGTGCCAGTACCATACTGTCTTGATGACTGTGGCTTTGTAGTAGAGCCTGAAGTCAGGTAGGTTGATTCCTCCAGTTCCATTCTTCTTTCTCAAGATCGCTTTGGCTATTCGAGGTTTGGTTCGATGCATGATACTGGATGCTTGGGGCTGGTGCACTGGGATGACCCAGAGGGATGGTAGGGAGGAGGGTTCAGGATGGGGAACACGTGTATACCTGTGGTGGATTCATGTTTATATATGGCAAAACCAATACAATATTGTAAAGTTAAAAAATAAAATAAATTAAATAAAAAAAATTTAATGCATACATATTTTAGTTCCAAAATATAATGTTTTTTCAAAATTATCTATCATGTTAGTATTCACCAAAGTGAAAAGTAAATCCTCAAAATCATTGAATATCCAATTGGTGTTCATATTTTCCCAATTGTTTCATAATTTTACCTTTTAATAGTTTAAAACTGAGTATATGTCCCAGGTTGAGGGGACATGAATGTGTTTCTGTTCCTTGTAATTAAAACTACTGAAAAAAGCAGTGATATTCTAGCTCAGTCTAGCAATGGACAAAAATAGGTTGAAGCACAGAAAGGATGTGTGGAAATTAAGTGACAAGAGGAAAAGAGGAACCCAGACAGGCTCATAATGAAAAGAACCACTGTTCTATGAAAAGCCTTTTACATATTATCTCACTGAGGTTTTATAGCAGACTTTCAGTAATTTAAAAAAGCATAATTTCTTTTAGTGATAAGAAAATTAAGGCAGAATATTAAGCAACTGCTTCAGTATTAAATAACTCAGATTTAGAAGGTCCATTTGACTAATAGATTCTGCTTTTTCTACTGTAAAAATCTGCCTCTCAAAGAAGAGACTTCTTTCTCTCTAGGCTGGATTTTACTGTGAGCACAAAAAACAGACATATTTAATTTTGGCTGCATGGAAAAGCCAGGAGAAAAGTGTGAATGAAAGTTGTTTACTCTAGTCAGAGAACACATGTGAAAAAGTCAACAAGGAAGACCATGGCTGGGGATGTTTTAAAAGAATAAATAGATCTATTATTTGCCATGAAACAAAGCAAAACAAAGCAAAATTTCTCTTCTCTGATTCACCTCCTTTACCCTCCTCCACTTTTGTCTCTTTTTACTACTTTCTATCGGGGTAAAACAAACAAACAAAAGACAAACAAAAACAAAACACACTAAAAAACTCAGATGGGCGTCCTGTGATCATCATATTTTTATTATTTTTCCCTTTTGTTCTCTCTTCAACCCACTAAATTTGGGCTTCTGTCCATGCAACACAAGTGAAATTGTTCCTGTCAAGGTCGCCAACCATGCTGCTGCAAATTCACCGGTTTTTTCTTTGTCCTCATTGATTGACCTATTATTTAACCACTCTTGCCTTCTTTGAAGTCTTGTCCTCTGAGTTTTTAAGACAACACAGTCGTGTTGGTTGCTCCTTATTATTCTATTTTAATGAAACTTCCTTCTCTTCCCTAACTCTAGTGCCCCAGGGCTCAGTTTGTGGATAATTCCTCTGGCTAAATTTTCTTCCTCAATGATCCTAGTCCGTGTTAAGCTTTAGATATCATCTTTAAGCAAATGAGTCCTAAATTCATAACCTTTCCCTGACAACTTCTCTGAGTTCCTGAATTGTATATTTAATGATATACAGTGGGTTTAAAACATAAAAATTAATTTTTCTCTCATCCATATTCAAGATTAACTCTCAGTAACCTATGTTCTTTGATACCATGCTGCTCCACCATCCTTGGTAAACAGACTAAGATGGTTACTCCTGGCCCACTTTCTGACAGAAGGAACAAGAACTGTGAAAAAGAAAATGGCTTGCCTTTCATCATGCTTTATGATGTTACACAAACCCCTTCTATGTTCCATTGTTAAGAACTTAGACTGTTTTCCTTTCTAGGTAGCCATAAGTTCAGTTAAAAATCAACTAGCTCTGCTAGTAAGGATGAAGGAAAGAATGGATACAAGAGAATAACAGTATTTGCCATATTTTGGAACACAGGTCTCAGTGCTACCTTCTAAAACTTTCTCATCCCGTCTTCTGCATCATTCACCTAATTGCTCAAAGCCAAGAACCATCACTCCTCACCTGAACTATCCTTGTTGCTGCTGCTTACTCTGTTGTGTCTAACTCTTTGACCTCATGGACTATAGTCTGCCAGGCTCCTCTGTCCATGGAATGCTCTAGGCAAGAACACTGGAGTGGGTTGCCATTTCCTTCTCCAGGGGATCTACCCGACCCAGGGATCGAATCCACATCTCCTGCATTGAGCCTGGGAAGTTGTGGATTATCACTACTGCCCTCTAATTAGTCTCCACGACTGTATATTCCCAGTTAATTCTAAACAAAGTAATTGAACTTGTCTTATGAAAATGTAAAATGGATATTGTTTTATTAGGTCTGAGTTTTTCTAACGGCTTCCACTGCACTTATAATAAAAACCAATCTCTACCATTTTTCTAGATTTCACATATATGTATTAATATTCAATATTCCTTTTTCAGAATTACTTCACTCTGTATAACACTCTCTAGGTCCATCCACATCTCTACAAATGACCCAATTTCATCCCCTTTTATAACTGAGCAATATTCCATTATATATATGTACCACATCTTCTTTATCCATTCCTCTGTTGTGATTGGTGCATATACATTTTTGATACTGTGTACAAAACAGATAACTAATGAGAACGTACTGCATAGCACAGGGAACTCTACCTAATGCAGTACTGTGACCTGAATGGGAAGGAAGTTCAAAAGAGCAGAGGGGTGTGTGTTTGTGTGTATATATATATTCCCCCCCCCCAACAAGTGAGATATATATATATATATATATATATATATATATATATATATATGGCTAATTTATTTTGCTTTACAGTAGAAATGAACATAATATTGTAAGGCAACTATACTCCAATAAAAATTAATTTAAAATAATAAAAGCCAATCTCCTCACACAGATTAGCGCCTGAAGGATCTGGCTGCTCCCAACCATTAGATCTCATCTAGTGATTTTCTCTACTGTGCACAGTGGGCCCAGTCTCTCCATGTTTTTGTCAGCTTCTTGAACTCACAAAGTGCATTTCGACTTTGGAGCTTTTACGTGTGGTCCTCCCACTGCCTGGAATGTTCACTGTACTTATTCTCACACATATCTCACCTTCAATGTCAATTTCTCAGCAAAATCTTCCCTAATCGATTCATCCCAAGCTGGCCACAATTCAATCTCTCTCATGGACTTGTGTTTGACTTTCTTCAAAGCATGTTTCACTGGCTCATATGTTTACTTGCTTATTATCTGCCTCCACAGTCCTCTCCTTGAATATCCGCTTCTTGAGTGCAAGGATCTTGACTGTTTTCCCCTAGCTGTAGTCCTTGTGCCAAGAAGAGTGCTTCTTTCACTCTAGGCAGGCCCTTTGCTGTTGCAGAGGGAACTGAAATATTACTTGTGTGGCTATACTGTGGTGGGTAAGAAGTGGCTAGAGATGAGTCTCAAAGAAGTTAGAGTCTTCAAAAAATTATGAGCCATAGAAGAGTTTGTGCTTTGTCCTAAAAGCAATTGACAGTCATTAAAATGTTTAAGTCAGGGCAATAACATTTTTCCAACTTGAATTTTAGACTTTTAGAAACATCAGTAGTTTAAGTATAAATATTATACAGTGGATGTTAATGGTTATAGCAGTAATTAAAATAATGAGTATAATAGTAGCGGTAGGTATAAACATGCACTTGTAGCAAACACTAGTACTAATAAAAGTAATTATTTTGTAATGTAACTTTGTGCAACAAGCTCTGGCACATGCACTTTATATATATTATCTCTGGTACTTAGTAGCCATAATCAGTTTCAGTTCAGGCACTCAGTCATGTCTGACTCTGCGATCCCATGGACTGCAGCACGCCAGGCCTCCCTGTCCATCACCAACTCCCGGAGTTTACTCAAACTCATGTCCATTGAGTCGGTGACGCCATCCAACCATATCATCCTGTCATCTCCTTTTCCTCCCATCTTCAATCTTTCCCAGCATCAGGGTCTTTTCAAATGAGTCAGCTCTTCGCATGAGGTGGCCAAAGTACTGGAGTTTCAGCTTTAGCATCAGTCCTTCCAATGACATTCAGGACTGATTTCCTTTGGGATGGACTGGTTGGATCTCCTTGCAGTCCAAGGGACTCTCTAAGTCTTCTCCAACACCACAGTTCAAAAGCATCAATTCTTCTGTTCTCAGCTTTCTTTATACTCCAACTCTCACATCCATACATAACTACTGGAAAAACCATAGCCTGGACTAGACAGATCTTTGTTGGCAAAGTAATGTCTGTGCTTTTTAATATGCTCTCTAGGTTGGTCATAACTTTCCTTCCAAAGAGGAAGCATCTTTTAATTTCATGGTTTCAATCACCATCTGCAGTGATTTTGGAACCCAGAAAAATAAAGTCTGACACTATTTCCACTGTTTCTCCATCTATTTGCCATGAAGTGATGGGACTGGATGCCATGATCTTTGTTTTCTGAATGGTGAGCTTTAAGCCAACATTTTCACTCTCCTCTTTCACTTTCATCAAGAGGCTTTTTGGTTCTTCTTCACTTTCTGCCATAAGGGAGTTGTCATCTGCATATCTGAGGTTATTGATATTCCTCCTGGCAATCTTGATTCCAGCTGGTGCTTCATCCAGCCCAGAGTTTCTCATGATATACTCTGCATGTAAGTTAAATAAGCAGGGTGACAATATACAGCCTTGACGTACTCCTTTTCCTATTTGGATCCAGTCTGTTGTTCCATGTCCAATTCTAACTGTTGCTTCCTGACCTGTATACAGGTTTCTCAAGAGGCAGGTCAGGTGGTCTGGTATTCCCATGTCTCTCAGAATTTTCCACAGTTTATTGTGATCCACACAGTCAAAGGCTTTGGCATGGTCAATAAAGCAGAAATAGATGCTTTTCTGGAACTCTCTTGCTTTTTTGATGATCCAGAGGATGTTGGCAATTTGATTTCTGTAGTTAATTCCAATATTTATATGTAGAGCTTTCTCTCGGGGGGGAAAGGCATTTTTTATGAGCTTTTGTTGTATTCAGTTGTTTAAGCATCACAACCTATGAAGTAGGCACTCTATAGCTCTCATCTTACAGACAAGAAATCCAGTAACTGGTCTTGCAAAGACAAACACACCTGTGGTAACAGGAGGCTAGGTGTGTTGTAGTGAGAAGGGGGTTGAAATCCAAGTACAGGATTCTACTTTGGGGCTGGTGGAAATCAGGGAGAACATCCACATTAATGCTTTTATCTGATCACCTATGCTTAAGAATCCAATCCTATTCACTGGATTTAAATGGGTGACTTCAAATCATGAAGCAAGAAAGTACAACTGGAATTTTGATGCTGTTCTCTATATGCTTTTTAAACATCTATAAGTGAATGGAGTTGTGTTCTGCAAGAGTTTATATGTTAAAACCCCAACATCTCAGTACTTCAGAATGTGAGTGGATTTAGAGATAGGGCTTTTAAAAATGTAATTACAGTACAATAAGGCTGTTAAAATGGGTCCTAATCTAACCTAACTGGTATCATTCTAAAAGGGAGAGATTAGGATTATGGAGAAGCACCAGGGGCCTGTGTGTAGTTGAAGCCCTTGACATCCCAGCAAGCAAATGGAGAACTGCAAGCCCATCCTGATGACACTTGGATATTGGACTCCCAGCCTCCAGACCCTTGAGAAAGTAGTGAATAACATTTTTGATGTTTAAACCAACCAGTCTATGGTTTAAATAAATTTAGATGTTGCTGCATTTTAAAATGGTGACCCTAGCAAATTAACACAGTATATTCTGTCCTTACTCCAAAATTACAATATTAGTTAAATGTTTCCAAATTTATTTGCTTAATATTTTATGTAGGGTGAAATTATTGCTTTATTATTTTAATAAAAACTTTTGTTTTTAGAATTTATATACTTTTAAAGTATTCATAAAGGATCCTACTAACCATGTTTCTCCCAACTTGCATTTATATAGATTTATTGTCAGTAGATTTCTAGAACATGTAGAATCTTCAGAGGTGCACTTTTGGCACATACAGTTGTATGCTTATAGCAACTGCAGAAAAAAAATTATCAAAATAGGAGGAAATTCAGACTTCTTTTCTAAATAAAATAAAATTTTATCTCAAGTGCAACTTAATTTTTTTCCCAAGTGATATAGATTAATACATAAACAACATAAAGATTAATATACTTTTCAAAAGAAAAGTACTCACAGGTGTCATTTATTTTGCTCTCCTGCCTTTTCCATTCCTGCTTTGGCTTGAAGTTTTGCTTTGACTATGAGCCTAAAACTCCTCACTTTACTGAGTGAGTCTTAATTGCCTCTTGCAGTTAAGATTAATTACCTATTTAATACTTAAGAAGATGAACCCCTGCTGCTAAGTTTTATGATTTCTTCCTCCTCCATAACATCATACCCTCCTCTGGTAGTGTGGATAATTAAGCCCTTAACAAACTGCCTTATTATAACCTATTTCAACTAATACCTTGTTTTCCTCTATTTTTAAATCAAAATTTATTCTCAGTGGGTTTTTTTTTTTTTTTTTTTTTTTTTTTTTTTAGGTGTGTGTGTTTATTGGCATAGGAGAGGTCATTATCTTTCCCTTTTGGGTAAAACAGCTCTAGTGTGCTGTAGTATAAGCAAGCTGCATTTTGTTCTTGATACTAACCAGCTAAAATGGAATTTCCTGTGAGCATAAAGCTTTGTGGTCTACCCTAGGTTTGTGATCAAATTTCAAATACCACCCATCCAACATGCATCTCTCTGTGTTGTCCCATTTTGTCATCTCATAAATTTATTCAGCCACCAACAGAGCCAACATTTATTAAAGTCTTCTAATATATCAGGCAACATGCTAAGGTGTACATATCCAAAGGTGTTTGAGACATGGCTTCTAACCTTGATCAGTTTTAGTAGTTAGCAAAACAGATTAATAAATTAAGATTCTGTACACAATCCCTAAATAACTTTGATGGAATATAACTTTTTGCTTATAATATACATAACCCACTCTGCTCTCTCTCCTGTGACTCCATTGCCCCCAAAATCAGAAAACAACTAGGGATTTGCGTATCCATTGCTTGAGATGAAGGTCTTTATTGCAGAAAGGAAATCTTAATGTAAAAGTCTGGACTTTAGGAGAGGAAGGGAAGAAATCAAGGCAGAAGACAGAAATTTGAAAAAATGCATGATGAACACAGACCATTTCTCAGCTAGGATAGAGGGACTGTAGGTGAAAATGGATGGCTCTGATATTGAGGAAAGGCGGGTTAAGATTTGAGTGCAAATGCCGATACTGCAAAGACTAGCATAAGCAGTCAGCTTCCAGAGGCTACTCAGTCTCCAGAGGGGCATCTGCAGGAGACAGCACCAGCTGGACAGGCGATTGTGACCTAGCACTTAGTCTCAATTTTAAGTTAATATAACTTGTCTTTACTGACATTGGATGCTTTCTCAAGCTCAAATGAGAAGAATATTTAATTTAGGGTAAAATAATTTGGTTAGAAAGTTACTTAATGACTATGAAGATGTACAATAGGTCTTCATTATTTGGAATTTTTGTTCATAGTTTTATATATAGAATTTGTGGTGGTTACCAGTTTGGAAATTTTTTTTCAAGCCCAATTTTTTTAAATTGAAGGTTAGTCGATTCATAGTATTATATTAGTTCTGGGTCTGCAACATAGTGCTTTGACATTTTTATAAAAATATCAAATCACTGTTTTGATATTTGTAAAATTATGTAAGTTTGCATATATATTTTGATATATGCAAATTTATTATATTGCATATAAAGATACTGGCTATAATTCCTGTGCTGAACATCATATCTTTGTATCTTTGCTGTTTAATACCTAGTAGCTTGCACTTCTTAGTCCTCTTCCCCTATCTTGCCCTTTCCCCCCTTTCTTCCTATTGGTAACCAGTAGTGTGTTCTCTGTATCTGTGAGTCTGTTTCTGTTTTCTAACATCACTCATTTGTTTTATTACTTAGATTCCATATGTAAAAGAAGAAAATTAGAAAACTTTCTCACACCATATTCAAAATAAACTCAAAATGGGAGTTTATGAGTTCTAAATGTCAGACCTGAAACCATAAATCTCCTAGAAGAAAACAAGTATGATACTCTCTGACACAGGTCTTAGCAATATGTTTTTGGATCTGTCTCCTTAGGCAAGAGAAACAAGGGCAAAAATAAACAAAAATTTTATTCAAACTTACAAGCTTTTTAAATTGAAGAACAGTGGATTTACAACATTGTGTTGGTTTCAGGTATACAGCATAATGATTCGGCACCTTTTGCAGATTACGTTCCATTATAGGTTATTACAGGATATTTTCGGATATTGGACATGATTCCCTGTGCGATACAGTAAATCCTTGTTGCTTAGCTTTTTAGTGTATAGTAGTTTGTATTTGCTACCTCCATACCCCCAATTTGTCCCTTCCCATTCCCTCTTCCCCTTGGCAACCACAGGTTTGTTTCCTATGTCTGTGAGTCTGTTTCTATTTTATATATGCATTCATTTATATTATTTTTAAAATTCCACATATAAGTGATATATAGCATTTGTCTTTGTCTGATTTATTTCACTAAGCATAATATTCTCAAGGTCCATCTACGTTTTTGCAAATGGCAATATTTCATTCTTTTTTATGACTAATATTCCATCACATATATAAAATATACAATATACAGTAAATGTAATAGTAACACCCCATTATATATATATGTATATATATGTGTGTTTATATATATATATGCATATATATATGTATATTTATATGTACAAAAGCTTTTAAGTTTAATTCGGTCCCATTTGTTTATTTTTGCTTTTATTTCTTTGGCCTTGAGAGACCAATCCAAGGCAATATTGCTATGCTTTATGTCAAAGAGTGTTTTGCCTATGTTCTCTTCTAGGAGTTTTATGGTTTCATGTTTTACATAGCAAAGGAGGACATCAACAAAACCAAAAGGCCACTTCCTGAATGGGAGAGGACATTTGCAAATGGTGTGTCTGATAAGGGGTTAATACCCAAAATGTACAAAGAACCCATATAACTCATATTTTTAAAAAAGACAATTAAAAATGGGCAAAGCACCTCAATAGGCATTTTTCCAACAGAGCATACAGATGAGTAACAGGCACATGAAAAGATGCCCACCATCACTAGTCGTCAGGGAAACGCAAATCCAAGCCATAGCGAGATACCACTTCACAACTGTGAGAATGTCCAAGCCCAACCAATCTTCCTTTTTTTTTACATTCAGTGAGCATTTATTGAGACCATATCATGTATAAGCATCAGAAAACACAGATAATATGTATCTGTGTTTATATATTAAAGATAAAATCACATTACATATTAAGATTAAAAACTTTGCTCTGGAATAACTCAGTCTGCAGTGGTTTTTAGCTCTTATTGCACAGGAATCACTTTGGACACTTTCCATAAACATTTATGAAAGGAACACACCCCGTGCTAATTAAATTCTCATCTCTGGAAGCAAGGCTCAAGCACCTGCAATTATTAAAGTATCTCTGCGAATTCTAATGTGCAGACATTATTTACAGAGAGTGAGAGCACAAATGAAGTGAAGTGAAAGTCGCTCAGTCATGTCTGACTCTTTGCAACGCCATGGACTATACAGTCTATGGAATTTTCCAGGCCAGAACACTGGAGCGGGTAGACTTTCCTTTCTCCAGGGGATCTTCCCAACCCAGGGATCGAACCCAGGTCTCCCACATTGCAGGCGGATTCTTTACCAGCTGAGTCACCAGCTGGAAAGCACAAATAGGCCAGGCGATATAAAACTTGAAAGCTATGACTTAGTTGATGTTGGATATAGAGAAAAATTCTGCATAAATTTTGAGATTGCAGAGGAGGTAGTTAAAAATGAAGTGAGCATTCTAGAGAGCACAACAGAAAGGATCTGGATGGGAATTAAAAAAGGAAGGAAATAAGAGAAAAACATGCCTGAGAGAAGAAGATTAGGGGGTAAAAATGGGGAAAACACCAGGGGCTGTTTATTCCCTTCCCCCTTTTCTCCTTTTTCTTCCCTCTCCTCTTCTTCCACTTTCCTCCTCCTCTTTCATTTTCTTTATAACAGAGGGTCAGGGAACATAGGAGAGATTACAATTCAACAAATATTGGGAATGGTGAATTCTACCTGATGCTTCCAACAAAAGGTAACCTTTGGAGCAAGTTTCTAAGCTGGTGAAGATAAGTATTCAGGAAGGGAACAACATCATCTTCAGACACTTGTTTAAATGTTACCTGCAGTTGTTTTCTGAGCAAACGTATGGGTTTCAGGCATTATGGTCTGACAAAGACAATAAATGTTCTTACATGTTTGCCTTTGTTCCCTTTACAGAAGGGGGTGTCTTGGAAAGTCTATGGGGATTCAGCTCATCTGAATGTCAGTTTCCGTAACACTAGGGTGTTAGTGGGAGATGAGGGTAGGTTTCAGGACCTTAGCATATGGTGTTCTTTTACACTAGAAGGTTTTAGTTCACTCCTACCTTACTCCAGGTTAGTTTGTCTTTCATAACTCATCTCAATGTTCCTGTCTTCAGTCACACCATCACTGGATGATTCCATCCTATTTCTGCTTTTTAGGACACTGGGGTAGAGAATAATGATGTTCCTTCCCTGATATTGTGCTGTGCTTAGTTGCTCAATTGTGTCAGACTCTTTTCAACCCTATGGACTGTAGTCTACCAGGCTCCTCTGTCCATGGGGATTCTCCAGGCAAGAATACTGAAGTGAGTTGCCACGCCCTTCTCCAGGAGATCTTCCCAACCCAGGGATCAAACCAGTTCTCCCACACCACAGGTGAATTCTTTACCAACTGAGCCACCAGGGAAGCCCAAGAATACTGGAGTGGGTAGCCTATTCCTTCTCCAGGGGAACTTCCTGACCCAGGAATCAAACTGGGGTCTTCTGCATTGCAGTGGATTCTTTACCAGCTGAGCTACCCAGGAAGCCCTCTCTGATGCTCCTTGTCCTGAAATTTTCCTTTCAACCCATGGATATGATATAGCAATGAAGATATGAGAGGTTTTATTTTTTATATATATAATAGTGGTAAAAAAAAAACCTACATCAAGCCCAATTTATAATCACATTTTAGTGTTGAGTTTGAAGACTGGGACAAGGATTATGAAGGAGTTTGTGGGGCAATATTTGAGCCAAAATTGCTTTTTGTTGCAAGTGGGGCAAAAAACTGTGGAACAGACCATGGCGCCAGGAGTGGTTTTGGGGTGAGCAGTGGGTTGGGAGAGCAGCCTACTCATGGAGTAGGCTATATTGAAGACATTAGATTGAGAGGGAGAGAGACTTAGATCAGTATTTTACTTTGTATCATGGCAACCTAGCTTCTGACTATCAACTCAGTTTTATTAATAATAGCAGGGATCACATTCTGAGTACTTTGCATATTAGTTCTTCATAACAACTCTATGTGGTTTATGTGCGTGCATGCTAAGTTGCTTCAGTTGTGTCCAATTCTTTGCAACCCTAGGGACTGTAGCCTGCCAGGCTCTTCTGTCCATGAGATTCTCCAGGCAAGAATACTCCGGGGAAGCCATGCCCTCCTCCAGGGAATCTTCCTGATCCAGGAATCAAACCCATCTCCTGTGGCTCAGCAGATTATTTACTGCTGAGCCACTGGGGAAGCCCATATGGTTGGTAATATTTTAATATTTCACAGATGAAGACATTCAGTTACAGAGAGATTAAGTGACATTGCCAAGGTGGAACATGAGTTGGAGCAGACTGACACTGGATTGTCAGCTCTTAACCATTATTCATTTAATTATTTTTTCAGTTATATTTTATAGCACTTCATAAGGGAAAGGTAATGCTATTTATCAGTTTGAAGGATTTCTGAATATATTTTCCATACTTGAAAGTCCAGTGTAAGTCACTGTGTTTCTCAACTAGAAGTCTGTCTCAGTTAACGTTAACCCTGAAATAAGGATTCAACTGCACTCCTGGGAGGGCAGGGGATCAAGAAAGGATGACAGCCAATAAACCTCCATGACTCCACCTTAAAGCATAGGAACTCTAGTCAAGGTGTAAATCTTGTGTCTCAAAATTACTTCTCTGAGGGGAAAGGGGGCCCAGGGTATTTAGACACCAACTCCTGTCAAGTCATTGATTGACAGCTGCTCTTGGGGTAGGAATGTTAGTTCTCTAGTTCTTCAACTTCATTTGAAGTCAAGTCATAGGAGGGTGCAGAGTGCATAGAAGTGGGGAAGGCCAGGGGATGTGGGTGGGGTGTCTACAGCATTTGCTACAAGGTCATCATTGGTGGAATAAAGCACCTTAGCCATTTAGAAAATAACAGGAACTTGTTATTTGCTGCTTCTGGAACTAGACTGCTCAGTTGTCAAGAATGATAATTATAATAATATCAGATGACATCCACTGAACTCTTACAGCATGCCAAATTCATTTCTAAGAACTTTAAAGATATTAATGCATTTAAACCTCATTACAACACTAGGGGATCAGCCCTGGGATTTCTTTGGAAGGAATGATGCTAAAGCTGAAACTCCAGTACTTTGGCCACCTCATGAGAAGAGTTGACTCATTGGAAAAGACTCTGATGCTGGGAGGGATTGAGGGCAGGAGGAGAAGGGGACGACAGAGGATGAGATGGCTGGATGGCATCACTGACTCGATGGACGTGAGTCTGAGTGAACTCCAGGAGTTGGTGATGGACAGGGAGGCCTGGCGTGCTGAGATTCATGGGGTCGCAAAGAGTCAGACACGACTGAGCGACTGAACTGAACTGAACTGAACTGAACAACACTAGGAATTAGGTACTATTATTACCTATACCTTACAAAGAATGGCCCAAATTTACAGAGCTAATAAATGGTAGAAGGAGAGTTGGGAATTCGGTAGCCGTGATTCAGAGCCTTGTTCTCAATCACCCAGTTCTCCCACTGTTTGTTCTTTCCCTTTATGCCATTTACCAGATTTATGTACTCTACTTGCACTTCTAATGCAAAGGAAGATGCAAAGATTCCTATTAAATGTATCCTTCAGTCTTTCCAGCAGCTTCCCAGGGGTCTTGGAACTGCAGTAACCAGACAATTGTTTGATTGGGACAATGCTTTTCTGAAATAGCATCAGTTATAGAATAATGCAGAATCTCAGACTTAAAGGAAATATGCAATTATTCAGCTTTTTATTCTAACAATTGGTTTGAACACCAAAACCGAAAAGTTTATGTCAGAAATAGAAAAGATAGAATGAGCAAAATGTGACTATTTCCATCTGGAGTTGTTGAATACTGAAGTGTCTAAGGAGAAGCTGAAATAGCCCATGGTGTGACTTATATTTGCGAGGTAATAAACTCTGGCCTGCTAAAATAACTGATGCCTACTTAGTTTGACACACATCAACTCCCATCTCTTTATTTATTATGGAATAATCAACTTTGGTTTTCTTTTTCTCATTTTCAACAAAAGAGTGAATTATATACATATATATATGATTTATAATTAATTTATACAAAGTGTTTATATATGGGAGTTCTTATTTTCCACATGCTTGATGGACAATAATTTTATCAACTATATTTTATCAATAGATATTAAAAGTATTTTAATTTTTGTTTTTCACTGTGTTTGTATTTGTTTTCAGTTTCCATTTGCTTGTTTTCTATTTACTGTTGAACTTCTGCTTTAAACAATTGCCAGCAATATTTGAGTAAATATTGTGCACCATGAAGTTTTTATTGTCACTACCTATCATATGGGGGTGGGAAGGCAATGGCACCCCACTCCAGTACTCTTGCCTGGAAAATCCCATGGATGGAGGAGCCTGGTAGGCTGCAGTCCAGGGGGTCGCGAAGAGTCGGACACGACTGAGCGACTTCAGTTTGACTTTTCACTTTCATGCATTGGAGAAAGAAATGGCAACCCACTCCAGTATTCTTGCCTGGAGAATCCTAGGGACGGGGGAGCCTGGTGGGCTGCCATCTATGGGGTTGCATAGAGTTGGACAGAACTGAAGCGACTTAGCAGCAGCAGCAGCTTTATGTTTGCTAGCAGTCAGACTCTAGACTTTAGGATATTTTCTACAATATCACACAGGAACACTTCAGAAAACTTCTAGAGTTCAACAAGAGGAGAAGGCACAGATCCTCTATCGTTATTCCCATAGAGACCCCTGCCAGGGCTCGAGCAGCTTGTTGCATACAAACACCATCTATAAATGCTCCAAGAGAGGGATCCCATTCACTGTTGCAACCGTGTCCATGGAGGGGTGTGTTTTCTAGTTTTGGCCAGGCAAGGTCAATTTTGAGATGTTTATACTTGTTTGGATAACCAAGTACCTAACACCTGTTATAGCTTTTTCCCAATATCCCTTCAGGCCTTGGGTGTTATTGTTCTTCTAAACTTTCACCTATCAGATGAGTGCAAAATGTCCTATTATCTTTTTGCTATGTAACAAACCACCCCAAATTAGTGGTTTAAAATATTGACAGCGTCTGCTGAGGAATATGCAGTGTGGGTTGACTCGATAGAATTTGTTCTTTGTCTCATTCAGCTTAAGTTGGGCTTGTTTAAAGGCTGTGCGCTGGAATCCTCCAAAGCCTTGCTCACTCACAATCTGGCAAGTTGATGATGGCTGTTGGCTGAGATTTCAGTTGGGGTTAGTGGCCAGAATACATACATGTGGCTTTTCCAAGAGTTCTTTGGCTTCCCTGCAGTATGGTGGCTCAGCTCCAAGGGCAAGCATTCCAGGGAAGAAATCTCAGCACTCCAGGAGAGTCATTTAGCATCACTTCTACCTCATTATACTCATTAGAAATCAGTCACTAAGGCTAGTTTATATCATGGGGAATTGGACTCTCCCTTTGGAAGGAATTTCAAAGAGTTTCCAGTCATGAAACCATCACAATAGAAATAATTCACAATTTCTTTAATTTTCATTTTTCTCACTACTTATTTTCAGCATCTTTTTGTGTTCATGTATCAGTTTTCTACTGCAGCATAACAAATTACCACGAGTTTTGCAGCTGAAAACAATACTCATCGACTCTGTAAGTCAAAAGTTCAGGCATGGCTCAGAAGGATTCTCTGCTTAGACTCTCACAAGGCTGATCTAGGTGTTGGCTAGGCTGCACTCTCATCTGGAGGCTTGATTAAGGAAGGGTCCATTTTCAAGAATCCTCACGTTGTCGGTAGAATTCATTTCCTCAAGGGACTTCCCTGACAGTCCATCGGTTGAGACTTTGTGCTTCCACTGCAGGGCACATGGGTTTGATCCCTGACCACTGAACTAAAATCCTGCATGCTACATAACTTCCTCATGACACCTTTTTTCTTCAGAACCAGCAATGTAGAGAATTTTTTCTACTGCTTCAAGGTTAGGTCTGATCCAGCCAGAACAATCTTCTATTTCATTAACTCAATGTTAACCATTTTATCATTGCCATATTTTATTGGTTAGAGAAAAAGACACATTTCTGCAAGGGAATGGATGCCAGGGATTGTGGAGGCCACCTTATAACTTTGACTGTCACAGCTGGCCTTATTTATTATGTATTTATGAATTGTTCCTTCATATCTACTTTTTTCCTGTATGGTTATTTATTCCCTTTTGCCAATTTGTAAAGGTTCTTTGTGTACTATAGGCACTATTCTTCATCTCTATTCTTTATCAAATATATTTTTTCCAAACCAAGTCTATTATTTGTACATTGACTTTGGTTATACTTTTTTTAATTCATAAGATATTTAAAAATTTTATCTTTTTCCTTGAATTATCCTTGTGAAAAATTATTCATCTAAGATTGTGCTGTCTAATATTATTAACAACTAGTCACATGTCCTTTAAATTTATATTAATTAAAATTAAATAAAATTGAAAATCTATTTCTTCAGTTCTACTCATCACATTTCAAGTGTCACATGTAATTACTTTAGACAGTGGAGATATAGAATATTTCTATCATCAATAGCTCTAGTGGGCAGTGATAATCTAGTTGTTTTTAATAAAGTACTCCCATAGATATTTAAAAATTTTGTTTCTCATATTTTCTATTTATTAATTTTATATTTTAACTATATTAACTTCTTCCTCTAATTTTGTTTGTTTGTTTTATATTTCTTTCTCAAATGTTTTGTAGGCTTAGAAAGAAGTTCCTGTCTTCCTCCTTTTCTCCACTTGATTATTTATTATCAAATTCATTGAGGATGTACATTTACTTTTGAGATCAGTTTTTTAGAGTCTTAAAAAAATACAGCTTTTGGGTATAAGGATTATATAGGCATAAATTTCATAATTTCAAAACTGTTATATTATGTTTCCACAAAACAATGTAACAACAGTATAATTGTCTAAGACTCATTAGTAGCAACAGTGTCAGACTTTACTTTTTTGGGCTCCAAAATCACTGCAGATGGTGACTGCAGCCATGAAATTAAAAGACACTTACTCCTTGGAAGGAAAGTTATGACCAACCTAGATAGCATATTGAAAAGCAGAGACATTACTTTGCCAACAAAGGTCCGTCTAGTCAAGGCTATAGTTTTTCCTATGGTCATGTATGGATGTGAGAGTTGGACTGTGAAGAAGGCTGAGAACAGAAGAATTGATGCTTTTGAACTGTGGTGTTGGAGAACATTCTTGAGAGTCCCTTGGATTGCAAGGAGATCCAACCAGTCCATTCTGAAGGAGATCAGCCCTGGGATTTCTTTGGAAGGAATGATGCTGAAGCTGAAACTCCAGTACTTTGGCCACCTCATGCGAAGAGTTGACTCACTGGAAAAGACTCTGATGCTGGGAAGGATTGGGGGCAGGAGGAGAAGGGGACAACAGAGGATGAGATGGCTGGATGGCATCACTGACTCGATGGACGTGAGTCTGAGTGAACTCCGGGAGTTGGTGATGGACAGGGAGGCCTGGCGTGCTGTGATTCATGGGGTCGCAAAGAGTTGGACACGACTGAGCGACTGAACTGAACTGAGCATCAACTTAAAATAAGATACTTTGAAACCAAGGAGTAATAGATAAATCAATAATAAGCAAGTGCAAACAGAAAGATACTAACACTAGCTGATTGAATTTAAGGATAATAATAACAAAGAAGATACATAAAATATGATGCAAATATCTAATAATATATGCTGCTGCTAAGTCACTTCAGTCGTGTCCGACTCTGTGCGACCCCATAGACGGCAGGCCACCAGGCTTTGCCATGCCTGCTGCCTATGTCTCTTGCCCTAAACCACCATATTTGTTTAGTCATCTCCCCAAACATCTTTATATATTGTCATGCATGGTCATGCTCCACAGGTTACCACTTCAAACTTGTTGTCCCATTATGGTGTCTATAGTCACCTTGCTTACCCTTGGCCTCTGCCATTGAGATCAATCATCTTCACTGTTGCTAGGGATTTCAGTCCTATAACAGCATCTTCTAACAATAATCCTAGTTTAAAAAAGAAGAGACATGGCTGAACATTTTATCAGGGCTGTTGCCCACTCACAATGTGTTCCTTTTTATCTTCAAATGACAAATCACGGACCTCCTGATGAGAGACATCCGGTGTCGTTTATCGTCCTTCGTAACAGATTCATTCTACAATTCCCACATCAAGCATGGCTGTTTTTCTCTGCAATCTGCCATGGCACTCCTAGCACCTTCTACACTTTGTACGGTCTATTTATTTCACAGTGCTGAAGACACATCTCAGAAACATAATCAAATTGGCTATAGGGGCCTAAGTCAAGATTTAAATTTGTGTCATGAGTTTCCTTATGGACAGACTCTTTCTTTTTCACTTTTGTATTCTGCCCCTTTGATTCAGTTCCCACAGGATCTACTCCTAGTCATAACCTCTCAGTCCCTGTTGCTAAATGCTAGGCACTTACGGCAGCTCCTCTGTCATGTAGCACTGCTCCAGTTGGTTAGCTTATAATTGATTTGTTAGGCACGTGGGGGCTATAGGAGCCCATGGTGAAGAACACAGACATTGACTGGCAAAGGCCCTGCTTTATCTGGGAGTTCTGTATAGCTCTGAAGCACGGGGCTATATTTTATCATTTAGCAAGAGGATAAAATATAGAGTTACTTTTCTAGATTGAGAAACCTCAGGGGGACTTGGGTCCTCATAGTATTCTGTTTCCTCGACCTAATTTTCCCATTTCAAGTCTCAGGATCCTTGCATAAGCGTGATCCAGGCTTCATTAAAGAGATTTGCAAAGATGAGCATTCAACCTTCTTCTATGTTTATCTATACTTGAAATAAACTTCTATTCTAGTCTCTTAACATGATCCGTCCACCCACTAGAAAAAATAACTGTTTTATCAAATGTTAAGGAAGCCTGTGGCTCACATTTTTAATTGAATATGGAATGCTTTATGAATTTCATGTCATCCTTGTGCACAGGCCATGATATTCTTCTTTTTCCAATTTTATTGCATGTACGGCCGAAGCAAGCACTGACTCTTAAATTTTTATTTGAATTATAGGAATTGATGTTTGATTATCCCAAGTCTGTCATTTTTTTTCCTTTTCAAAGTACCAATGTTGCTTACCAACAGCTAATTTCTCAGTTATTATTATTACTATAATAGCCATATTTCTAAAATATCTCTAGCCAAAGACCAGACACATTTTATTTATCAGATATCAAATACCAGTGCATCCTTTTTCAACTGCAAATAAACCAAATTCACTAGAGGTGAAAGTGTTAAAAACTATAGTTTTACAACAGACCAGGGACTGTTGATCTTTCACCTACCGCCTGAGATGGAACCTTCATTTCAGCGGTTCACCATATTTTCAACACCAGAATCCCATTTTACAGTCAGCTGCCTAGGGATCACTTCTTATATCCTAGAAGCAGAGATTGAGACAAAGATTCAGGTGTGCATGGTGTATTGCGTGAGAGCTCTGTAGGAAAATCCTGTAAGAGAATGAAGGAAGTCAAGTACTCTAGGGAAAAATCTGAGCAAGGATGCGAACTAGTTTTGGTGTGGTACACACGAAGAATGAGGGCTCTTCCTTAATAGTGAATTACCCAATAAGAGTTGCATCACCCTGAGGCTAAGGAACAGAATTTCTATGATTTTATTAGTCAGTAAATGGAGAGAAGGTGATGTAACTGCCCAACTGTTCCCAGGAAAGTTGGCTCCCTTCAGCCAAGGGCAGTCCTTCTGAGAAGGTCACTGTTATAAGCCATTCGTTTCAGCACTCACAGTAGAGACAAATTGGTAAAGAGGATCTGGGTAAGGCACCAAGAAATTTTACCACCTACCTGCAGCGTAGTTGAGAAGCACTAGAGGAGTGAACTGGAGAAGGCAATGGCACCCCACTCCAGTACTCTTGCCTGGACAATCCCATGGACGGAGGAGCCTGGTGGGCTGCAGTCCATGGGGTCACTAAGAGTCTGACATGACTGAGCGACGTCACTTTCACTTTTCACTTTCATGCCTTGGAGAAGACAATGGCAACCCACTCCAGTGTTCTTGCCTGGAGAATCCCAGGGACGGGGGGCCTGGTGGGCTGCCATCTATGGGGTCGCACAGAGTCGGGCACGACTGAAGTGACTTAGCAGCAGCAGCAGCAGCAGCAATGGAGTAAACACTGGAATAATTCAAACTTAGAACTTTCATAAAGAAAGTTTATTAATGCCATTGAACATTTAATTGTAGATCTTAGCTACTTTATTACTTATTATGATGATTTCTGACTTCATCATTTACTGAAGAGTGATTATATGTTATGAATTTACTTATGTACACAGAGCAAAAAAAAATGTGAGGAATAATGTTGCTCTCATGAACTTTATAATAAGTCATCAACATTTCAAGAAATCATGAAAAAAACTCCAGTAGAGGTATTACAATACTTACTATTATAATATAAGCCAAGGGACACAGACATCAATGTGAAGTCAAAATTTTTGATAAACATCTCAAGCACTAGGGAGGGAAAAATTTGAAATATTTTTTGCTGTGTCTTTTTAATCAGTATAATTATAAAAATATATCTTCTTTTTAAAGAGTAAATTTGAGTTCTTTAATGTAATCTATCATCACAGAGCTATTATATAAAAAGGGAATGGTGAGTCTAGATATTTTGATATAATCAGGCTATGCCTTTGGAAAATAATGGCAATTTCTGCAGTTTTAGTTTAAATAACAATCACATCACCATTACATTATGTATCTTTCCCTTATTACAGCAGTTAGTGTTGATCTTTTAGCTAAAGTCACTCAGCAGTGGCTAGCCACAGATATTGAGTGTTAGAGAGCAACTCTTCTATTTAAATCTTCTTTAAATAAAAGACAGGCTAACAAGACTTCAGTTAAGAATTTATTTTTGATTAAGAGCAAGTCTTATAACAAATACAGGGATCAATAGCACACTTGGAGAAGGTTAGCATGAGATAACATGAACTGAAAGCTCTCTTTTTCCCCCCAGCTATTCACAATTTAAATATCTATTGAAAATTATGCCAGGTTATACCCACAATGAATAGTAATACATTTATTGAAAAATGGAAAATTCTCCTTACAGTCAAAATGTTCCTAGCATTTGCAAAGGAAGAGTCTAAAAGTGGCACACAATGCCAGGAGGATGTTTTCTGTACTCTTCAAAAGCTTTTTGTTGTTGCTAACAGAGTAGTATTTTTAGGATATTTTTAGGAATACATTTTCCAAGATTGTTTCCCATCCCAATGTGTCACAGATTGCTACAGTTGTTTTTATTTAACAAACTGTTTACAAAGACATTTCCATTCAGAAAATTATGGCTTAAACAAAATCTGATTATATTTGCTGCAAAACATCTGGGAGAACTAATATAGGTTCTATGAATCTCTGACTGAAACAGAATTATCTAAGCTATAGGACTTTGGGACCCATTTTTCCTGGAGTACATCATGTGGTAGGTTCTGAGAAACATTTTTTAGAGAAGTTGCATTAAGGTAAATTCTACAATCACTTCTTAAATGTCATTGTTACTGAATATAACAGTACTTCAAAGAATGCGAATCAGTCAGGGTCTTCTCAGGAGACAGAATTACCCAGTAATTTGAAGAGGGAACATTTAATATAAAGAATGTTTAAGTATTAGATTAATGAAATGGTAGATACTTGATCCTTGGAGCAAAAACCTATTACAGACCTAGACAGCATATTAAAACAAGAGACATCGCTTCCAACAAAGGTCTGTATAGTCAAAACTTTGGTTTTGCCAGTAGTCATGTATGGATGTGAGAGCTGGACCATAAAGAAGGCTGAGAGCTGAAGAATTGATGCTTTCAAATTGTGGTGCTGGAGAAGACTCTTGAGAGTCCCTTGGACCACAAGGAGATCAAACCTATTAATCCTAAGGGAAATCAACCTTGAATATTCATTGGAAGGACTTCAGCTGAAGCTGAAGCTCCAAAACTTTGGCCACCTGATGCAAAGAGCCAATTCATTGGAAAAGACCCTGATGCTGGGAAAGACTCAGGGCAGAAGGAGAAGAAGAGGACAGAGGATGAGATGGTTGGATGGCATTATAGGCTCAATAGACATTAGTTTGAGCAAACTCTGGGGATGTATAAGGACAGGGAAGCCTGGCGGGCTGCAGTCCATGGGGTCGCAGAGTCAGACACCACCTACCGACTGAAGAACAACAGTAAAGGCTGGTAAAATGTTAAAAAAAACCTCTGAAGTATATGGGAATAACAGATGTGTGTTTGCCACTACCAGAACCCTACGGAAGAATCCCACTCTCCATCCTGCCAGGGCTGAAAGCTACACCTTTTTCCAGCAGACATGGCCATACAGACAAAGATATCACTGTGATGAGGTGCTGGTGGAATTTGCAAGAACTCCTCCCTCTTGAACTTGCAGGAAATCAGTTCTATATGGTATAGAAGAAAGCTGTGCACAGAACGATGTCTCATGGGTACACTCTGTCATGTGACTTTTTGTAAGGGAGTTGTGGGGGAACTCGCTTGGTGCTGAGTACATGGCACGCTGTACATGGCAGGAGTTGGGCGCTAGGGAAGTTGCGCGTGCGCTGTAGCAGCCTGACGCTGGAGAAGCTGTGTGTGCTCGAAGAGCTGAACACACTGGAGCAGCTAGTAGCCGCCTGGACCACAGCAGTGCTGGAAAGGCCCAGTGCATGGGTGTAAAGCACAAGCCTTCCAAGTGAGCACCAGAAGCAGAAGGAAGAGCCCTTTCTCTTGCAAAGCCATTGGCAAAGCTTACTGCCAACTGGCAAAGGAAAAAGATAAAGTTCCAGATTCATTTTTGAAGAACAGGTAAGGATGGGTAAATTGTGAGGTAAGAGACATTCGGTTGATAACTGGCACAGAACATTATGAAATTTAGAAAAAAAGTTATTATGTTCTTCTGTTATTGTTTACTTTGATAAAATTCTACATACATTACGACTTGCTCAAAAAATTTGGGGTTTTTTTGGTAAATAATAGGAACAGTCAGAAATGATTAAGTACATTTCTTTCTTTCTTTCTTTTTTTTTCTTCAGAAAAAGGCTTAATATGCTGCTTCTAGTTTCAAGGTAAACTTGATATGAATTCAGTTTAGTTCAGTTCAGTTGCTCAGTCGTGTCTGACTCTTTGCGACCCCATGAACCGCAGCACGCCAGGTCACTCTGTCCATCACCAACTCCCAGAGTCCACCGAAACCCACATCCATTAAGTCGAAGATGCCATCCAACCATCTCATTCTCTGTCGACCCCTTCTCCTCCTGCCCTCAATCTTTTCCAGCATCAGGGTCTTTTCCAATGAGTCAGCTCATCGCATCAGGTGGCCAAAGCATTGGAGTTTCAGCTTCAACATCAGTCCTTCCAGTGAGCACCCAGGACTGATTTCCTTTAGGATGGACTGGTTGGATCTCCTTGCAGTCCAAGGGACTCTCAAGAGTCTTCTCCAACACCACAGTTCAAAAGCATCAGTTCTTCGGCGTTCAGCTTTCTTCACAGTCCAACTCTCACATCTATACATGACCTCTGGAAAAACCATAGCCTTGACTAGACGGACCTTAGTTGGCAAAGTAATGTCTGTGCTTTTGAATATGCTGTCTAGGTTGGTCATAACTTTCCTTCCAAGGAGTAAGCATCTTTTAATTTCATGGCTGCAGTCACCATCTGCAGTGATTTTGATATGAATACTTGGGGCTATTAATTGCATATGGGACTTAGTTGCCAGCAACAGGATAAACTGCTAATAGTCATGTGCATGTGTGCTAGTGTTGGACGCTTTGAGACCCCATGGACTGTAGTCCACCAGGCTCCTCTGTCCGTGGGATTTTCCAGGCAAGAATACTGGAGTGGGTTGTCAAGACTTCCTCCAAAAGATCTTTCCAATCCAGGTATCAAACCCACTTCTCTTATGTCTCCTGCATGTAAAGACAGGTTCTTTACCACTAGCACCACCTGAGAAACCCAATAGTCATATAAACAAATGAATACTGATTTTTCTCATGCGAGATAAACTCGTGAGAAAATCAGCTTCAGGCATTAGTTTGGTGGCCATCTATTTTGAGGCTGCCATATCTGTGATTCTCTTGGCCTTTTCCTCTTGCAAACCACGTGGCTCATCTATAATCAGGAATTATTTATGCAACCATAGTAGAAAGGATAAATAATATATGAAGGCAGCTATGTCTGACCATTTTAAAGCAAAAGGAAACTAGAAGCCCTTGGTCACTTAGCCACTCCTAGTCAGGATTCTGGCTGCAGAAGCACATTTAAACTATGTCATTCTCCACAGCAGAGCATTCAAGGAGAATGCTGTTTGGGGATTATAGTATGCTAAGCCAGTGAATAATATCTTCTTCATAAGAGTTTCTTGAGGATGTGAATGTGATAATAATGTAGCTGATAATTTTAAAGCAAACATAGTAAAAACACTGGGAGGAGTGTGGTGAGCCAAGGAATAGCTGCCTCCAAAGATGACTATGGAACCTGCTAGTATGCTGGGTTATGTGACAAAGAAAAATAAAGTTTGCAGATGGAATTAAGATTGCTAACATGTTGATCTGAAGTTAGACTATACTGGAGGACCCATTATAATTACAGCAGTTATCAGTGAAATAGGGAGGTAGCGGAGGAAAATCAGATAGCAATGTATCTGTGAAAGAATGATGCTAGAGATGCAGAGACACTGTCTTTGAAGATGGAGGAAAGGAAGTCTAACCACGGAGTGCGGTCAGCCGCTAGGAGCTGGAAAAATGCAAGGAAACAGATTCTCCCCTAGAGACTATAGAATGGAATGAAGTTTTGCTGACACCAATTTTAGCCCAATGAGACCTGTGTTGGACTTTCAGAACTACAGTAAATTGATAGGTGTTTGTAATTTTGAAATCACCAAGAATGTGACAATTTGTTACAGCAGCTATAGAACACTAGGGAGAAATATAATGTAGATACAATATGGGGAAACTGCCTTTTCTCAACCTTTCAACTTCATATTAAAATCTTTTGTGTGATTCTTTCTAGAAACATTCATTTACATATCGGATGGATTCAAAGTTTAGACATCGCTAACTAAAATTCTAGAAACGAATTAAGTTCATTCATAGTTATTCATTTTCTATTGCAGAACCATTGTGAATGTATGTGAATCTTGGTAGATAGGTAAGACATAAAAATAATCCTTAGACTTGACACAAAGATATCGTATATTTATTATCAAGTCTTTCTTGATTTTTTAACAATCTATTATTAGTGTGTAGACTGATATATCAAAAATGTTTAAAGAAGGAAGTTTAATATTAATGATAATATATTATATGTATTTTCCAGGTGTGATTAAAAATACCCCACAGAACAACTCAGTGGCAGATGTACTAACCATGTGGTTATATACATTATTTTATAGACAACTTTTTTCCAGATGCTGAGTAGCTTTAAAGTTACAAATGATTAAAAATAATATCTGTCCTCTCTGAGACTCTCTGAGGTATCAATATTAAAAAATCACACATACTGTTGCAATTTCATATCATACTTTTTTTTTTTCTTACATTGAGTAGAACTGACAGTAAATTTGCCATAAAATATTTTAAATATCCTATTCCCGTACAGGAACAATTTGTGTCTAAAGAAAAATATTAAATAGAGCAATTATCACTATAGAGTAGATTTAACGATTCTTTGCCACTTTATTCTCTCTTAGAGTATATATATGTCCTCCATTCCAAAATTAATTCATTCTTAATATGGTGCAGACAGTTCTTAGTCTTCGGATATATCCTGACATGATGTAAATTCCTTGTTCTCCTCTGTACTTTCAGGTGGGTTTTGCCAAGTTCTGTGCCTCTCTAAATCACACTTTTCTCATTTGTAAAATTGGTACAATATTACAAAATACATAATACTTTGGAGTTTTTGCAGAGTACTCACTTAATCAATTGTGGCAATTATTCTTATTAAAATAGAATACTACTGTTTATTTTTAAAAGTAAAACAAAACAGATATACCAGTTACATGGTTTAATAGAAACATATTCTGTGAAAAAATATTTCTTTCTAACAAGATGTGTTAAGTATGCCAGTGATTTAAGTCAGGAAATGTATACCTTAATTTGCATTTGTTCTTTCTAATTTGATAAATTAAAAATTGCTCTAGGTTAGATATAAGCCTCATAAGGATTTCCAGAGCATCCAACGTGGTAGTGTAGGATGTACACTTCAGAGTGCATGGGTGAAAACTGAATTTAGCTACGTGGTAGTGTAGGAGGAACACTTCGGAGTACCTAGGTGAAAACTGAATTTACCAATGTGGTAGTGTAGGAAGTATACTTCAGAGTATCTACATTAAAACTGAATTTAAATAAAAGCTTATTTTTAGTTAACAGAGGAAAGACAAAAGAGTAAGGCTTAGATGGTAACAGTGATACAAATTTAGAATACATATGTGTTTTGGTTTATAGACACACATACACACATCCCTCTTCCAGAAAATAAATGAATCAAAACTACTTTAGTGATCTTCTGACCATGTATCACTAATGGCTTTGTATTTCTGCAATTGTCTCAGAAGAACTGGACCAAGAGGATAAGTTCAATGTCACTTACATCTTTGATCAGTGTGCATAGGAGACTTTAAGGAACACACTAGTACTATTAATATTAATTATAATTATAATCACCTAATATTTTTGCATGATTATAGCATACTTGACTCTTTACTAAGTACTTTACATGTACTATTAAATCATTTTAACTTCACACCAATGTCCTTAGGTAGGCGCTATTAACATCATCTCCCTACACAGATGGGCAAATGAAGCGTGAGGGGAATAAATAATTTGCTTAAGGTGACACAGAACAGTTAGTAAATAGAGGAGAGAGGATATAATAATGATAGCATATATTTTGTATTTATTATTTAATTGCATGAATAGTTGGATTAGGGGGCAATGGGAGAAAGCTATTAAGTACACACTTAAAAGTTTTAACTCGGATATTTTACATGACCCTGCATGTAACTGATGGTAAGTGAGCAGTAATTTGTACTAATGAGTTTTCAATATCCATAACTAACTGTCTATTAATATGTTTATTACAAATCAAATCCTGCTAAGAAACTTGACATATCTGTGTTAAATAAACACATGATATTTTAAAACTATTTCATGTAAGTTTATGGCAATCATTGTCATTATATATATATATATATACACACACACACATACACATATATATATATATATATGAATGTTGCTAATTACTACAGGACTTTTTCCTTTATTGAAGAATTACTTTTAAATGATTATTTGATGCTTGCATTTTCAAATTTCATTTTGCTTTCAAATTATGCTTACTTTTCTGTGAACAAATAAGTATTTGTGTAATCTTGTGGATAAAAAGATATTTTGTCCTAGGGATAAAGTACTGAAAATATTTTTTAAAAACCACTCAGGAAAACATAATACTCTGCTAGTCTGTTAAATAAGCGATGGTATGTTTTAAAACACGTATAAATCGTGCCAACATAAGTTCATGATTGACTTGCTGGTCCTACTTATATGCTGAGGCTGGTATTGTAATTATTTTAAATGAGTCTTCAGTGGAATGAAAACAAGAATATAAAAAGGGAAAAAATACTATTTCCTGACATGGAACTACCAAATTAAAGACATGAATTTCTGTTCCCTGTACACTGAACCTTATATCCCTATGTGCCAGGTTGATATAATGATTTTTCCATATGGGGAAAACCTCTAAGGGAAACTTCCACAATTAAAGAAAAAAAGGGTTTACTGAGTGATACCCATTCTTTTTTAAAAAAAGCAAAGTTATCCATATCCTTCTAATTTTAACTTTCTTTTATTTCCAGTGCTTGAATTGAATATGTGCTATTTTAAACTGAATGCTATTTCTACTTGAATTACTATCTTCTTAAAATCTATGCTTGCATTTGGCATAAATGATGTTGCTACTTATAATAAGTATTCCTATTTTTTCTTAGTATCTCAGCTCAATTATAAAGAGAAAAAAAAATCTCAGATTAAACTCTTAACCTAATGTTAAATCTTCTCTGCAGAACTTCTCTTTGTGTTTTGATTTTCTTTTGCTAAGAAAAGTTATCCAAATTTGAAATATAACAGGTGGACGGACTTACAAATCTTGCATATATTTTTAGGTCTAAAAAACAGGCTCATCCAAAACTTATTTAACTTTATCAAAGAAAACACTGTGCTTGACTTAGAATTTAAAATTTTATTTGAGTCCTAAAAACTGTTAGTGTTACATGTGAACTTAAAGATTTTTGTCTGGTAGAAATAGATAAATGCAAATATTACAGTTGTATGGCCTTAAAAGACATAAACCACTTCTGTATCTGTTAGACAGTTCCTTTTAGCCGTCTGTTGACTGACTGATTATATAAACCCTTGGTTCTCAAATCTTCCTTTAATTAGTCTTATCATATTACTGGTTAGCTCTTGAATAATAAAATTGAATATAATCTTTGACAGATTTTCATGTTAGATTTATATGAAAGCCACACTTTAATTTTTCAAATATGTATTTTAACATCATTTTTATTTATTAGTTTTAAATGGTTTTTCTGAAGCTTAACCATTGAATGGATTTTTATATCTCTTGAGTTTTAAGTATTCTGTTTTGGTTTGTTGTGTTTTGGTAAAATTATCTGAGGAGTGACTGTAGAGACAAAATCTTTATAAAAGTAAATATACCAGGACTAAAGATATAGAATAAGTGTGTCACCTGGATGCAGATGGAATTGTTGGGGATAAACAAGGCAGAGGACAGTTTTAGAAACAAATGGACACTGAGAGGTCAAGGATTCTGGCTTGCTGAAAGGAGTGGCTCTAACTGGTGGTGGTACTCTATTAGTTTCTAACAATCCTGTAGCCGAAACAAGCAGTGCAAAAGGGAAACAAAAATTAAGATTTGTATATAGAAGGGAGAAAAGATGCCTCGAATTAGAACTGGCAGTTGGTGTTTCTGGAGACTAAACTAAGAGAGAAAGCAATTGTAAATGCCATTTTCTGAATGAAGACTTTGTGGGTGACTTTGCCCTTGTGGAGGTATGTTTCTGTTTTTATAGCAATGAATGCCCATATCTACGGAAGATTCCCTGGCCTTAAGCAAGGCATGGAGCTTTAACAAGCACCAAGAATGCAAGCATGGCTGAAGCAAAGGAACTAGGGAAAACAGAATTTTTTTTGAATTCACAGTCTTACTGCCATAGGCAGCAAAGCGATTCTTTGCTGTATTGTATCTTGTATTTCAGTGATTCTGTGGAAAATTTAAGTCTAGGCCAATAGAGTAGCAGTACCTTGGTTGCCTTTAATTTGATTCCTTTTAGATTAAACCCATGAGGCTTCTCAGGGACCTCAGTGGTAAAGAATTTACCTGGCAATGCAGGAGACACAGGTTTGAGCCCTGGGTTGGGGAGATCCCCTGAGAAGGAAATGGAAATGGCAAACCACTCTAGTATTCTTGTCTGGTAAAACCCAAGATCAAAGGAGCCTGGTGGGCTACAGTCTATGGGGTCACAAAAGAATCAGATACAACTTAGTGACTAAACAACAACAAGGATAAACCCATGGGGAGACTAATCTTGAAAAAAGCCTGAAAAATAATCAGTCATTCATTCAGTCAGTATTAACTGAGGAACAATCATGTGCAAGGCATTGTTCTGGACACTTGATCATCAAAACAACAAAACAGAAAAGGACCAGAAAACCAGAGTTGATTTCTTAGCAATGTTAATAATATCCATAATCAGAGAAATTGGGAGAGCATCTTCAAAAGATTAGGATGCTATTTATATAGGAAAAAAAAAAGTAGATCTGAACATGTTTGAGAAAAGAAGATCTTGAATTTCAGTTAATCAAAAAAATTTTTTTTGAGATTCAAAGTGGCATAGTGTAGCAAAGTACCCAGTGAACATTTGGGTCTTGAGAAAATATACTGTGAAAAAGTATGGAATTAGGACTCCAAGGAAAAACATGGGCATGATGACACAAAGAAAAGCAAGTAAGACAATGATAGTGTAAGTCTGAAATTTGGCTTAATATAATGTACATGGGAGAATATTGCTTAGAAAGGATTAACCAATCCAGAATCTGAAACTGATCACCGGTCATGATGTTGGAATATTGATGCTTTTGGCAGTCCCAAAACTCATGGTTTCAGATCTGTCAGTGACAGATTTTATTTTCTTGGGCTCCAAAATCATTGCAGACAGTGACTGTAGCTATGGAATTAAAAGACACTTGCTCCTTAGAAGGAAAGCTATGACAAACCTAGACAGCGTATTAAAAAACAGAGATATCACTTTGCTAGCAAAAATTCACATAGTCATAGGTATGTTTTTTTCAGCAGTCATGTATGGATGTGAGAGCTGGACCATAAAGAAGGCTGAGTGCCAAAGAAGTGATGCTTTCGAATTGTGGTGTTAGAAAAGACTCTTGAGAGTTTCTTGGACAGTGAGGAGATCAAACCAGTCAATCCTAAAGGAAATCAACCCTGAATATTCATTGGAAGAGCTGATGCTGAAGCTGAAAACTCCAGTACTTTGGCCACCTGGTGCAAAGAGCTGACTCATTGGAAGAGATCCTGATCCTGGGAAGACTGAAGGCAAAAGGAGAAGGGGTGGCAGAGTAGGAGATGGTTAGATAGTATTACTGACTCAATGAACGTGAATTTGAGGCAACTCTGGACGATAGTGAAGGACAGCAGAGCCTGTTGTGCTGCAGCCCATTGGGTGGCAAAGAGTTGGACAGGACTTAGAGACTGAACAACAACAACAACTCTGGGGACCCAACAAGATGGATTTACTAGAAAATGCTAACAAAAACATGACTGGACCAAAAACCTAAAAAGGGCTTCAGACTAAGGAAAGAGTGCTCATCCAGAAAAATAAAGAGTCAAAATTAAGTAAGTGTAACTGTATGAACTAGCCAAGCCTTCCTAAGGCCAGTAGAGGATCAGTGTCTGGAAACAACCCACTGGAATTCGCTCTATCTGGTGTGCGGAGAAAACTCAAGGACTAGAGCATTAGGATGCTAAGGAAAATGCATCATGAGGACTGACTGATAAAGGTATTGGTTTTTACCACCTTTCCAGTGACACAGATTCATAAGTTTCAACAGCAGCTTTAGTTCAGAATCTGCTGTAGTTGATTCTCCAGAAACAAAGTGAAGATATGATGGCCTCTTCTCTAGCAGGCACTTCTCTTAGTTCTGAATTATTTAATGAACACATGAACACACAATACAGGAGGAAGTGACCAAGATCAACCCCAAGAAAAAAAATGCAAAAAGGCAAAATGGTTGTCTGAATGGGCCTTACAAATAGCTGAGAAAGAAGGGAAGCTAAAGGCAAAGGTGAAAAGGAAAGATATACCCAATCTGAATGTAGAGTTCCAAAGAATACCAAGGAGAGAAAAGAAAGCCTTCCTCGGTGATCAATGCAAAGAAATAGAGGAAAACAATAGAATAAAAAAGACTAGAGGTCTCTTCAAGAAAATTAGAGATACCAAGGAACATTTCATGCAAAGATGGGCACAATAAAGGACAGAAATGGTATGGACCTAACAGAAGAAAAAGATATTGAGAAGAGGTGGCAAGAATACACAGAAGAACTGTACAAAAAAGATCTTCATGACCCAGATAACCACAATGGTGTGATCACTCACCTAGAGCCAGACATCCTGGAATGTGAACTCAAGTGGGCCTTTGGAAGCATCAGTACAAACAAAACTAGCGGAAGTGATGTAATTCCAGTTGAGCTATTTCAAATCCTAAAATATGATGCTGTGAATGTGCTGTACTCAATATGCCAGCAAATCTGGAAAACTCAGCAGTGGCCACAGGACTGGAAAAAGTCAGTTTTCATTCCAGTCTCAAAGACAAGCAATGCCAAAGAATGTTCAAACTACTGCACAATTGCACTTATCTCACATGCTGGCAAAATAATGCTCAAAATTCTCCAAGACAGAATTCAACAGTATGTGAACTGTGAACTTCCAGATGGTCAAGCTGGTTTTAGAAAAGGCAGAGGAATCAGAGATCAAATTGCCAACATCCGTTGGATCATAGAAAAAGAAAGAGAATTCCAGAGAAAAAGATTTACTTCTGGTCTGTTGATTATGCCAAAGCCTTTGACTGTGTGGATCACAACAAACTGTGGAAAATTCTTTAAGAGGTGGGAATACCAGACCACCTGACCTGCCTCTTGAGAAATCTGTATGCAGGACAAGAAGCAACAGTTAGAACTGGACATGGAGCAATATACTGGTTCCAAATAGGGAAAGGAGTACATCAAGGCTGTATATTGTCACCCTGCTTATTTAACTTATATGCAGAGTACATCATGCAAATGCTGGGCTGGATGAAGCACAAGCTGGAGTCACGATTACTGGGAGAGTTATCAATAATCTCAGATATGCAGATGACATCACCCTTATGGCAGAAAGTGAAGAAGTAAAGAGCCTCTTGATGAAAGTGAAAGAGGAGAGTGAAAAAGCTGGCTTAAGATTCAACATTCAAAGAATGAAGATCATGGCACCTGGTCCCATTACTTCATGGCAAATAGATGGGGAAACAATGGAAACAGTGACAGACTTTATCTTTTTGGGCTGCAAAACCACTGCAGATGGTGACTACAGCCACAAAATTAAAAGACACTTGTTCCTTGAAAGAAAATCTATGACCTACCTAGACAGCATATTAAAAAGCAGAGACATTACTTTGCCTACAAAGGTCTATCTAGTCAAAGCTATGGTTTTTCCAGTAGTGATGTATGGATATGATAGTTGGAGTATAAAGAAAGCTGAGCACTGAAGAATTGATGCTTTTTAACTGTGGTGTTGGGGAAAACTTTTGAGAGTTCCTTGGACTGCAAGATCAAAACAGTCCATCCTAAAGGAAATCAGTCCTGAATATTCATTGGAAAGACCCATGCTGAAGCTGAAGCTGTAACTCTAATACCTTGACCACTGGATGGGAAGAACTGACTCCTTGGAAAAGACCTTGATCCTGGGAAAGATTGAAGGCAAGAGGAGAAAGGGTCAACAGAGGATGAGATGGTTGGATGGCATCACCGACTCAATGGACATGAGTTTGAGCAAGCTCCAGGAGTTGGTGATGGACAGAGAAGCCTGGCGTGCTGCAGTCCATGGGGTCACAAAGAGTCAGACATGACTGAATGACTGAACTGGACACACAAATAATTCACATGCCCTTCAATGCTGAAATGCCAAAAACAGAGAGTTAAGGAGAGAAACAGAAATCAAGACCTCAAGTGTGTAGGGTTTTCCCTGGTGGCTTAGTGGTAAAGAATCCACCTGCCAATGTAGGAGATGCAGGTTTGAACCCTACTTTGGGAGGACCCCCTGAAAAAGGAAATGGCAATCCACTCCAGTATTCTTGCCTAGGAAATCCCATGGAAGAAGAGCCTGGTGGCCTACAGTCCATGGGGTCGCAAAAGAGACAGACAATGCTTAGGGATAAACAACAGAATATGGGCTAGGGATAGACACTACAGATTAGAGCTGAGAACCCATGTCTTCATGCCTAGGAAGGTTCCCAACTAATTGAGAAGCAAGAGGGACTTAAATGTTACTTTCCAAGGGAGGTGTTCCTCTCCAGAAGCATGATATAGGCAGAGTATGAAACTGAACTACTCCTGGGATATTACTCTCATGAAGTGATGGATAACTTCAAGATTGTTGATGCCATTCAATCTCAGTTATAGATTAACTGAGATCCTGCTGAGGCTAATGACAAACGTTTTGTCGGCCTACCCTCTATCAGCCATATAGCAGTGAGTCTGTAGCAACTCTCCTTGTATTCTAGGAATAACATTTTGTTGTCTGGACTGACTGGGGAGGAGACATGCAGATTGGCTTCTTTTCTAAATTTGGTGAATGTTGCCCAGCGCAGTGACAATCTTGCAAGGCTGACTAGTTCTTTAGAATCTTGAAACGTTAAGCCCGTGAAAGTGGTAGTTGCTCAGTCGTGTCCAACTCTTTGCAATCTCATGGACTATAGCCCACCAGGCTCCTCTGTCCATGGAATTTTCCAGGCAAGAATACTGGAGTGGGTTGCCATTTTCTTCTCCAGCGGATCTTCCTGACCCAGGAATTGAACCCAGGACTCCCACGTTACAGTCAGACTCTCATCTGAACCACCAGGGAAGCACTCCGTGAAAGACCTGGCATTAAATTTGTGTCATGGAAGCCGAAGCAATTGAGGGAAAGACAGCGCAGGCTACAACTGCTGAGAAAAGCACAATTCCACTTGGTTTTGAGAAACATTTCAGCTGAGACTAAGCATAATACAAAGTAGAGGGGGTGGGTAGATTTTAGCTTTCAATTTCTCTGAATTCACAAAGTAAAATAATTTAATATTGGGCTTTAATTCCCATTATAGTAAGAACAATCTTATTTCTGATATTTAATTTGTCCTTGGGAATTTAATAAGGGAAGGTATCAGCATGTTATCATTGGTAGGTCTTCATGAAGCTTCTCTTAATGTTTTCACTGATTTCATGGTCTCATAGGCTATATTGCACAAAATAACCAGCCATAACAGAATAGAAATGAAATAGAGAATTTATTTTTAGTCAAGAGTGGCCTTGGGAAGTTTTAATTCAGTGCAATACTTTTATTCATTTCAGAATCTTTGGGGGCCTTAACTTATGCCATCCACATGGTTGACATTGGAGAGTTGCTTCTAGAAGGTTGATTCAGGATTATTCTGAGAGATCACCAATGTCTTCTTATGCATTCAGGCATACTTCTGGGTGACCATTGGGCTTATGAAAGTGAAAGTGTTAGTCGCTCAGTCATGTCCAACTCTTTGCAACACCATGGACTGTAGCCCTCCAGGCTCCTCTGTCCATGGGATTCTCCAGGCAACAATACTGGAGTGGGTAACCATTCTCTTCTCCAGGGGATTTTCCCAACCCAGGGACTGAACCCAGGTCTCCTGCATTGCAGGTGGATTCTTTATGAGCTGAGCCACCAGAGAAACCACATGGTTAAACTCAAATGGTTAAAACAGCAAAATGTTCTTGGGAAGAAAGAACATTAGTTTTTATAGTTTTAGTTATTTTATAGTTTAGTTATTTTATAGTTTTAGTTCTTATTATTAGTTTCTATAAAAAGAGATATTCTCTAAATATTCTTGCCCCTTGACTTTCTTCTTGTACTCACAGAAGAAAAATGAGTGAGTTGACGTCATGCTTTAAAATGCTTTTTTTTTTTTAATTTAAATGTATTTATTTTAATTGGAGGCTAATTACTTTAAAATATTGTATTGGTTCTGCCACACATCAACATGAATCTGCAAATTCTCCAGCAGCACAGGAACACAGCCCTGAGCTTCAATATACAGGCTGCCCAAAGTTACTCCAAACCCACTGACATCTCATAACTCATTACTGGATGCTTCATTGCGCTCCAGAGAGAAGAAATCCAGCTCCACCCACCAGAACACCGACACAAGCTTCCCTAACCAGGAAACCTTGACAAGCCACCCGTACAACCCCACCCACAGCGAGGAAACTCCACAATAAAGAGAACTCCACAAACTGCCAGAATACAGAAAGGCCACGCCAAACACGGTATGATTTAAAATTCTTGATTGAGAGTAGATAATCTTTTTAGAAGTTCCTATGTAAGAGGAATTTGTTCTCTCTCAAACTGTCCCACTCAAGTCAGTAGGTCTATCACTGGGGATTTCTCTTATGTCAACTCAACCCTTGGGAGAGTTGTTCTAAGGCCAAAGTTGGTGGTTAGGAAAGAGGTGATACCATTCTGACAGTCCCAATACTCATAATATCATAGTTATAACGAGAGCACCCCTATGTTTTCTAATATTTCTCTTTATCAGTACTACTAGAACATAGAGAAGCAGAATATAACTGGTTGGCTCTCTCAAGACCATAGCCTTTCATATGTACCTGTATACATATGTACACACTATATACATATACCACACGCCTGCATGTACTCTACTACCACTCTTCTACTCTACTACTTCTCTGCTTGTAAGTTTTTCTGTTATAAAATCTATGTTATATTTTCACAGTGTGGTATTAGTAATAGGTGTCTGTGAGCTCCCTGCATGACAGATATCCACAATGGAATTACAGATAGCCAGTGCCAATATTTTGTGTGTGTGTATGTGTGTGTGTGTGTGAAATTAATGGAATATCTTAAGTGTGCCACTATCCTTCAGACTGCTTCAAGTCACCATGGATCATCCTTCTTTACTATAACCTCCAGTGATGTCCTCATAGGCCACATGGCTTAATGCATCAGTCAGAATAGCATAAGCTATGGTACAGTGAAAACAAGCTGAAAATTTCACTTACTTAAAGCAGTAAAATTTATTTCTTACATGTGCTTCATCTCTATTGCAGGCAAGCCAGAAAGTTATGCTCACCACAGTTATCTAGGGTATGGGCTGATGAAAACTCTGTTATAATGCATGCTTCCAGAATTGCTATCAGTGACAAGAAAATATAGTAAGCTTACATTTAAACCTTCAGACTAGATATGGAACATGTCACTTTCACTCTTATTTCCTGGCCAAAGCAATTCATATGATCATGGTTGGATTTAACATGTTTTGTGAACAGGTCTAATCCTCCTATTGGGAGGATCACCAAATATTTTGGTATCCACATTTCTGGGATTCTTGCATCCTTTGATAGTGACCTTTGTAACTTATAGGACAAAATCAACGCTTTTATTGTTTTTCTCCATCATATTTCTCATTATAGTGGGGAAAATATCCTCCATCTCCTCTTCTGTTTCACTTTTTCAACCAAAAAGAGATGCATTATGTTTTGAAACTTGGGCTTCCTTGGTGGCTCAGATGGTAAAGAATCTGCTTGCAATGCAGGAGATCCGGGTTCGACCCTTGGCTTGGGACGACCCCCTGGAGAAGAAAATGGCTACCCACTCTTGTATTCTTGACTGGGAAATTCCTTGGACAGAGGAACCTGTAGACCCTTTTCATTGATGTCAATCTCTTCTTTGGACTTTCTTTCAGATACAACTGCAGCCTTACTCAACCCTGGAAGCTTATTTTCTGTCATGCAGTCTGTTTAGCACTTATAATTTGCTTTGTGGATTCAAGATTCACAAGAGAAAAAATTCGTACAATTAGCTTAAAACTTCTGACCATCATCTTAAGCTAAAAATTAACATTTAGGAAATCTAATATTTACTTCAATTTACTCCTTTCTGTTGAAGATCTTTCATACTACCTTTATATACCATTTTATATTTTGCTATTTGATGTTAGTAGAAATTGTAGCAAAATATTCAACCTGAAATAATCAGAATATATCAAAGTCCCATAATTAATTTTTAAAAATATCAAAAGCTCTTTGGGGAGACAAATTAACTTGTATTAAGGCTGCAATATTTTTGGAAAAGACTAAAATACCTTACATTGGGAAGTTAGATGCCTTTATTCCATTCCAATTATGTAAATAAAAAAAAAACTTTAAATACATAGGGGCATCTCCAAGAAAACTTGATAATATATCTTTGTGAATTGTAAAATGTCAGAAAATTCATCCCTATATAAATGACAGTATTGCACCATTTGAAAAGACCCACAGAAAGGATTTATTCTGAAGACCCTGTATGTCTCATTTGCATTCTATGATTTTGTTCACCTAATTTTGTACTGTCTTTTTGAAGTGGATGAATGATATCCTAGCACCAAACCCATTCAGTTTGAAATTTGAGCCTCTATCTCTAACACCAAAATGTTATAACCTGCTAGACTGCTTTCTTATTTTTTCTTTAAACACACTTGTAATGGTGTTGCCTAAAGGTAATAAACCAATATATATCCAAAAACATTTTCTTAGAGGCAGGAAATATGAAACCATAATCACAGAAAACTTGTCATTCTAATCACATGGACCACAGCCTTGTCTAATTCAGTGAAACTAAGCCATGCTGTTTGGGGCCACCCAAGATGGGTGGGTCATGGTGGAGAGGTCTGACAGAAAGAGGTCCACTGGAGAAGGGAATGGCAAACCACTTCAGTATTCTTGCCTTGAGAACCCCATGAACAGTATGAAAAGGCAAAATGATAGGATACTGAAAGAGGAATTCCCCAGGTCAGTAGGTGCCCAATATGCTACTGGAGATCCGTGGAGAAATAACTCCAGAAAGAATGAAAGGATGGAGCCAAAGCAAAATCAATACCCAGTTGTGGATGTGACTGGTGATGGAAGCAAGGTCCAATGCTGTAAACAGCAGTATTGCATAGGAACCTGGAATGTTAGGTCCATGAATCAAGGCAAATCGGAACTGGTTAAACAGGAGATGGCAAGAGTGAACATCGACATTCTAGGAATCAGCGAACTAAAATGGACTGGAATGGGTGAATTTAACTCAGATGACCATTATATCTACTACTGCAGGCAGGAATCCCTTAGAGGAAATGGAGTAGCCATCATGGTCAACAAAAGAGTCCAAAATGCAGTACTTGGATGCAATCTCAAAAACGACAGAATGATCTCTGTTTGTTTCCAAGGCAAACCATTCAATATCACAGGAAATATGAAACACCACATAAAGATCAACCAAATAGAAAGTGTTTCGGGATGAAAATCTAGCAAAAGCATAGTATTTGAAGCTTATTTTAAAATGTAATCTGATGCTTACTTTTTAAGTAATAAGATTTTCAAACTTTTGCTAGTTTTCTCCCTGAATTTTTTCACTTTTAAAAAGCTCTATAAATAAGGGGGAAAAGATCCTTTCACTGTACACACTTGAAGAAATCTTAAGTATACTTTTTGTTACACACACTTTGTCATCTCTAAATATATAAGGAAAACACTCTGCCACAGGAAATCTAGACCACTGGGGAAAACAAAGGTTAAAGCTATATAAACATAAGAATTCTTTATGACACTTCTCAGATTGCAATAAAAAGTAACCACGATTCTGGTTATCATTTGCTAAGGAAATCATGAGCAATAAATTTTATATTTTAAAATAAAATTTAAGATAAATGGAAAACTCTCTATTCATTTAAAATCACTGATTTCCTCTGTGTTCAGTATTGCCTTATATCTCCTTCTTCCTGGCTATGATGCTCTTTGCTCTCATTAGGTAAATCATGCACTTGTACTAGGGATAAAAGAAACACCATGATTCATGACACCATTTCTAAGAGAGCCTTCAAAATTGAGTAGTATGAAAGAAAGCAATACTTGTCCTTAAGACACTGCCATTCAGACTGAGAAGTTATGGATTTTTAAAATTGGGTAGAATAACAGAAGTTCTGTTTTCTAATTTAATTCTAGGGTAGGAGTAATTTTAAGAATTAGTTGCATGATATCTGCTAACACCTCTTTTAGTGATTAGTTCTCTAATTACTTTGGTGAGGAATTTTCTTTCTCTGCCATCCACTGATGATTTCCTAGAAGCTGATTTTTATCTGAGCCAAAACATGTTTCAGCTATCTTTTCCCTTTTGATCTTAATTTCATCTTCAGGAATAGCACATAATTAACTAATGGTAAATTTAAAAAACAATAGTATGCTCCATTTCTTATCCAACGATAATTCATCTCCATCTCTAACTCACAACTGGTCAGATGGTTTTGTCAGCATTAGCTCCTTCAATCATTCTTATGTTATATTAAAGTTTTAGAAAATTACTCTGGATTCCTTTTCAAAATACTTTCTTCAGACACAAGATTCAAAGTTAGAAAACCTTCTGAAGCTAGCAGAATGTAAATATATATATACACATACTTATTTATATATATACATTTATATATAGATATATACACACATACATATAGGGCTTCCCCAGTAGCTCAGTGGTAAAGAGCCCACCTGCAATGTAGGATGGCACAGGAGATGCAGGTTCAGTCCCTGGGTCAGGAAGATCCCCTGGAGGAGGGCATGAAAACCCACCCAAGTATTCTTGCCTGGATAATCCTACCATTTTAGGAACTGTTGGGCTACAGTCCACAGGGTCACAAAGAGTCGGACATGACTGAAGCAACTGAGCACATATATATATAATTATATCAAACAGTATCATTATACTGTTTGCTTGTATTAAACTTGTGGGCTAGATAAGAATTTCTGTGTTTTTCACTTAAACTATCATACCTCCACCATACTATCTATGCAGTTGATTTTGAAGCCTGTCAATGTAATATTTCATTGTTATGTTAAAGCTCTTGTTGATTTTTAACCAGGCGACTCTGCATAATCTGTACCACTTTCTCTTCATCCTGGTTTTTTCCATCTGAAAATTTAATACTTTTTTTTTTTTTTTTTTTTTTTTACTTAGTTACTAAAATTAGGAGTCTGGACTATAGAAAGGAGTATTGTTAGTTAGAATAAACAATGGTTTAAATATATTGTGGTAAGATTTTAAGTGTTTTATGATGTTCAAAAGGTAAGGATGGGCCCTCAAATATCTCTACGTGTCTTGAAATGAGATAGTGAAGTAGTTAAAAACTAACAACTGTTGGAAAGGCGAGTTCTAATATCGAGGAAAGGAAACATTAGCCAGAGAACTGGTTGCTTCTCTGTTGAGTGAGAGCAGACTGTGTAGAGATGGTGAACCTCAAAGACAAGTTAAGCCTAGATTGACTCGATAATCCTGTTCAAAGTGAGTGTCCACCATGCTGAGGTACTTCTGTGATGATTCTGAGGGAATTCATGAGGAGAAGAGGCCAAAGAGTTCTGTTCCTGCTCTGCCCAGAAAGCTGTTCTCCAGATTTAAAAGAGATGCTTTCGTTCTGATGAAGTGACAAGCTTGGATGCAGAATAATAGACGCCAAAGCTGTAAATGGTTGGCCCACGGCCCTGTATGGCAAGGGTCTGGTTCCTTTGAAAGTCAAAGGATTTCTACGGAAGCATAATAAAAGCCAAGTTTTTGTCAAAATGTTATTAAAATTAGGAGTGATATAAGTTAAGACTAGTTCTTTTAGATCCTGTTTCAAACTGTATCTTCTTATATAAATATGTCACAGAACTATTTATGTTATATATTTATGATGTTTCTCAAAAAAAAAAATCCACTTTAGAAATTCAGAAAGCTATGTCTATTATACAAATCTGGAGTTTGATAATGTTTCAAAGCTATCAAATAATGTCACTCTCCAGTGTCAGTTAACTGCAGTGATTAGTAGTATGATTTCTCAAAGGTGATAAATAATGGACACGACCTTGAGCAAACTCCAGGAGACGGTGGAGGACAGGGAAGCCTGGTGTGCTGCCGTCCAGGGGTTGCAAAGAGTCAGACACGACTTAGTGACTGAAGAATACAACATAAATAATTGAGCAATACGGGTTTATATAGAGCCCAAACATTACATTTGGGATTAGGAAATTGGCCTGGGGAAGTAGTATAAACTCCATCAATAATTTTAATACAGTTTCCTTCATGAAAATGTATGCAAACCTCATTTGTCCTTCATTTTCCTTTTTCACATGGATAAAGACTGTGTTGTATATTCACCATCTCCAAATGAAAATTAGTTGAGAAATGTATAGGGATTTTGGAATAATATGAGTTCCGATCTGGGAATGTAGGTCATCTTGTCCATTTTATATTTCAGATGAGAGAAAGTAAAGCTGAGAAAAGTATCCTGTACATGTTCTCATAAAACAGACAATTACAGATGGAATGTCCAGGATTTCAATCCAATAACGAAAAACTATGGAAGTCTGTCAAAAATATTTAACAACCACAACAAAAGGTTTGATAAAACTTCTAAACTTTTTGCAATAAAATATCCAAAATTGAGACACTTAAATATTCGATAAAATGCCGTATGAGGGTCTTCTGAGATTCAGAGGTCATGACAGATGCAAGCTGCCTGGAAATTGAAGACACCATGTGACCAAGTCCCAGAACACCAGGATTCAATCCCAGGTTTAGTTAATTCCAAGACACATGGAGTAACCGTTCTTTCAAGAATGTAAATAATATGTTATTTCTCACATTTTACTACTTTTTCTTGATGAGGTGAAAAATAATGGGAAGCTATCAAGCAATCAAGAACAGGCCAAACATCCAGTGAAAGATAGGTGACAGCTAGTTAGAGCTGAAGCAACAGTTGTGAGGATGAAATGAGTTGACACTACTCCTCAAAAGCTGATTCTCTTAGAGAGATTTATCTAGTTTCCCAGACATAATGCTCTGATGAGCCTGTCATCAGCTAGATATTTTCTTCAAAAGATATGCTTCGATGAACCTAATCTTTTGGATTTTTGAAGAATCCAAACATTTACATTGCAAAATAACCTAAAGTGTAATTTTGAAATTCAAACAAATAAAAAACAACCCCCCCCAAAAATCTCTGCATTCTTTGTCATATATAGAACAAGAGGTGAAAAGAATTTATGGGACCAGATGTTCACCATGACATTAATCTTTTACCAGAAAACAAAAAGAATAATGTCACCTAGAGGATGTTGGCTGAAAATGTGATCCCTGATGCAGGCAGCGTTAGCACTGCTATATTGTTTGAAAAAAGAACAAATTCTCTGGTCCCAACCCAGAGCTGCTGAATCAGAATCTTTGGAGTGGCAACCAAAAGCCTGTGTTTTATCAACTTTTCCTCATGATTCTTATGCATGATTGAGAAGCAGTGATGCAAAGTACTGGACACGCTTTGTGTCCTCTGAAGGACCATATGTGTCTGGGCCAGAAGATATAAAACGGGTATAAATTCAAGAATACTATTGCTAAAAATGATAATTTTATGAAGCAAAAAGACAAAACTGCTCTTTGTGGTGTATTTCTGATGCAGACACATATGGAAATACAACCTCATATAATTAGAGATTTTTTTTTTTTAAAGAAGTAGGTAAACTGCAGCATTAATTTATATGAGAGGGAATTTTAAGAGTATTAATGTAGGTTAATTTAAATAAAACTTTTTTGTTTTAATAAAAAGATCCTCGTTACAAAACAGTAATAAATAATGTCAAAATTAGTTATTTTTATTGCAATTTTTTGTATTTTAAAACATTCATTTTTAACAATAACTTACTTTGACTTCAAAGTATGCTATCACCTCTGCCATTTGCTCTAGCTGTATTATTATACCTAACAATTTTGAACATAATTCTCTAATTTAAACATCACCTCTATTGCCCCTTTCTTTTTCTCTCTAATAGGATTATAATGTAATCATAATGTAATGTAATTAAATTTAGGTGAAATAATTTGAGATTGCTTCAAATAATACTACCATCTGCTGTGTTATTTAAATTCTGGAAAAAAACACTAAACATATCAATATAAGAATATTTTGCTTCTAAGGATTTAAACAGTAGCTAAAAATATCTTTTAAAGTACTTGATTAGAATAAACCTTACTGCATACGTGAAACTATTTTCCACTTAGTATATAGTGAGAGTCAAACAAATGTTATTTTTCACTTACTGGAAAAATTTCAGTAAGAGTAATGCCATCTGCCTAGCTAAGCACACGCCCCATGTTCATGCTGAGGGAGGATGATTTCAGGGCGGACAGAGCTTCTGTACGTTCTGCACAAGGACAGTCATTTCACCTTGGGTGCAACCCTCCACCAGCACGGCTGCAGGGTAAGAGAACTGTCCCCTTTCCCCTCACAAAGTGATGTTTTCCTTTGGAAGTGTGGTTAGAGTCAAGATGAGGGTAGTGTGCCTGGTTTCTTCTCATTATCACTGTGGCAAGATGCTGCTCAATTACAAGTGGATTGGTTTAACTCAATACTCCCAGAAGTAGAAATAGCAAGGTTTTGCATACAGGTGACTTATTTAAAGGCATACTTTCAGTATAACACAGCAAAAGAGTGGGAAAAGGATGACAGATAAGAGTAAGAAGTCAAGAATGTTGATATATGGCAAAACCAATACAATATTGTAAAGTCAAAAAAAAAATTAAAAAAAAGAAACCCTAAATCTTCCAACCAAATTTAAATGTATAAAATAATAAAGGACCAAGAAATGGTTAAAAACAAAACAAAACAAAAAGAAATGGTATGATTTTAGAGAGAGACTTGCCCTGGGCCTGATCTCATGGGGCATCTCTGGAGTTTAAATGATGTCTCAGAGTTTGTCTTGTCTTAAAGCATAGGATTTAGATTTTCATACTCTGACACCACTCAGCAGGCTAACGGTACCACAGTTGGATGGTAAGGAGTTTTTGGTGAAACTTCAAAGCATTTCTAGTTGTTTGCATTTGAGGGTTGACAAATCCTTCTAGTAGACAAGATAGTCCTCTGAAGAGAATCATAGGTATAAACTCTTAAAAGCAATGGACAGAAGCTGGAGAAGGGAACCACAGAAACAGTTAAAGGGATTCAAGGGATCTAGACAGGGCACCCACAGGGTCTGCCCCAGTGGCTCTCTACTTGCATGCTAAAATATTGCAGCCATTACTTAAAATAATGTAGTGCTAAATATAATAGAGAATTTACATTTTTAATACACACTGACCAGGCTAAATAAGACTACTAACTTTCTCACAGACACTAAAACATTAAAGTATTGCATTTGAACCTTACTATTTAGCTTTTATGTTTTTAAATAATAAATTGGCTTATGCATTAATTAAATTTGATACCTTACAAGGGGAATACACACACACACACATTTATATTTATTAATTTGGGTAATCAAAACTCTATAGTTGGAGGTTGTTTTTGCAAGTTTAAATCCTAACACATAAAAAATGTGTTCTAATAAATGGTATTTAAAATTTAAATTATCTATAATAGTCAAGTTTATGAGAGAGTAATCAAAAAGCTTTCAGAATGGAATACAGCCAAAAAAGTAAAAGCTATTGGGAACCAGAAAGGTCTTTTGTAGTCATCAAATAAACTTAGTAATTTAGAAATATACTTTGTCATTAAGTGAAACACCACACTTATACACACACACACAAGCACACACACACACACAGAATAACCAGTTAACCTAAAGTTGTAGGTTTAAACTTAAAACTATTGCAAATTAGTTAATAAATTGAATATATGTATATAAAATAGCATGTCACATATACATCATTGTAATATTGATATAATAAATCAAAGGTGAAACGATTAAACTACAAAACTTATTTAAGATTAGTTACTAAATTGAATGCTATATTTTACACTTATATAGTAACATATATAACAACATATATGGTATATATTACTTATGGATTATATATGCTATATTCATTATATATTTTTATATCATTAATATAATGTATCAGTGGATAAAAGATAGTTCAATCTTAAAGCCTTATTTCAGAGTAGCTAACAAATTGATTATGTTATATGCCAGATATGTAAATATATTATACATTATTATAACATATTTTGCATTATGTAACATATATGTTATATGACATATAGTTTTATATTTTATATTTATTTATATATTTATATATGTATCAGTGGAGTATATATTGATTATATAAGATGCTTATCCATTTATTTTATTTATTATTTTCTTATTTATCTTATTTTATTTGTAAAGTCTTCAGGTATGGAATAACATATTAATGGGTCACAGAATTCTAGGAAGGAATTATATTGTTTATTGTTGTCAACCTACAGATTGGATATTGAGCCATTCAGAAGTTAGAGACTTTTTAATATTACTCAACTAAAAGACTCAGACTAGAGTACAAATATTGTAACATTCAGATATGATGTTCTGCCATTAAAGCTTGCCTGTTAATGCTCTTTTCATATGTTTAGAAGATAAACCTTTGTTTCCGTCATGTTCAACTCTGAAATAAGTGGCTCCATTCTTAAGTTTGTACTATCACTCAAAGAACTCTGCTGTCAGGATTTTAAAACTATGTGGGTTTTTTTTTTTTTTTTTGTATTTTTAATGTATATATTTAGGGACCAATTAACTCAAAAGGTATAAATAAAATAAGGCTAGTTCCTTAACAATATAACTTGGTGATGTTTTTGTATCAGGCCATGTAAATTTGCTTCATTCTTTTTAATCACTTCATGTATTCAATGCCATGAATGTACCAAAATTTATCTACTTTGTTACCAGGCAGGTTGAAAAACAGAGAAACAAACACAGATAAGTGAACAGCCCTGTTGTGACAGACTTCTACTTTTGAATGGAGCTGAATAATTCTTTGAGTGGACAAATGCTTCTAAGTACAATAACTAGAGAATTTAATTTATAAAATTATCTGTCAAAGATACCAGAGAACTGCAGAAGAAATGAGATTAAAGTGATTAGGATTCCAGAGAGGGGAGAATCATAAGTGATAAGCTGATTATAACTGTGGCTTTTCCCCAATATTATCAGCTGTTTATGGATATTATGGATACTACTTATGGATATTAGCTATTTATGGAGCAAGTATCTGAGAGTTACAGTACTTTTCACAAAGAGGAACCATGCTGGGGAACAGAGAACCTCTGAGAAGGTGGTCATCAGTACTAATATCTATTTTTTAAAAAGAGGGCTTCCCTGGTGGTCCAGTGGTTAAGAATTCACTTTGCAATGCAGGGGACACTGGCTTGACCCCTGGTCCAGGAAGACCCTACATGCCACGGAGCAACCACGCCTGTGCGTGACAATTACTGACTGCATGCTGGAGCCCAGGAACTGCAGCTACCGAGCCCACAGCAGCACCTCCTGAAGCTTGTGTGCCCTAGAATCTGCTCCAAAACAAGAGAAACCACTGCAGCGAGAAACCTGAGCATTGCAACTAAAGAGTAGTTGAAACTAGAGAAAACCCACATGCAGCAACGTAGACCCAGTGCAGCCAAAATAATATTAAAAAAGGAATAAAATCAATACTTGGCCCAGTCTCAATCTAGCAATTAAGTTATGATCATCCAAGGATACACGAAAGAACTATAAAGAAAATCCCTTCGTCGTGTTGAAAGATAATTTTCAAAATTATCCATGAAAATGTTGTAGTTATAGTGCATTAATCAATAGTGCATCAGTAATATTTGCAATAATAACAATACAGAAAAAAAGCTGAGCATTATTGGATCATTGGAGAATATCAAACAATGATTTATAACTTTGTATCAGAGAAGTATTTTAGGTGATCAGAAAGATATTTCAGGCATTGAAATATGTTTTAGGATAATATTCTATCAGAGAAGTGAACTGGAAATATGAGTTCAAGAAATTAACAATGTAAAAATTAAGGATGTTAAATATTGCCTTTTATGCATTTTAAAAATGTGTTATCATAGACACTAAACATCTCTGTTGCTTAGGAGCCTCTGAATTCACTTTTAAAAGTAGTGCAACCAATTTATCTCATAAAGTCAATATTTACCACATTTAGAAATCACTTCCTTTGGGAATATTTATGTTTATGAAGTATTTTAAGCTAAAAATCTGTGAGGAAATATATAGCTTTACAATTCCCATTAAGATGTACTTGACTTCTTAAAAAAAGTTAAAAGCTCTTTCTTAATAAATTTGCTGTTAGTCATCTAAACAGAATAGACTAAACTCTTATATCCTTAGGATTTGGTATTTATTTGACTTAATTGGATTTCATGAGAAATGTGTAACCTGGAGGTTTGCAAATCCCATTTAAATTGCTTTTTGGCTTGTATTTTTAATGAAGGTTTTGATATGGAGTAAGACCTTTTGCTTTTTAGAATTCAATTTGAATCTAATGTAATAATATGCTAAGCTTTTTAATGAAAGACTATTTATTCTATCTTCCCAAACACACAGTTGTGCTAGCTGCATGGCTATTTGCAAGAAACCTGATTCTACTTAGACTAAAGAATTGGCAAGGGGAAGCTGTATCTTTATTGCCAATCTTGTTCAATTCTGTGGCTTTTATTTATTGGTAAAAATAAAGGACTTTTGCTTTAGAGTTTCTAGATCCCTTTTTTATATGGAATGCATTAGAATCATTATATAGAGTTTAGAGGCTGGCTCAGACAGTCCCAGGCACTTAGCACTGGTAAAGTAAATGTTCATTCAATAAATGAGAGGGATCATTACTGAGATTTAACTTTAGGAATTAAGGGTTAATTTGTTCAAGGCTAATCCCTTACAGGCTAACCTCCCGGAGAAGAGTTGAGCTCCCTTCCAAACTCCACGGAAACTAGTAGTGACTTGGTGCTTAAGGCAGTCAATTTTGGATGACTATAAGGCTTCCATGCCAGCCCTTCCTTTTGATGCATCACATGAAAGGAGCCTGTTTCTTTTCCAACATCTAATTTAGAAGTCACCCAGGCCAAATTTAAGATCCATCGCCTATAATCTGACTCCTGGATCTGCTGAATCTGATACCTGCATCTCTGTGTTTAATGAACACTTGCTTTTGCTCTTGCTTCTGAGCTTTCCCCAAGAAATGTTGTTCCATCAGGCCTGGTATGTGTGCGCTTCCTGCACATATGCCCTTGTTCATTCAACACCTTTATTTGGTCACGTGCTATAAATGCATATGTATGAGAGTGAAAGAAAAAACAGAAAATGTACAGTATCCAAACTACAATGCTGATGCCACCACATAATCCTTAATGGCTCAGCCTCAAAAGTGTTATATGTGCTTCCCTATCCCAGTCCCAAGCTTCACTGAGGTATAATTAACAGTTAAAATTGTGCATATTTTAAGGTCTACAACTTGAGCTTTGATATATGTGTACATTATGAAATATTCACCACAATCAAGCTACTTAATATACCCATCATCTCACATACTTACCATCTTCTTTTTTGTGGTGAGAAGACTTAAGATCTATCCTCTTAAAAACTTGAAGTGCACAACACAATATTCATCATTACATATTAGAGCTCTGGAACATCAATCTTATATAACTGAAACTTTGTATCCTTGAGCGACATTTCCCCATTCTCCTCTTCTACCAGCATTTGGTAATCACCATTCTTCTCTTCCTTATGAGTTTGTAGATTTCACATATAAGTGAGGTCATACAGTATTTGTCTTTCTCTGTCTGGCTTATTTCACTTAGTGTTATGTCCTCCAGGTTCATCCATGCTATTGCAAATGGCAGGATTTTCTCCTTTTTAAAGGCTGAAGAATCCATTGTGTGGAGATACAATCCATCACTTTTTTTTTTTTAATCCATTCAGTCATTCATGGACATTTAGGTTATTTCCCTGTCTTGGGTATCATAAACAATGCTGAAATGAACTTGAGAGTGCAAATATCTCTTTGAGAACCTGATTTCATTTCCTTTGATCATAAGCCCAGAAGCATGCATACCTAGAAGTAGGATTTTTGGATCATAAGGTAATTCTATTTTTAATTATTTGAGGAGCTTCCACAATGGCTACATGAATTGTGAGTTTTTTTTTAATTTGTTCTTTACAGCAAGAATGGGGGCCCAATCAGCCATTCCCTACTCAGATATTATAATAAAGTAAATGAATTTTAATCTAAAAATATTGGTCTTTAAAATATAAATGTTCTTTTCCCTCTTGTTTTAAAAGCAGCATCTAGCTACTTTATAAAACTTAGACTATACAGATAAATACAAAGAAACATCTATAATTATCATATATTAAATTCATTGATTTTGAAAATTATTCTTCCCTACTAAATATATTAACTATTCTTCAGTCTTTGGCATCAATGTCTTTTGCTTTTCTTATATAGTTTAATACCTGCAGTTTCACAAGACAGCAACGCTAATTCTACTGTCTATAATAGTGATGACAGAAAAATAGTGTAAAATATTCTTTACTTGGATTCCACAATGATTAGGTATATGGAAGCTGTGATTTATAAAGAGTGCATTAAAATTGATATAATAAAGGAGTTCAATGAGATTTCTTAAATGTATGCCCAGGCACTATCTTAGGTGCTGCCAAAGACAGCATACAAATTATAACATGACCCTAGTATTGAAGAATCTCAAGGGAAGGAAAAGGCATGAGCATCAAAATGTTGCTCTGTGCAAACTCTGCTAAAATAGACACAATGAAATACATGGCTAACACACACGTGTTCACTCTGCTGCCCAGCTGTGCTCATTCCACACGCTAGCCAGGTCATGCTCAAAATCCTTCAACAAGCCAGGCTTCAACACTATGGGAACCAAGAATTTCCAGCTGTACAAGTTGGATTTAGAAAAGGCAGAGGAACCAGGGATGAAATTGCCAACATCCACAGGATCACAGAAAAAGCAAGAGAATTCTAGAAAAACATCTTCTACTTTATTGACTACACTAAAGTCTGATTATGTGGATCACAACAAACTGTGGAAAATTCTGAAAGAGATGGGAATACCAAACCACCTTACCTGCTCTTGAGAAACCTGTATGCAGGTCAACAAGTATCAGTTATAACTGGACATGGACCAACAGACTGGTTCAAAATTAGAAAAGGAGTATGTCAGGACTGTATATTGTCGCCCTGCTTATTATGTTGTTTGAAATGCAGACTGGATAAATTTAAAAAATGGAATTAAGATTGCCAGGCAGAAATATCAATAACCTCAGATAAGTGGATGACACCACCCTAATGCAGAAAGCAAAGAGGAACTAAAGAGCCTCTTGATGAAGATGAAAGAGTAGAGTGACAAGCTAGCTTAAAACGCAACAATCAAAAGACTAAGAACATAGCCTCTGCCCCATCACTTCATGGCAAATAGATGAGGAATAAATAGAAACAATGATAGACTTTATTTTCTTGGGCTCAAAAATGACTGCAGATGATGACTGCAGCCAAAATTAAAAGACACTTGTTCTTTGGAAGAAAAGCAATGACAAATCTAGACAATGAATTAAAAAGCAGAGATATCACTTTGCCGACAAAGTTCCATATGGTCAAACTATGGTTTTTCCAGTAGTCATGTATGGATGTGAGAGATGGACTATAAAGAAGGCTGAGCACTGAAAAATTGGTGCTTTCCAACTGTCGTGCTGGAAAAGACTCTTGAGAGTCCCTTGGACTGCAAGGAGATCAAACCAGTCAATCCTAAAGGAAATCAACTGTGAATATTCATTGGAAGGACTGATGATGAAACTGAAGCTCCAATACTTTCACTACCTGGTGTGAAGAACAGACTCATTTGAAAAGACCCTGATGCTGGGAAAGATTAAGGGCAGAAGGAGAAGGGGGCAACAGAGGATGAGATGGTTAGATAGCATCATCGACTCAATGGACATGAATTTGAACAAACTTAGGGATATAGTGAAGGACTGGGAAGCCTGGTGTGCTGCAATCCGTGGAGTTGCAGAGTCGGACACAACTGAAAGACTGAACAATAACAAAAAGACACACATGAAAGGAGTGACTCTGGAAGGACGTGGATTAATTCATCAGGCAAATGGCACAGCTATAGAAAATTCCAGTTAGATTTTGTAGCAAATGCAAAGACAAAGACACATGAAAGGGCATATTGAGGAACTTAGGCAGGTTTGTAGGGCTCTTCTGTGAAGGTGAAGGAGGGTTTGCCAAGACTGGATGCTTTATGAGAGGTGGGAAATGTGAATAAGTGAGGACAGCTGGATGAAGACAGTAAGAAGTGGTGGAGGATGTGGCAGACTGGAAAGCATCTGAAGCATCCAAAAGGGGCAGACAATCAACTAAAACACATGTGTTTGCCAGATGTGTCCCTGAAACCACAAATATATTCCTATGTGAAAGATGTAGACAGAGTGGTAAGACTATTTCACTTGAGATATATACTGATTTGGACCTTATTCCTTGGCCAGTTTCCCAATTTCTGCATTATCGACTTTTTGGTCTTGATAATTCTTTGTCTTTGAGGGCTGTCTTGTGCATCGTAGAATATTTAGCCTCCTCCTTGCCCTATACCCATTTGATTCATATAATGCTCCCCGCTTCCCGAGTTGTGGCAACCCAATATATCTCCTGCTGCTGCTGCTGCTAAGTCACTTCAGTCGTGTCCGACTCTGTGCGACTCCATATATGGCAGCCCACCAGGCTTCTCTGTCCCTGGCATTCCCCAGGTAAGAACACTGGAGTGGGTTGCCATTTCCTTCTCCGATGCATGCATGCATGCTTAGTCGCTTCAGTTGTGTCTGGCTCTGTGTGACCCCATGGACAGCAGCCCACAAGGCTCCTCTGTCCACGGGAATCTCCAGGCAAGAATACTGGAGTGGTGTGCCATTTCCTTCTCCACAATATATCTCCACACCTTGCCAAATGTTTCCTGTGACAGAGAGGTTGCTATGCAGTTAAGAACCACTGGATCAGATAATCATGAAAGGGTACTATGTAATAGAGTTACATGAGGAGACTTGGGCTTTCAAGAGGAAATTCTGGTGGCAGGACAAATAAATACTGTATGAAAAGTGGAGGGGACAGAGGCAAAGTAGAAGCTGATGGTCCACCTTAGGTGCGATTGCAATAACTTTCTCCATTTCTATGAATAAGGACACTTGGGCAAACAAAATAGTAGTGTAATCAAAGTAAATACTTGACTTTCTTCCTTCTCTGCTTGTGAGATCTTAGTTCCCTCACCAGGGGTTGAACCCTGGCCTTTGAAAGTGAAAACATAGAGTCCTAACCACTAGACTGCCAGAGAATTCTCATAAATACTTAACTTTCCCTAAAAAAGCAACCCGTAGACTTTTGGACTATTGCCTCATATTCTGCATACAAATATTATTGCCAAATACATCACAGAGTGCTTAACAAGCAGCTTTGGCTTCATCTAACATTTTGTATGCTGTCTATGGCTTTTGTTTTTGTAGCCACAACTACCCTAGATATAGTACTTCCTGTTCTCCATTAGTAATTGTAAAGACAAAGATTCAATTATGTTGGAAATAGAACATTGACGTACAGAGTTGTGCATCATAGAATTGTGAAATTCATAATGAAAACATATGTTATTAATATCTTGAAGCATTTATTTCTTTAGACTTATTTGTTTAACCAGCATATAAGATCTACCATGTGCCAGGCACAGGATTAGGTTCTGAAGATGTAGCAATGGTCTTGCCCTTGAGTTTGCAGTCCAGTGGAAGGTTCTAATATCAATCAAATAATCATACAACAGAAGTGAAACTAACTACAGAAAGTATTCTAAAAGAGGAAGTAGGACCAAGCCTTTTAGAATAATTGCAGTGATCATACCAACTCAGAGTTATAATCATATTTCAGGGTAATTTCCCAGAGTGACATCTTTGGGGCTATTCAATTATGTTGGAAATAGAACACTGACATACAGAGTTGTGCACTCATAGTCTGTGTGAAAAAAATACATTAAAACTCTATATGAACTGATTTATTATTACAGAAACCTTTATTTATTATTCTATTCTTATAAAACAAATCTGATATACATCCAATTCATGAAATGAATCATTCTGTGTAAATGTAACCCATGAAACATTGGGAATTAATTAGCTAAACAGCTATAGACAGAGCAGAGATTTAATGCTGTTATATGGAAAGAATTTTACATAAAACAAGACCTAATCAGATCTTTTCTGTAACTAACACCGACAGCCATGATGCAAAGTTCCGTATCTAACCAATGTTTCATTCTCCAGCACATGGTGGGTAATCACTAAATGAATGAATGAGTAAAATGCACCTATTGAGTGCAAGGCACTGCGAAAAGCATGAATTTGCTTTTCTGAAGCTCAAAAATAATGAGAGAAAGACAGCTATACTCATGCTAAAATGTACAATATTGCAAGTGTGCAAGAATGATTTAAAAATCTTCCTAAGGATCTCAAAGGCAGAAAAAGATGACTTCTTGTGGAAGGCAACAGATGTACCCAAGAAGTTTTGAAGAGGAGTTAGCATTTGAATGGATTTTGCAGCATGGAAAGTATTAATATTTGAAAGGCTGAATTGTGAGGCAAGGATCTGACTGGTTTAGGCAGGGAGATGATGTGCATAAGCAACATTGACCTTTGGTGACCTTTAAAAATGATGTGATCAGTCTTTAGGAGGGCTGTCTGGAATAGACGGAGAGTAATTAAAAAAAAATCACACACACACACAAAAAATCACCATTCCAGGAGTTGGAGCAAAGGGTTTAAAGTCCATGGCAGCAATTCTCTAAATTTTGATTTCATGATCACTTCAGTGTATAAATCTTAAAAGTGTAAGAGTGTAAAAGGGTTTATTATTATTATTTTAAAATTTATCAATATTATATATTGAGATGGAGAAATTATAAAATGCCTATTACTTCATTTAGGAATAACTTACCAACTGAACCACCACCGATTCCATAATGAAATATTAGAAAATATTAAACATCACATTTGCTAATATCACCACCAATATCCTCTGAAAAGTCTCTACGTGTTGATAAATTTTCAAGCTCTTAATGGTAGATGTAATTTTTGTAGAATTGCAATTTTTGCTGAAAGCTCAAATTATACCTTTTGCAGAAAATATTGTAATTCCTTTTTTCTGGAAGTGACAGACTCATTGTTCACTTGTGGGAAAATATCTGCCAACTACCTTAGCCTGAATAACCATACTTTATCAGCTGTTCTTTCAAGTACAAATTTGTTTCCATGAAGAAAGCTGCTAGTTTGTATAACCACCCAAATAATCACAAAAGTGCTTCTATTGGACTCATTCAAGAGAATATTTCAGTACAATCATTGTACTTGGTCAAAGAACATTCTGCTAAGTTGCTTCAGTCACGTCCGACTCTGTGCGACCCCATAGACGGCAGCCCACCAGGCTCCCGTGTCCCTGGGATTCTCCAGGCAAGAACACTGGAGTGGGTTGCCATTTCCTTCTCCAATGTATGAAAGTGAAAAGTGAAAGTGAAGTCGCTCAGTCGTGTCCGACTCCTAGCGACCCCCTGGACTGCAGCCTACCAGGCTCCTCCATCCATGGGATTTTCCAGGCAAAAGTACTGGAGTGGGGTGCCATTGACTTCTCCGCAAAGAACATTAGGCAGAATATTAAAAAAGATGCATACTCAAGGGCTAATATTTAATATAAATTATTATTTTTTTTACTGCTTCATTGAAAGCATTCTTACGTGAAACTTCTTTTTTTTTTTAAACTGAGTGCATGGTGCATAGCAAAAATTTGAATGACTACTTCAGTTTTGTGCAACTGTCTTATTTCATGCTCAGTGCCAGTAATTTTAACCACCATCAGCATAATGTTGGCACACAAAAAAGTCAATGGCAAAAAATGCCTTATAAAAATAATTTTGACCTTGCTGCTACTGCTAAGTCACTTCAGTTGTGTCTGACTCTGTGCGACTCCATAGATGGCAGCCCACCAGGCGCCTCTGTCCCTGGGATTCTCCAGGCAAGAACACTGGAGTGGGTTGCCATTTCCTTCTCCAATGCGTGAAAGTGAAAAGTGAAAGTGAAGTCGTTCAGTCGTGTCCAACTCTTAGTGACCCAAATGGACTGCAGCCCACCAGGCTCCACCGTCCATGGGATTTTCCGGGCAAGAGTACTGGAATGGGTTGCCATTGCCTTCTCCAAATTTTGACCTTGATGTTTCCTAAAAGTGTTTTAGGAGCCATCCAAGTTCACAGACTATGCTATGAGATTTTAGTCTATAGTATTAATAAAATAACTATATGATTTTATAAATGGCTTCTAATAAAGCTAAATTTATCCTATTTCTTTTGGTCACTTCATCTTGACTTTTCTACTCTGACTAATTTTATCTATGTATAAATTGCTGAGTATATATGGATATACATATTCCCGTATATATTTCTGTTTTTAGCCTCCTAACTCAAGAGGAGAAGGGGATGACAGAGGATGAGATGGCTGGATGGCATCACTGACTCGATGGATGTGAGTATGAGTGAACTCCAGGAGTTGGTGATGGACACGGAGGCCTGGTGTGCTGCAATTCATGGGGTCGGAAGAGTCAGACATGATTGAGCAACTGAACTGAACTGAACTCAAGATATTGATCTTACCTATTGATCTTATCTATCTATCTATTTTTAATGTATTGTGTCCTTTATACCCTCTCCAATTCTGGGACATGATTTTAAGAGTGGATTAACCTATCTAAAATAATGATGAATATTCAGCATTATACCCTAACAGTGATGGGGTTCAGGACAGTTCAGTCAGTCAGTTGTGTCTGATTCTTTCTGACCCCATAGACTGCACCATGCTGGGCCTCCCTGTCCAACACCAACTTCTGAAGTTTACACACTCTCATGTCCATTGAGTCGCTGATGCCATCCAACCATCTCATCCTCTGTCATCCCCTTCTCTCCTGCCCTCAATCTTTCCCAGCATCAGGGTCTTCTCAAATGAGTCAGCTCTTTGCATCAGGTGGCCAAATATTGGAGTTTCAGCTTCAACATCAGTCCTTCCAAGGAACACTCAGGACTGATCTCCTTTAGGATGGACTGGTTGGATCTCCTTTCAGTCCAAGGGACTCTCAAGAGTCTTCTCCAACACCACAGTTCAAAAGCATCAATTCTTCAGCACTCAGCTTTCTTTATAGTCCAACTCTCACATCCATACATGACTACTAGAAAAACCATAGCCTTGAATAGACAGACTTTTGTTGGCAAAGTAATGTCTCTGCTTTTTAATATGTTGTCTAGGTTGGTCATAACTTTTCTTCCAAGGAGTAAGTGTCTTTTAATTACATGGCTGCAATCGCCATCTGCAGTGATTTTGGAGACCAAGAAATAAAGTCTGCCATTGTTTCCACTGTTTCCCCATCTATTGCCATGAAGTGATGGGACCAAATGTCATGATCTTTGTTTTCTGAATGTTGAGCTTTAAGCCAACATTTTCACTCTCCTCTTTCACTTTCATCAAGAGGCTCTTTAGTTCTTCTTCACCTTCTGCCATAAGGGTGGTGTCATCTACATATCTGAGGTTATTGATATTTCTCCCAGCAGTCTTGATTCCAGCTTGTGTTTCTTCCAGTCCAGCGTTTCTCATGATGTACTCTGCATATAAGTTAAATAAGCAGGATGACAGTATACAGCTTGACATACATACTCCTTTTCCTATTTGGAATCAGTCTGTTGCTCTATGTTCAGTTCTAACCGTTGCTTCCTGACCTACATACAGATTTCTCAGGAGGCAGTTCAGGTGGTCTGGTATTCCCAACTCTTAAAGAATTTTCCACAGTTTATTGTGATCCACAAGTCAAAGGCTTTGGCATAGTCAATAAAGCAGAAATAGATGTCTTTTGGAACTCTCTTGCTTTTTTGATGATCCATCAGATGTTGGCAATTTGATCTCTGGTCCCTCTGCCTTTTCTAAAACCAACTTGAACATCTGGAAGTTCACAGTTCACTTACTGTTGAAGCCTGGCTTGGAGAATGTTGAGCATTACTTTACTAGTATGTGCGATGAGTGCAAGTATGTGGCAGTTTGAACATTCTTTGGCATTGCCTTTCTTTGGGATTGGAATGAAAACTGACTTTTTCCAGTCCTGTGGCCACTGCTTAGTTTTCCAAATTTGCTGGCATATTGAGTGCAGCACTTTCACAGCATCATCTTTTAGGACTTGAAATAGCTCAACTGGAATTCCAAAACTTTGACTAGTTTTGTGATGATTCCTAAGGCTTAACTTTACTTCACATTCCAATATGTCTGGCTCTAGGTGAGTGATCACACCATCATCATCATCTGGGTCATGGAGATCTTTTGTACAGTTCTTCTGTGTATTCTTGCCACCTCTTCTTAATATCTTCGGCTTCTGTTAGGTCCATACCATTTCTGTCCTTTATTGTGCTCATCTTTGCATGAAGTGTTCCTTTGGTATCTCTAATTTTCTAAAAGGTCTTGTAGGTCTTCATAGAACCATTCAACTTCAGCTTTTTCAGCATTACTGGTCGATGCATAGACTTGGATTACTGTGATATTGAATGGTTTGGCTTGGAAATGAATAGAGATCATTCTGTTGTTGGTCATTCTTGAAGAGATCTCTAGACTTTCACAGTCTATTGTTTTCCTCTATTTCTTTGCATTGATCACTGAGGAAGGCTTTCTTATCTCTCCTTGCTATTCTTTGGAACTCTGCATTTAAATGGGTATATCTTTCCTTTTCTCTTTTGTTTTTTGCTTCTCTTCTTTTCACAGCTATTTGTAAGGGCTCCTCAGACAGCCATTTTACTTTTTTGCATTTCTTTTTCTTGGGGATGGTCTTGATCCCTGTCTCCTCTGTACAAAGTCACTAACCTCCATCCATAGTTCATCAGGCACTCTATCAGATCTAGTCCCTTAAATCTATTTCTCACTTCCACTGTGTAATTGTAAGGGATTTGATTTAAGTCATACCTGACTAGTCTAGTGATTTTCCCTACTTTCTTCAATTTAAGTCTGAATTTGGCAATAAAGTGTTCATGATCTGAGCTGCAGGCAGCTCCTAGTCTTGTTTTTGCTGATTGTATATAGCTTCTCCATCTTTGGCTGCAAAGAATATAACCAATCTGATTTTGGTGTTGACCATCTGGTGATATCCACATGTAGAGTCTTCTCTCGTGTTGTTGGAAGAGGGTATTTGCTATGATCAGTGTGTACTCTTGGCAAAACTCTGTGGGCAAGAATCCATTAGAAGAAATGGAGTATACATCATAGTCAACAAAAGAATATGAAATGCCCAACTTGGATGCAATCTCAAAACCAACAGAATGGTCTCTATTCATTTCCAAGACAAGCCATTCAATATCACAGTAATCCAAGTCTATGCCCTGACCAGTAATGCTGAAGAAGCTGAAGTTGAACGGTTCTATGAGAACTTTTAGAACTGACAACCCAAAAATATGTCCTTTTTATTCTAGGGGACTGGAATGCAAAAGTAGGAAGTCAAGAAACACCTGGAATAACAGGCAAATTTGGCCTTCGAGTACAGCATGAAGCAGGGCAAAGACTCATAGACTTTTGCCAAGAGAATGCACTGACACACTATCCCAAAATAGGCACCTTGTCATATTGAATATTTTAAGTCAAAGAACTCTAGATGAGAGTAGAAAAAGGAAGGCCATCTGACCTTCTCTCCATGCCTCCTCCCTGAAATGGGTCATAAAACTCTCATATGAGAGTTGCCCTCCCTATACGCAGAGGAAAGGAACATCTTTGTTTCCAAAGACAAATGGACACTGAAAAATCCAGAGGAGTCTTGCTAAGTTTCCCCTAGTTTACAGTTGATTACTTACATCATACTGTTCACCTATCATATTCCTCCATGACTCTCCACTCTCTATCAAACTTAGCATCAGAATACTCAAGTCTGTTTCTGCAGGTCTCCATTTCCTTATGAAGGCTACTGTTTCACATAAAATTTATATTAAATATACTTGTATGTTTTTATCCTATTAATGATACCGTGTTGCTCCTTGTCTGTTAACCTATCTTATCCAGTTTAATTTTTATACCCATCCAAAGATCCTAAGGGGATCTATAAAAAGGTTTTTTGTTCCTAAAAAACAAATGTCACAAAAATCACAATGGTTTTCAAAAGTTTAGAGCTTCTGTTTATGGTATAATGCATTATTATGAGCACTTCAATGATTAGAAAAACACCCTGTAACAAAACTTCTTTAAACAGTGTGATATAAAAACTCAAGATGGAGGAAAAAATCAGGTAAGTTTACTTTCAAAAAGACTTTAAAGAGACAGAAGCCTGACATTTGGCTGTTGTTCAGTTACAAATTTTTCCATTCTTTTATTTGCCTGTGAGAAAATCACAGTATTTCTTACTCTAAGAACCCTTTCAAATGCTGTAGCCTTTAAAAAACTATATTGCTCGGGGTGTGTGTGTGTGTGTGTGCACGCTCACTCACTCAGTTGTGTTGGAGTCTTTGCGACCCCACAGACTGAAGCTCACAAGGCTCCTCTGTCCATGGAGTTTTCCAGGCAAGGATATTGGAGTGGGTTGCCATTTTCTCCTCCAGGGGATCTTCCCAACCCAGGGATCAAAACTACACCTCTTGTGTCTTCTGCATTGGCAGGCAGATTCTTTACCCCTGAGCCACCTGGAAAGCCTATATTACTATCAAACAATTAAAAAATCTTTATCACACTACAGCATGAAACTTTTTCTTGTTTATTTTTTTAAAATCCTATCATTGATTAAAAATAGAATGTTTAGATGTTTTACTTCAAAATATTTTTATTCATGTAAACTAGCTGTCAACTTGAAACACTAGGTCAAGCACAGATAAATTAGAATGCAGGTGCTGATGCTGACAGAAAATGAATATGATAAATGAGTATTTGGGAATAAATAACTGCATAAGGTCACCTTATGATGGTATTTGACTTGATCATTATATGTAAAAAGATTTTTGATGTGTAGCTTTTCTTAACTCTCACTAAAATAGAGAATAGAGAGAAGTAAAAATAAAAATGGCAAAGTTTGAGTTTTGTCTGCCTCTTCTACAAAATAAAACGTTTATGTTAAAATAAAAATTTTTAGTTTTAAAGAAATAAAAATAAATAAATAAAACAATTTCAGTTCCATTATAATCTATTTTAAGATAATTAAGAATATTATAATTCTCTATATCTGCAAAGAATATTTTAATCATAAGTAGTTTTTATACACTCTTTTATATGTTGCAAATTTAGCTATATTCATTGAGAATTTAATGAATACCTACTGTGTGACAGGCTTTCTGGGTGGCACAGTGGTAATGAATCTTCCTGCCAGTGCAGGAGAGGTAGGTTTGATCCCTGGGTTCAGAAGATCCCCTGAAGGAGGAAATAGCTACCCACTCCAGTGTTCTTGCCTGGAAAATTCCATGGACGGAGGAGCCTGGTGGGCTACAGTTCATGGGGTCGCAAAGAGTTGGGCATGACTGAGCATGCACACAAGCACTATATACCAAGATCTTTGTTGAAGGGACAGTGTTTTATTAAAGTGAGTGTAAAGTCAAGGGAGAAATACAAACACTTGAATTAAAATATACAGTTAGGGAAATCTCTGGTGGCCCAGTGGTTGAGAGTCCACCTGTGATGCAGGCAACGTGGGTCAATGCCTGGTCTAGGAAGATAGGAAGGAAGATTCCACATTTGGGACAACTAAGTCCCGGGGTCACAACTGCTGAGTCTATGTGCCCAAGAGCCCATGAGTCACAACTACTGAAGCCAGTGGGCTCTAAGCCCAAGTTCAGCGAGAAGAGAAGCCATGGCAATGAGAAGCCAGTACAGCACAGCTAGAGAGTGGTCCCTGCTTGCCACAACCTGTGAGCCCACACGCAGCAACGAATACCTAACACAGCCATAAATAAAATTTAAAAAATATATACATCTGTGCTTGAAGAGATAGGTTTGTGTAGCTTTATATATAGATCATTTTATAGTTATAGGCGATCATCTATAGACATTTTGGATTAGATGTTTAACTTCGAAGTCTTAGTCGGAGATATTACAACACATATATGTGTCATATGTAATTCTTTTTGTTTTTTTATATGAACCTACATTATCCCTGTGATTTATTTTCAGGAAGGAAATCTAGATTATGAGCTAGAACAAGCTGAAGCATCACTTAAATTCCTTATTAGTTTTGTGATCTTGGGTAAGAGCCTAGGTTGTTTCAACATGAGTGAGAGGGGACTAATAAATAGTCCCTCCTATCAAGAGGGCTATGCAGAGAGTCTTCAGTTATATGTATATTGTTTTATCTATAAAAATAAAATGGTGTGGCAAAACAGATACAATAGAGCTCTGTAGTACAACAGTATATGCTTGTTCATCATTCCCTTCTCTGGACTTTTCTGTGTTTGAAATGTATCATTATGCATAGTATATTTTCACAAAGATAGATATATAATGCAACAATTCCCTAGTTTATTAAATCATGGGTTTCTTTGTTTCTGGAACATCAAATAGTAATAGTATTCTGCAGTATACAATTTGGTAAATGCTACAATACTAACTCAGTAAGATATTAAAATAAAGATCGCCAAACACTATTATAGGTCAAATTTGGGTTAGATGGCCATATGCTGTATTACAGCTAATTGGCATATTTTGCTCTTTTCAGATATGATCAGCAGTCTAGGTTTAAGCACATTATAAAAAAAAACCAGTTTTTAAAAAGGTAGTAAGCCTGTTATGATTTATTAGGTCAATTACCAAGAGAGACTTCAAACTTCCCTGATAAACTACCATCTAGAAATAAGAATTTTGTTTTTCAGAATATTCCTTAAGTTGAAGCTTGAAGACTTTAAAATAAAAAGCAGACTGAAGTAACTTAACTTTAATGGCTAGTTTGAATTTATCTCAAATGAGATGATGATAGACTTGGATTTGTCACGTAAAAAGTCATTTTGTATGCCATGGACTAAGGAAGTCAGATGGCTAAGCCCAATATCTATGGGTTTGGAGACTATACTTTTCCCATTAGAAGTTACAGCTGGACACATAAGCAATTGGCAAGGGTATTTAATCCTCTTGCAGAGAAGAAGAATAAATAGCTAGAAACAATAATAGAAACCATGGTAATCCTCTCTCCCTACACAAATATTTACTTACTTTCTGCATACGAAGTCCACTCACTCTTTCCTAAGGAACACACACCAAAGTCTCATCCAACCATGGAATTAGGCTCCAAGTGCAGAATATCATGATAGTCTCTTCATCAGATTAGATGTTGCTTCTCTTCCATCAGATATCAATAAATTTTAAAGTTAAAAAATTAAAAGTTCTCTTTCTCCCAGTTATACAACATACAATGGGAAACAATAATTGCTATCCACACTCTATTGTCTAGTGTATAAAGGGAAAAACGGATGACATACAACAGTAACTGTTCTATAGTAATTCTCTCTGGTCAAGTGTTGTGCTGGCCTCCTACACCGATGGTAAGGGAATATTCTTGGGCTAGTTCTCAATTATATCTCTAGGAGTATGTTCTCCATGTTTTTTGGATTCCTTCTCTGTGAGAGCTGTCTTACTCCTTTCAGGCTGCTATAACATCATAGCACAGACTGGGTAGCTTGTATAAACAACAGAAATTTATTGTTCACAGTTCTGGAGGTTGAAGGCTTCCCAGGTGGCACCAGTGGTAAGGAACCCACCTGCCAATGCAGAAGACATGAGACTTAGGTTCAAGATCCCCTGGAGTAGGGCATGGCAACCCACTCCAGTATTCTTGCCTGGAGAATCCATGGACAGAGAAGCCTGGAGGGCTAAAATCCATGGGATCACAAGGAGTTGGATACGACTCAAGTGATAGCATGCATGCTGGAGGTTGAAAGAGCAAAGATCGAGGTACCATGAACCCATTCATGAGGGCTCCATCATTATGACTTAAACACTTCCCAGAGGCCACACCTAGTAATACCACCATATGGGATTTAGGATTTCAACATATGATTTTGGGGGAAAGACAAACATTCAGAGCATAGCAAACACTTTTCTTGGCCATATCTGGACAGAACACTGAGAAATATTCTATCTCTGGGAGTTGAGTAGCATTTTTAGTGGGCTTCTTTTCTATCAATATTAGGAATTCTGAACATTCCAATCTCTTAATCCATGCTGTTGGCTCTTTTGGTGGTATAACTCTGAAATTCATTTTCTGCTTTATATACCAGTATGAAAGTGAAAAGTGAAAGAAAGTTGCTCAGTCGTGTCCAACTCTTTGTGACCCCATGGACTATGCAGTCCATGGAATTCTCCAGGCCAGAATACTGAAGTGTATAGATAGTCTTTCCCTTCTCCACGGGATCTTCCCAACCCAGGGATTGAACCCAGTCTCCCACATTGCAGAAGGATTCTCTACCAGCTGAGCCACCAGGGAAGTCCAAGAATACTGGAGTGGGTAGCCTATGCCTTCTCCAGGGGATCTTTCTGACCCAGGAATCAAACCGGGGTCTCCTGCATTGCAGGCAGATTCTTTATCAGCTGAGCTATGAGGAAAGCACCATGTGCCAGTATCCACACCCACAATTCATTGGAGAAATGCCTTTTTTCTAGACTGATACGATAACAAAAATCTACTTCTCTATTTATTGAATGCTGCTGCTGCTGCTAAGTCGCTTCAGTAGTGTCCGACTCTGTGCAACCCCAGAGATGGCAGCCCACCAGGCTCCCCTGTCCCTGGGATTCTCCAGGCAAGAACACTGGAATGGGTTGCCATTTTCTTCTTCAATGCATGAAAGTGAAAAGTGAAAGTGAAGTCGCTCAGTTGTGTCCGACCCTCAGCGACCCCATGGACTGCAGCCTTCCAAGCTCTTCTGTCCATGGGATTTGCCAGGCAAGAGTACTGGAGTGGGGTGCCATTGCCTTCTCCATTTACTGAATAAGGAGACCCAATTCTCTAGAGACTACTCACAGTCTGTAGGATATCTCCCTCTTCACATCAAGTTTATTCTTTTAGTAAAAGCAGTAATCCTTTTCTGGGAGTTTCCCCACTTCTTCCCTTATGTTTCCAGGCAAAGGGAGGTAGTGAGATTAACACTTCCTTTGCTTCCTTTACACGTAGTGAGTCTATGTTTCTTGTGTAGAAGCCCTCTCATTTAAAAGTTCTGCTTGTGCAGCTATAAACTTTAGATTATGATGGGGAAAAGGAGTTTGGTTTAAGGTGGTTATAATAGAAGCTTCTAGGGCACTAAAAAGGCACAATTGATGTGATCAATGGTAGAGTTCACAATGGGTAAGACCCAAAATAAATAAATAAATAAATAAATAAATAAATAAATAAATAAAACTCCTATAGTAAATTCCTAGAATTAAAAAAAAAAAAAAGATTTCCTATAGTAGAAATAGGCAACATTAGAGACTAAATATTTAAATGAGGACAAGGCACAGCTCTATTGGAGTTAGAGAATGAGAGAATTTGGAACGAATTCTCTCATTAGATGGTGGATGTTAGAACAAAATTTTTGGGACTCACATGATCAGAAATACATAAAGAGTCTATATCCTGAAGAGAGGATAAATATTTGGAGCATTCTTAAGCATTACTAAGCTTTAAGTGTTAGTAATGCTTAAGTATTTCTTAAGCATTACAATTCAACTTTATTTAGAATACATCTAAAAGAAGTTATTTCTTACATACTTTCTCAAAAAAATCTTTGGCATCTGTAATATGTAAAAATGGGGATTAAAAAACTACTTTATTGAATTCATATATTAATTTCAGAGATAAACATTAAAATTAGATTAACTATTATATGGCATGATAGAAAAAGGGACTGTTAATACATGGATTTTTCAATACAAAGATCACTGGCTAGAAAGTATCGTCTCAATTTGAACTAAAGTGACAAATTTATTAACAGTTTCTAAATAAAGCACTTATGGTACTGAAATCAAAACCACTAGAAACAATGGATGGATTACTTATTAAATTTTTAAAATTTGTTTATTTTTAATTAATTAATTAATTTTACTTTACAATATTGTATTGGTTTTGCCATACATTGACTTGAATCTGCCATGAGTGTACATGTGTTCCCCATTCTGAACCCCCCTCCCACCTCCCTCCCCATCCCATCCCTCTGGGTCATCCCAGTGCACCAGCCCCGAGCACCCTGTCTCATGCATCCAACCTGCACTGGCAATTCGTTTCACGTATGATATTTTACATGTTTCAATGCCATTCTCCCATATCATCCCACACTCACCCTCTCCCACAGAGTCCAAAAGACTGTTCAATACATCTGTGTCTCTTTTGCTGTCTTGCATATAGGGTTATCGTTACCTTCTTTCTAAATTCCATATATATGCATTAGTATGCTGTATTGGTGTTTTTCTTTCTGGCTTACTTCACTCTGTATAATAAAATTTTTAAAGAGAAGAATTACATTTGCCATGAACTTTGACCTATGTTGGTTGGTCTCTTACCTAGCCAAACCTTAATCTGTATAGCTAAACATGTTTGTAGAAATATATTGTCCACTGTTTTTCTGACCAATATAAAAGCTTTTTTATAAAAGATATTGCCTGATGATTGGATTCTCACTTTGGACCCTATAAAGAATCATAATTGCTTCTGCACAGCTCTGTTACCAAAGACAGTGATAAGATTAATGGTAAAATAAAATCTACTACTTTTTGGTGAGACAATCTCAATGCAATACCTGGTCCTTTCTGAAGAGTATTTCTGGACTGATTGCATAGATATGCTTTGGGAATGAGTGTTCTGAAATGAGTACTAAAATTTGGAGATTTATATTCAATGTTCCAATTGTATTGAGATATTTATTCATTATTTCAAAAGGCACTGTGATAGAGACTGGGAATATCAACTAAATATACCAATTTCCTTGCCTGACCTTTTGAAAACTGAGGCACTTGCTTCATAGATAAAATCCTCAGGAGTCCTTATGTTCAAATTCCTATTTCTAATCAACTTCAGAACTAGAAAGCCTGCTTGACATAGGAGAAGGATTTCTTGCATTAATCAAGTGCTTCTCTGGTCTTCCCTGAGGCTATGTGAAAATGTGGAATCTATTGAAATGCACTGAGGAAATCCACATTATTAATTGCCCAGTCTGCTTTGAATTTAGTAGACCTTATGTGAGTATCTTTCAGAAATATATTAATAATTCAAAATTTTAATTGATAATCTGAGAATATAAATATGTATGGATTCCCTGGTGATTTAGAAGTGATTGATGGTATTTTTTACTTGATGGTAAATATTTATGATTCTAAAATTTTATTCTAAACATTTTAGTTATATTCTAAGAAAATACAATACAAAAATATTCTCTTATAATTAAAATGTTTAGAATATAATTTTAAAATCATATATATATATATATATATATATGTAGCATTAAGTTGAAAAATACCATCAATCACTTCTTCCCTGGTGGCTCATACAGTAAAGGATCTGCCTACAATGCGGGACACCTGGGTTTGATCCCCGGGTTGGGAAGATCCCCTGGAGAAGGGAATGGCAAACCACTCCAGAATTCTTGCCTTAAGAATTCTATGGACAGAGGAGCCTGGAGGGTTACAGTCCATGGGGTCACAAAGAGTTACTGACCATTTAACTTTTACTTTCAAGAGAATATTATTTTATTGCATTGATTCTAAGATACCATAAATGGTAAACACATTTTTAATTTATATGCAATTAAAATAGAAAAACAGTGGCAAATAACAACATAATGTCATTACTAAATATTCAGATATCTTAAAATAGAAAATTAATGTTGAAATCAATAAAATAAAATATATATACACATATACCCACATACACACACATTTTATTTTTTTGTTTTTTTAGGTAATTGTATATTCACCTGCAGCTTTCACCAATAACATAGACAGACCCTATGTGCCCTTGATCTTCACACAGCGATACCATCGCTCAAAGCTACAGTGCAATATCCCATCCAAGACATTGGCATTGCTGCAGTCCACTATCCTTGTGTATGTATTTGTGTATCTACCACCACATTCAATACACAAAGCAATTCCATTACACCATGGATACCTTGTTTTGCCCTGTTGCCTGTCATCTCTGCCATCCCCAACCTTCAACTAGCTGCTGCTGCTAAGTCGCTTCAGTCGTGTCCGACTCTGTGCGACCCCAGAGACCGCAGCCCACCAGGCTCCCCTGTCCCTGGGATTCTCAAGGCAAGAACACTGGAGTGGGTTGCCATTTCCTTCTCCAAACCTTCAACTAGAACCTCTGACAAATACTAGTCCATTTTTCATTTCTATAATTTTTCATTTCAATAATGTTATAAGTGGAATCATGTATAAGGTTTTTTGGTATCAGCTTTTGGAGTCAGCATAACTCCCTGGAGATGTTTTCAGCTGTAGCATGTATCACTATTTCCTTCCTTTTGATTGCTAAATAGTATCCCATGGTACGACTGTATCTCAGTTTGCTTAAACATTCACTCAGTGAAGAACATCTGAGTTGTTTCTAGTTTTGGGCTATAGCAAAGAAAATAGCTCTGAAGATTCATGCACACATAAACTGAAGGTTTTTTTTTGGAACATAGTTTTCATTTATCTGGAGTAAATGTCTAGGAGTGCAACTGTTTGATCTTATAGTAATTATAAGTTTAGTTTAACAAGAAATTTTCAAGCTCTTTTCCAGAGTGGAAACATGTGCCCTGTTATAATCTAAATCTCCCTAGCATTTTGTGCCATCACTGTTTTTTTCAGCTGCTCTGATAGGTATATAATGGTACATGGTTTTATTGAAGTAACGTTGGTTTATAACATAACACGTCCTATATGTAAAACACTTCAAATTCTGTATATACTACAGTGTGCCCATCACCAAAAGTTTAGTTTACATTCATAATCCTACAGTTGATCTCCTTTACCCATCTTGCCTTTCCCCAAGCCCCTTCGCCTCTGGTAACCACAATCTGTTCTCTGTATCCATGTTCGCTTTTGTTGACTTTGGTTTGCTTAATTTTTAAATAGCCCACATATGAGTGAAATCATAGAGTGTTTTTTCTTCTCCATCTGACTTTTATTTAGCATAATGTGAGAACCACTGTGCTATAAGTGGCAAGATTTCATCTTTTTATTGCTAAGTAGTATTCCACTGTATATAATATAAAAACTTCTTTACCCATTTATCCACTGATGGGCATTTAGGTTGTTATCCTATCTTGATTATTGTGAATAATGCTGCAATGAATATAGGAGTATATATAAATGTTTTTGAATTAGTGTTTTCATATTCTTTGTATATTAGAGATTTTTCTTATTTCTTGAGGTATTGCTGTAAACTTCCCTCTTAATACTGGTTTCGCTGCAGCCTCAGATTTTGATTTCTGCTATTTTCATTTTCATTTGTCTAGGTATTTTTTCATTTCTTTGGTTTCTTCACTGACCTAATAGTTGTTTGGTGGCAGGTTGTTTAGTTCCCACTTATTTTTTTCCAGTTTTCTTCCTAGAGTTGTTTCTAGTTCCATACCATGGGATTGAAAAAGATACTTGACATGATTACAGTCTTAAATTCCCAAGGTTTGTTTTATATCCCAGATAATGGTTCAGTTCCCTTTGCACTTGAGAAGAATGTATTCTGTTACATTTAGATGGAATGCTCTGTATCCATTTATCAAGTCCACCCAGTCTAATGTTTCATTTAAGGTTGCTGTTTCCTTGTTGAGTTTTTGTCTGGATGATCTACTCATTGATGTAATTGGGCTTTTATGCTGCTAAGTCGCTTCAGTTGTGTCCGACTCTGTGAGACCCCATAGACGGCAGCCCACCAGGCTCTGCCGTCCCTGGGGTTCTCCAGGCAAGAACACTTGGAGTGGGTTACCGTTTCCTTCTCCAACGCATGAAAATGAAAAGTGAAAGTGAAGTTGCTCAGTCATGTCTGACTCTTAGCTACCCCATGGACTGCAGCCCACCAGGCTCCTCCGTCCATGGGATTTTCCAGGCAAGAGTACTGGAGTGGGGTGTCATTGGGATTTTGTAGTCCTCTGTAATTATTGTGTTGTTGCCTATTTCTCTGTTTAGGTTTAATACTAATTGCCTTATATATTTTGGTGCACCTATGTTAGGTGCATATATATTAGTGATTGCTATGTCTTTTTGATGAATTGTCTCCTTTATCATTATGTAATATTCATTTTTTGTTATAGTTTTTTGGCTTAAAATCTATTTCATTTAAAATGAGTATGGGGCTACACCTGCTTTCTTTAGGTTGCCATTCCCTTGGAGGATTGTCCTCTACCCCTTTACTTTAAGCCAGGTTTTGTCAGCACTGAGTCTTGTGGACACAGCACACAGTTGAGTCTTTTTTTTTTTAACCTGTCTAGTCTGCGTCTTTAGATTGGTGGATCCAATTGATTTACATTTATATTGATTATTGATAAATAAACGCTTAGTACCACCATTCTATTTTTTGTTTTCTGGGTACTCTATATCTTCCTGTTTCTTTTATCTTGTTTCTGTCTGTTATTTTAGTTAGGTGGTTTTCTACAATGTTTTCATTTTTTTTTCTTTGCCTTTTGTTAGATTTATGTTTTGTGGTTATCATGAGGTTTGTATAAAATGTATCATAAATAAAATAGTCCTTTTTTTGTTGATAGCATCTTGTCTTAATTTGTCTATTAAAGTTTTATCCTTTTCCTTTTCTTAAGTTTTTGTTGTCTCTAATGCTCGCTTTTTATGTTGTGAGTTCATTACCAATTTGAAGTTATGCTGTCGTTATTTCTACTGACTTTTTCTTTAATCATTATGCTATACTTTTAACAACCTATTCTGATATATTGAGTTGCTATTTTCTGATTTTGTTAGTCTAGTTATGTCCCCTTAGTCAAAGTTTCATATCGCTTGTTTTTTTGGTTTAGGCAGAAGAGCTCTATTCAGCACTTCTTTTAAGGTAGGTCTAGGGGTGGTGCATGCATGCATGCCCAGTCACTTCAGTCATGTCCGACTCTTTGTGACCCCATGGACTGTAGCCTAACAGGCTGTGTCCATGGGGTTCTCCAGACAAGTGTACTGGAGTGGGTTGCCATTACCACCTCCAGGTTACCTTCCTGACTCAGGAAGTGAACACATGTCTCCTGCATTGCAGGTAAATTCTTTACTCATTGAACCACATGGGAAGCCTCTAGTGGTGACGAACTCCCTGTTTTGTTTGGGAAAGCCTTTATTTTGTCCCCATATCTGAATGGTAACATTGCTAGATGCTCTTGGATGACAGTTTTTATCTTTCAATACTTTGAGTATGTCATTCTAATCTCGTGGCCTATAGAGTTTCTGCTATGAAGACTGATGATAGCTTATGGGGCTGATATGAAAGCTTATCTACCATAAGCTTTGCTGATTGCCATCTTTTTACCTTGGCTGCCTTTAATATTCTTTGTTTCTGTCATTGATTCTTGACAGTTTTCTTCACAGTCCAACTCTCACATCCATACATGACCACAGGAAAAACCATAGCCTTGACTAGATGGACCTTTGCTGGCAAAGTAATATCTCTGTTTTTTAATATGCTATCTAGGTTGGTCATAACTTTCTTTCCAAAGAGTAAGTGTCTTTTAATTTCATGGCTGCAATCACCATCTGCAGTGATTTTGGAGCCCCAAAAAATAAAGTCTGACACTGTTTCCACTGTTTCCCCATCTATTTCCCATGAAGTGATGGGACCAGATGCCATGATCTTCATTTTCTGAATGTTGAGCTTTAAGCCAACTTTTTCACTCTCCACTTTCACTTTCATCAAGAGGCTTTTGAGTTCCTCTTCACTTTCTGCCATAAGGGTGGTGTCATCTGCATATCTGAGGTTACTGATATTTCTCCCGGCAATCTTGATTCCAGCTTGTGCTTCTTCCAGCCCAGTGGGGTTACATATAAGTTACATAAGCCCAGTGGGGTTACATATAAGTTACATAAGCAGGGTGACAATATACAGCCTTGATGTACTCCTTTTCTTATTTGGAACCAGTCTGTTGTTCCATGTCCAGTTCTCTTGGACTGCAAGGAGGTCCAACCAGTCCATCCTAAAGGAGATCAGTCCTGGGTGTTCATTGGAAGGACTGATGCTAGAGCTGAAAATCCAATACTTTGGCCACCTGATGCGAAGAGTTGACTCATTGGAAATGACCCTGATGCTGGGAGGGATTGGGGGCAGGAGGAGAAGGGGACAACAGAGGATGAAATGGCTGGATGGTATCACTGACTCAATGGACATGAGTTTGAGTGAATGCTGGGAGATGGTGATGGACAGGGAGGCCTGGCGTGCTGCAATTCATGGGGTTGCAAAGAGTCGGACATGACTGAGCGACTGAACTGAACTGAACTTGACAGTTTTAATATCATGTGTCTTGGAGAAGGTTTTTTTTGTGTTGTGGTAATTAGATGTTCTCTTAGTTTTATGAATTTGTGTATCCAGTCTCTTCCCCAGGTTTATGAAGTTCTCGGTTTCTATTTCTTTAAATAAACTCTTAATTCCCGTCGTTCTCTCCTCCCTCTCTGGGATGCCCATTATCCTCATTTTCTTAAAATGAGGAGAAATTGTATGAGCTTTTTCCATGTTTGTGATCCTTTGCAACATTTTCAATGCAGTATATGATGCCATGCTCTTCTTAATGATTTAAGATTTTTTAATTTCAAATAATCGATATTTTGAGAATAAAAATTTATATTTCTTTTTAACATTATATCCATTTGAAATAAATTTTATCATATTTTTCCCTGATTGGTCATAGAAATATATTACATTAATCCCATAGAAAAGTCCTGGTTATACATACCTAAAATAAATCCTCAATAAGAATTATATCTATAATTGCTGAAGTTTAGATTAAACCAAATTATTTCCTCAACCAATCATTATAATTTATAAAGATAAGTTTGAGGTCACAACATACATGATTAATTATTTTGCTCCTATCATAAAGAACATAAATACTAGCAATTAGCTTTCTTTCTTTCTTCCTTTATCTCTTGAAGATTGATCTATCAGATCAGATCAGATCAGATCAGTCGCTCAGTCGTGTCCGACTCTTTGCGACCCCATGAATCGCAGCACTCCAGGCCTCCCTGTCCATCACCAACTCCTGGAGTTCACTCAGACTCACGTCCATCGAGTCAGTGATGCCATCCAGCCATCTCATCCTCTGTCGTCCTCTTCTCCTCCTGCCCCCAATCCCTCCCAGCATCAGAGTCTTTTCCAATGAGTTAACTCTTCTCATGAGGTGGCCAAAGTACTGGAGTTTCAGCTTTATCATCATTCCTTCCAAAGAAATCCCAGGGCTGATCTCCTTCAGAATGGACTGGTTGGATCTCCTTGCAGTCCAAGGGACTCTCAAGAGTCTTCTCCAACACCACAGTTCAAAAGCATCAATTTTTTGGCGCTCAGCCTTCTTCATAGTCCAACTCTCACATCCATACAATTTGAGTAAAGTACACACTATTAGATACATTGGGCCTAATGATGTATCTTATTTAAGGCAATTTTAAGAATTTGCTTGATCATGACCATTTTCATTTGCTTGACCATTTTCAAATTATATTTATATTTTTATGACATTATTAAACAAATGTTTTCAAAAATTATTTTAAAAACTAAACACAAATTTTAATGTAGTCTTAGGTAAATATAAGTATTCAAAAAGAACATGTGTTTAAATATAAAGAAATATATACTAAGAGGCAATGTAAGAAGTTTGAAAGAAAAGTGACTGAAAAGGAATGAGAAAGTGTTACTTGCTCAAAAAGACCTCATTTTCAAACCAAATATTGAAAATCCATTCGGTCAAATGTATATTCTTTCTTTCCTTTAAAATTGCAATTCCCTTCCCAAAGCTTTGAATGGAAAATGAATATTGTAAAGAACCATTCTTCAGTTATGGGAACGCTGAAGCCATTGTTGAATTTGTTGAATTACTCAATTATTCCAAAAAGTTGTACAGAGATTGCCAAGGGTGATGGTAATGAATGAAATTGATCTAATCTTGCAATATGAAAAGAATTTCTTGGAGTGGAACACTTGTTTCACAGAGGAATCTTCAGGGAAATAACTGGCAAAAGCGTCCTTTTTTCATGGAAGGAAACTTATTAATATGACATATAAGAGAAAGCCTGGACATTTTAAATCCTAATGCAAAGCTTCTCTATTAGAGTCCCACAATAATACTGGCTTCAAGAAAGCGTGCAAGCATCCTGAAAAATGAAAATGCCACAGCTCTTGTCTCAGTCATATACATACATTCTTGGCCAGGTCTTTTTAATTCTCCTCATGTAGTAATGTGAAATTTAATTTATTGTATGATCTGTCAGGTACAGGCTTCAAGACCTGTGAGACTACTTAGGCATCTTTGATTTGCTTTAAAGATTGGCACCAATTAATGGCACTCTGATTTGCATTCATAAAGCAAAGCTACTACATGGGACTTTACAGAATTGAATCCCAATGATGAAGTATACTTATATGATACTTTACCGCTTTTGAAGTTCTTTCATATATATTTCATTACTTGAATTCCATAGCAACATTAGCAACTGTTATAATAACTGCAATACATCTTTAATTCATTTCTCCACCTATTCCACTCCATGAAAGCAGCTCACAATAGCTACAGAAAATAGAAAACTATGCTGGCTAATCTCACTCTAAATTCATGACCAGGAATCTCAAGTGGGTCCTTAGCAGTGCCAGGCAATTTTACTACATTTCTCTAGTTCATTTACTCTCCTACTTTTTACATGACTATTGCACAGCCCTTTCATTTTCTTACTCTCTGCTGATAACTTTGCTTCTCAACTACTGTTCAGTTCAGTTCAGTTGCTTGGTGGTGTCCAACTCTTTGTGACCCCATGAACCACAGCACGCCAGGCCTCCCTGTCCATCACCAACTCCCGGAGTTTACTCATGTCCATCACGTTGGTGATGCCATCCAGCCATCTCATCCTCTGTCCTCCCCTTCTCCTTCTGCCCTCAATCTTTCCCAACATCACAGTCTTTTCAAATGAGTCAGCTCTTCGCATCAGGTGGCCAAAGTATTGGAGTTTCAGCTTCAACATCAGTCCTTCCAATGACACCCAGGACTGATCTCCTTTAGGATGGACTGGTTGGATCTCCTTGCAGTCCAAGGGACTCTCAAGAGTCTTCTCCAACACCACAGTTCAAAAGCATCAATTCTTTGGTGCTCAGCTTTTTTCACAGTCCAACTCTCACATCCATATATGACCACTGGAAAAACTGTACTCAGTTACTGAGATAGGTGCAATTAGAAGAGAATTTCTAAATATTCTATCATTAAATCTATCACTCTACGTGAGTCTGTACCTATATATTTTTCCTTCCCTTTAATTGCAAAGGATGAACCATTCTTGCTGTCAGGCCCCTTCCTCTGTTCTTTGCATCCTTTCTCAACTCAAGGACATCACTTCTGGGTTGTTTTTGTTTTTTCCACTTTGTTTTCTGTATCATCAATTTCCCCTCTCTGCTGTTTCTTCCATCAAAACACAAACATATTATGTTAGTTTTTTTCTTCAATTATTTCTCCCTTAACCCTTTACTCTCTTGATCTAACATCTCAGTTCTGTACATTTGTCTAGAGAGTTTCAGTATTTTCCTCTCATTCACATATTACCCACTCCAATATATATATATTTGTCACTATCATTCTACTGAGACCACTCTGGTCAAGGTGCCCAGTGATCCCTACATTGTGGAATCCACATCTTGTTTAATCACTCAGCAGCCCTTAACCTGCTAAACATATCACTATTTGGAGCCCTTTTAGCAACTGAATGCTGCTGCTAAGTCACCTCAGTCGTGTCCGACTCTGTGCGACCCCATAGATGGCAGCCCACCAGGCTTCCCCATCCCTGGGATTCTCCAGGCAAGAACACTGGAGTTGTTCAACACTGGGTTGCCATTTCCTTCTCCAGTGCATGAAAGTGAAAAGCCGACTCTAGAGACCCCATGGACTGCAGCCTACCAGGCTCCTCTGTCCATGGGATTTTCTAGGCAAAAGTACTGGAGTGGGGTGTCATTGCCTTCTCCATTAGCAACTGAATAGACAGTATCAATCTCACTTGATTCTCTTTATAGCTCTTTGAAGTTTTTTGCTCTTTGCAGTTTTCTTTTTCGTTCCCTGACTTGTAAATACTGCAGTTCTATAGGCTCAGTCCCTGTATTTTTCTTTTTTATCCAAAGTTAATCTATTTTGACATTATCCAGAGTGTATATGCAAATGCCATCTAAATGTTAATTATTTCAGATTTACATCTTCAGCCGAGTCCACTCTCTTGAATTCCATATTTCAACTATTATTTTTTTAAAAATTTGAATATACCAGTATGTGCCCCCAATATTAATGTTTACAAAATGGCACTTCTGTTCTTTCCCTCACAAATATGCTCATTCTTGAATGTATGGTAACTCTGTCTTTCCATTTGCTTGCATTATCCTTGATGCATCAAGGTACATCCCTTGATATTTCCTTGTTCTTATTCTTCACATACAGTTTATCAGTAAATCCTGCTGACTCTACCTTTGAAAATTGTCTAGATTGTGACTATCATCTCCTACCAACATTACTACAACTGCATCTACCTCATTTCTTTCTTTCTTTTTATTGCTTTTAGCATAGCAACTAGGTTTATAAACTAACATCAGATTCAGTTACTTCAGTGATCAAAACCCTTCAATATGTCCTCATTTTATTCCATTGACTTTTGAGGAATTAATTATCATGGCCCCAGACAATTCTTTGACCTTGATTCCTTTCCTTCCATCATTTGATTCCTCCAGTCACATTATCCACAGACTTCTCTGGACCTCAACAAAGATATTTTAATTTGAGGTTACTTCTGCCATGTTCTTTTGACTGTTCTTCCTCACTTTTTAAGGCTGTACTCAAATATCCTCTTTTCTTAAAGGTCTTTCTTGATGATTCTATTAAAAATAGCTAACTTTTCAAAACTGGCTTCAGTAACTTTCTAGCTCCATATCCTGCCCTTTTTTTTTGGGGGGGGGGTCTTAACATTTTTTATCTAATATAAATCTATAGTGTAAGGATCTTTGCATTTTAAATGGTGTTTGGCACACAGAGGCACTCAACAGATACTTGATAAAGAAATAAATATTAAAGACTTTTGGTACATTTGCTTGTTTCTGTCTCCCTAATAATCTATTACCACACTAGGCTATGTTGTCCAAGCAAGAATGGGTTTCATCTGTTTTATTTGAGACTATGCCACCCAGTGTAAGATTAGTGCCTGCCTCCTAGTAAGACCTTATCAATAAGACATTAAATGAATGGATACATTAAAAATATTAATATTACTTTAAGTCAAGAAGGAGTAAATAAATTGCATGAACTTTTTGTTATATAAATTAAAACTGACTTCAATTCAGATCATTAGTTACAGTGTAGCTTTAATCTATATTTTCACATCATCATCTATCATGGACCTCTCAATTTCCATATACAACTTATAGCTCACAAATCAGAACAATTACTATTCCTGAGTATAGAAGGAAACTACACCTATTTTCCATGTTGTTGCTTCTGGCTTGGGTGTCTGCTCTTTATAATTTCTGGTTAATATTTTATTTATCTTTCAAGATCTGATTTAAAGGTCAACTTCTCTGAAACCTTTCTAGACTTTTGCATGCAGAACTAATTACTCTCTCTTCTGCTATTTCACAACTCATTTATGCATTCATTGAATAATTATTTATTGAATTTTCTGGGGAGTATAATAAGACTTTGGAGATAGGAATGGTTACCTAGATGAATTTTACTGTGAGTTCCCTACAGCAGGTTTTCTAAGGCATTAGAAACAATTGCATATTGTTATTAATTATTGATTTACATATGTACTATCACAATTTTTCCCTGGACAGTTTCCATGAATTATTCTGTTTGTGGTTGTTGTGGTTCTGAATACTGTGTTTAGTATATACCGACTCAGACAGTGTTTGTCAAAATGAAATAAAACATCTATTCACTTCAGGGCTATTTCTAAAATTGTATTTTAAAACTCCTTACTTTCTCTGTTATGTACATTACTGTTAGAAACAATACCTAATCTCAGCACACTCAAATCAAATGGAACACAATTTCAGTAAATTGTATCCAAGTTTCAAGTTTGCCTTTTTCCCAATTGCATATTGGCTGCTCCTTCAGTTGGATAGTTACATTGTGATTATTTTTTATATAAACTGTATGCCTATTAACTAAAGAGGAAAATAAAGCATGTTTTTTGACCTAGAGATTTGGGAAAGCCCATTTTCCATATTTTGTTTATTTACTTACTTTACAAGGTGTTTCTTTTCTCTCAGGCAGAAGAGCTGAAAAGTTAGGCTGGAATAAATGTGAAAGATCTATTACCTTTAGAGAATATTCAAGCCAAGACGGAAGCACCACCTAAGATGCTCTGAAAGCCAATTTACATCTGTTGTTTGACCAATAATTTATAAACAGAATACTCTTTGGAGCATCCCCTGTGGCTCAGTGGTAAAGAATTCATCTGCAATTCAGGAGCCACAGTAGACAAGTGTTGGATCTCTGCATGGGGAAGATCCCCTGGAAGAGGGCATAACAACCCACTCCAGTATTTTTGCCTATAAAACCCATGAACAGAGGAGCCTGGCAGGCTACAGTCTATGGGGTCACAAAGAGTCAAGACATTACCGAAATGACTTAGCATGCATGCATGCAGAATACTCTTCAGAGAGAAGTGTCAAGACTTTTACCATTGCTGTAGAGTAAAGTGGTGAAATTTCTAATTGTGTAAACACTATATTCTTATCTAATTCAACCAATGAATGACTGTAAGTTCATATTCTCTGCTACTTGTAATATGTATTTTTTCCAAAACTGAAAACCAGTTCTTGAAAATGTCCAGAGCCTTGATTTTTCTCATGATTATTTAACCAACATTCTGGGTGATTCTTTTGCATTTCTTCTATGTCTGATTATTTTGTTCAATGTCAAGAGAAGTTAACGGGATTCTCTGGCTATAATCAGCTCATACCTTCAGGAAGAAAGGCAACTGTCAGTGCCTAGCAATTGAGTCAAGGTATTTTCTAAAAGATTCCTTAAAGTTCATTTTCTTATAGACTCACTATGCATTTTAAACCTAGTTTTTGTGTGTGTGTGCCTGTTAGCAGCATCCCTTTCTGTCTTATAACTATATATGTATTTTCTTAATGAAGGTGCAAATGTAGAATTATACTTTATGTGAGATTGCACTTTATTTAATTTTGACTAAAAGACAGTAGAGGAAACATTCAATGTTACTATTCATCAAATAAAATTAGAATATTTCAAATTTGATAATACTAGATATTAAATAGAATTATGTAACAAAAGATGCTCAGTTAAATAAGCAACTTTTTCTGTCCATATTGATTTATCCTGGAGAATTCAGATTTGTTTATCATGAAAATAAGCATGTTGATTAACAAGGACTACTGTCATTTTGATGTCTTCAAGTATATGGTTTTATAATAACATAGGCAACTGAAAATATAATTTCCAGTCTAAATTGAATACTTTTAAAAGTGAGCATGCTTAATATGCCATAGGGCATATTCCTCTATGGTGATAAACTCATCAAGAACGATTATGCTGTTGATAGAGAAAATTGGCCATACGGCAATATTTAGAAAAGAGTTCTACCAAGTTGTTCATTATAAAATCATTCACTATCCTGCCCCCAGGTACAGCTCAGCTGAGAAGGACGTGACAGTGAGGATGAAGGCATATTTTTCTCTGTTGTTGGCACCAGTCAGTATAGAAATGTAACTGCTAAATATGTAGAAAACTGGGAGCAGCTCAACTTGATTCACCTGAAATACAGAGAAAAAGTCAATACCAGGAGGAGCAATCGCTCCCAGAAAGACTTCTGAGGAAGTCTTGATGTGTAGAACTTCACAGTGCAGTTGAACCCAGCGTCTCTGGGTGTCTTAGTACCACAGTCATGAGTCAGACATACAACTACTAGCTAGCCCCATACTTTTGTTGCCCCTGCCCCTTCTTTTTTCAATGTCAGAATGAGTATGTCAGAAAAATACTACAGAATTCTTTTCCTGTTTTTAAATTTTCTTAGAAAATCTTTCACTGAGTAGAACAATTGCAATTTCTTTCTTTTCATAGTCAGTTCAGTTCAGTCACTCAGTCGTGTCTGACTCTGCAACCCCATGAATCGCAGGATGCCAGGCCTCCCTGTCCATCACCAACTCCCAGATTTCACTCAGACTCATGTTCATCAAGTCAGTGATGCCATCCAGCCATCTCATCCTCTGTCGTCCCCTTCTCCTCCTGCCCCCAATCCCTCCCAGCATCAGAGTCTTTTCCAATGAGTCAACTTTTCGCATGAGGTGGCCACAGTACTGGAGTTTCAGCTTTAGCATCATTCCTTCCAAAGATATCCCAGGGCTGATCTCCTTCAGAATGGACTGGTTGGATCTCCTTGCAGTCCAAGGGACTCTCAAGAGTCTTCTCCAACACCACAGTTCAAAAGCATCAATTCTTTGGCACTCAGCCTTCTTCACAGTCCAACTCTCACATCCACACATGACCACTGGAAAAACCATAGCCTTGACTAGACGGACCTTTGTTGGCAAAGTAATGTCTCTGCTTTTGAATATGCTGTCTAGGTTGGTCATAACTTTCCTTCCAAGGAGTAAGTGTCTTTTAATTTCATGGCTGCAGTCACCATCTGCTGTGATTTTGGAGCCCCCAAAAATAAAGTCTGACACTGTTTCCACTGTTTCCCCATCTATTTCCCATGAAGTGATGGGATTGGATGCCATGATCTTCATTTTCTGAATGTTGAGCTTTAAGCCAACTTTTTTACTCTCCTCTTTCACTTTCATCAAGAGACTTTTTAGTTCCTCTTCACTTTCTTCCATAAGGGTGGTATCATTTGCATATCTGAGGTTATTGATATTTCTCCCGGCAATCTTGATTCCAACTTGTGCCTCTTCCATCCAGTGTTTCTCATGATGTACTCTGCATAGAAGTTAAATAAGCAGGGTGACAATATACAACCTTGACATACTCCTTTTCCTATTTGGAACCAGTCTGTTGTTCCATGTCCAGTTCTAACTGTTGCTTCCTGACCTGCATACAGATTTCTCAAGAGGCAGATCAGGTGGTCTGGTATTCACATGTCTTTCAGAATTTTCCACAGTTTATTGTGATCCACACAGTCAGAGGCTTTGGCATAGTCAATAAAGCAGAAATAGATGTTTTTCTGGAACGCTTTTGCTTTTTTGATGATCCAGCAGATGTAGGCAATTTGATCTCTGGTTCCTCTGCCTTTTCTAAAACCACCTTGAACATCAGGAAGTTCATGGTTCACGTATTGCTGAAGCCTGGCTTGGAAAATTTTGAGCATTAATTTGCTAGCATGTGAGATGAGTGCAATTGTGCGGTAGTTAGAGCATTCTTTGGCATTGCCTTTATTTGGGATTGGAATGAAAACTGACCTTTTCCAGTCCTGTGGCCATTGCTGAGTTTTCCAAATTTGCTGGCATATTGAGTGCAGCACTTTCACAGCATCACCTTCCGGATTTGAAATAGCTCAACTGGAATTCCATCACCTCCACTAGCTTTGTTTGTAGTGATGCTTTCTAAAGCCCACTTGACTTCACATTCCAGGATGTCTGGTTCTAGGTCAGTGATCACACCATCGTGATTATCTGGGTCGTGAAGATCTTTTTTGTACAGTTCTTCTGTGTATTCTTGCCATCTCTTCTTAATATCTTCTGCTTCTGTTAGGTCCATACCATTTGTGTCCTTTATTGAGCCCATCTTTGCATGAAATGTTCCCTTGGTATCTCTAATTTTCTTGAAGAGATCTCTAGTCTTTCCCATTCTGTTGTTTTCCTCTATTTATTTGCATTGATTGCTGAAGAAGGCTTTCTTATCTCTTCTTGCTATTCTTTGGAACTCTGCATTCAGATGCTTATATCTTTCCTTTTCTCCTTTGCTTTTCGCTTCTCTTCTTTTCACAGCTATTTGTAAGGCCTCCTCAGACAGCCATTTTGCTTTTCTGCATTTCTTTTCCATGGGGATGGTCTTGATCCCTGTCTCCTGTACAATGTTACGAACTTCAGTCCATAGTTCATCAGGCACTCTATCTGTCAGATCTAGGCCCTTAAATCTATTCCTCACTTCCACTGTATAATCATAAGGGATTTGATTTAGGTCATACCTGAATGGTCTAATGGTTTTCCCTACTTTCTTCAATTTCAGTCTGAATTTGGCAATAAGGAGTTCATGATTTGAGCCACAGTCAGCTCCTGGTCTTGTTTTTGTTGACTGTATAGAGCTTCTCCATCTTTGGCTGCAAAGAATATAATCAATCTGATTTCAGTGTTGACCATCTGGTGATGTCCATGTATAGAGTCTTCTCTTGTGTTGTTGTAAGAGGGTATTTGCTATGACCAGTGCATAGTAAGATCAGTAATTCTAGTAAGTGAAAATATTTCACAGCAAATTCTCCTACAAAAGATTATTTGTTGTTTATCTGAAATTCAAATTTAACTGGATATCCAATATTTTACCTGGCAATTAAAAGGCAAAAAGCCCTGATTATTACTCGGTTTCAACTTGAAAATATAAAGCGTATTATTGGGATGCTGAAAGAACATCTTTTTCTGTCTGGTTTATTTAGAGTTCTAATCCCCTTAGCTGGAGTTGGACACTACAATGGTGCTCAGGCTGTTTTGTTTCTGTAGTCTTTTTAGAATCTTAAAATTTGAGCTTCATTGACTAGGGCATGAGATCCTTTTTCTTCCACTCTGGTTTCAAAGAACACACATTTGCAAAGGAAAAATCAGTCTCAGAAGTTGGCTAATGAATCTGCTCAACAATTTTCAGACATGAGATACTAGAGTTGAATCTTTCTAAAATATGGTGGAGCTTGTGTTTTCATGAGAAACTGAAAGGAGAGTGTTACAGCAGAGAGAATATTGGCTTTAGATGCAGGAGATTCAGGAGACACGTTTTATTTTTATTTCTATCTTTAACTGGAGCAAATAATGTTATCTTTTAGAAACTCAGCTTCTATCTCTTTAAATGAAAAAAAAGAAAAAGAAAAAAAAATTCCTCCCTAAGGTATGTCCTCCAAAATTTAACAAATCTGAAGATATGTTTCTCACCATAATTAAAACTTAAATCAATTTATTATTTGAAGAGTTATTTAAAAATTCTGGTATCCTTGAAGTTCTGTTCTGTGTTTTCTTTGTTTCATCATGACACACATTATTCACTTTTCAATATTGTATTCTCAGGATGCAGGACATATCTCACACTTAGAAGGCATAAAATAAATATGTACAAATATTGAAGGAATACTGAGTGGCACAGAATGATAAGGTGAAATTGATATCTGGCTTTACACTGGTTAAATTATAGATGTTTCCCCCCAGAGTAGTCAGTGTCATTATTTGAATGAAATCTCCAGGGAAATAGAATTTTTCCCCTGGTAGCAGGTTTGGCATATATTAGACATTCAATAAAAATATATTGCATGAATTAAGAAATCATCAGGACCTACTTATAGAACTGAAAGTGCCTCATTGCTTTGAAATAAAATTCAACATAAAATTCTTGAAATAGAAAGGAGAAAATATGATTTTCCTAAATGAGGTGAAGCATTTTTCATTTTATGAGAAATAAAATTTCTCAGTCAGTTTTGTATGATATGTAAGCAAAAAAAGTCGTTTCTAACTTGATTTATAGTCTTTTTAAATTATAAAGTAAAAACTACATATTTAAGAACATCTTCTTGATATTGCTAAAACAAAGAATAACTTTATTATGCATTTTTTGTTTATAGACATTAGATTTTATTATAGTCATAGTCAACAGTTGAAGATTTAAAATTAAAATGTCTCACACTGAATTCCCCAACGTTTTTCTGATTTGGGAACCATTTTCATAGTTTCACATTATTTCACAAATATATATATAAACCAAGACAGCACACACATTTTTGCATATCATATACACATTTACTCAATGTATCTAATCTAAATTTACTTCATTTCATTAGGTCCTACTGTCAGATGCCAGTTAAGGCACTGAGGAAAGACAAATCTGAGTAAATAATCTCCAGTTTTTAAGGGCATTCTGGTGTAATCACAATGTGAATCTTTTTTCCCTAGATATTTAGTATAGTTTAAAGTGACAAACCATCTGACTTTTCCACAGCACATCTAGTATAGTGAATTTCAAGTTAGATAACTTCTTAATCAAGGGCTTCTGTGTAAACAGCAAGTTTATTTGATAAATGCTTTTGGCCAGATTGTACTGATTTCTGTAAGGTTAATGATGCTTCTTTCATTTCAGTGACTCTTTCATTTCAATGACTTTACACCTTTCCACACAATAGTCATAGTATTCTCAATAATTAATGATGATTATTAAAGATTTAATGTATCAGGGGCCTTTCAAACATTTTACATGACATCATTTGCTCCTCACAAAGAAATAAGAAGTTGTTATCACTGTGTTGGAGTTGGAAAATGAAACAATATAGAACAGTTTACATAATCTATAAGCAATAGAGATGAGATCAAGCTCAGACAATGTGCAAAGACAAATTTCTCTCCATAATTAAAACTTCAATGAAGTTATTATTTTGGGGCTCACACATCACTGCTTCAAGTTGCCTTAAGAACCAAGTGATTAACAAAAACTTACTACTGAACTGTACCAGGCCAGAACTAATAAAATGCAGTTTTGTTTTTGCTTATCTTATAACTCTTTTTCAGCACTTACTGTTTGCCAGTTGGGCGTCCCAGATAGTGCAGTGGTAAAGAATCCGCCTGTCAATACAGGAGACAGAAGAGACACAGGTTCAGCTCTGGGTTGGGAAGATCCCCTGGAGTAGAAAATGGCAATCCACTCTAATATCGTTGCCTGGAAAATTCCATGGACAAAGAAGCTTGGCAGGCTATAGTCCATGGGGTCACAAAGAGTTGGACACAATTGAACGACTGAGCATACATTGGAATCAGAATTCTTATCCAATGTAAATCACTGTGATGACTTTTGTGAACCTTTTAGGCCTTGATGAGCTTTTATGTAAGGATTGAGAGTAAAGTACCCTAATCAGAATTTTAAAAAGGAATTTCTAAGCCATCACTTTTAGTGAGTGTTAGGAATCAAGCCACTGAGGAAAGAATCAAGATATGTGCAATGGACAATATGGCAGCCAAAAATAAGATATAACCCGAGGGCAAGGAATTTGATGAAAGGATAAACCAAGAAAGAACATGGACATAGACTGAGTCATTGATTAGACAAATGAATGACTGATCTTGTCACTTTCAATACATATATCTTGGCATCAGTAAAACATAATCATAGTTGCATTTCTCAGTTGGTAATAATTTCTTTTCTTTCTACTAATGTTTGATTTAATTAAGAAATTCACTGATAGAGAAGAGAAAGTAGAAAGTGCTTCATATCTTTTATTTCTATAAAATAAAGACTCTATATCACCTTAAGAAAAGCTGTTCAGAAATTCTGTTCCCACTTTGGTATGAGACTAATGTGCCCTGACAGTTGGTGTTATGCTCCTATTGCTATAATCATGCAAGACACAAAGTCTAATGTGAAACCACAATAACTACAGAGTAGCCTACTATTTGCAAGATAATACATGGGATAGGTCAATTTAAGAAGATGCTAGTTTATTTTTTGCTTGGGATGTGCAAATAAATAACTTCTCAGCTATTTCAGTGGGAAAGTATTAAAAGGACATACCATAAATATTACTCTTTCCATTTGGCATATACTAGCAGTTCTTTTTTTTTTTTTTCCCTTTAAGTGATTTCCCAAAATTTCTGAAAGTGAATGAAAATAACTTTGAGTAACTACTTTTTGTCAAGTAATTTTGTAGATGCTATATTTTACAGACAAAGAAATAAAAAGAAAGCCTGTGGCAACAATCAAGATTTATACTCAGATCAATCTGAATATAAAAACCTTAGTTCTATAAGCAAAATTGTTTTCACATTAGACCTTGGCATTTACTTTAAAAAGTGAGTGAAAACTCACTTTTTTTCTATAGTCATATTTTTGTTGTTATTGTTTAGTCACTCAATTGTTTCCACTCTTTTGTGACCCCATGAACTGTAGCCCACCAGGCTCCTTTGTGCATGAAATTTTCCAGGCAAGAATACTGGAATGGGCTGCCATTTCTCCTTCAAGGTATCTTCCAGACCAGGGATCAAACCTGTGCCTCTGCTTCTCATTCCTTGCAGAAGTATTCTTTACCACTGAGCCACCAGGAAAACCCAGTCATATTTGAATAGACTGTATTTACTCAGTCACTCAGCAAATACTTGCTGCTGCTGCTAAGCCGCTTCAGTCGTGTCCGACTCTGTGTGACCCCACAGACTGCCCACCAGGCTCCCCTGTCCCTGGGATTCTCCAGGCAAGAACACTGGAGTGGGTTGCCATTTACTGTGTACCAAATATGTACCAGGGGGCCTCGAACTCACGCCCAATTTCCTCCGCAGTACGTGACTCTGGACAAGCTGGAGGCCACCCCTTCAGAGGCCGCCCTGGTAGACTGGGCCCTGAAGCTGCTCTCCGAGCACCGTTTCTGGGCCGGCATCGTCTTCCTGGGGCCTGAGGACTCCCCGGACTCCGCGAAGTCCCCAGGCCCTGGCCACGTTGCGCATCAAGATCCGCATGGATATCGATGATGTCACAAGAACCAATATGATCAAGGACAGGTGGGGGGCCTTGTGGGGCGGAACCAGAGGGGGGGGGGTGCTAGGGAGCATCCTACCTATCAGAGATCTTGGTAGGTGGGGCCCAAATCCTTAGACCAATAGGAATCCATGATGGGTGGGGTTTATGGTGTGATGGGCACAGCCAAGGGCTTGGTTGCTGCTGCTGCTGCTGCTGCTGCTAAGTCGCTTCAGTCGTGTCCGACTCTGTGCAACCCCATAGACGGCAGCCCACCAGGCTCCCCTGTCCCTGGGATTCTCCAGGCAAGACCAGTGGGGTGGGTTGCCGTTTCCTTCTCCAATGCGTGAAAGTGAAAAGTGAAAGTGAAGTCGCTCAGTCGTGTCCGACTCCTAGCGACCCCATGGACTACAGCCCACCAGGCCCTTCCATCCATGGGATTTCCCAGGCAAGAGTACTGGAGTGGGTTACCATAGATTAGGTTAGCACTTCTAATTCCCAAGGAGTTATGAAATGGTCAAAGAGACAGAAAAGTTTGACTGAGAAAGGAGAGTTCGGTCCACATGCTTTGCCCATTTCTGGTCGGTTCCCGAAGGAGACATTGGGTGCCTCTTGGCAATGGTAGGTCAGTATAAACCCCTGACAGGTTTCTGCCATAAGCCGTATGAGATCGCCATGGAACCGCAGAGCAGGGCTCCTTACTTGCTTCACGCAGGGCATGTCATTCATTCACACAAGCACACCTTACAGTTAGTAAAACACAGCAGAAAACGTGTTAGCTAAGAGAACAAAGAACTAGAGCTCCAAGCATCCTTACCTTGTCCTGAAGGATCCCAGACGAGCCCCCAAGATGAAAGCTTGTTGTTGAATCACGCGAAGACACTGGGATTCTTGGCCCCTGGAGGAGAAGAATTCAATCTGGGGCCAGAGACTAAGCTTGATCGCTCAGAGCTTTTGTGTAATAAAGGGCTTGGTGGGTGAGGTCAATGCCTTGGCTTCTGGGATAAGATTAAAGCAGACTTCCCTTGTGGCTCAGAGGGTAAAGCCTCTGTCTACAATGTGGTAGATGCGGGTTCGATCCCTGGGTTGGGAAGATCACTTGGAGAAGGAAATGGCAATCCATTCCAAGTACTATTGCCTGGAAAATCTCATGGACAGAGGACTCTGGTAGACTACATATAGTCTATGGGGTCGCAAAAAGTTGGACACAACTGAGCGACTTCACAGTCATTCATTCAAGGTGAAAGTGACAGTGGAGAGTGAAACAGTTGGCTTAAAGCTCAACATTCAGAAAACGAAGATCATGGTATCCAGTCCCATCACCTCATGGGAAATATATGGGAAAACAGTGGAAACAGTGTCAGACTTTATTTTTTGGGGCTCCAAAATCACTGCAGATGGTGACTGCAGCCATGAAATTAAAAGACACTTACTTCTTGGAAGGAAAGTTATGTCCAACCTAGATAGCATATTCAAAAGCAGAGACATTACTTTGCCAACAAAGGTCCGTCTAGTCAAGGCTATGGTTTTTCCTGTGGTCATGTATGGATGTGAGAGTTGGACTGTGAAGAAGGCTGAGCGCCAAAGAATTGATGCTTTTGAACTGTGGTGTTGGAGAAGACTCTCGAGAGTCCCTTGGACTGCAAGGAGATCCAACCAGTCCATTCTGAAGATCAGCCCTGGGATTTCTTTGGAAGGAATGATGCTAAAGCTGAAACTCCAGTACTGTGGCCACCTCATGTGAAGAGTTGACTCATTGGAAAAGACTCTGATGCTGGGAGGGATTGGGGGCAGGAGGAGAAGGGGACGACAGAGGATGAGATGGCTGGATGGCATCTCTGACTCGATGGACGTGAGTCTGAGTGAACTCTGGGAGTTGGTGATGGACAGGGAGGCCTGGCGTGCTGCGGTTCGTGGGGTCGCAAAGAGTCGGACACGACTGAGCGATTGAACTGAACTGAACTGATGTTACATGGGGCGATATTTTAAAGTTCTCAGTTTACAATAATATGGAAGCTTTTTTTTTTTTAGAAAGTTCTGTTAAAATAAACTTTATTGCTCTTTATTTTCTATGAGGTAATATGACTATTAATGTGAGGTACTACATAAACGTCTTATATATTTATAAACTTGTTTTACCTTAGAGTGACTTACTATAATTGGAAAGTACAGAATAGTTGTTAAATGACATAGATGAAAATAAATTCTGTGACAATGTTCTTCTGAAAAGTGAGGAATTTTAAAGATCATAGCAAAATTGTTTTAACTACTAAAGGAATTCCCTGAATATGCATAACTTATAAATATGACAGTTATTTTTATCTATATTTTGTCTATATTTTAGTTACCCTTCTACATGTATAGTTGCAGTAACCTGCTGATTAGTCAAAATTCAATATTTTAAAAGAATCCAACAGCACATGGAAACTAGGATGATTTTTAATAATAAGAAAAATATGTTGCATCTCAAATCTAAATTGGTTCACTGGGAGATGATCTAAAGCTGTTTGAACATCTGTTTAAAATGGCCCTCAAGAACATGGTTATTTTGGATTAAATGAAGATACTTCACTTTGGAAAATTATAGCTTCTAAAGGACATGCATACCATCATCCCCATTTTCGATCCATGCTTGTCTTCTGGATCCCAATCCAGATGCAAATGATTTAATGGCATTTAATGAAATCTTTGGAGACCTATAGTGGAATAGTGCCCACTGGTCAGTATTCAGGCTTGCCAGGGATTTCATTTGCATTTGCTCCTAAATAAAGAGAATGTAATAATTAGTGTGTCATAATTGCTGTTGCTCAACACACTGTGCTTTTTTCTTTCTTTTTTCCTGCCTTACAAACTAGGTTTCTTTTCTTTTCTTATTTCTTCTTATTTAGGTGAAAGAAAATGGCTCTAAATAGCAGGAACGTCATCCTTTAGCTCTGTTTTCTCTATTACAGGAAATATAACTGCACATGCAAAATTGCTCTGCCCAGGGAATTGTTATTTGAATCTCTTTAAATCCATTGTGAGAACACAATCAAGTGGACACATAAATGTGATTGAAAAAATTCCAAATTGTTAGCTTTGAAGGTACATTTGCAAGATAAATATTACTGTCTACATTTCCATTTATTCTGTGGGTTTTTTTTCTCTTTCAAGACAGTGTTAACTAATAGAATATCTTTTATGCCTTCATTTAAATGAAAGCTCAAAAATGCCTGGAATATATTTGATGTTTTCATGTCACAACATGTTTATCCACTTAAATTTTCTAAGAAAATCTTTTAGTTTTTATCTCAGAGAAATGCAGAACAACATTAGCACAACCTACTTTTTGAGAATAAGCACATTATAGTTATGAAATTCTTTGGCTATATGGAATTTATTATGATTTGGGAAAACCTGCAACATTTTTTTCCTAATGCATTTTTCTTTTTTACATTACATATAGTAATTTTATTTTTCACGAGACAAGCCTTGTCAGAAAAGTTCGATTGAAAATATAAAATCACATTCAGTTCTCCCCAAAGACAGCCAGGGAATGGCAGTCTTCTGGAGAGCATTCTATAAATGAAAGAGGGGAAGATTATATATTTTTTATTGTGTAATAGTCACACAAATCAGAAAAAGTAGTTAATTTGAAACACATTTTCAGTTCCTCAGGAATTTTTTTTTAATGGCTCATTTTTTTCCCCCAGTTCCACCACATTTGGGATAATTCAAAATCTCTACAATCATTGGTTCCCAAGTGGTATGATTTTTGCACCCCTCACCTCTCCACTCCTGGGATATTTATAAATGTCTGAATATGTTTCTGATTGTCACATCTGGGAGTGCTACTGGCATGTAATGGACAGAGGACATATATGCTGAACTTATAATGCACAGGAAAGCCCCCACAACAAAAAATTATCTGATATACATTGACAATAGTGTCAAGATCAAGAAACCCTGTCTAAAGTAAAAACAGTCTTGTTGCCAGTCACTAAGGCTTATGAAAGTGTCTTATGGAATCTGTCCTTCTGCATGGAAGGAAGTAAAACACAACCTTGTCTCTAGAATCTCATACTGTGAATGTTTTATAAACCAACACTCAAAATATTTCAATATTAAAGAAGATAAAGTTGATAACACCTTCATTTATTAATCCCATCGAACAGATATTTATTGTAGAACCCTAAATAACAATTCTTATGCTAGATACAAGCAACACAGTCTATACAAAAGGACATTACCATTGGATATAAATGTTTCCCTGGTGGCTCAGAGAGTAAAGAATCTGCCTGCAATACAGAAGACCTGGGTTGGCTCCCTGGGGTTGGGAAGATCCCCTGGGAAAGGAAATGGCAACCCACTCCAGTATTCTTGTCTGGAGAATCCCATGGACAGAGGAATCTGGAGGACTACAGTCCATAGGGTTGCAAAGAGTTGGACACGACTGATAGACTAACACTAATAAATGTTTTATGAAAGCAGGGAATAATGGTGGTGTTGTTTAATGTTATATTTTTCAATTGCTAGCATAGAGCCTGAACACAGAAAGCTTAATCAATATTTGTTGCATTAACAAAAAAAATTAATGAGTATATTAAACATGTAACATGACAAGCATGTACCAAGCACAGTGGCACATTAGAGAAAGAAATAACTTGCATGGTCAGACATGTCAGAAGGGTCTTCCTGGATGCTGGAGTTTTGACCTAAGCCTCTTGAACTGATAAGTTTATTGAGCAGTAATGGGAAAATGAGTAGGGTTGAATGATCCTAGAAAAGACAATAGATGAGGTTTCTGTACAAGGTAGGCCTTGGAGGATAAAGCATTTTTGTTGAATATCAGGTGAACTAATATGGTTGGAGGTCTGTAGCTCAAAAGAAAGTCTCAGTTCAGTTCAGTCATTCAGGTGTGTCTGACTCCTTGCTACCCCATGAACCACAGCACCCCAGGCCTCCCTGTCCATCACCAACTCCCTGAGTTCATCCAAACCCATATCCATTGAGTTGGTGGGACCATCCATCCATCTCATCTTCTGTCATCCCTGTTTCCTCCTGCCCTCAATCTTTCTGAGCATCAGGGTCTTTTCAAATAAATCAGCTCTTAACATCAGGTGGCCAAAGCATTGGAGTTTCAGCTTCAGCATCCGTACTTCCAATGAACACCCAGGACTGATCTCCTTTAGGATGGACTGGTTGGATCTCCTTGCAGTCGAAGGGACTCTCAAGAGTCTTCTCCAACACCACAGTTCAAAAGCATCAATTCTTCAGGGCTCAACTTTCTGTATAGTCCAACTATCGCATCCATACATGACTACTGGAAAAACCATAGCCTTGACTAGACGGACCTTTGTTGACAAAGTGATGTCTCTGCTTTTTAATATGCTGTCTAGGTTGGTCATAACCTTCCTCCCAAGGAGTAAATGTGTTTTAATTTCATGGCTGCAATCACCATCTGCAGTGATTTTGGAGCCCAGAAAAATAAAGTCAGCCACTGTTTCCACTGTTTCCCCGTCTATTTCCCATGAAGTGATGGGACCAGATGCCATGATCTTCGTTTTCTGAATGTTGAGCTTTAAGCCAACTTTTTCACTCTCTACTTTCACTTTCATCAACAGGTCCTTTAGTTTTTCTTCCCTTTATGCCATAAGGGTGGAGTCATCTGCATATCTGAGGTTATTGATGTTTTTCCCAGCAATCTTGATTCCAGCTGGTGCTTCATACAGCCCAGCATTTCTCATGATGTACTCTGCATATAAGTTAAATAAGCAGGGTGACAGTATACAGCCTTTTCCTATTTGAAACCAGTCTGTTGTTCCATGTCCAGTTCATGTTGCTTCCTGACCTGCATACAGATTTCTCAAGAGGCAGGTCAGGTGGTCTGGTATTCCCATCTCTTTCAGAATTTCCCACAGTTTATTGTGATCCACACAGTCAAAGGTGTTGGCATAGTCAATAAAGCAGAAGTAGATGTTTTTCTCGAACTCTCTTGCTTTTTCCATGATCCAGTGGATGTTGGCAATTTGATCTCTGGTTCCTCTGCCTTTTCTAAACCAGCTTGAACATCTGGAAGTTCACGGTTCACGTATTGCTGAAGCCTGTCTTGGAGAATTTTGAGCATTACTTTACTAGCGTGTGAGATGAGTGCAATTGTGCAGTAGTTTGAGTATTCTTTGGCATTGCCTTTCTTTGGGATTGGAATGAAAACTGACCTTTTCTAGTCCTGTAGCCACTGCTGAGTTTTCCAAATTTGCTGGCATATTGAGTGCAGCACTTTCACAGCATTATCTTTCAGGATTTGAAATAGCTCAACAGGAATGCCATCACCTTCACTAGTTTTGTTTATAGTGACCTAGGGCTAGCAATATCAACTGAGGAGGCAGCCACACAGTGGTGAAAGAAGCAGCTTTAGAGTGGATGAGCAAATGACTGAGAAGATAATGAAAAGAACAAATGGAGAAGGGGAGAGAGAAAGACAGAGAGAGAGGCAAACACTGAATATTTGTTAGGAATGAGGGCTACTAATAAGGTTTTTTGTATTATAGTGTGTATCATGAAAGCCAAGAGAAAAATAATTGTTTAAAAGCAATTACTGGTTTACAGGGACAAATGAAAAGAAGTCAGTAAAGCCAAGGTTTCAGAGAAGTCACTGAGTTTTTCATCAGGAAGTCCAATATTTCATACACATATACCAGGTGACAGAGGGTCAGAGTTCAAGGGAAAGTTACCTGAAAGAGCTGTGAAATTTCACTCCCCTTTCAAGTACATTTCCTTGGTTCACAGCCTCATTCTACTTTACTTGGGCTGCAGTCATAGCCTCCTAAATAGCTCTTCCCTGGCACAGTGCCTTTTATGAACAGCTTCAATATGAATCTTTTCAAATCTCAAATTTGAACATATCACTCCCTTGCTCAAGCTGTCATGGACTAGTCATTATTTATAATCCCAATTTTTTTCCCCTGGGATTCAAAGCCCTTCATTTTCTGTTTCCAGTCTATTTTTTGTACCTTTTCCGTTTTATATTTCATCACAGGTTCAAAAATTACACAACAGGCAGTTTTCTGGGTTTACTGCATTGTTCCCTGCCTGAATGTCTTTTCCTGTGTTTTTATTTTACCCATTTAGGAATATCACTTTTTTAGTTCTTCGCTGTCAACATTCTAGGCATCTTTCATGTTATAATTTAATACTATCTACTCAATTACACTTGCCCTGATGCTCCCCACCTGTAGGTAATTTCTGTTTTCCATTTTTCTGAAATATCTTCAGACCTCCCTCCTAGTATTTGTATACTTTTTCCTTTATCATATTTACTTATCTCAGTTGATATATATATATATATGGCTTTCTCAGCATCCATTCCATATGTTTCTGTTAATGGCAGCCTAATAGAAATTATGTGACTCCCTAGGCTATGTATTTTTCATAAGATTAACCCTATTCCCATGGCGACAGTGAATTGATTTCTGATCCAAGTGAGCAGGCTGGATCAATCAAGCATCAATACCTGGATTTTTCTGACACTATAAAGAATGATATGTTCACCTTGTACTGGCCTAAGGGACAGAATTAATGTGTCATGAAGAGGACTGGCCTGGGAATCCAGTCAATATACATTAAAATGGAATTGAGAGGAAGTCTTTAAGAGATAAAGAGAAAAAGGCCACATTGTAATGATTTTTTTTTTTTTTTTAACTCTGGATTTAGGAATTCTGTATTGTGTAACTACAGGGGACACTGTTCATTTCTGTTCTGTATGAATGATGGCTCCAGGAACTTTGTGATGTGGTAGCATGGCATTGTATTATTTGAACCAAGAAATTTCCCATTCTCAGATTAATTAAATTTAATGGAGTTTCTTACACTGTCACTTACAAATGAAACAAGTGATATGTTTACTGACAATTCTAAAAATATTTCTTCTGCTGGAGAATACACTCTTGAGAACTGTATTTACTTTCTTATTTTGCATTCAAGTAGTTCCTAATAGTGTTTTTCCTCTAGTAAACAAATTTATGTTGTAATGTATTCCATTCCATTGGTTCAAGCTGGTTTTAGAAAAGGCAGAGGAACCAGAGATCAAATTGCCAACATCTGCTGGATCATGGAAAAAGCAAGAGAGTTCCAGAAAAACATCTATTTCTGCTTTATTGACTATGCCAAAGCCTTTGACTGTGTGGATCACAATAAACTGTGGAAAATTCTGAGAGACATGGGAATACCAGACCACCTGACCTGCCTCTTGAGAAACCTGTATGCAGGTCAGGAAAAAACAGTTAGAACTGGACATGGAACAACAGACTGGTTCCAAATAGGAAAAAGAGAACATCAAGGCTGCATATTGTCACCCTGCTTATTTAACTTATATGCAGAGTACCTCATGAGAAACGCTGGACTGGAAGAAGCACAAGCTGGAATCAAGATTGCTGGGAGAATTATCAATAACCTCACATATGCAGATGACATCACTCTTATGGCAGAAAGTGAAGAGAAACTAAAAAGCTTCTTGATGAAAGTGAAAGTGGAGAGTGAAAATGTTGGCTTAAAGCTCAACATTCAGAAAATGAAGATCATGGCATCTGGTCCCATCACTTCATGGGAAATAGATGGGGAAACAGTAGAAACAGTGTCAGACTTTATTTTTCTGGGCTCCAAAATCACTGCAGATGGTGACTGCAAGCATGAAATTAAAAGACGCTTACTCCTTGGAAGGAAAGTTATGACCAACCTAGATAACATATTGAAAAGCAGAGACATTACTCTGCCAGCAAAGGACCGTCTAGTCAAGGCTATGGTTTTTCCAGTGGTCGTGTATGGATGTGAGAGTTGGACTGTGAAGAAAGCTGAACGCCACAGAATTGATGCTTTTGAAGTATGGTGTTGGAGCAGACTTTAGAGTCTCTTGGACTGCAAGGAGATCCAAGGAGTCCATTCTAAAGGAGATCAGCCTTGGGATTTCTTTGGAAGGAATGATGCTAAAGCTGAAACTCCAGTACTTTGGCCACCTCATGCAAAGAGTTGACTCATTGGAAAAGACTCTGATGCTGGGAGGGATTGGGGGCAGGAGGAGAAGGGGACCACAGAGGATGAGATGGCTGGGTGGCATCACCAACTTGATGGATGTGAGTTTGAGTAAACTCCGGGAGTTGGTGACGGACAGGGAGGCCTGGCGTGCTGCGATTCATGGGGTCACAAAGAGTTGGACACGACTGAGCAACTGAACTGATTTCATTGGTTGACTTTAAGATTAAGTGAATGTCAGTAAAGTGAAAAATCAAGGACTATAAACCAAGTAAGAAGGTTTAAGTGGTATGTACAGGGTTAGCAGTTTAGGGGAAAATATCGGACAAAGCTTTCTTTTAGGAAAAGTCATCTGTTTTTGAAAAATTAAATTGAAAAACTCTAAACAATTATAATGCACATGTACTCACCCTGGTTATTTGAACTTATGAATTATTGTTAGATAATTTATGCCATTACTTTTATTACAGGATTTTTATTTGTATAACTGATAACTGTGGGCAATATTGAGTTGGTGATGGACAGGGAAGCCTGGCGGGCTGCAATCTGTGGAGTCTCAGAATCGGACACAACTGAACAACTGAACTGACTGTGGGCAATATGGAGGGCTTCTGATATATCTGGTTCTATAACCGTCAGTTCAGTTCAGTTCAGTCGTTCAGTTGTGTCTGACTCTTTGCGACCCCATGAATCGCAGCACACCAGGTCTCCCTGTCCATCACCAACTCCCAGGGTTCACTCAGACTCACGTCCATCGAGTCAGTGATGCCATCTAGCCATCTCATCCTCTGTCGTCCCCTTCTCCTCCTGCCCCCAAATCCCTCCCAGCATCAGAGTCTTTTCCAATGAGTCAAGTCTTAGCATGAGTCAATAACTGTATCTACCTGTATATCTATTTCAATGACTATATCTTAGAAGAAATATGAGTTCATTCTCAGTACTTGAGAAAGTAGTATCACACATATGCCCACACTTAAACTCTACTGGAGCCATAATAAGAAGTAACATTCTGTCAGCATTTGGTTAGAAATCTAAAGAAAATGACTACCATGATCTCCCCTTCCTCCTAAACTCACTGCCTAATTTTTAAAATTCTCCAACTAGGAGCCCTGTTTCCCTCAGTCCTTACTTATTTATACATGTTTATAAACAGTAAATAGCTTGATATTATAACAAAGATTTATAAGACCTTGAACAGTGTTTTACAGGTTTTAAAAGGTCAGTGGGATGGGGGAGGAAACAGGACTTGGAGAAGAAAGAGTGCTGGTAAAGTTATTTTATTAGTTTTTTTACAGTAAAATAGTAATCATGAGCATGGAACACAGAAATTAAAGGGTTTCTAAAATGGCAGAAAGTATTTAAGTTAAAGTGGGTAGAAATGGAGTCTTTAAGGTTTGGAATGCTAGAGAGGATGACTATGCTAGGTGTGAAATCATTTACTCTGACATTATTAATGGTAAGTTAAATCATTCCTTTCCTGGCTTTTTTCCAAGGCAATTAGGCCTGGAAATGTAAGGATGGGCCAGATGACTTCTTGAAATGCTTCCTTTGATTTATAACTATCAAGATGAGTATATGGGGGCATGAATACACATGTACTTAATTTGAGAAATAACAGTGCTCCTGATACATGTGGCATAACAATGCATACTCCCTGAAGAAGCCAATGGAAAAATCTCTTACTACAGACAAAAATGTGCAACTGAAATTCAGAGCAGTTTCTCAAGACTACTTTTACTCTTCACAGTGAAAATCTATGAAGGAATTTTAGTGAAAGTTCTATAATAAAATAGCAAAATTTTCTAAGTACATTTTTCCTTCTTAGAAAAAACAAAGTCCAGTATGTCAAATAAGGTGATGCAAATTAGTATCGTTATAAACAATCCAAGAATGAACTTAGCTAACAGGAACAGGAAATGACCCAATAAGTCTTTAATTTAGGTGGTTACTAGTTAAACAGAGCAAAATATTTACATTTCTGTTTCTAAGTAGTTTTGACTCTAGAAGATATTTTTATGCAGTTCTGATATTTCCTTTAAAATAACAAACATTAAGTTATCTAGCAAAAAATCAAATCATGGGTTCGTATTTGGAAAATTTTAGCTTCATCCTTGGATATTTATTCTTAGTAGATTTTATTGCTGCTATTCACTTTTCACCTTACTTATACAGTAGGAAACCAGATTGAGGCAAACCAACATTATTTCTCTGAGCAACTTAAACTTAGAAAATCCTGAATATTAAGGTAATGAGAGGGAAATGGTAACCGACTCCACTATTCTTGCCTGGAAAATCCCATGGACAGAGGAGCCTGGCAGGCTACAGTCCATGGTGTCGCAAAGAGTCAGACATGACTGAACGACCTCACTCTCTTTCTTTCTAAGGTAAAGAGAATGGGTGGCATTTTCTTTATGTAAATACAAAGAAATTTCCCTGTGATTTTCAACAAAACACAATTTAATGTTAAAAAATATTGCTGAACTATTTTATAAAGCATGTCTTTTAACTATGACTAAAATTAATAATAATAATAATAAATACTTGTCACAAAGAATTTATTCACTAAAAGTAGACCTGTCTTGAAATTATTATAGCTATATAAGATAATCCTTTTTAATAAGATTTTCAAGTTAAAATTCTAAAAAAACCCTTAAACTTTTTGATGTAATACTTATCTCTTGGTTAAAGTTCAGGGTACAGAAGAGAAATCTATACAGTATTCTATTGTACACGATAATGTAGGTTACTTTTCCAATTCCAAACCAGTATTCTAGCACCAACAGAATCTCTTGTTTAGGTGATTAACTTTTTTCTTGTGTTTAAATAATATGCATTGTTTATTAAATTTGATTGCAATATAGTCCACAGCTTTTCAGTAATATCTCTCATTTTTCCTACCATCAATAATTTTCTCATTTTATACCTGTTCTGCCATATGCACTAAACTGGGACTCATGACTCAAGTTCAAACTACGTCTCAAGACAACTTCAGTTCCAAACAACACTTTGAAGAGTAGGTACCTAAGGGAAGGCCTATTGTTTCTGAGAACTAAGCCATCCATTCTCAAGGAAACTTAAGATCATAAAAAACTCATTGAGTTCTCTGGATTTAATCCAGCTATTCTAATTCTGTCCTGTTTTTGTGACTGACTTCCCAATTATTTACCTTGTATTTAAATAATATGTAGCTCTCTTTCCCTAGTATTTCTTGCTGCCTAATTGTATGTGTCTGCATACTTTTCCAGGAGTTAACTTTCAGAATTGATCCTTAAGTTTGGCATGTCTTTGTAAATGTCACTTAGGTGGGATAGTATTTTTTTTTGTTTTGGTATGTGCTTTACTAATAAAATGTGGATTGATATCTATCATTTTACCATGTGTTGTATGTTGCTCTTTGTCCTACTCTTGATATTCCCCTTGCTTCCTTTCTACTTCAACTCCCCAAATTTTATTCTTTTCTGTTGACTGGGACATATAGTTACATCTTCCATATAAACAGTGTAAGGAACTTTGGAAGAGATTCCAGTTAGGAACCTCATGACTCATAAGGCTGTATAGAATTGTAATTGTATTTTGTTTTATAATCTTATAAATCTAATATCATTAATATTATCTTATACAGCTAAAGCATAATTTTTATTTTGAATTTTGTTTACTCCACATTGCTTTTTGTGTTTTCAACTTTTGTGTTCATTTTACTAATTTCGCCTATATAAAGAAATTCCTCAGCAAGTTTCTTCTACTGGTTGTACTACCTCAGTTTTGAGTTTTTCTTTTAGGGAGTTCCCTGAGGGTTCAATAGTTAGGACTGGGTGCTTTCACTGCAAATGGCCCAGGTTCAGTCCCTGTTTGGGAACAAACAGCCCACAAGCCACACAACAGAAACAAACAAACAGAAAACAAACAAACAAAAACAAAGACTATTTTTAATGTGTTCTCTTTGCATATTGGTTTCTTTAGGTATTTGACTTTAGATTGCCAATTGTTTTTCTCAGTTGTTTGAGGATATAATTCTGATTTCCATTGTGGCAGCTGAAAATACCAAGTGTCAGTTTAATTTTTATTTGTCTTTTGCTGTGGGGCTGGGCATAGTGTGTCTTTTTCCTTCTGGCTTCTTTTAAGATATTCCCTTTATCTTCAGTCATCTGAAGTTTCATTATAATGAGCCTATTTCCTCTTATCCTTCTTAATGAGTTTTTGATTCCCTAAATCGAATTATTTTTGTTTTGGGACAGTTTTTTTGATATCTCATCTAATAGTTCTTTGAATTTCATCTCTCAACTATACTCTGTTTTCTCTTTCTGAAGTTCTTCATTATCTTTTCTCATGGTTAACCTCTTTTTAGTTCTCTTTCTGCATTATAGGAAAATTTTTCAGGATGAATTTTCTCATTCACAAGTTCTCACTTCAGCTGTTTTCCATATACTGTTTAGTTTATGAAATACTTTTTAATTGTTATTTTTTTTTCTTTTCTAGAAAGTCTATTTGGTTTTTAAAAAAATCGTTGGGGTCTTTTTTTATAGTCTCTTGTTCCTGTCTTTTATTTTAAATATCTTCTTTTAAATTTTAAATCAACTAAATAATTCTTATTTAGGTTGAAGTGTCACCTAGTATATATGTTAAAATCTGCAGTCTCATTGTTCCTGTTTGTTATTATTTCTTACTCTCACGCTGACTTGTTTTATTGTCTACTTTATAGCTTCTACTGTGAGCTTACTTTCCATGGCATTTATCCTGCGGTAAAACATGGAGCTCTAGGCTGAAGATTATTTCTTCCAGAAAGGAGTTTCCTCCTGCCAGGCATCTGGGACACTACCAATTTGGAACTATTTTAAATTCAATTATGGTTTGTGATTAGAAATTCTTAGGGGAGATTCCCCCCCGCCCCACCCCTACCTATCAAGAGCCAAAGCTGAGACAGTCTTTCATAATATTTCCTTTTGGGTTATGGAATTATATTAAAACATTCATCCAACTTCTCTTCTCACACAGGTCCTAGACATTTTATTTTTTTCCATTCTGCACTTATGTGAACTTTTAAAATGGAAAGCTGTAGACAAAGAATGGCAGCTCTCTTAAAGGCAGCTGTTGGCTTTAGTCCTTGATGATGAGGCCAACTCACCATTATGGCCAAGTCATGTTTTCTAGCAAATTTGTTCTCTGAGAATTTGCCTCCCTCTATTGCTAGTTCAGCTATAAATTCAAGGTACATTAATAAATACTGTACCAGCATATTTAATTTTCCAGTTTTGAATGGATTTCCTAAGTTATCTAGAATATCATATTTTCAGAAATAGATGTGCCTAATCTAATTCTATATATTTAATGTGGACTGATAAATAAAACTATTTCTACAAAGTACATGTATACCTTCCATTTTATGAGTCTAATTGTATACTGTACTGAGTTGACTTTTGAAGGTCCCTTGGACTGCAAGGAGATCAAACCAGTCAATCCTAAAGGAAATCAACCCTGACTAGTCACTGGAAAGACTGATGCTGAAGCTCAAGCTCCAATACTTTGGCCATCTGATGTGAAGAGTCAACTCGTTGAAAAAGATCCTGATGTTGGGAAAGATCGATGGCATAAGAATAAGGGAATGGCAGAGAATGAGATGGTCAGGCAACATCATCAACTCAATAGACATGAATTTGAGCAAACTCTGGGAGATAGTGAAGGACAGGGGAGTCTGGTGTGCTGCAGTCCAGGGGGTCACAAAGAGTCAGGTATGACTTTATAATGCAGAGAAGAGACACAGAGAACACACACAAGGAACATTCCATGTGATAAACAGAAGCAGAAATTGGAGCAATGCATTTTACACACCAAGGAACCCTAAGGATTGCAGAGAACAGTCAGAAGCTAGGAGACAAGTGTGGGATACATTCTCTCTCAGAATCTACAAAAACTAACTTTGAGAACACCTTGATTTCAGACTTATAGCCTCCAGAACTGTGAGATAATAAATCTCTGTTGTTTTAAGACACCCATTTTCTGGTAATGTGCTACAATAAGCCCTAGGAAAGAAATAGATATTAACCATGGGACACACCTCCCCCCACCTGATGTTTCTCTAATGTATTTCGTCTAAGTTTTATTTGTATCTGTGGATATGCATCAATAGTCACTCTGTATTCAGAGAGTCTATGTTATGCCTAAAACCCTAAGCATTATTGCAGAAACTTTATTTTCATGATTTAGTAGAGAGTAAAATCATATTAAGTTCATAACATAGTGTCTAAAGAGAGAGTGAAAATCACTTCATCATCTTGACATATTAATCGCTAGTTATATAAACAGACTCCAAGCAGTTAAATCAGAATTCTGGTAATAACCTTTAAAAAAAAAACAACAAATATTCTATAGTATATTAGTAATAGAAGATTCCCAGATGGAAACTGTCAGGATAAGTTCTGAAATTCTTTAATGCTATCAAATCTATGACACATAGACAAGAATAGGTGATAACAGATATACATGTTCTATTGGTTTCTTGCTTGAGGAAATATTAAGATATATTGTTGCTCAAGGTAAGTATTGACCTTAGAATTTGGACACTCAATATTTCCCTTGTCCATCAACACATTTTGAGAGTCCCTTCAGCATTCAATATTTTCTTAGTGTTAAATGAAATGACAAGAGTAAAAGTAGTTTATCTTTGTGCTCCCTCTAGCAGATTTTATATGAGATTTATTTGAAACTAGAAACAACCTACATCAATAGAACTTCTGAAAACACTCGCCTATTGCTAGAGGGGTGTGTGTGTGCACGTGTGTGTGCCTGCATTAGCAGAAGAAAATAGACAAAACTTTAATGTGGATTTTCAGTTTAGTTCAGTCGCTCAGTCATGTCCGACTATTTCTGACCCCATGAATTGCAGCACGCCAGGCCTCCCTGTCCATCACCATCTCCTGGAGTTCACTCAAATTCATGTCCATCGAGTCGATGATGCCATCCAGCCATCTCATCCTCTGTCATCCTCTTCTTCTCCTGCCCCCAATCCCTCCCAGCATCAGGGTCTTTTCCAATGAGTCAACTCTTCACATGAGGTGGCCAAAGTACTGGATTTTCAGCTTTAGCATCAGTTCTTCCAAAGAACACCCAGGACTGATCTCCTTTAAAATGGACTGGTTGGACCTCCTTGCAGTCCAAGGGACTCTCAAGAGTCTTCTCCAACACCACAGTTCAAAAACATCAGTTCTTCAGCGCTCAGCTTTCTTCACAGTCCAACTCTCACATCCATACATGGCCACTGGAAAAACCATAGCCTTGACTAGACGGAACTTTGTTGGCAAAGTAATGTCTCTGCTTTTCAATATGCTATCCAGGTTGGTCATAACTTTCTTTCTAAGGAATAAGCATCTTTTAATTGCAGATGGTGGCTGCAATCACCATCTGAAGTGATTTTGGAGCCCCAAAAAATAAAGTCTGACACTGTTTCTACTGTTTCCCCATCTATTTCCCATGAAGTGATGGGACCAGATGCCATGATCTTTGTTTTCTGAATGCTGAGCTTTAAGCCAACTTTTTCAGTCTCCTCTTTCACTTTCATTAAGAGGCTTTTTAGTTCCTCTTCACTTTCTTCCATAAAGGTGGTGTCATCTGCATATCTGAGGTTATTGATATTCTCCCAGCAATCTTGATTCCAGCTTGTGCTTCTTCCAGTCCAGCGTTTCTCATGATGTACTCAGCATATAAGTTAAATAAGCAGGGTGACAATATCCAGCCTTGATGTACTCCTTTTCCTATTTGGAACTAGTCTGTTGTTGCATGTCCAGTTCTAACTGTTGCTTCCTGACCTGCATACAGGTTTCTCAAGAGGCAGGTCAGGTGGTCTGGTATTCCCATGTCTTTCAGAATTTTCTACAGTTTATTGTGATGCACACAGTCAAAGGTGTTGGCATAGTCAATAAAGCAGAAATAGATGTTTTTCTGGAACTCTCTTGCTTTTTCTATGATCCAGTGGATGTTGGCAATTTGATCTCTGGTTCCTCTGCCTTTTCTAAAACCAGCTTGAACATTTGGAGGTTCATGGTTCATGTATTGTTAAAGTCTGTCTTGGAGAATTTTGAGCATTGGTTTACTAGCGTGTGAGATGAGTGAAATTGTGTGGTAGTTTGAGTACTGTTTGGCATTGCCTTTTTTAGGGATTGGAATGAAAACTGACCTTTTCCAGTCCTGTGGCCACTGATGAGTTTTCCAAATTTGCTGGCCTATGGAGTGCAGCACTTTCACAGCATCATCTTTCAGGATTTGAAATAACTCAACTGGAATTCCATCACCTACACTATCTTTGTTCGTAGTGATGCTTTCTAAGGCCCACTTGATTTCACATTCTAGGATATCTGGCTCTAGGTGAGTGATCACACCATCATGCTTATCTGGGTTATGAAGATCTTTTTTGTGCAGTTTTTCTGTGTATGCTTGCCACCTCTTCTTAATATCTGCTGCTTCTGTTATGTCCATACCATTTCTGTCCTTTATTGAGCCCATCTTTGCATGAAATGTTCCCTTGGTATCTCTAATTTTCATGAAGAGATCTCTAGTCTTTCCCATTCTGTTGTTTTCCTCTATTTCTTTGCATTGATCGCTGAGGAAGGCTTTCTTATCTCTCCTTGCTATTCTCTGGAACTCTGCATTCAGATCCTTATATCTTTCCTTTTCCCCTTTGTTTTTGCTTCTCTTCTTTTCATAACTATTTGTAAGGCCTCCCCAGACTGCCATTTTGCTTTTTTGCATTTCTTTTCCATGGAGATGGTCTTGATCCCTGTTTTCTGTACAATGTCACGAACCTCAGTCCATAGTTCATCAGGCACTCTATCTAACAGATCTAGTCTCTTAAATCTATTTCTCACTTCCACTGGACTTTACTGAGTTGTAAACAAGAGAGCTGGGGAAGAATCCTGTAGATGTGATGTTAAGAATCATTTTCAGAGATTATTTTCTTATATTGATGTCAACTTCTTTTCAGTCATTGTCAAAGTAACTGTCTTGGCTATGTGAAAAAACAATAGCTTTAACTGTGCTCTATATTTTACCTTGCATTGGTAATATATATTGAGTATATGTGCACACACACATCCAATTCCATATATAAATAACATAAACATGATAAAAACAGAAAGCTAATAAATCTTAAAATAGAAAGCAAGTTTCAATCCCTGGTGTGAGTCAACCTGAGTTTTCTACTTACACTCTCAGTAGATATATACACTCAGTAGATACATACATTGACTCTGAAAGATTTTAGGCTAAGTTGCAATATTCAGTTCTGTTGGTGATGGGTCTCCATTCTGCTTCCTCCACATAATGCTGTTAAACGAGTTTAACCACTTATTACAAAAGCAATCTCCCTATCATAAGACCATAGTCAATCCATGATATCCACCTGACCGTGGCAGTATAAAACCACAGTCTGTGACCATCCTCAGCTTCCTGGATGCTTGCTCCTGCCATCCCCTCATCTGGTAACACTCTTCTCCTGGCTTCATCCTAAGAGTCATCAGCTTTGCACCTGCTCTCCAGCAGCTGAAAGCTGTCAGTGAAGCCACACACCTGGACTGACTCATCACGTTAAACAAAATACCACAAAACCTTAGCTGAGTACTCAAAATGTTTTAAAATTATACTAAATTTTCACTATGTGTCTAGATAATTGATATTACTTTTCTCCTGGTGTTTGAAACTCTCTACTGAAAAGAAAAAATTTCAATTTCAAGATTATCAAAAGCCCAAATTGGGAAATTTTAGCCAGAAGTTAAAATGAATAATAGAAAATAAAGAGATGCAGCTTCTTGTAAAAGGGGGTTTGTGGCCTATGGTTTATAATTTTTATAGAATTAAATGACTTCCCTTTGAGGAAAACTGCCTGATAATTCTTTCTTGTTCTTTTTTTTTTTTTAATCTTTATTTTTTTTTAATTTTATTTTATTTTTAAACTTTACAATATTGTATTAGTTTTGCCAAATATTGAAATGACTCCGCCACAGGTATACATGTGTTCCCCATCCTGAACCCCCCTCCCTCCTCCCTCCCCAGACCCTCCCTCTGGGTCATCCCAGTGCACCAGCCCCAAGCATCCAGTATCGTGCATCGAACCTGGACTGGCAACTCGTTTCATACATGATATTATACATGTTTCAATGCCATTCTCCCAAATCTTCCCACCCTCTCCCTCTCCCACAGAGTCCATAAGACTGATCTATACATCAGTGTCTCTTTTGCTGTCCCGTACACAGGGTTATTGTTACCATCTTTCTAAACTCCATATATATGTGTTAGTATACTGTATTGGTGTTTTTCTTTCTGGCTTACTTCACTCTGTATAATAGGTTCCAGTTTCATCCACCTCATTAGAACTGATTCAAATGTATTCTTTTTAATGGCTGAGTAATACTCCATTGTGTATATGTAACACAGCTTTCTTATCCATTCATCTGATGATGGGCATCTAGGTTGCTTCCATGTCCTGGCTATTATAAACAGTGCTGCGATGAACATTGGGGTACACGTGTCTCTTTCCCTTCTGGTTTCCTCAGTGTGTATGCCCAGCATTGGGATTGCTGGATCATAACGAACCCCAGGGTTAGTAGAAGGAAAGAAATCTTAAAAATTAGGGCAGAAATAAATGCAAAAGAAACAAAAGAGATCATAGCAAAAATCAACAAAGCCAAAAGCTGGTTCTTTGAAAGGATAAATAAAATTGACAAACCATTAGCCAGACTCATCAAGAAGCAAAGGGAGAAAAATCAAATCAATAAAATTAGAAATGAAAATGGAGAGATCATAACAGACAACACAGAAATACAAAGGATCATAAGAGACTACTATCAACAATTATATGCCAATAAAATGGACAACGTGGAAGAAATGGATGAATTCTTAGAAAAGTACAACTTTCTAAAACTCGACCAGGAAGAAATAGAAAATCTTAACAGACCCATCACAAGCACGGAAATTGAAACTGTAATCAAAAATCTTCCAGCAAACAAAAGCCCAGGTCCAGATGGCTTCACAGCTGAATTCTACCAAAAATTTAGAGAAGAGCTAACACCTATCCTGCTCAAACTCTTCCAGAAAACTGCAGAGGAAGGTAAACTTCCAAACTCATTCTATGAGGCCACCATCACCCTAATACCAAAACCTGACAAAGATGCCACAAAAAAAGAAAACTACAGGCCAATATCACTGATGAACATAGATGCAAAAATCCTTAACAAAATTCTAGCAATCAGAATCCAACAACACATTAAAAAGATCATACACCATGACCAAGTGGGCTTTATCCCAGGGATGCAAGGATTCTTCAATATCCACAAATCAATCAATGTAATACACCACATTAACAAATTGAAAAATAAAAACCATATGATTATCTCAATAGATGCAGAGAAAGCCTTTGACAAAATTCAACATCCATTTATGATAAAAACTCTCCAGAAAGCAGGAATAGAAGGAACATACCTCAACATAATAAAAGCTATATATGACAAACCCACAACAAACATTATCCTCAATGGTGAAAAATTGAAAGCATTTCCTCTAAAGTCAGGAACAAGACAAGGGTGCCCACTTTCACCATTACTCTTGCTCTTAATCTTACATGATAACCACATTTTATTCTTTCTTTAGAAACATTGTTTTGAATTTTATCCACATTTTCTACTCAAAATCTACGTAATTTAAGGTTAAAGTTTCCATCCGAGTACAAAGAATGAACATGTGCATGTATTTGCATGTGCTCATTCTTGGAGCAAATAAATGTAAAAGCATTAATATATTTTCCCTCTTGGTGTTGATTTTCATTCCCGAAGAATTCTCTTGTATTCTGTAGTGCATGATCCCTGAAACAAATTACATGGTATATAATGATGTATTTTCCATTGAGTCAGCTCTTCACATCAGGTGGCCAAAGTGTTGGAGCTTCAGCCTCAGCATCAGTCCTTCCAATGACTATTCAGTGTTGATTTTGTTTTAGGATTGACCAGTTTGTGAAATACCCTGATGCTGGGAAAGATTGAAGGCAGTAGGAGAAGGGGATGGCAGAGGATGAGATGGTTGGATGGTATCACCGATTCAATGGATATGAGTTTGAGGAAACTCCAGGAGATAGAGAAGGACAGGGAAGCCTAGCACGCTGCAGTCTATGTGGTCACAAAGTCAGACATGACTGAGCGGTTGAACAACAATAATGATGTCATTTACCCTATTCATTAGTTTACATGGCACCTAAATTTCTCTCTAAAATTATTGGGTATTAAGTGTATATTAAGCACCAGACTCATAAATTAATGAATGTTAAGATGCTGCTGCTGCTTCTAAGTCACGTCAGTTGTGTCTGAATTTGTGCGACCCATAGATGGCAGCCCACCAGGCTCCCCCATTCCTGGGATTCTCCAGGCAAGAATACTGGAGTGGGTTGCCATTTCCTTCTCCAGTGCATGAAAGTGAAAACTGAAAGTGAAGTCGCTTAGTCGTGTCCGACTCCTCGTGACCCCATGGACTGTAGCCTACCAGTCTCCTCCATCCATGGGATTTCCCAGGCAAGAAAGAGTACTGGAGTGGGTTGCCATTGCCTTCTCCCAATGTTCAGATGACATTGTTATAACATTTAAAATTATATAATGATATATAAATGATAGAATAAGAATTTTAAAAATATTCCTTGATGATGCACATAAACAGCAGCAGGGCAGATTCTGGAGTTCCCTTTCAAAGTGATTCCACAAAGTGAAAATTCAGTACTCAGAGTTTACTGTTCACTTCGTCTTTGATATTCAAAATTACTCAAATTCTGGAGTGTAAATTTGAAATTGAGCATGCATAGATGTTAAATAGTGTCAGTCGTGTCCGACTAGGAAACCCTATGGATTGTAGACCACCAAGTTCCTCTGTCCATGGGATTCTCCAGGCAAGAACACTGGAGTGAGTTGCCACGCCCTCCTCCAGGGGATCTTCCAGACCCAGGGATTGAATGGGTCTCGTATGTCTCCTGCATTGGCAGGCAGGTTCTTTACTACTAGCACCAACTGGGAAGCTCATTTAAAACTGAGAGATTTGCATAATTAAAAAATGTGCATAGAAAGTGAGATTTATTAATATTTAGTTGTATAATTTAAAGTTCACACCATTCTTATATACAAAAAATTCACTGTATGGTTTGTGTGTGTTTGCTTGGTTGTTCAGTCATGTCATACTCTTTGCGACCCCATGGACTGTAGCCTGCCAGGCTCCTCTTGTCCATGGAGAGTCTCCAGGCAAGAATGCTGGAGTGGGTTGCCTTGCCCTCTTCCAGGGGATATTCCCAATCAAGGAATATCCCAGGGATCGAACCCTTCCCTTCTTCCATATTGCAGGTGGATTCTTTACCATCTGAGCTACCAGGGAAGCCCAAGATACTGAAGTGAGTAGCCTATCCCTTCTACAGGGGATCTTCCCGACCTAAGAATCAAAGCAGGGTCTCTTGCATTGCAGACAGATTCTTTATGAGCTAAGCTACCAGGGAAGCCCTTATGGTTTGTACTCACCTTTAATCATTCACCTTTCTCTTGGCTACTACACTTCAGAGTTCACTGGAATTTCTAACCATCATCTCAAGACTCAGCAGTGAGACTAGGTAGAACAGACTCCAATCCAAGATAGGGTTAAACCAATTAGTTTATACTCTTTGCTCACCTAAAGATGATGTGATGAAAAATACATAATCAATCAAAGACTGTGAAATGGGATATCTTTCTGAAGTTTCTAACGAAAAGAAGCTTACAATTTCTTTCAGATTAGGTGGTGCAAAGGTGTAAGATTTGAAGCTGCTGCTATTAATGTAATGCCACAGGCTAGTACAGAGAATTAATGCAAATATAGAGGCAGAGCCATGATAGAGCAACCAGGTATAATTACATTTTTATAACTGATTCATCATTAGCACAGATTTAAACACTCTTGGAACTATTTCTCCTGAATTTTCAGCTTATATGAAGCAGTATTCATATTAATATTAATAATAATAATAAATTAATAATAATTTACATTATTTTAAGTAGCCACATTGAATTTTATTGTTATTTGCGATTGAAAATTATTTCAGTGACATCTTCAATTTTTCTTTCATTTGCATCCATTTGCTCCATTTTAACATCTATTATGAGGGAATAAATGTTTCTTCTCTTGTCAAACAACAAACCCTCCAACTGGTCTCTGGACTGTATCTCCACTAATTTCTCAAGAAGTTATTACCTCAGAGTTACAATATTAGTTTTTTCCCCCCTTTCTATAATTGCTGTCACTAAAACCTTCCAGTATCTCTTGTTTAAAGAATAATCACTTAAAAGAAAATCTTCCTTGTCTTTACAGCATCTTGCAAATGCTCTGCTTGAATTTAATTGCTGTGCTTGGGTTTTAGCAAAGAGTGGAGGTATTGTCTGCACTGTTATTCACTTCTCTTTTTGGAACACTCCAATCTGGCTCTCAGCATTATCACTTTATTTCTAAGCACCTTTTCCAAATTAACACAAATCATTTTCCTCTCTTTCCTCAATCCTCTTTCAGCATAAAGTACCATATACACTTTTTCTTACAAGTGTCTCCTTGTATTTTGTTATGACATCTCTACATTTTAACATGCTTCTAAGATTCAGCTCTCCTCCCCTTTCCCTTGCCTTACTGTTTATTATTTCTTCTATCTATTCCCTTTCTTTTCATTAACACAGTGTTTATTTATTTATTTGGTTGGGTCAGGTCTTCCATGTGGTACATGGGCTCAGTAGTTGAAGCTTGTGGGCTTAGTTGCCCGAGGACGTATGGGATCTTAGTTCCAGGACCAGAGATCAAACCTGCACCCCCTGTATTAGAAAGTGGATTGTTAATCACTGGACCATCAGAGAAGTCCCTAACATGATGTTTTTAGGCAACGTATTTAATTCTAAGTTTTCAAAAGATGACCACCCTGATGATCTCAAAATGTATATCTCAATCTAAGACTTGATTGTTGACCTCCAAGTTCTTAAGTCTAACTGTCTGCTTAAAATTAATTTCAACAACACATATTATTAAGCATCTATGAAATGCCAGGTGCCTTTTTTTTTTTTTTGGTGCTTGGGACACTTCACATAAATGAATATAGCAGGCTCAGCAATTTTTCCTGTAAAGGGCCATATAGAAAATATTTTAGGCTTTGCAGACCATATGCTCCCTACTGAAATTCTGCTATTGTAGAACAGAAAGAGTCAGAGACAATATGTAAGCAAATGAGAGTGTCTGTGTTCTAATAAAGCTTTAGTTATGAGACCGGGTAGTAGACCATATTTGTGAACTGACTTTGGTCTATAAATCTCTTATAGAATTACCCATGGATATCTCAAATGGCTCATATCTAAGACAGAATGCTTGATTTTCCCTGCCATAGCTTTTTCTTCAGTCATTACAAATTCAATGAAGTATAACATTTTTAATTCATTTACTCAAGCCAAAAGAAAAAAAAAAGAATTAGGGTTAGTATTCATATCTCTCTTCTCATTATCAACATGCAATTTCTCAACAAGTCACACAAATTATATCTCCAAAATACACTTCACATCCATTCATTTCTTTACATCTTCACATCTCCAAAAGAAAGTAAAAGCATTAGTCGCTCAGTTGTGTCCAACTCTTTCCAGTCCCATGGACTGCAGCCCTCCAGGCAAGAATACTGGAGTGGGTATCCATTCCCTTCTCCAGGGGATGTTTCAAATCCAGGGATCAAAAGTGGGTTCCCTGCATTGCAGGCAGATTCTTTTCTGTCTGAGCCACCAGAAAAGCCCCTTACATCTCCAGATTATTATTTTCACTGTATTCTTGTAAGCAGTGCCTTACTTTATTCCCTTCATCTTTCTTTCCCTATCCATTCTCCACACAGAAGTATCATGACATTTTAAGAATATAAGACAAATCATGTTATTCTTCTACTTCAAACTATTCAGTAAATTCTCTTTGCTCTTTGAAATAATTTCACATGTGTATGATCCAACTCTACTGGAATCCTCTAAGTTTCCTGCATACATCAAAGGTCTTTCCTGTCTAGTGGAGTCTGCATTCACTATTTGTACACCTGGGATATTCTTCCTCCAGTTCTTTGCATAACTGACTCCTTGGCTGTCTTTGTTAAAGTATTGCCAACTCTTATCTCCTCTATCAATTTCTATAACATTGTTTATTTATTATCTAGCATTTATCACAGCATAATTATTTATGAGTTTATCATCTTTTACTTCCTCTGATATTTAAGATCCTCAGAGTCAGTTACTGCTTAAAAATACAGTGAATAAATGAATCTACTTTTATTAAATACATTACAAAGAAAAATAATATACTAATAAAAACAAAAGCTTTTGTTCCATGTTTTCTGAGTCTTGCATTTCTTTATAATGAAAATTAGTTTATTCATTAGTTATTCGACTTGTTCACTCAATAAATATTACCCTGCACATCAGAGTTTCTCAGCCTCAGCACTATTGACATTTTGGGCTGGATAGTTCCTTATTACGGAGGCTACCCAGTGAGTTGTAGGATGCATGCCAGCATCCTTTGTCTTTATCTCCGAGGTACTAAGAGCACCCACTCTTTTCCTCCTCCCTAGTTGTGACAACCAGAAATGTCTCTAAACATTGCCAAGTGTGTCCTGGGAGGGAAAAATCACATCCTCCCAACTGAGAACCTTGATAATGAAACATCTGTTGTAGCCTACATATTTTGTTGTTGTTGGTGGTGGATTAGTTGCTAAGTCATGTCTGACTGTTGCGACCCCATGGACTCTAGCCCCGCCAGGCTCCTCTGTCCATGGGATTCTCCAGGCAAGAATACTGGAGTGGGTTGCCATTTTAGATGCTGGAATAAATAGGAAGCTATCTTCCTGTCCTCAGAAAACTAAAACCTAGTAGGAAAGAGAGATATTGAGCTAGTATTTTAAATAAGCACTATTAAGTCTAGGGTAGAATTGAAGTATGCAACAGGGAAATCTAACCTAAACTGGGGACTGGGGAAATTTTCCCTTCAAGAAGTGATTGTAAGCTGAAATATCAGTGTTCTAAGTGAAATAACTGTAGAAGAAAAGAGTATTCCCGACAGAGGAAGAATCATGTAGAAGAACAAAGTATGGCCCATTTAAGAAGTAAAAACAAAATGCCAGCCTATCTAAAGTATAGAGCACAATCCATCACGTGAAGCCTGGAGAGGTCAGCAGGTGCCGTGTTTTATTTACACAGGTGCATTCCATTAAAGATTTGGTGCTTTATTCTACAAAAGCTATAAATGGTTAGACACATGATCAGACATGAATCTTAAGGTCTTGCCCTGGATTTTCTGAATAAAATGGATAAATAGGAGAAAGAGGACCTATAAAGTGAGTAGAGAAAGCATGATATAGTGTATAAATGCAAGCAATGATGAAATGAGTAGGAAAAGACAGAAGTGGGTGGAAATGAAAAAAAAAATCGAGTGTGAATCAACTCAGCTTATGGATTAAGTAGGTTTCAGGGGCCAAGGATAGAAGAACCATGATGTAAGCCATTGAGCAGATGGTGGTATTTTGCTATTATTGATGCTAGGTCCACACACCCAAACTAATACAGAATTTCAGAAAATATAAATCTACTTTTGAATGCAAAGAAACTCTTCATATCAACAATTCATAACATGCTGTTCTTTTGATTTATTTTCATTGTGATGTCAGTCTTTTAGTCATTATCTCTTAACAGCCTAATAAGTCTCCACACATTCAGTGATTAAAATTGTGGTTTACATACTTTTTATGATATCTATTGGTCAGGAATCTAGGCATGACTTAGTTGGGCCCTCTAATTTAGGATCTCTCACAGGGTTAGAGACAAAATATCAGACAGGGCTGGGGGCTTTTCTAAAGGCTTGAATGTGAAAGGATCTGCTTCTAGGCTCGCTTGGTGGTTCCTGAAAAAAATCAGCTCCTTGTGGGCTGCTGATTTGAGGCCCTTGTTGCTGTTGCCTTTTTTTTTTTTAGGACATTGACTGTAGTTTTCCTCACTTCCTGGCACATAGGCCTTTCTACATCTAACTTCACCAAAGCCAACAAGAGACAGAATCTGCTAACAAGACAAAAGACATAATCTTTTGTAGCCTAATCATGGAAACACTTTTCAGCATCTCCAAATTCCCTTGGTTAGAATAAATTACTCAAGGGAAGAGGGTATACAGGGTCATGAAGACTAGGAGGTTGGACTCTTTTTGTGCTAGCTTGGGAGTCTATCTACCATAATTTATATATTATTTCAAACATTCAGATTAAAATAAAATAAATACAATATGAACAGGCAGGATTGTAGATGTATTAAGAGTCTAAAATAAATGTTTTACTTAAAATTAGTTCTTCCTAGGAATAAATTTTCACAAATCTTGGAAGCTACTATGTAGCGTGGACAAGAAATATGTTTTCCAAGAACACACAAGTTGAATGGGAACAGTAAATTGAGAAAATATTTTCTTTAATTTCACTTTCACTTTTCACTTTCCTGCATTGGAGAAGGAAATGGCAACCCACTCCACTATTCTTGCCTGGAGAATCCCAGGGACGGCAGAGCCTGGTGGGCTGCTGTCTATGGGGTTGCACAGAGTCGGACACGACTGAAGTGGCTTAGCAGTTAGCAGTTATAGTATAGGACAGGAGTAGACAAAGTGTGTGGAGAAGAACTCTAATGTTCTTAATAAGTGTCAGGACTATAAACTTAAAAGCATAGATTGTTTCAATTTTCTTTTAAAATGTCACATTATTTCTTTCAAGAAACATCTGATCTTGTCAATCAAAACTAGGCTACATGTCCTAATGTCTTTGTAAAAGTTTGGACACCCAGCAAAACATCTTATTTTTTTTCTCTGGAGTATCTTATTTTGTTTAACTTCCTGCACATTGTTTGGAATTGATCTTGACAGACTTTAATCAGGTTGATGAAACTCTGTAGACTGTCAAGCATAAAATATAATGTTTGGTCTACCCATCTTACAGGGCTCTTAAAATGAACATAACTCATCTGTGGTTGCTGCTGCTGCTGCTGCTAAGTCGTGTCAGTCGTGTCCGACTCTGTGTGACCCCATAGACGGCAGCCCAACAGGCTCCTCTGTCCCTGGGATTCTCCAGGCAAGAACACTGGAGTGGGTTGCCATTTCCTTCTCCAATCATGAAAGTGAAAAGTGAAAGTGAAGTCGCTCAGTCATGTCCAACTCTTCGCAACCCCATGGACTGCAGCCCACCAGGCTCCTCTGTCCATGGGATTTTCCAGGCGAGAGTACTGGAGTGGGGTGCCATCGCCTTCTCCATCATCTGTGGCAGTGGGCAACAAATGTTTAAGAATATCTTTTTTTTTTTTTTTTCTCTACACTATCCTCAGTAGGTAGGGGGTTTCCAGAGAATGAAAACTTCCAGCTCTTTTACTCACCTTAACATGACATCCTAAAATGGTGATATTTTCAAGTTATTGATGTTGAACATGTAGGATTTGAATTTTTTATTAATATTTCCATTTTATTTCAAACTGATGTGGGTGCTCTAGATACTGTTTTATCATCCCCAAAACACCTTTTTAAGCTTTAAAAAATATAACTTAGTTCTATTTCATAATCCATTTTAGTTAGAATTTTCCACATAAGTAACTCAGGAAAGGGCTATTATTTTTAAATATCAGTTTCTATGTTTTGTATTATTCTGAATGTCAGGCCAGCACTGCCAATTGTATGATTTAATTATTTGATTCATGATGTCAGATACTTATTATAAATAAAGAACAGTACTTCCTTTCATCTAGAGCAAATGTTATTCATAGGGAAATTGGCCATTTTGGAATTTAACAAGGAGGGAAGTAAGATAATTTATTAAATTTCTTCTAACTTTGCTCATGTCCAATAATGAACAGTGCATACTATTAATATTGTCAGTTATAAGTTAATAAGACAGCAGTCTCAGGTTAATAGGGTTGGGAAATTTTTAAGCTCCAAGGGCATCTCTCTACATTTCCAGAAACAAAAATGTTAAAAATCAAACCACCTATTTAAAAATTACTTTTTGCTATTGTTGATTCATGCATGCTACATTAATGTAATAAGGGCACCTAATTTAAAAAAAAGAGTTGGATTTCAGCATTTTAACTTGTCAAACTATAGGAAAAATAGACCAACATTAAATTTCTAAAGGTTATTTGAAGGGAAGTTAGGAGGGATCTAGATTTCCACCACTAAAGAGAGAGGAAGTGGAGGAAAGGGATTGTGGGAGAGAAGTGAAAACTCTAATTTTAGTGGAGCAAAAATGGAAACATTCCCAATGGTAAGACAGAGACAATGGTTTCTTCCTTGTAGCAGGATCTGAGCCCAGAAGAAGGGAACCACTGTGGAATGATAGGGACCTCAGAGCATAGTGGATCCGTGGACTTTGGTGTGCCTAGGAAGGCAGGGTGTACAGTACGGGGCTTCCTGTTATGGCAAGGATTCCCAATGGACAACAGAGCAATGAAGCTTTCCACCACCTCGAGAGCATATGAACTTATATAGTAATTAACAAACCAGGGGACATAGTTTTACTTGTATTAACATGGGAAAGAACTTCAAGATCTTTTTAGGAAGTGAGTAAAGAGAGGGAGAGCCAATGACAGAGGTTATTTATTTTTTGTTTTGTTTTTAAATTATCTGGTAAGAGGGATATGGGATCTATGTTGACCATCATTTCATGCCAAATAGATGGGGAAACAATGGAAACAGTAACAGACTTTATTTTCTTGGACCCCAGAATCATTGCACATGGTAACAGCAGCCATGAAATTAAAAGATGCTTGCTCCTTGGAAGAAAAGCTATGACAAACCTAGACAGCCTATTAAAAAGTATAGACATTATTTGCCGACAAAGATCCATATATTAATGCTACAGTTTTTCCAGGAGTCATGTATGGATGTGAGAGTTAGACCATAAAGAAGGTTGAGAGCCAAAGAATTGATACTTTTGAATTGTGGTGTTGGAGAAGACTCTTGAGAGTTCATTGGACAGCAAGGAGAGCAAGCCAGTCAATCCTAAAGGAAATAAGTCCTGAATATTCATTGGAAGGACTGATGCTGAAGCTCCAATATTTTGGTCACCTGATGCAAAGAACCAACTCATTGGAAAAGACTCTGAAGCTGGGAAAGATTGAAGGCAGGAGAAGGGGACAACAGAGGATGAGATGGTTGGATGACATCACCGATTCAATGGACATGAGATTGAGCAAACTCCAGGAGATGGTGAAGGACAGGAAAACGTGGCGTGCTGTAGTCCATGGGGTTGCCGAGTGCTGGACATGACTGAGCGACTAAACAATGACAACAATATGTAATAATGTTACCCCCAAGTCTTTTTATGGCTTGAGAGCTTATTTGTGTTTTGAACTGAAAATATTCCATTTTCTGGATGTACCAGGGTTTTTCAATCCATTAATTTACTGAAGACCATTTTGTTTGCTTCTAAACATTGGCAATTATGAATAAAGCTGCTGCAAACATCCTTGTGCAGGTTTTACATGGACATAAATTTTCATTTATACTTATCCTTCAGATAAGTATCAAGCAAGGAAAACGATTGCTTGATCACATACATCACATAACAGTATGTTTACTTTTATAGGAAAATGATAAACTATCTTCCAAAGTGGATGTACCATTTTGCTGTCCCATCAGCAATGAATGACTACCTTTTGCTCCACATTTTCACAGCATTTGATGTTGCTGGGGCTTTGGATTTTGGCCATTCTAATGGCTGGGCTGCCATCTATGGGGTCTTACAGAGTCAGACACGACTGAAGCGACTTAGCAGCAGCAGCAGCAATGGGTGTGTAGAGGTATCTCACTGTTGGTTTAACTTGTCTTTCTCTGATGACATATGATGTGGACCATATTTTCATATGTTTATTCATTTATCTTCTGTGATGAGGTGTCTTAGACCATGTTTTTGTCAGGTTTTATGTTTTCTTATTGTTGAGTTTTAAGAGTTCTTTACAGATTTGGGATAACAATCCCTTCTTAAGTGTTTCAGAAAATATTCTTCTAAAACAATATTTTATATTGAAGTATAGCCTATTAACAATGTTGTGATAGTTTCAAGTGAACAGTGAAGGGACTCAGCTATAAATATACATGTATCCATTTTCCTCCAAACTCCTCTCCCATCCAGGCTGCCACATAGCATTGAGTAGAGTTCTATATGCTATACAGTAGGTCCTTATTGGTTACCCATTTTTAAAAATAGCAGTGTGAAGATGAGGGACATCTTTTTAAAATCCTATGTCCTGCTGGCAGTGATCTTTATTAGTTAACAGGAGGAAATCAACCCTTTAAGTAAACCCATTAAGAAAACCCTTGCCTTTGCACCTACTTCTTGGATCATTTTATAACAAGACATGGTCATCACAAATATTTCTTGTTATGTGGTTTGTTAGTGAAAGGAAATGCCTTATACTGTACTTGCAATATTCTGAATATGTTACAAATGCAACCTCATCAAATAAGTTTATACATAGTACAGAGTTAAGTTTTTGAAGGTAAATACTTCTGGTTTAGACCTTGTTATTTGTTCAACCTAAATTAATAGTTATTGTAAAGTTTAAAATAAAATTTAAAAAAAAACATAGGAATCACCCAATGCATTTTTGAAAAAAAATCAATTAATAATATAATGAAAAAATAGTAGTTAAATATATGGTTCAAACAGGCTAATCTTGCTTCCTATCTTGCTTTTGCAAATGATTCCCTTCACTGAAGACTAGGGGCTACTCTGGGAAACCAGCTTCATTCCTGGGGCCATGTTGGCTATGAAAAAAATTCTTTGCTTATCTAGATTTCATATATTGCTGCTAATATCTGCCTGCCTTTTTTTGTGCTTTTTCATTAAGGCATTGTAGTTATACTTCCCATTACTGTTCTTTATCTACACTCTACTTTTATCCTCAGGGTACTGTAAATTATCCTTTCCCATTCTATTTATACATTTAAGATAAATAACTTGTATTGAATAAAAGAATGAATCTAAAAATGAAAGGGTGAGAGTGCATTATATCTGTGGAAACAAACTACAATAATCCTAAATATAATATTTTATAGTTACATTGATTAATTTTGGCTTGAGTATTTTAGGATATACATGTGTTAGTTCAACGTTCTTTCCTATGTCTTTCATCCTATGATACTTTATTTCAAAGGTAATGAGAGTGCTATCAAATATATAAACATATATATATATATACTTTCATATCTACATATATATTGGAATGTACATGTATATGTGCATATATATATCAGATCAGTCGCTCAGTCATGTTCAACTCTTCAACCCCATGAATTGCACCACGCCAGGCCTCCCTGTCCATCACCAACTCCCGGAGTTCACACAGACTCATGTCCATCGAGTCAGTGATGCCATCCAGCCATCTCATCCTCTGTCGTCCCCTTCTCCTCTTGTCCTCTATCCATCCCAGCATCACAGTCTTTTCCAATGAGTCAACTCTTTGCATGAGGTGGCCAAAGTATTGGAGTTTCAGCTTTAGCATCATTCCTTCCAAAGAAATCCCAGGGCTGATCTCCTTCAGAATGGACTGGTTGGATCTCCTTTCAGTCCAAGGGACTCTCAAGAGTCTTCTCCAACACCACAGTTCAAAAGCATCAATTCTTCGGCGCTCAGCTTTCTTCACAGTCCAACACTCACATCCATACATGACCACTGGAAAAACCATAGCCTTGGCTAGACGAACCTTTGTTGGCAAAGTAACGTCTCTGCTTTTCAATATGCTATCTAGGTTGGTCATAACTTTCCTTCCAAGGAGCAAGTGTCTTTTAATTTCATGGCTGCAGTCACCATCTGTAGTGATTTTGGAGCCCAGAAAAATAAAGTCTGACACTGTTTCCACTGTTTCCCCATCTATTTCCCATGAAGTGGTGGGACCGGATGCCATGATCTTCATTTTCTGAATGTTGAGCTTTAAGCCAACTTTTTCACTCTCCACTTTCACTTTCATCAAGAGGCTTTTTAGTTCCTCTCCACTTTCTGCCATAAGGGTGGTGTCATCTGCATATCTGAGGTTATTGATATTTCTCCCGGCAATCTTGATTCCAGCTTGTGTTTCTCCCAGTCCAGGGTTTCTCATGATGTACTCTGCATAGAAGTTAAATAAGCAGAGTGACAATATACAGCCTTGACGAACTCCTTTTCCTATTTGGAACCAATCTGTTGTTCCATGTCCAGTTCTAACTGTTGCCTCCTGATCTGCATACAGATTTCTCAAGAGGCAGATCAGGTGGTCTGGTATTCCCATCTCTTGAAGAATTTTCCAGTTTATTGTGATCCACACAGTCAAAGGCTTTGGCATAGTCAATAAAGCAGAAATAGATGCTTTTCTGGAACTCTCTTGCTTTTTCCATGATCCAGCAGATGTTGGCAATTTAATCTCTGGTTCCTCTGCCTTTTCTAAAACCAGCTTGAACATCAGGAAGTTCACAGTTCACATTTGCTGAAGCCTGGCTTGGAGAATTTTGAGCATTACTTTACTAGCATGTGAGATGAGTGCAATTGTGCGGTAGTTTGAGCATTCTTTGGCATTGCCTTTATTTGGGATTGGAATGAAAACTGACCTTTTGCAGTCCTGTGGCCACTGCTGAGTTTTCCAAATTTGCTGGCATATTGAGTGCAGCTCTTTCACAGTATATATATATATATATATATATATATATATATATATATATACACATACATACACACACACACACACACACACACACACACATATATTGGCTTCTCAGGTGGCTCAGTGGTAAACAATCCACCTGCCAATGGACGCAGGTCCAATCCCTCAGTTAGGAAGATCTCCTGGAGAAGGAAGTAGCAACCCACTCCAGTAGTCTTGTCTGGGAAATCCCATAGACAGAGGAGCTTGGCAGGCTACAGTACATGAGACCACAAAGAGTTGAACACAGATAAGCTGGGGCTTCCCAGGTGGTGCTAGTGATGAAGAACCTGCCTGTCAGTGGAGGAGATGTAAGGGATGTGGGTTCGATCCCTGGCTCATGAAGATTATCTGGAGGAGGGCATGGCAACCCACTGCAGTACTCTTGCTTAGAGAACCTGATGGACCAAGGAGCCTGGAAGACACAGTCCATGGGGTCACAAAGAGTCAGACACGACTGAAGCGAGTTATACACGCAAGCCTTAGGAATACACACAGATATACAACTTTTTTCAGCAAGACGATATTGTGCTTTGTGGTTTAACAGACCATAGAATTTTCTTGTGGAAAAAATGTGGTGGATATTTGCTTTTTGGCAACAGATCTCTAGTTTTCCTCTCAGTGAACACCCCTCTTCTCTACTCGCAGCCATGTGTTTACATGAAGCTGTCTGCCTAGGCACAGTTGTCTTAATCTGTAAGTGCCATAAATGGTATCATACTGTGTTAGCAAATAGCTGGCTTATTAAAAAATATAAAAATCTGATAAATTGGGAATGCAGATGTCTTCTATTTATTGCTTCTTTGCACGGTGTTTAAGAAATATGGCTGGCATAATGTTTTAAACAGAACTAATACAGCTGTACAAAAGACCCTCATAGTCAGTGTTTGTAACCTTCTTTTAATTTATAATTCTAAACACCCACACAAGCCTATAAAGGAAGGTTAGACTCAGGGACAGGTTCAACAATGATGTTAGGTCTCTTGCTCCAACAATGCCCAGGGCAACAGATTGTCAAATTCAGACTGTTTGTTCCGGCAGCGAAAGAATAACAAAATGCAAAGGCTTGTATGTTTGGAGCTTGTTGAACTTAGCCCAACTCTGCTATCTTTTGGGTTGAGATACTTGTAAATCTTACAACTGTTTTACTGCCTAGCTGAGCCATGTCAGAAGGGTGCACGGACTTTTATTTCAAAGCCCTCAGAATTCTTAGCTACCTATGCCTGTCAGGCCTTTCTAACCTTCCTTTGAAATGAAAAATAGTTTGAGATGTTCTCCTAGACATAACAATGGTGAAAAAGAAAAAGGTTACAATAACAAAATTGTTTTAACAAAGGGCAAGGGCACAAAGTTGTCTCAGCCAGTTGTGAACCCTAGCTACAGAGGCTTGATTTTATTACTTATAGGTTACAGGAGGCAGTGAGGAGAATTACAGAATGCCTAAAACCAGATTTGAAAACTTGGAACCAGTCCAAATGTTCCTCCAATTCACCTGTGAAACAAAAAATGGAAAAATATTTTGCTGATTTTTTTTCTCCCACAATAGCCTTCTGTTATGCTAGAAGTTCCATCTCTAGGAAAAGCCATTCTATTGAATTAAAAAGTTAGCTACCATTTATTGAGAACTTATTATACATCCAGCATTGTTATGGATTTTAAATGTTTAATATGTGTTTTGTGGTCAGTTGTAAAATATACTGTGAGCCAAGGAGAAATCTAGGAGTTTGGGAAGATGATGGAATATGGCACCATTTGTAATGAAATTCAATAGAAAGGGCTTTTTAAATGTAACCCTGATTTGGAATTTTGTGCAAACTATTGTGGCAGAAAATGTTTTTGGTACTTATTAAAGATTCAACCTCTAGGGATTTTTGGTAACCTTTGGGTTGGCAACAAATAAGTAGCTATTTGCCTGGAGATAGAGAAATATATCCAAGAACAAAATCATTTTTGTTCAGTTTTGTATTTCAAATGAAAATTCTTTGAAAACCCATAGAACAAGCAATCATCCTGAAAGTTGAGATTGCAATTATAGAATTGGGCCCCTTAGAGAGAAAAAAAACATATGCTGGGCTTCAAGGTACTAAGAACCTTGAGATCCCAGATTATAGAATGTAATTAATACCATGAATCAAATCAGAGAAGGCATGTTGACTAGAGAAAACTGTGATGAATTTTCAACCTCCTGACTCTGTGGTTTGAATTTTGAACCAGAGCCTTAAGAACTCCAAAACACTCCTGAGAATATTAATGCGGATTTTCTTTTAGTAAAGTTACCCGTGGAAGGTGTTTGGATAAGGGAAGAAATAATCCAATTATCTGTGGTAACCACCAAGTATCATGGACACCATTACTGAGGACTTAGAAATAGTCAGGAACTCAGAGCATCTGGCAAAATATTAGTTTTGATCCTATAGACCTCTAACTCTTTCAGAGAAAAGCTATGAAACTAGTTTTTGGTGAACTAAAGAAGAGACTTTCATAGGGTTACAACACAATCTTTACAGTAAGTTCTGTGAATTACATATATTATTTTCTTAATCTATAATTGAAGGAGTTGATATTTAAAGTGCTTGACTAATTTTCCCAAGATGCCAGTCTTTGGTAGAAACAGGATTTAGACAAATCTAGATTTTTCTGATTCTTCAGTCCTTTTTTTTTGTCACCACATAATATTAACTTTGCCACAAAATAATAGGTGAAACAGCTTCACATGTGAGTAGATAGTGATTGCCACCCATATTTCTATTGTGAAAACCATTGACACAGTATTCTTATTTTCAGGTATTGTATTCTGAGCAAATATTTCTTTTCATTTCCACAATACAAAATACATTGGCTCCTTTTTATTTTTTTTAATTTTATTTTATTTTTAAACTTTACAATATTGTATTGGTTCTGACACATATCGAAATGAATCCGCCACAGGTATACATGTGTTCCCCATCCTGAACCCTCCTCCCTCCTCCCTCCGCATACCATCCCTCTGGGTCGTCTCAGTGTACCAAGCATCCAGTATCGTGCATTGAACCTGGACTGGTGACTCTTTTCATATATGATATTATACATATTTCAATGCCATTCTCCCAAATCATCTCACCCTCTCCCTCTCCCACAGAATCCAAAAGACTGTTCCATACATCAGTGTCTCTTTTGCTGTCTCGTATACAGGGTTATTGTTACCATCTTTATAAATTCCATATATATGCATTAGTATACTGTATTGGTGTTTTTCTTTCTGGCTTACTTCACTCTGTATAATAGGCTCCAGTTTCACCCATCTTATTAGAACTGATTCAAATGTATTGTTTTTAATGGCTGAGTAATACTCCATTGTGTATATGTATCACATCTTTCTTATCCATTCATCTGCTGATGGACATCTAGGTTGCTTCCATGTCCTGGCTATTATAAACAGTGCTGCGATGAACATTGGGGTGCATGTGTCTCTTTCCCTTCTGGTTTCCTCAGTGTGTATGTCCAGCAGTGGGATTGCTGGATCATAAGGCAGTTCTATTTCCAGTTTTTTAAGGAATCTCCACACTGTTCTCCATAGTGGCTGTACTAGTTTGCATTCCCACCAACAGTGTAAGAGGGTTCCCTTTTCTCCACACCCTCTCCAGCATTTATTACTTGTAGACTTTTGGATCACAGCCATTCTGACTGGCATGAAATGGTACCTCATAGTGGTTTTGATTTGCATTTCTCTGATAATGAGTGATGTTGAGCATCTTTTCATGTGTTTATTAGCCATCTGTATGTCTTCTTTGGAGAAATGTCTATTTAGTTCTTTGGCCCATTTTTTGATTGAGTCATTCATTTTTCTGGAATTGAGCTGTAGGAGTTGCTTGTATTTTTTTAAGATTAGTTGTTTGTCAGTTGCTTCATTTGCTATTATTTTCTCCCATTCTTAAGGCTGTCTTTTCACCTTGCTAATAGTTTCCTTTGTTGTGCATAAGCTTTTAAGTTTAATTAGGTCCCGTTTGTTTATTTTTGCTTTTATTTCCAATATTCTTGGAGGTGGGTCATAGAGGATCCTGCTGTGATGTATGTCAGAGAGTGTTTTGCCTAGGTTGTCCTCTAGGAGTTTTATAGTTTCTGGTCTTACGTTTATATCTTTAATCCATTTTGAGTCTATTTTTGTGTATGGTGTTAGAAAGTGGTTTAGTTTCATTCTTTTACAAGTGGTTGACCAGTTTTCCCAGAACCACTTGTTAAAGAGATTGTCTTTAATCCATTGTATATTCTTGCCTCCTTTGTCAAAGATAAGGTGTCCATATGTGTGTGGATTTATCTATGGGATTTCTATTTTGTTCCATTGATCTATATTTCTGTCTTTGTGCCAGTACCATACTGTCTTGATGACTGTGGCTTTGTAGTAGAGCCTGAAGTCAGGCAGGTTGATTCCTCCAGTTCCATTCTTCTTTCTCAAGATCGCTTTGGCTATTTGAGGTTTTTTGTATTTCCATACAAATTGTGAAATTATTTGTTCTAGCTCTGTGAAGAATACCGTTGGTAGCTTGATAGGGATTGCATTGAATCTATAAATTGCTTTGGGTAGTATACTCATTTTCACTATATTGATTCTTCTAATCCATGAACATGGTATATTTCTCCATCTATTAGTGTCCTCTTTGATTTCTTTCACCAGTGTTTTATAGTTTTCTATATATAGGTCTTTAGTTTCTTTAGGTAGATATATTCCTAAGTATTTTATTCTTTCCGTTGCAATGGTGAATGGAATTGTTTCCTTAATTTCTCTTTCTGTTTTCTCATTATTAGTGTATAGGAATGCAAGGGATTTCTGTGTGTTGATTTTATATCCTGCAACTTTACTATAGTCATTGATTAGTTCTAGTAATTTTCTGGTGGAGTCTTTAGGGTTTTCTATGTAGAGGATCATGTCATCTGCAAACAGTGAGAGTTTTACTTCTTCTTTTCCAATTTGGATTCCTTTTATTTCTTTTTCTGTTCTGATTGCTGTGGCCAAAACTTCCAAAACTATGTTGAATAGTAGTGGTGAAAGTGGGCACCCTTGTCTTGTTCCTAACTTTAGAGGAAATGCTTTCAATTTTTCACCATTGAGGATAATGTTTGCTGTGGGTTTGTCATATATAGCTTTTATTATGTTGAGGTATGTTCCTTCTATTCCTGGTTTCTGGAGACTTTTTTTTGGCTCCTTTTTAAAGCAAACATCTTGTCCATTTGAAGGGAAAAGAAGGAAGTACTTGAGGCTACATCTGGGGTGAGAAGCAGAAAGGAGGTCTCACATTAACATTTATATCAGAGCATAATGTAAGCAAAAATTTTCTGTTAAGTAAGAGACAGCTCCTTTTGATTAAAAAAACCAAATGTTCTCTTCTGACATAGGGAAGCATTCTTGTTTACTTATAGCAAGTTTTGGGGTTTGTAAATGTAAGGATTACCTCTTCATTCAGTTGTATCTCTCCAAAATTCATTTGAAAATATATTTATTTAATAAAATATTTATTGAGTATATATTGTATTCTTGGCTTTGTAATAGACACTGGAAATAAAAAAGCTTAATAAGACACTATTCTGGTCCATAAAAGATAATAGTTTCTTGTGGAGACAAACTCATATCCCATGTCTAAGGATATGCTATTAACTCATTTGTTTTGTACAATAACTATCTGTTGTTGACATATTTGATATAAGACATTGTGCTAAGAGATGTAGTTTCTGTCCTCATGGACATTTTATAAAGACTAAAGATAAGAAAACAGGCAAAAAAATGTGTATGATAAGACCTCAGGGAAAGCAAATGAGGTGTTTGTGGAATATTTAAGGATATGTCCAACTCATAACTGAGGATATCTTCCTAGAGGAAGTTTTATCTAAGCTAAGAACCAAAGTGTAGGTAGAGATTCCAGGCATCAAGAAGATTAGGGATACCTGAGAGATTGTGGTCTGTTTAAGGACTACAAAAGGGTTGTTGTTTGTAAAATTTTCAAAGAATTTTCATTTGAAATACAAAACTGAACAACAACAAACAATAAGATTTGTTGTTTTTGTTGTTTAGTTGCCAAGTTGTGTCCAACTCTTTTGTGACCCCATGGACTGTAGCCTTCCAGGCTCCTCTGTCCATGGGATTTCCAGGCAAGAATAATGGAGTGGGTTGGCATTTCCTTTTACAGGGGATCTTCCTGGCCCAGGGATCAAACCAGAGTCTCCTGCATGAGCAAGCGGGCTCTTTACCACTGAGCCAGCCACCAGGGAAGCCTACAAAAGGGTGTAGCTAGGCTAAAAAACTAGAACTTTGGTCTTCTAATTTTGAAATTTTGACTAACAGAAACTGTAGAAAAAAAATTTTGTTGCCCTTAATTTATATTGATCAATTTTTGCAATGAAAATCAAACCTTTTAAAACGATTTTTAAATGGAAATCATAATGAACTCTTTCCCATCTTGATGTTCTATGATAATGTCAGTTTCAGTAGTGATGAATATATTCTCGGTAGTTTTTGATAGTTTTCATTGTTTTATATCAATATTTTATGCTCTAACTTGTTACTACAAAACTCAAGTTGTAATATATTTCTTCAAAAGTTCCAGTGGAACTTTATTTAATTTCATACCGTATAATTGAATTTCTTTTTTTAACTGCAACTTAATAAAATTTATAAGATGTACCTTATAAAAAAGAATAATGTCCATATTTAAAATTCATAAAATGAAAAGTGCTTGAAAATATTCTATAATATCATGAAATTTTGACTGGTTCACTTTCAAATTTCTTTCTTCTGTTGTAGTCTCAACATTTTCAAAATTAATTTATGTCACTATTTGCATAAGCCCACAATCTGCTAAAGTTTCTCTCTTTCTGAAGTTCAAAGAGTTTGTATGTCAATTTTCATTCCCACTGTCATCAGGGAAGCAATATTATATATCAATGAATATGCTTTGCTAAACTTCTATCTATTTTAAACTGCAGGAAATAAGTCTAGTCACCCTTAAACACATGCTGTCAATCAGAAAATCAGAAAGCAGGATAGACATAACATATGCTCACAGCATTGTAGAATCCACATGTGGTTGACATGCTGAATGATTCATAAATATATATCTTTAAACCCCAGAAAAGAAGCAGAATTTGAATGAATAATAAGAGGCCAAAGTGAATCCTAAACATTCAAGTTATTTCCAGAAATCAGAAAAGGGAAAATGAATTTTTCTTTAAGGCAGACAGAGTGAATAAAAGTATAGACAATTTGTTATAAATGGCTTTAGGATAAGTTAGGTAAATTTTATATCAAATATGAAATAAAAATGCTAATTTCACACATATATTCATTTCTAAAGGGAAATGGATATAATCTCTGAATCTAGACTGCCTTTATAAAAGCCTATTTTAAGAATTGATGATGAATTTTAGTCTATTCACAGTTGGAAGAAAACTTTTTCTTTTAAGATTAGTTGTCAATATGCTGTATCTATCTAGTTTTCAATGAATATTATGTGTTTAAATTATCTACTTCGGTTGTTTTTATTTGGGCATTAACTTGTTGAGCTGCTGTATTAGAGATTTATCACTAATTCTCCCAGCAACACTAAATATAATCATTAGAAAATCAGAATTTAAAGACAATTTCAGATATTGCCAATACAATGCCAGAGATGGCATTTCCTACAGGTATCTGGCAGATTATATGTCTTCTTTTTCTTTCCAATCAACTTTTCAACTCTAATGCACTTCATGTACTGTCAATTACAGCTCATTTAGACTTTCTGTAATGGGTGAAGTAATTACTTTTCATGCTTTTAAATCACGTGTGCATTTTGTAGCTATTAATCAATTTCCTGCTGTGCCCTGAGTTGAATTAAATTATACTAATACCAGAAGAGATCCCAATAGCTTTTTCTCCATACACTAGTGAAGCAACCGTCAGTGGAGAAGCCAGACTTTAGTTTTTATATAAAAATGTAGAGAATGATTGTTTTGCTAGAGCTGACAGATGATATCTACCATTCTTTAGTGCTTACTGTTCTGCAACAGCAAAAATTGGAATAATATATTACAAGCTTTTGATGCAGTACAATTGTTTAGTGACTCCAAATAGCAGAATTTGCTTTTCTCTCCTTGCAGCTGTCTGCCTCTTGTTCTCTCATTTGATGAAAATGAATGTAGAGTGAATGAGAATACATTTCTGCTCTCTTCTCACTTTCATGGTTATATTGCTTTAATCAAGCAGCTAATTTAAACCAGTACATCCAGAACTTCTAGGTAAGAGCAAGGTGGATTTCATGCCTCAAAGTAGCTCCAATTGGAGATATACCCAAAACTTGAACTAACAGACAGAGCTTTTTGATAACTAGATAGATAGATGGTGGTTGTACTATGGGGAAAAATGATTAGGCAGGGACCCAATGTGTATAGTGTGAAGACGGTGGGCAGCTATTTAAGTTTTACTAATCAGAACATAGGATCAATAATGTTGTGACTGGCTACGTTTAAAAATTAAACCATGCTGAAGTTTGGGATGAAATGTAGATTATAAAACATAAGCAGGAATGTATTTAAATATCTCAAAATGGAAAATCCTTCCCACGTTTCCCTCCTGGAGAGAATTTCAATATGACTTGCCCATGATTTCTTGCAATTAAATAGAATTTAGTCTTCTATTTTGTTTAAAAATAAGGCCTTAAAACAAATTTATAGGATTTAATTGCCTGAAATGTTGCAAGTATAATAGAAAATTTTTACAAGAATTAAAATATACTTTTTATTTTGAGGTTTTTGGAATGTTTTCTGCTGTATGTATACTTGTAGAAGTATAAAATTAGAATTATTATGCAAGTGTTGCAGTTTTATATCTTACAGAGGTATGAAGAGATTTTTTAAAGATGTTTATGGCAATAGTACTATAAAACTAAGTTATCTTAAAATAGAGAGTAGAAACTGAATGAAAAAATGAAAATGAAGATTAGAGGATAAATGTAGATGTAAAAGCTATCATAAATGCCAATGTTTGAAAATATCAAATGAAATAGCACAATTAAGATGCTAAATAAAACATAATGAGCTAAGGAAATATTTTGTACCTTTTTTTCTCTGTATTTTTCACTGAAGTGACAACATTTTTTTTAATATGTTTTTTTCATAATGAAAATCTTCCTTCTTGTACCAGTTATATACAGTATCATTTTTTCTTTTTTAAAAAAAATTCTATTTTATCATATAACAATTAAAACAAAATATATGAAAGTAGGAGCACAATGCTTCAGACCTCTTTTAAGTACAATTCTTTGTGCTCATGAACTGTTTCTAGAGGAGGAGAGAGGGCTGCTAAGGAAGATAGATATCATACAAGAATGTCAATCACATTTAATAGGCAGTGGTGGAAGGTAATCTTCTTCTTTCCATCAGTCTCTAGCAGACTAGTAGACAGAACTCATTACTGTGCAAATGAACCTGCCAGATGCTTCAGCCATTTGCCTCACTAGAGGTCACAGAGAGTTGACACCAGTTAAAGCTGGTTAAATGTGGCTAGGGAAGGAACACCGAGACAGAGCAGCTCCATAGGTGGAAATAAACAGTATCATACTGACGACAACCTTAAGAAAGTTTAAAAAGTCTTTGTGCAATTGTAGGAGGGAGAAAGGTTTCATCAAAGTGGTTCATGTGTTTAAAATTATTTCCTCTCATCATTTAACAAATAAGAAAAATAGGTATTTAACTTTCCCAGTATTATGGCAACAGAATGTCAGTTCAGCAGCCTTTAGCCTATAGAAACCTAGAGATTTTTAGAAGGTTCATCTCACTTTCAGTGAGCTACCTCTTCTTATTGGGTCATTCTTTGTACTTAAAAATACTCATCGCCATCTTCAATCAATGGTGGTAATACTGCTTATTATTGCTAGGTCCATTGACTGTTAGTTATTCTCTTTGAAGAGCTCTGCTAAGCATCATCTGGTTTAATTTTCAAAGGCTCGCAACACAATAGGCATCATTATCTTCGTTTTACAAACAAGGAAACTGGAGCTACAAGAAGTTGGAATTTGCATCAAGTCATGATCTTAAAGGCAGAAAGGTTCTTTTCAGATTCAAGTGTATCTGACACCAAAATCTATAATTTTTTTTTCTTTTCTTTACATTTTCCTTTTTTTTTTTTTTTTTAACAAACCATTGTGTGGAGGGCTGACTTTCAATAGATCTCAGTGATGGAGCTTCTCTGCTTCTGTAGAAAATCCCCATCCCGAAGCAGGTCCTCTAGGAATGGTTTACCACCAAGTTCCCCACGAGCATGCAGGGCAGGATGGACGAGGGGGCAGCTGCCTTTCCGGTTATGCCTCATGTTCCAAAATCTAATCTAATAGAGCCTCATTATTATTATTAATTTTTTAGTTTGTCACTTTATTGTATTTCTCTTTTATATTGTGTTTACATAGGCATAATCAAAACATAGGTTCTATGAAGACCTAAAAGAGCTTCTAGAACTAGCACCCAAAAAAGATGTCCTTTTCATTATAGGGGACTGGAATGCAAAAGTAGGAAGTTAAGAAATACCTGGAGTAACACACAAATTTGGCCTTGGAGTACAAAATGAGCAGGGAAAAGACTAACAGATTTTTGCCAAGAGAACATACTGGTCATAGCAAACACCCTCTTCCAAAAACACACAAGAAGACTCTACATGTGGACATCACCAGATGGTCAACACTGAAATCAGATTGATTATATTCTTTGCAGCCAAAGATGGAGAAGCTCTATACAATCAGCAAAAACAAGACTGGGAGCTGTCTGAGGCTCAGATCATGAACTCCTTATTGCAAAATTCAGACTTAATTTGAAAAATGTAGGGAAAACCACTAGACCATTCAGGTATGACCTAAATCAATTCCCTTATGATTATACAGTGGAAATGACAAACCGATCCAAGGGATTAGGTCTGATAGACACAGCGCCTGAAGAACTATGGATGCAGGTTCATGACACTGTACAGAAGGCAGTGATCAAGACCATCCACAAGAAAAATAAATGCAAAAAGGCAAAATGGTTGTCTGAGGAGGCCCTACAAATAGCTGAGGAAAGAAGAGAAGCTAAAGGCAAGGAGAAAAGGAAATATATACCCATTTGAATGCTGAGTTCCAAAGAATAGCAAGGAGAGATAAGAAAGTCTTTCTCAGTGATCAAAACAAATAAATAGAGGAAAACAATAGAATGGGAAAGACTAGAGACCTCTTAAAGAAAATTGGAGATACCAAAGGAACATTTCATGCAAAGATGGGCAAAATAAAGGACAGAAATGGTATGGACCTAACAGAAGCAGAAGATATTAAGAAGAGGTGGCAAGAATACACAGAAGAACTATACAAAAAAGATCCTCACAACCCAGATGATCACAATGGAGTGATCACTAACCTAGAGCCAAACATCCTGGAATGTGAAGTCAAGTGGGCCTTTGGAAGCATCGCTACAAACAAAACTAGTGGAATTGATGCAATCCCTGTTGAGCTAGTTCAAATCCTAAAAGATGATGCTGTGAATGTGCTGTACTCAATATGCCAGCAAATCTGGAAAACTTAGCAGTGGCCACAGGACTGGAAAAGCTTACTGTTCATTCCAATCTCAAAGAAAGGCAATGCCAAAGAATGCTCAGACTACCACGCAATTGCACTCATCTCACATGCTAGTAAAGTAATGCTCAAAATTCTCCAAGTCAGGTTTCAACAGAATGTGAACTGTGAACTTCCAGATGTTCAAACTGGATTTAGAAAAGGCAGAGGAACCAGAGATCAAATAGCCAATATCCACTGACTCATCAAAAAAGGAAGAAAGTTCCAGAAAAATATCTACTTCTGCTTCATTGACTAGCCAAAGCCTTTAACTGTGTGGGTTACATGCCTCCTAAGAAATCTGTATGCAGGTAAAGAAGCAACAGTTAGAACTGGATATGGAACAACAGACTAGTTCCAAATTGGGAAAGGAGTACTTCAAGGCTGTATATTGCTATCCTGCTTATTTAACTTATATGCAGAGTACATCATGAGAAATGCTGGGTTGGACGAAGCACAAGCTAGAATCAAGATTGCCAGGAAAAACTTCCGTAACCTCAGATGTGCGGATGACACCACCCTTATGGCAGCACACAAAGAACTAAAGAGCCTCTTAATGAAAGTGAAAGAGAAGACTGAAAAGTTGGCTTAAAGCTCAACATTCAGAAAAGTAAGATCATAACATCTGGTCCCATCACTTCATGGCAAATAGATGAGGAAACAATGGAAATAATGAGAGACTTTGTTTTTTTGGGCTGCAAAATTACTGCAGATGGTGACTTCAGCCATGAAATTAAAAGACGCTTGTTCCTTGGAAGAAAAGCTATGACCAACCTAGACAGCTTATTAAAAAGCAGAGACATTACTTTGCTGACAAAGGTCTGTCTAGTCAAAGCTATGGTTTTTCCAGTGGTCATGTATGGATGTGAGAGTCGGACTATAAAGGAACCTGAGCACCAAAGAATTGATGCTTTTGAACTGTGGTGTTGAAGAAGACTTTTGACAGTCCATGGACTGCAAGGAGATCCAGCCAGTGCATCCTAAAGGAAATCAGTTCTGAATACTTATTGGAAATACTGATGCTGAAGCTGAAACTCCAATACTTTGGCCACCTGATGTGAGGAACTGACTCATTGGAAAAGACCCTGATGCTAGGAAAGATTGAAGGCAGAAGAAGGGGACTACAGAGGATGAAATGGTTGGGTGGCATCACCAACTCGGTAGACATGAGTTTGAGTAAACTCCAGAAGTTGGTGATGGACAGGGAAGCCTGACATGCTGCAGTCATGGGGTCGTAAAGAGTTGGACATGACTGAGTGACTGAAATGAACTGAACTGAATCAAAATATTTGTACTTAAATATAAAATATTATAAAGTACCCTTCTTAGAAAAGCAATTGTAACTTTATAAAAATGAATTATTTGCTATTGTTGTACACGACTGAGCAACTTCACTTTCATTTTTCACTTTCATGCATTGGAGAAGGAAATGGCAACCCACTCCAGTGTTCTTGCCTGGAGAATCCCAGGGACGGGGGAGCCTGATGGGCTGCCGTCTATGGGGTCACACAGAGTCGGACATGACTGAAGTGACTTAGCATAGCATAGCATAGCATAGCATATATACTTCATAGACCAAGAATTCCAGAATAATGGCTTTATATTCAATAAAAGGAAAGGATAATGAAGACAAAATTTAATGCTACTGTCCACTGGATTTTCCAGGTAAGAATACTGGAGTGGGTTGTCATTTCCTTCTCCAGGGGATCACCTTTCTTGACCCAGGGATTGAATTTGTGTTTCCTGCCTTGCAGGAAGACTCCTGCATTGCAGGTAGATTCTTTACTGACTGAACTATGAGGGAAGCTCCCAATAGTTGCTAATATATATATTAAATACATTTTAAGCTACTCTGTTCAGTATTTTTTTTGTATTAAGGTTTATTCTTGTAATAATTATATAAGATAGACACAATTTTCCCATATATATTCATCAGATAATTAAGAATTAGGAGCTAATTTATTTGCTTAAATCTAAAAGATTAGTAAAAGATAGAGATTTAAATCTCTGAATGTCTAATTCTAAGCCACTCCTTAGACAGTCTTCATAATATGCTCTAGGTAGAGCATCTATAGCAGAAACAAGTATTAAGAGTAAGACTAGGTAAATAAAAAGGCTGTACTGTACTTTTTCAGGTTTTATTATGCATTCTAAAACATCTCTTATAGCAAGTGATCTAGAGTAGAATTCACTCAATGATATTTTGAATATCAGTATGTTATGAGAGAACAATGTCATAAAGACTAAAATTATGGTGTTCTTTTTATTTCTCCAGTATCCTCTCTGTTGATTCTCAATTCAGTCTTATTTCCATATAGCCGTTTTCCCTGAATCACAGACTTTTCTGGAAAAATGGTCAACTACATTCATAGTATTTGAATGTTTCTGGTTTTCTTCTTTCTTATATTCTACCGTCATAGACCAGAGAAACTGAAATGAAGCCAATGTTCTGATTTCCTGCTTTAACAAAACTCCGTATTTAAATTTTTTTCAATTGTTTTAAATAAGAAAATATTCATACAAGTGTTAGTCAATTTAAAACTTTAATCATATCCATTGTACAATAAATTCAATGACTATAACTACATGACAGTGACAAATATTATGTGTGCAACACTACCTGGATTGATATATTTTTTTAAAAAGAGAAAAAAAATCATAAAATTAATTAACATCTTCTCTCTCAATATATTTTTCTAGTGGACTTTCCAGTGTTTCTCTATCCATGATTCCAAACTTAACCTCTCAAAGATGAAAGAGCTGAAAATAAACAAATCAATGTGAGAGGAAAACCGGAAAGATTTTATCTTCGGAAGGCAGAGGAAGAAAGAAAGAGACTGAGACAGAGACGGAGGGAAAGATCAGAGATACACTAATCATAACAAATATTCTAGCCCAGAAGGGAACGTTGGAAATTGAGAACTAGTGATGGGTAAGCTTTTCAAGGTTTAAAGATGGGGTCTAGATAAGAAACTAACATTATTGTGATTATCTTAACCTTTCTCATAGAAGTTGAAATCAGATTGGAAATATGAGAACAAGCTTTCTTGTAATACATTGCTCCTTCCAGAGTCAATCCAGCTGGAAGTGCATAGAAGCATGAAAATGAAAAAGAAAACAAATAGAAACAAACTAATCAAATCTCGAACCATAGGAAAGGTTCATTTGGGTTTGGTAGGCATAGGTCATTTTGCTTTTTTCTTCATCTGGACTGATTGTTCCCTTGTTTCTAATAAGAGCACTTTGTTGTTTTTTGTAAATGAGCCTTCAAGAAAATAGTTCATCTTGTCTTCACAAAGGTCTGGGATTATTATTTTTTTCCCTTAAAAAGTTCAAAACATCATAGGAAAAGTGTGGAAGAAAAGGACATGGTTTTGGATTAAAGTAAAATGGCTGAAATTCAAAGTAATTAATGAGGATAGTCTCGCAAATGGTGCTGATAGCAAAATGGATGAATTATGCTATATTATAATAGACTCAGGAAATCTTTGAAGGCCAGAAGTCTGACAGAATGATGTAAAAGGCTCAATGTACAAATTGCAGTATTACTGCTCTTATTCCATTTTTCTAAAGAGAAACATTATAATTACAGAGTCAATTATCTCAATCTGTAATAATGTGCTGAATAAGTGTCTACATACTCATATCTAAGCTTATTTTATGGTTCAGGGAACAAAAACACCGTTAGAGAAGCAAAATTACCACATATTTTAACTTGATGTGAAGAACAACAGTTTTAGGCTGTGCTAGAGAAAAGAAATAATTTTATATATGGCATGACTCTCTCAATTTAAAACAAAACAAAACAAAACCATTTTGTCAAAGTCAAAATTTTACATACAACATACACAGATGTGCATTCCCAGAGTGTCCTTACAAAGTAAATGCCAACTCAGCCATGCTTCAACAGTGGAGAAAGGTCAATAGATTTATGCAGCTGGAAAGCCCAGAAATGACCGAAGTAGAGCTCCAGTTCCATTTTTCATGACACTTACAGAAATGCCCTCTTCCCTAGGCTGGCACATCTTCTCTAAAGAATGTGAAGAATAGCTGTCATTAACACCAAAGGTTACAAGTTCTCTGATTCACATTAATAATAAAGGAGAGCATCAGCTCTGATCATCATCACATAATCCTTGAATTTGACCAGGGAATGCCAGCTCTTATTTATTGAGACTATTATATACAAATTTCTAAACCAAACTTTCAACAAAGGGACAAGATTATGTTGACTGAAGAATGTCACTGGGGGTTTATCCATGGAGATTGGTATGAGTTTAATACTGTCAAAATCATAGAGATAAATAAAATTGGAAGAAGTGTGTTTTTCCAAGGGAAAATCCGGATGGGTTTAGAAAAAAAAGGATAGTTGGTGAATAGAAGAGCAATGACCCTTCAATACAGTAATACATATAATGGATATAGGGATTAAAGTCCATATGTAAGAGAGACCAAGGACTTCCCTCCACATTCAGGGGTTAAGACTCTGCACTTCTATTGCTAAGGGCACTGGTTCAATCCCTGGTGGGGAACTAAGATCCTGCATGCCCCGTTGCATGACCAAAAAAAATTAATAATGCTATTTTGTTTCTACTTATAACCATTATTGATTGAATCATTCTAAATTCAAATTTGATGTCTTACACAAGTACTTTATTCTTATAAAACTAACAAATCTGTGTACTCATTACATGATGGGAAGTTAATATATCCAAGTTTAGCTATGTACCATCCCTTCTTTAGAATTTGCCTTCATTCCTATCTTTCAGCCACTATTGCTCAAATCAACTTCCAAACAACTTTCTCAAGTAAAGCACAATGGAAAAAAAAAAAAAGAATACGCGATTAAAGATGTAATTTTACTGCAAAGATAATAATTTATACCTTTATCTAAAATATTCAGATCAGTTGTTGCTCTTATATCTACTCAGTATAAATATTATTTTATGTTATTCCATACATAATAAATGTTGAACATAATTAAATTCCATAGGTAATAAATGTTGAACATAATTTATATTTTCACAAAAACATAACCAAATTTCCTCTAACTTTGAACTTCTATTTCTACAGAATTGTAATTTTTTTGTAATTCTTATCTTCTGTATGTCTATAGCTGTTTTTCTTTTTTCTCAATTCCTTTTACGTTCACTAATTCATTCATGTAATTATTAACAACTATTTACAAGAAGCTTAGGTACTAGATATAGATGTGAATTTTCTGTTATTGGAAAACAATGAAAAAACTAAACAAACGAAGTCTCTAGCTTCATTGACTTTAGACTAGAGGAGGGCTGCTGCTGCTGTGTGGCTTCAGTCGTGTCCGACTCTGTGCGACCCCATAGACGGCGGCGCACAGGCTCCCTCGTCCCTGGGATTCTCCAGGCAAGAACACTGGAGTGTGTTGCCATTTCCTTCTCCAATGCATGAAAGTGGAAAGTGAAAGTGAAGTCGCTCGGTCGTGTCTGACTCTTAGCGACCCCACGGACTGCAGCCTACCAGGCTCCTCCATCCATGGGATTTTCCAGGCAAGAGTACTGGAGTGGGGTGCCATTGCCTTCTCCAGTGGAGTACAGTGAATAATAAATAGAATATAGTATCTCTGATGATGATAATAATAAAAATTGAGGAAAGAAACAAGATGAAGAGAGAAACATGGAGGGTAAGGAGTAATGGCTTCAAAGTTCAATACTGTCAGCAAGCTTAAGGAAGGAAATAGTGAACACCTATACTGAGGTGTCAAGTCCTGAGGCAGGACAAGGCTGGGATTTTTCAGGGACAGCGAATAGTGGTAATGGGCAGAGTGGAATTAAGTTAGAGGCAGAGTTAGTGGGCAATTAGGTCAGAGAGGAAACAGGACACTAGGTTGTCTCTTTCACTCTCTTTCCTTCTCTTTATTTCTATCTCAGTCATGAATATGAAAGCATTATCTACCTGATGCATCCTTCAATGATTCACTATCTAATCACTGTCTTTATTAACAATTTTGATTTCCTCTTAGAGTTGTATCTTTATTATTATTATTTTTAAATTTATGGTTATTTTGTTGTCCTTTTCTTAGATCTGTGGGAGAATAAATAACCTCATTTATTTTCAACTTTCCTATTTGAAGATAATGAGATTAAAGATATCTGTCTATCACTTTAGTTTAACCTCCAAGCTTTCGATGCACTGAGTTCTCTATGTTATTTATTTATGATTAGGTTGTAATTTTCAATTCAATACTCTTTTTAATCCATCTGAAGAGTGTTTTATTATAGGGCTTATGAATTTTCAGATCTATAAATATTTTAGGTACTCTTGTTATTACATCTAATTTTACTCCATTGTATCCAAACAGAATAATCTATATTATTTCTGCATTTGGTACTTTTTATTATTGACTTTGTGATCACTTTTTGCAGATACTAGATATGGGTTTGAAAGCAAGGCATATTTTTGTTCTTTGAGGTTTAAAATTTAACTGTATCTGTACCAGGCAGAATAATGGATGTCAAAAGATGTCTACATCTTAATCCCAAGAACCTGTGAATAGGTTACTTTACACAATAAAAGGGAATTTGTGGATGTATTTAAGATTAAAGGCCATGAAGTGGGAAGATTATTCTAAACTATCTGGGTGGGCATAATGTATTAAACATTTGAGTCCTTAAATGCAGAAAATTTTCCCAGCTGTGATCAGAGAGAGAAAGATGTGAGAACTGAAGAAGAGTTTTAAAGGGATGTGGCATGATGTGGCTGGCTTTGAAGATGGTGGAAAGGAGCTGTGAACTGAAGACCATGAGCAGCGTCTAAGAAGCTCGAAATGTCAAAAGACTCCTTAGAGTCTCAAGAGAGGAATGCAGCCTCATGACACTTTGATTTCAGCTCAGTGAGAACTCTGCCAAACTTCTGGTTCACAGAACTGTAAGATAATACACTTGTACTGTTTAAACCACTATGCTTGTTATAATTTTTTTTTTTTTACAGCAGCAGTAGGAAACTAGTAGAATATTTACTGTATCAAACTGTTGATTCAATTGTTTACCTCTTTTATTCTTTATTATTTTTGCCTTGACCTGTCAATTTTTAAAGCTGACTTGATAAATCATTGGTTTTTGTCACATTTTCTTCTATTTTCATCTCTTTTTCCTTTATATATAGATCAAAGTTATATTGTTAATTAAATAAGCTTAGAACTGATATATTTTCTAAATATCTGCCACAATAAGGAACAAATGCAAGACTGTCTTCCATTCTTAACACTATGATATTAATAAAAATGCAGTATACACAATAATTAGGTATATTCAAGAAAAAAATAAATTAGGACTTAGAAAGACTGAAAGTGTTAGTCTTCAATCGCTCAGTTGTGTTCAACTCTTTGCAACCCATAGACTGTAGTCTGCCAGGCTCCTCTGTCCATGGAATTTTCAAGGCAAGAATACTGGAGTGGGTAACCATTCTCTTCTCCAGGGGATCTTCCTGACCTAGGGGTCGAAACTGGGTCTCCCACATTCCAGGCAGATTCTTTACCATCTGAGCCGCCAAGGAAGCCACCAAAATTAGGACTTAACTTCTTTAACATTCATAGTTAGTTTAAGAAGTCTTGCTATATCTAGGGGGTATCTGCTATACCTAGGAGATCTGTTAACATGATGAAAGTATTGGGTAGTGATTATTTAAAAGAAGCATCAATACTTGGCTTAATGGAGCCTACTGTAAAGAAGACAAAGAAGGTTCATAAAGATCTTCAAATAAGAAGTGATGCAAGGCAGTCGATGAATCATCCTTTTTCTCTAGGAAACAGTGTATATATTAGAGCAGAGCTTAATTATCCAAGACCAAAATAAGAAAGGATCATCTAACTTTGGAATTTTAAGGATCCCAGATGCAATTTATGTTTATTCTAGTGAGATAGTTAAGACAATGTGAAAATCTGGTTGTCTACTTGTAAGATCCTACTATTGGAACAGATTTTAGTGTTCTATGAATGATATCCTATCTATCTTGCTCCTGTCACTGTCTTTGTGCCCCAAACCACCAGGAACACACCTGTGGTTAAATCGGTTTAATACTGATTGCAGTAAGAGAGAATGTTCTTGGGAACCATGGCACATCTCAGTAACAGGAAATAACTTGAACAATTTAAGCATCAACTGAGTAATTCGGTGAAAGAAGCAGAAGAGTTTTGCTCTCAGTTGGATATTATGAGACAGCTGGGACAATTTTGTGATTAGGCATATCAATAAATCTTACCTCTATGGAACACAGACTGAAGTGAGACTAAATATGTAACAGGTAAAGTAGCAGTCACTCATTTAGTAATAGAGAGGGGGATGTTTGATATTTTGTGGGTTGTTCAGTGATCTATCATGAAGTGGATGTTTCATGAGATTGTTTATGTCCAATGGGAGCACACCATGACTCAGCTTTAAGCAGCAGATAAACATGTAATGATGTCAAGGCTTAGCTTTGAGGGTCAGATTTGTTGCCCTATATCCAGTGTCCAGGGCTGCTTTTTTTCTCCTCTTACACTACATATTTAGCACTAAATAACATTTATAAAGAGAGGGAAGGTGGAGTTTCTTTGTTTTTTAACAAAATCTCTTTTTAGAAAGAATAGGGTAATATTGGTTAGTCTGCATGTTTTAAAGAAAATTGCATAATTGCTATACTTTTCATTAGCTAAAATACTGAGCAATATATTTTCTGAACTCAATTAAATAATTTCTCCATTTGAAATTTATAAGAAATTACCATTTTTGTTCCTTATAAGAACTGTGTGGTTACATGAAAATTGTTTTCTGATAGTTCTACAGAATTGCATACCATTTCATAAGTACTTACGAGAATTTACCCTGAAGACTCATCAGAAAATTGGGCCAACCTCCTTAAACTGATTTGTTGGTGTATTACACTGTATGAGGACGATTTATCACTGGATGAAACAGAGCATGAGAAAAGGTAAAGACTCACTGGAATAAAATAAGAGCAAAAAAGTTAATACTTGAGCACATTCCTTAAGGAAATTATTATCAACCCTGACTTTGGGGAGCCATTATGAAAACTACAAGGAATATCAAATGGATTTGATTTTAAAAACAACTCATATTTGATTTCACAATATAGAGAATAGTTATAAAAGGTTTTGTTCCTTCCATCCATATTAGGATAAGTCAGGGTAAGAAATGTTGCCTCACTAGCAAAAAGTGAAGCCAAAGTAATTCAATGTAATTATTTTGTGATGTATTTTATGTGTGCTTTTACTTAAGCAATACTTCAGAAATGATTCTATGCGGTGAGTGAGTCCAGCCATTTTCAATAGAGTAATCATGTTTTCATTGCTCTTATTTTTTTTTTCCTGAGACTAGAATTACAATCTTAATTTACAACAAAGTTTTATCATTTAAATTACTAAAATGTTACCTGCATCTGGGCTAAATTAAGATGGGTTATATCCAAATCTCTCTACTTTCTACCTCACAAAGATGATGTATGTGCATACTCAGTCACTCAGTCACATCCAAGTCTTTGCTGCCCTATGAACTGTAGCCCACCAGGCCCCTTTCTCCATGGAATTCTCCAGGCAAGAATACTGGAGTGGGTTGCCAGGCTTTCCTCCAGGGGATCTTCCTGATCCAGGGATTGAACCCGTGTCTCCTATGTCTCCTGCATTGCAGAAAGTTTCTTTTACCTACTAGGAAACCTGGGAAGCCCCACAAAGATGATATCTTTTGTCAAATCTGCATACTTACAGAAAATAACCCTGACATCTCAGAATAATGAGAAATAACTTTCAATAAAATTGTTTGAGCTTCTGAATCTCAGGTAAATTTCATTTTAGGCAAAATTATTATTTTCATGTTGTGTGGGATTAGTGTCAATTCAGAAAACGAAGATCATGGCATCTGGTCCCATCACTTCCTGGGAAATAGATGGGGAAACAGTGGAAACAATGTCAGACTTTATTTTTTTGGGCTCCAAAATTATTGCAGATGGTGACTGCAGCCATGAAATTAAAAGACACTCCTTGGAAGAAAAGTTATGATCAACCTAGATAGCATATTCAAAAGCAGAGACATTTCTTTGCCAAAAAAGGTCGGTCTAGTCAAGGCTATGGTTTTTCCAGCAGTCATGTATGGATGTGAGAGTTGGACTGTGAAGAAGGCTGAGCACCGAAGAATTGATGCTTTTGAACTGTGGTGTTGGAGAAGACTCTTGAGAGTCCCTTGGACTGCAAGGAGATCCAACCAGTCCATTCTGAAGGAGATCAGCCCTGGGATTTCTTTGGGAGGAATGATGCTAAAGCTGAAACTCCAGTACTTTGGCCACCTCATGCGAAGAGTTGACTCATTGGAAAAGACTCTGATGCTGGGAGGGATTGGGGGCAGGAGGAGAAGGGGACGACAGAGGATGAGATAGCTGGATGGCATCACTGACTCGATGGACGTGAGTCTGAGTGAACTCCGGGAGTTGGTGATGGACAGGGAGGCCTGGTGTGCTGCGATTCATGGGGTCGCAAAGAGTCGGACACGACTGAGCGACTGAACTGTCAGTTACAATGACCGAATTAATTTGTAACATTTTGGCACATTTTCTTCAAAATTAAAAACAATACTGTAGTATTTAAGTGGAAGGAATTGCAAAGAATAATATGATTTCCACTCTAGCAGATGGCAAACTTATCAAAATTCATTTTTATTATTTGAATATATTTCATTAAAAAACACACCTATTTTCAAAGCTGGACAAATATTTTCTAGGACATAGTCCTTAGAACTCTCCCTGTTGTCATAATCTGTTTCATCAAAGACACTTCCTTTAGAGCAGCACTGTTTGGAGTGCACTTTCATTGAGGCTTGAAGTGTTTGACTGAAGTACAAAGCTGAGTGCGTCATTCTGAAATTTGTGTTCAGTTCGACTGTTCCCTTCCATAGGCTGCTATTATTACTGTCCTCTGAATGACTCTAGTGGTAGAGTTATTCAAGTAGAACAAAACAAAACAAAACAAAACAAACAAAAAAGCAAAACAGATAATACTTTCCTAGACTGGGTTCTCAGAAAGTTGACTCTGAGATGTTGATCAGTGTATGGGAGGTTTATTAACTTCACACTTTCAAGATCTGTTGAAAGAAGTGATGAAGAAAGAGGGGGCAGAGGGAGAAGATGAACTTGGATGGGGTCTCAATGGAGGTGGGGGATGAGGTATTTCTTCAGAATTTTCCCCAGTGGGATGAGGGTTCTTGGCTTTATCAACCCTCATAGTGAATAGGCATCTTTGGAAGTCATCTTCATGTGGGCATGTGACCTTGGGAAAGGTCACCCTCCTAAGCTAAGGCAGTGTGCAAACCCGGCAGGCCTCACTTCCTGAATGGGGGTCTGGGAGGCCCATAGAAGGTACACCTGAACTCAAACTTTCTATCTTTCACATTTGGTTCTACAGATGTAAAAATTATTTTTGCCTCTGATCAAAATTACTTCATTACAAAGAAAAAAATATGTACTATGCACCTTTTAAGAAACTAGTTTTCAAATTTTATTTTGTAATAAATATGAACATCTCTATTTTATTGACTTCCTGTTAGAGGGGTTTAGTGTGTATGCGCTTGTCTATCTGCATATGGTTGAATCAGTTCAGTTCAGTTCAGTTGTTCAGTTGTGTCTGACTCTTTGAGACCCCATGGACTGCAGCTTCCCTGTCCATCAACAACACCCAGAGCTTACTCAAACTCATGTCCATTGAGTCAGTGATGTTATCCAACCATCTCATCCTCTGTTGTCCCCTTCTCCTCCCACCTTCAATATTTCAGGGTCTTTTCCAATGAGTCAGTTCTTCGCTTCAGGTGACCAAACTATTGGAGTTTCAGCTTCAGAATCAGTCCTTCCAATGAATATTCAGGACTGACTTCCTTGAGGATGCACTGGTTGGATCTCCTTGCAGTCCAAGGGATTCTAAAGAGGCTTCTCCAACACCACATCGTTACTACATTAAAACATGGCATATATAAATAAACAATGTAGATATTTGTGTATCTAAGTCATTCCATTTTCTGAATATAACAAATTGTACAGAATTTATGTTTTGAGGATTATAAAGTGCTCTAGGTATAAAAAAATTTTTAAAAAGTTAAAGTTAATAAACTGTTTAAAAACACTTAAAAAGCAGGAATTTAACAAGCAGTTTTTGTGGGTGATTAAAAAAAACCTTGGTTAATCATCATGAAACACATAAGAAGCACCACTGAGAAATATGGAAAACTCTGAAGTGCAAAATATGCAGCTAAATTATTTTGAACTGTTAAATGTTTCAAGATTGTATAATGAAAAAATATTTTCACTAATATAAAAATCCTAAACTGGGGAATTCGCTTGTGGTCCACTGGTTAGGATTTGGAACTTTCACTGTCATGGGTCCAGGTTCCACTCCTGGCCTGGGAATTATGACCCCTGCAGCCAAAAAACAAAAACTCAAACTGTATATAACATACTATCTCTTTATCTCCAAAACAGGTAGGAATTAGACAATTTCTCTATGAAAACAACAATTTCTACCTTTTCCAGGAACAAGAATGATTTTTCTCACTCATTAAATAAGGGTATTAGTAATAGTCATATTGAGTTATGATGAGGTTCAATTATATAATTCATGGAAAGTGCTGAATACCATGCCTGATACACTATAATTATTAAATAATGTTAATGCTTATTTTTATTTTTGTTCCTGGGAAACTTTTATCACAGCAGTGTAAAAAAAGTTAATATTGATCAAGGTGTTCTATGACCTATTTGACAGTGACTTTTAAAGTTCACATCCTCCGATGCTAAACTCTTAGTCCAAAAAGAAAATTTAAGATGTTTGTTTTAACTTTTATTTCAGACTATGAAAAAATTTCACAAAATGTTTACTTTAACTTTTAATAGTCACTCAGCATATTCTAGATATAATATTTGCAATGTTCTCTGATGTAACCAGATTTAAGATATTGTTTGGTCATATTGTTTTGTGAAGACTACCTACTGAAATAACAAAGAAGTTTGTTTATGAATAAAGTTATCAGTCAGTTCAGTAGCTCAATTGTGTCCAACTCTTTGCAATCCCATGGACTGTAGCACTCAAGGCTTCCCTGTCCATCACCAACTTCTGGAGCTTGCTCAGAATCATGTCCATTGAGTCTGTGATGCTATCCAACTGTCTCATCCTCTGTCATCCCCTTCTCCTCCTGTGCCAATCTTTCCCAGCATCAGGGTTTCTTCCAGTGAGTCAGTTCTTCACATCACGTGACCAAACTATTGGAGTTTCAGCATCAGCATCAGGCCTTCCAATGAATATTCAGAACTGATTTCCTTGAGGATGGACTGGTTGGATCTCCTTGCTGTTCAAAGGACTCTTAAGAGTCTTCTCCAACACCACAGTTCAAAAGCATCAATTCTTCAGCACTCAGCTTTCTTTATAGTCCAGTTCTTACCTCCATACATGACCACTGGAAAAACCATAGCTTTAACTAGATGGACATTTGTTGGCAAAGTAACATCTCTGCTTTTTACTATGGTGTCTAGGTTGGTCATAACTTTTCTTCCAAGGAGCAAGCGTCTTTTAATTTTATGGCTGCAGTCACCATCTGCAGTGATTTTGCAGCTCAAGAAAATAAAGTCTATCTCTGTTTCCATTGTTTCCCTGTCTATTTGCCTTGAAGTGATTGGACCAGATGCCATGATCTTACTTTTCTGAATGCTGAGTTTTAAGCTAACTTTTTCACTCTCCTCTTTCACTTTCTTCAAGAGGCTCTTTTGTTCTTCTTTGCTTTCTGCCATAAGTGTTATGCCACCTGCATATCTGAGGTTATTGATATTTCTCCTGGCAATCTTGATTCCAGCTGGTGCTTCATCTAGCCCAGCATTTCACATGATGTACTCTGCATATAAGTTAAATAAGCAGGGTGACAGTATACAGCCTTGATGTACTCCTTTCGCAATTTGGAACCAGTCTGTTGTTCCATGTCCAGTTCTAACTGTTGCTTCCTGACCTGCATACAGGTTTCTCAGGAGGCAGGTCAGGTGGTCTGGTATTCCCATCTCCTTCAGAATTTTTGACAGCTTGTTGTGATCCAGTCAGTCAAAGGATTTGGCATAGTCAATAAGGCAGAAGTAGATGTTTTTCTGGAACTCTCTCACTCTTTTCATGATCCAACAGATGCTGGCAATTTGATTCCTGGTTCAAATAAAGTTATAGCTCATCTAAATACATATTAGAAAATGAGCATAGTATTTCCTATGAGTATTTGACTGGAAAAAAAAAATATTGAGCACATCCCTACTTTAGCTGCTTTTTCTAGGAATGAGGAGTAACAATAAAACCAAAGTTAAAAAAATAATTTTATAATAAAAAATGGCTGTTTGGCTTGCAGTGAATATAATTTTTAATTATGTGCCTCAGAATTAGGAATTATAAAATATCTAAAAAAAAGACATATAAAACATGGGCCCTCTAAATTTTACTCTTTGTTTAAAAATCTCTTTTCCTTAATAGGTGTCAAACATATATCCTTAGCTTTCTTACAGAAATTCTTTCTCTAGAAAATGTTTCTGGGCAACTTTATATTCTTATGTTATTAGATTACTTAATTCAGGTAAGAAGCACTATGGGATTAGACATGCAAAGGGAAATTTGAGGAGTCATCTCTGTCAGAAAGTTATTAACCAATGTTTACTTGGAACCTAAGTCTGGGTCAGGCCTACAGGTAAACATAGTAAGACTGTCTTCTAATAAGACTGAAATGTAGTTAGATGCTCAAGATATTTTCCTAAGGAAATAACAAATTCTAACTGGAGTTCATGAGACAGGACTGAGAAAGGAGTGGAAGAAAGAGTTTGTTATACATTTCCTGAACAGAAACATTTTATCCATAGGTTCATTGTCTAGGAAAGGAGGGAATGAGTTGTTTGTTTTCATTTTATTTGGATAGACAGAAAATGTTCAGGCAGAGAGGGAGCTCTGACCTTGCAAATGTCATTGTGAATTGTCAAGGAAATTCTAATCCTTTATGATGTGGAAATTAAGATAATGAAGATCTGTTAGGAAAAGAACTTTTATTTATTTGATCATGTGTAGGATTGTTTCTGTCAATGTGAATAACTTACTCATGTATTACAGATTGCTCTATTTCCTGCATTGTTTATTGCATTGCTATATTCCATCACTTGGCCAATGTTTCAGCTTTAACTCACCTCTAATTAGATGGTTTTACATTCCTTCTCAAAATCATCAAATATTCTCATATGAAATATGAAATGTCCTTGATTGAGAATTGTTTTGTGTGAAATCTGTAGCTCTGAAAATGCTAGATAATTGTGGCTACATGAGCTGTTTGTTCTTCCCTAAGTCTGTTATTTTTCCCAATTGATCTGTCTTAAAAACATTAGCTATTTCTGTGAAATGTCCACATCAGCAATAGTTGAATTGACAATGAAACAGATGTGATGTAGTTTATATACTTTTGAATTGGTTTCTATGATGAGGGTGGGGAAGAGACAGTGAAGGTACTTGCCAAATGTCAAGTGAGAGAGAAGATGGAGATACATGAAAGAAAAGAAGAACTAGAGTAAAGAAATCCTGCTGAAAATTTGGTCTTAGGTCCTTCATTTTTATTTCTCCCTAGTTCCCAAGGCAAATGTCTTTTAATCATGTTCTTATACCTCTAAGTAAGTAAGTAAATAAATAAGAGTTTGTCACTCAGTCATGTCTCTCAACCCCATGAGAGCTGGTGGCATTCATGAGACTCCCATGAGACTCAGGCGGTTCCCACAAGACTGTAGCCCACCAGGCTCCTCTGCCCATGGGATCTCCCAGGCAAGAATACTGGAATGGGTTGCCATTCCCTTCTCCAGGGGATGTTCCCCACCCAGGGATCGAACCAGGGTCTCCAGCATTGCAGGCAGATTCTTTACCGTCTGAGTCACCAGGGAAGCCCTCTTATACCCCCATTCCAACCATTTTCTCTGCCTTGGGAGGAAAAGCTAGATTGGATGAGTATATACATGCAAATCAATTTCCTGTTGCTATTCCAAAGCGATGTTCTATAAAGGATGGGTAGAGGTACAGCTGTGAACATTCTTATTCAATATTAGAAGTTATAAATTCATACCCTTTACAGGTTTGTTGCTTTAGTTTTATCTTTCGTTTGTACTTTAGTTGATTATATTATAAATAAGTGCTTTGATTCTGTTTTCCAATATTTTGGAGAATCCTGTACCCATTGTCTTCTCCCAGAGGTGTATGCTCTGCTCCCAAAGATGTACTACTTCAGATTTGGCCTTAGATTATTTTATTGTATTAATATATTATAATGTACAGGAAACTGTACATAGAATATAAATAATTTCCCATATCCTGAGATTAGGATAGATTGGCTGTGATAGCAACCATAAAGAAAACACTGTCCTTGGTAAACAGAAATATTTGAAATTCATGAATTGTAATTTCCTGTGACTATTCTTTTTCTTTACTTGCTGCTTTTGTTTACATTTCTTTGAACAATGAGTGGAAAATCAGGTTTTAGTCTTTTTATGATGTATGATTCCTAATTCCCCATATCTCAGGAACCCTTGGTCAGAAAGTATACTTAAGAGTGAAAAATTTAGTAGTTAATTTAATTCTGCTGGATAGAACAATCTCTTGCTTTTGTGAAATGCTTTTATGTAAGAGAGACTTCAGTCATGTGTGAGTTGACTTCAGTCATGTGTGAGTTGTTTTGTTTCAATGCTGACATGCTGCCAATACACAGAAGATGGAAATCTATTTTGTGAATATGATTGATCTTGAATGAGGTCAAACTGCTTATTTCATTCAAATATGGTGCTAAATAAACTAGTTAATATGTTCACAGAGCACATACAAATATCTCAAATACACTGTTTATATTCATAAGTTAATGTGTTAATGAATCTTTCTCAGCGGGGTTCCATTATACACATCCCTTTGGGCTTATTATCTGAAATGCCTAATCTGTTAGACACTGTTTGGGGGTGGGGATTATAAAAGGTTAGAATTATTTGATTCCTCAGTTCTTTCCTTTGTGTATTGGCATTTTTCCTCCAAGGCATAAAGCATTTTAACTAAAAATATGCTTAAAGATTTCTTTCAGTCCAAATCTAGGACATATTTTTTTAAAAAAATAAATTGAGTACATTTGAGGATACAAGCAAAATAAAAAGCTAGCTAATTTAGGGCAAACTACACACAAATCAATGCTATAAGGATTTGTTCCATTAAGTAAAAATGTAACTCTATAGACATATGCTGATATTTTTGTAAAAGAAAAAAAAGATAAATATAACTGAACTAGAAAACAACCAACAGTCACATTTAATTATTGTCTCCATTATTTACACATTAAGAAAATCCTTGTAGTGCAACACTTAATATTCGAATTGCTTTACCAGTACTCAGTATTTCTCTATGAGAGAAAAACGTATTTGCATTTTTAGTAAAGTTTCCATAGTGGCTAGTACATTTTTTCCCAAGTCAACATCTCTCATAATACAGCCAAATTTATGCTTAGAGGATTGCTTGTTCACTGAGATAGCTGGGCTAGATAAAGAAGAAGGAAGAGTTTAAAGTATTGCAACTGATCACTGTTCAGTGTGATGCAGGAAAACAATCATGGAAATCAGAAAGCTTAATCAGAAGAATAAAATCTGTATATAAAATTAATCTCTCAGGAACCTTAATTATAAACATGGAAAGGCTCAGTACTTCAGTAACTGATACTGATTTTGCTCTGTTGTTTCTTCTTCTTCCTAGCAGTCTGATGACATCTCAGTCTGATTTCATAGTTTGTATTCCTGTTTGATTATAATAGCTGTCAGCTGTTACCCAGTTTGCTGGGTTAGGAGGAGGAAGGAGCACAGCCTCACTGATTTCCTTGGTCTCTTCCAGTTGTGCCTGCTAATAGCACCTCCTCAGCCGTGAAGTGCTGGAGAACGGCAACTCACTCTGCTTTCCTACAATTTTTGTGGTAAATCTATAAAACACTTTACCTTTCTCATATCCAGAGGCAGAAGAAGCATATTAGATGAAGGAGCTGCTGCTGCTGCTGCTAAGTTGCTTCAGTCGTGTCCGACTGTGCAACCCCATAGACGGCAGCCCACCAGGCTCCCCTGTCCCTGGGATTCTTCAGGCAAGAACACTGGAGTGGGTTGCCATTTCATTTTTCAATGCACGAAAGTGAAAAGGGAAAGTGAAGTCACTCAGTCGTGTCCGACTCTTAGCGACCCCATGGACTGCAGCCCACCAGGCTCCTCCGTCCATGGGATTTTCCAGGCAAGAGTACTGGAGTGGGGTGCCATTGCCAGGGCCTTTCAAAACTTGGCCTTTGAGAATTTAGTAACTTTGATCTCAACAGGGTGCTCAGTGCCTCTACCATTTCCTGCATTCTTTGGCAAACTCTGGAGACAAGACTATATGTCAATCAGTACCTCATACAAGTTGTACCTCATATAACCATTGTACCTTGGGGAATATATAGTGAAGGGAGATGGTTGTTAATAAGTGTAAAACTATATTGCAGCCAAATAAAGACAATGCATTCAGAAGTAATTTGAGTCATTAAATCCAAAAACCTAGATTCAATGGCATTCATTCATTCATCTAATCATATATTCACATTTCATTCAACAAATGTATTTGAACTTCTACTATTTGCAAGGCACAGTGAAGGAAGCAAGGAGTCTACAACACATAGCTCTTTTTTTCAACAAGCAATGGGTTCAGAAATGGACAATGTTATCTTAGTATCTCAGTATAAACTATGGTATAAAAAAGAGAATAGAATAGAAAAAGCCACTCATTATACAAGCTAGCTTATTAAAAAAGTAATGCAATATCCTTTGGAAGTAATTTTGAATTACATCAGCTTATGGAACATTTAAAAGGCATTTGGAAATTAGTCATATATTAAGCACACCTTTGCATTATGGGGAGAGGAGAGAAAATTTGTATTAAATTTTAATAATTCTAGGAGTCATAATCTTGAGATAAGTTAATGAAGGAAAAACAGGGTAAGAAAATACTGCCTTCAAAAAAAAGCAAGAAATGGGAGAAAAACTAATGTATCTGTTCATTCAGCAAAAGTAATTATCATCATGTAGGTCAATAGAACACAAATAAGAAAATGGTATTTATAAGCCCATAGGTTTCAACAATTACTCTAAATCCAAGTTAACTCATCTTTTTAAAACTATAAAACTGTGAGACTGAATAAAACATAAAATTCAAATATACACTATTTAAAAGGGACGAACTTTAAACCTAAAGACACAGAAATGTTAAAAGGAAAGGATGAGAAAAGGTAAACAGCTTAGTTAATGAAGGGAAGCATTGCCATACTGCATCAGACAAAGCAGGTGTTATGGTGAAACGTTTTCAAGAGAAAGGGAGGAACTTTCATAATGATAAAATAGGCCTCCAGGAAGATATCACAATTCTAAATCTACGTGCATCCAATAGCATAGTTTCAAAATATACAGGGAAAAAAAAAACTGACAAAAAAAAGACTGAAAAAAAAAATTGTTAGAAGAAAAACAATAGATGGATCTGCAATCAGAATACTGTTAAGAGCTGATGAACAAGCAGAAAACCATCAGTCAGGATTTAAAAGGTGTGCCGTCTCAATTTAACTGGCTTGACCTACTTGACATTATTTAGCATGCATATCTGCAGCCAACAATAACAGTAGATTCTTTCCATGAAGTGCCTCATGAAGCATCATGCAACATTGCACATATCATATTTATTGACACTGTAAGCAAGACTCATCAAATTTCATAGAGTTGAAATATGTTCTATTACCACAGTTAAAGGAAGCTACTAATTAATAAGTAAAAGACAAGGAGAAAACAGCCAAGACATTGTAGAGACATTGATCATAATTTAAAATTCTTTATTTTGATATAGACAAAAGATCAAATTTAAAACTAAAAACCTGCAATATATATAACATTATAAAAATATTTTAAAATGTCAACATTTATGATGTCACTTGAGTTCAATTGAAGGCATTTACTTCCTCATATTCAAGCATAGAGGCAGCATTGTGCAGTGATTAAGCAAACAAGATCAGTATGCCTAGCTGAGTTTTCCATTTAGCATCCTGCTAGCTGTGATCTTAAACAAAGTACTTAACCCCACTAAACTTCAGTTCGCTGCCCTGTAATACAGGATAATGATGGTGCTTATATTACTGTCTGCCTGTGAAGATTAAAATGATAATGTAGATAAAGTGAGTTACACATAGCAGAGCGTATATTTCCAGAGAATTTGGTGGAATGCATTCAATCCATAATACATTCCTCTTGTTCATTCTCTCAGATTCTACAGAATGCAATTAGGCAAGGTATTTTTTGGAATTCAGGAGACATGTCCTGGGGCAAGTGTTCTTTAAAGCAACACTGTAATAATTCTTTAATATCCTACTTACTGCATTTGTTTGCCTTCAGAAAAGTTAAATTTATAGCAAAATTAAACGACTGCAATTGTAAACACCCTTCACTTGATAGTAAAAATAGCTCAAAAATTATTTCCTTTTTTGTCTTTTTATTATTTGTATCTGAAACAAACACCATGATAGCTAGGTGAGCTATGTCCTGTTTCTTGGTCCAACATTCAAAACTGAAAGTATTAGAAATGTTCTCAATAAGCTATAGCGATTTGGGGATGAAAACATCTGACTGCAATGCAATCTCATAAAATAAGATGAACATTTCCTATCAGAATTTGATTGACTTTACCAACAGACTTATTTTAAGACATGCTATTTGACTACCATTTTTGTGAAATTGAAAAGACAGAAATTTTAAAAAAGAAATAATTATGAAATTATAAGTATGTCTACTATTTTTATGCTTGAGAAACTCTAAAATCTGTTAAGAATGGTCTACTTAATTTTAAGAGCAACATGATCTCTGTTCAGACAAATATACTAAGTCTCTGTTGACCTAGTATAATGTGAACAATCCCAAAACTTCTAAATAATAAAAATGCCCAAATATGAGAAATTTATCGTTTTTAAAGTGTCAGTTTGTATTAATTTTCTATTGCAAGATGACAATTACCTCAACTTCAGTGGCTTAAAATAACATCCATTAGCTCAGAGGTCTGTTGGTGAGAAGTTCATGCATGTGGCTATGACTGGATTCTCTGCCTGGGGTCTTACAGGCTAAAGCCAAATTATCAGAAAGGCTGAGTTCTAGGCTAGAGATTCTGGGGAAAATTTTTCTTCCACTTAATCCTGTCTCTGCATACCATCAATCATTTTTGGAGGGATAGGAGAATGATAAAATGATTGAGAAATATAAAAGAACATTCAGAGGTTTAGAACAGCCAATAGACCAACTGAATGTAATAACGAATTCGGAAAGAGAATGGCACATACCCAGTTACTCAAGGAAAATGTATGTTGAACCCCTCATGACATTAATGAACTCCTCATGATGTTAACAGAATCTTTATTCATAATAGTCAAAACTAGGAAACAATACATTCGCTTATCACAGTGAATGGATAAACAAATTGTGGTATATCCATACCCTGGCATAGCATTCAGCCAAAAAAAAAAAAAAATGACCGATTCATACAATAACACACTGAATCTGAAAAATATTATACTGAGCAAAAATGCCAAACACAAAGAATATATACTGTATTGAGACAGACTGAGACCTGGGACCCTTTGGTGCAGGGCTGGCACCTGGACAAATGTCTCCTCAGGCAACAAAATACAAAGAAGCTCTAAGAGACCAAAAATAATTGTGTGTATGTGCAATTGGACCAATTCTGGACAAAAGATACAAAAAGACAAATAGCCCAACTTCTGAAGAGCCAGGAGCAAAAGCAGGGTACTATGCATACCTCCCGGAGAAGGCAATGGCACCCCACTCCAGTGTTCTTGCCTGGAAAATCCCATGGACAGAGGAGCCTGGTAGGCTGCAGTCCATGGGGTCGCTGAGGGTCGGACACGACTGGGCGACTTCACTTTCACTTTTCACTTTCCTGCATTGGAGAAGGAAATGGCAACCCACTCCAGTGTTCCTGCCCGGAGAATCCCAGGGACAGGGGAGCCTGGTGGGCTGCCGTCTATGGGGTCGCACAGAGTCGGACACGACTGAAGCGACTTAGTAGTAGTAGTAGTAGTATGCATACCTCCTGCACACAACATCACATAATGAGTAAGCAAATCACTTAACTTACCCCTCAGGCCCAGACCCTGGACACACCCTACCCTCAGCCCATATTAGAACCAGCTCACTACTCCCTCAGTGAGCCAGCTAGCAAGTGAAACTGTTACTTTTTCTTGCTCCCCCTTGCTGTAGCAGGAGCCCCAATAAAGCCTTGCCTGAATTTCTTGTCTGGCCTTTGATCAATTTCTATTGATCAAGAATCCTGGTTGGTAACAGTATGATCCTATTTATATGAAGTTCTAAGAAGGACAAAATTAAGTCTAATGACATTATGTCTAACATTATGTCTAATGACATAAATGAGGGTTTCCCAGGTGGTGCAGTGGTAAAGAATTTGCCTGCAATGTGGAAGACCTGGGTTCTATCCCTGGGTAGGGAAGATTCCCTGGGAAGGGAATGGCAAACCTCTCTAGTATTCTTGCCTGAGAATTCCACGGACAGAAGAGCCTGGTGGGCTACAGTCCATGGGGTTGCAAAGAATCGAACAGGACTGACTAACACTAGATCAATGATTTCTTGGGGATAGTAGTGTGTTCAGTTGACAATAAGGGGGTCACAAGGGAACTTTTAGGGTGATAGCAATTGTCTTTATATTGATTATGATGGTGAATACACTGGTGAATATGGTTGTTGAAATCTGATCAAACAGTACACTACCTTAAATGTATTTTATTGTATATAAATTGTGCTTCAGTAAAGTTGGAATAAGAGTACGTTGCAAAAATTATATATCTAAGTGTAGCCTAACCTTTTTTGTTCCTCTGCTCTTCATTTATTTAAAACTTTTGATTATATTACTATTTTTCACCATACTTTTCAACAGATTTTAATACCACTGTTTCATCATAAAAATTAAATAATTTTTATCATGCTGACCTAGTCTTTTGCTATTTAATGCATTGTATGTTTATTTCCTAGAACAGAGTTTATAAATAAATCTGCCCCTTATTAAGCCCTGTTTATTCAAATTTACCTCTTTTTGTGTGTAGCATGCAGTGTAGATGATTATAATTTCTACTGATGTAGTTCAGTCCATAGTATGTTAAATTCCAGAGAACTCAAAAATCAGAGTAGAATGGATATCTATTTATATACACTGGTATTATTGTTTTTATTTCATCTCAATTTGCTGAAAATAGTTAAACCAGTTGGTGCCAAGTCTTCTTTATTATTAACCCTAATTTCCTTTTAGATATCTGAGTTAGCAATTACCATCTCAAGCAACATCATCACTGCCATCATAGCTAATATCACATCATACTATGCCTGGCACTGTGCAAGTACATTCTTCACTGCATTTTTTGTATTTTCACACTAGCTTTGTATTTGCAAATCAAAGTTCAAATTAGTGAGATACTTCATTTTTGCATTTAGTACAAGAATTTCCTTGTTATGGTTACTTTCTAACCAATGTCTATAAGATCAAAAGGAATATCATTATAGTTAACCATAATAAAAATAAGATGTCGGTTTAAATCCTTATATCATTTTTGAATATTATGAGACTCCATTGAATAAAGTAATAAGGTATTGTCTTTTTTGAAGAGAAGACTTCTGAGCACAGAATTTTGACTTAAAATTCAAGTAAACCAGGTTCTTTAAGAACCCCTCATGATGTGCCTTTCTACAATTCTTCCTCTAAGTTGACTCATAAGGCATCTTGGGAAAATGTTAAGAAATTCATCTTAGACTCAAAGCTGTGACTTTGATGTATAAGCTTTCACGAAAGCATTTAAGCATTTCGCCCCAGGCTGAAAAACTCATCTAAAAAACCAGGCAAAGTTCTTGTTAGCCAGCAAAATAAAATGTGATTTTTGTTTACAGTTATCAGAGTAGACAGCCTGTACTTATGCCATTCTAAGAGTAGGGAATATATGTATCCTAAAGGATGCCAAGGGAGCTTAGAGGAGAGGAGCAGCCGTTTTATCGGAGGAGACACTGTTGACCCTGTAACAGTGGGAGCTGCACACAGAATGGGGATATAGCATACTGCTCGCTTAGGAGAATGGATGCAAGAGGGAAAGCATCCGAATATTCAGATGCAATGGGCGAACACTTGAAAAAAGAGTCAGGTCTGTGCCTAGAAATAACACAGAGCTTACAGTTATATAGCCACAAGCCTTTACATCTTCACCCCTTCAAGAGGTTTAAAAATCAACTGGAATTGAGCTACCCAAAGCTGGCATTCTAAACCCAATTTAATTTGCCTAGGTTTCAATCAGGGACTATCTGTAAAACATATTGCACACAATTCATAATTTAGTGCATAAAATGATAAGATAGACACTGCACAAGAAACATTGATTTGGTTTGAAATGTAATATTCGATGATTCATTTAAATTACAACAGCCTCTGACAGTGGAAGATTAGGAGGTTTATAACATATCTTGAAAAATCTTGCATTTATTCTTTACATATTCAATCCAGATTACTGACTGGAAGAGTATTTAACTACCATAGTCTCAATCTCAGCTGTGATTCTAGGAGTCGATGAAAATACAATTATCCATGCTGGCTAGACAGAATTGCCAGGGGGCATAATTAAGGGAGGCATTTAGCTAATTGCTTTCTGAAAGAGAATAAAATGATTTGAGTGGAGTCAAGAGTTCATATGGGTCTCCAGAGAGAACCATCCATCCTCAGAAAAGAAAAAGAGAGAGAAAGAAAATAAAACACAGTGCATTATGGCACACATGTCATATATGCATGAGGCAAAACTGTAGGCTGAAGGAAGGGAAAGAGTGATTGCAAGGGAGGAGGGAGTATTTGACATAGGCAGTAACCCCTGAGTACCACTTGCCAAAGCATTTTCTTTGAAGTATATTGAGAGATGTTCTTTGAACAGGATTTTCCCCACTTAAATGTGTTGGGTAAACAGCACAACGTTTTCCTCTTTTTGATTCAAAATATCTCTAGACTCTCTCAGACTTTGAGTTCTAAAGCAAAAATAAATGTTTAACACTCAATCGTCTACATTTTGAATATATTTTGAGACTTCATACCATAAAGTATTTCTTATTTGAAGTATTTCTTTTTTGAGGGGATCTTTAGCCAGAAGGTTTTACTATCCATGCTGTTTAAAGAACCCAACTGTAGGAGACAGCAGAAATAAATGGAATAGTAAGGCCTGTGTGCTCAGTGGTGTCTGACTCTTTATGACCCCATGGACTGTAGCCCTCCAGGCTCCTCTGTCCGTGGGATTTTACAAGCAAGAATATTGGAATGGGTTATTTCCTCCTCCAGGGGGTCTTCTCAAGCCAAGAATCGAATTTGTGTCTCCTGCATTGGCAGGTGGATTCTTTACCACCGTACCACCTGGGAAGTCCAGCCTTAGAATGTTATATATCTGGGAAAATAAATTATAGCTCCATATGCTAATATGAATATAGCTTTTGAGCTAACTTAGGTTATACATGTATGTCATAAAACTATATATAGTATAAGTTTATATAAAATTTAAACAGGCAAAACTAGCAATTATATTACTTAAAGACATATCTAGATAGTAAATGTTAAAGAGTGGAGTGATTATTACAAAAATTAGAATAGTGATTATCTGTTGGGGAAAGAAGGGAGATGGGATGGTAAACTAGACACGCATGGTGGAGATCAGGGGGTCTCCTGAGCTAGTTGCGATGCTTCATTTCTCAGCCTGGCTGGTAGTTATATGAATGTCTATAATTGTTCTTTATATTGTACATACATACATATTTAAATACAGCTTTAGTTTGTAAATATGCATGTGTGAACACACACAAACGCATGCTCTCTCTCTCTCTCTCCCCCCCACACACACACGCACACAAACTCTAAGGCATAGCAGTAACAAGGCATTCCTGAGCTACAAAAGGTGAATTTTCTGAGTACTTAGTGGGGAAAAGTAAACTTCTTCAGAAATGTTTGCTGTATTTTTATAGTAAGTATTAAGAATAAATATAGCTGAAGCTATTGAAATAGAAAATACTGTAATTTAAACTCTAATTTGAACAACTGCAGAAACTGAATACTCTGGTTAGTAGTTATATCAAGTGGTACACAGAATGGGATGACAAAGTATAGACGATAGATCAACATGTGACAAAGAAGATCATGAAATGAAATCGAGCCAAAATAACAGAAGAAAAATCAGGGCAAAAATGTGAAGCTTTTTGTCCATTACATGTTGAAGAAGGGTTTGATTTAATATTGAAAAAAATCTCTGTTAGAATATGAAAATTATTATTCAAATAGTCACAATTTTTCTGTAGAAAATGACAGGAATTCAATCAAAACTTAGGCAAAATAGGGGAACTTTTGGCTTCTGTAATTAACCTAAAGGAAGAAAAGGGAGGAGCTGATCTGAGGGGTTCTTGAACAACGAACTCAAACATAAGTCTTTCCATATTAACTTCTCTCTTTTTCACTGTTTAATTTTTGCTTTGTTTTTATTTGCTCTTTCTCCATATATTTTGTTTTCTGGGAAAGAGAGGCAGTAGTGGACGAGGGAGTCCAGAATTTCTATGTAATGTGTATTACGTAAGTGTGGAAAAGGAAATGGCAAACCACTCCAGTATTCTTGCCTGGAGAATCCCAGGGACAGAGGAGCCTGGAGGGCTACAATCCACGAGGTCGCAAGAGTTGGACAGGACTTAGCAACTAAACCACCACCAACAACATATATGTGTGTAATACCCATCACATTCATGCATTACCAATTCTTGGCTTTGCCTCTGTTTCCCAACTGACTAAGACAGTTGAGGCTTATGATGGCCTACAGAAACCTGTAAACTGATTTTTCTGTGCCTCATGCACTTTCATGCTCTATCTCCCACCTGATCACCTGGTAACATCTAACTCCTTGCAGGGTTTTACTGCACCCACTACCTGTTGCCCCTCTACTTTTCCTGTTTAGAAAACCTCCTCCTCTTCACTTAAACAGTGCTCTGTGTCAAAGTGCTGAGGCTTTTATTTTGGTCAATGACAACTCCAATCTTCCATTTGTTCAAACCAAACACCTTGTTAGCTTACTTTTCCCCTCTTTTTATTTAACAATTTGGTTCATCACCAATTTCTTGTAGTTTTACCCTCCAACCATGTCTTATACTCTTCACCATGGTCATGGTGAAGTTTATTATCTTGCCTTACCTAGATTATTTTAAGAGCCTCCTGAACTGACTCCCTAGGAGATATTTTTGCATTTCCCCTATCTAATTCTATATAAAAAGAGTCTTTACTAAAAACAGTATTATGTATAATATTTTCCTTAGCAATCCAGTGCATCTCCCCATATACACACTTCTTTTTGGCAGTTATTTTGTAGATATGTCAAGAAATGATGCTTGAACTGAGCTAACTTAGGTGTTTTTTCTTAGTCCTTAGAGGAGGTTCAGTTCTGTATGATGAAGACATCACACACACACACACACACACACACACACAAACCTCTGGGAACCTCATATTCTATTGCATCTTAAGCCTTGTGCAATTTAATAGAATTAAGCTTGATAATTTCTTTTTTAAACATATCACTTAGTATAATCCCTAGGTACATCAAGATTACTTTCAAACTATTTTGATTTGTTTTGATTATTATAGCTGAAATTAAACTCAAAATTCATATGGCCCTAGAGAATTATTCCATTTCCCTTTAGCTTACCAAGGGCTCTGTCGTCCCACATCAGAGGATAAGATCACTGGATGGCATCACTGACTCAATGGACATGAGTTTGAGTAAACTCTGGGAGTTGGTGATGGACAGGGAGGCCTAGCATGCTGCAGTCCATGCGGTCGCAAAGAGTCGGACACGACTGAGCGACTGAACTGAACTGAACTACCAAGGGCTTCCCTTGTGGCTCCGATGGTAAAGAATCAGCCTGCAATGCGAGAGACCTGGGTTCAATCCCTGGGTTGAGAAGATCTCCTGGAGAAGGGAACAGCTACCCACTCCTGTAGTCTTGCCTGGAGAATTCCATAGACAGAGGAGCCTGGAGGGCTATAGCCCATGGGGTAACAAAGAGTCAGACACTGAGTAACTATCACTGTTTTTCACTTTAGAAGAAGAAAAAGTGATATGCTTTGGGAGGCTCTTTGATATGCTTTGGGAGGCTCTTTTCTGCCTATAGCAGAGGCAAGGGTATTTATATTTTCTTGAGGGTCGAATGATAGCTGTACGGCAGAGAAGGCCATCTAGGAGGTAATTTAAATTTTTCCTGACTGACTATCCAGAGAGAGTACAAACCCAATAAAAGGATGAGTTATACCAATCCCAAGAGCAGGGAGAGAACTATAAAGGGCCCACCAAAGAAATCTACATCATCCTGTAATGAGAATGTATTGGAATGTTTCTCTAGTGTGACTTCCAAGGCCCCAAAACATCTACATGAGCATGAGCTAAGTCCAGAGCAAGTGGACTTTAAACATCCTCCAGTGGCTGATATAAAATGCCAGAATACAAGAAAAATCTTTTTCCTCTCTTTTCCTACTCTTCATCAGGCAAAAACCAGAGGCCCCCTACTGCGTGAGGAAAGAGGAGGAGCTGTCAAGCTGGGGAAGAGAGAGCAAGTCATTAAGCATCAAGTTTTCCTTCTCAGGCCTCCCACTGCAGCAAGCCCATGTGGGGAGAAGAAACACACATTTACTCTAAAGAAATTTGAATTATCACTATTGTCTTCCAATAAATAAAAACATTTTTTTAATGAACAGAACTGTTTTAACCCCATTTCATTTTCTTATTTACATAATCTAATTTTAATCTTTAACATGTTTCACCATCAGAATAAGTAGCTGGCAATCATGGAGATAATGATAATTAAATATTTAAGTGGAACTACAAATAATAATATAAGAATTTGCTGGTGTTAAAGCTTTGGACAGGGGGGTGTTTTCTCCATTTATAACAAGTGTAAGCATTGCATACATTTATTTATTAAGAGTTTTATAATTTTGAGACTAGGTTGTTGGTCTATTAGTTGGTAAGTAAAAAAAAAAAAAAAACAAATCAACTTTGAAACAATTTCATTCTTCCTTCCTGATTTCTTTTTGTTTTTATCTTCTTAAAATGCTGAGAACTATATTCAGACTGCCTAGTTCTTAGCACAAGTAATATGCTATTTCATGTTTAAATATTCAAACTCTATTTCTGACTCAATTTATACTAAACTCCAGTTGATTTTTTTTATTATTATGTGCATATTTCCAGTAAGTGATTTCCTCAGTTAGGTCTGAGGTTTAATTTAAGCCATCAGTATGTAAACTCTTTCCAAAACAGTGAATAAACCTAATTAAATCATGGGGATATGTGAAATTGGTAAGAAAAAGAATACAGAAGAAAACAAATGGGACATAAGAGTGGTTGGTATACCATTTATTTAATTAAACCAAGTTCAATTTTAATAGTCATATATTTAAAGCACACAGTAAATATCTTATTTATTTTTTTTAGATATATTCTTGCTCAGGAGGACCATCGGGAAAGTTTTCAGACTATACTTTGAGAGCATTCTGGCAGAGAAGGATAAACTACACTATTTAAAGTTATGAAACCCATTATCATCTTGGCTTTACCTGCTGAAATAACTTCAAAATTGTTTGAACAATATTTTTTCTCTTTCCAGAATCTTTCATTACAGAACCATATTACTGTATTGTAGTACTAAGTGGTGAATAATTCCATACATGTCGTTTCCATTGCATTGCATTTACAGGAACTTTGGATGCCTTCAACAAATAAAACGGTAGGCCCTCTCTATATTACTTAAATTGCCAGAGTTATACAGTGTTAGCCCATACAGATGCCTGTGTATGGCAACCCACTCCAGTACTCTTGCCTGGAAAATCCCATGGACAGAGGAGCCTGGTGGGCTGCCGTCTATGGGGTCGCATAGAGTCGAACATGACTTGAGCGACTTCACTTTGACTTTTCACTTTCATGCATTGGAGAAGGAAATGGCAACCCACTCCAGTGTTCTTGCCTGGAGAATCCCAGGGAGGGCGGAGCCTGGTGGGCTGCCGTCTGTGGGGTCGCACAGAGTCGGACACGACTGAAGCGCCTTAGCAGTAGCAGCGGCATACTAGATGAATCCCCCCTAACACACATAAAAAGAAGTAACCAGAATGGCAACATTTTGTTGTTGTTGTTGCTTACTTGCTAAGTCACGTCTGGCTCTTTTGCACGCCCATAGCCTGCCAGGCTCTACTGTCTGCAGGATTTTCCAGGCATGAATACTGGAGGTGGTTGCCATTTCCTTCTCCACGGAAGGTTCCCTATCTCCTGTAGCTCAAACCCTGTCTCCTGCACTGGGCAAGCAGATTCTTTACACGGAGCCACCATTCTGTGAAATGAAAGCAAAATTCTAGATCAAGGGACATTTATGAATAGGTCATAGCTTCTAGAAACGTTACCAGGACCATTTCAATTTTGTTTAGCTGTTGCAAAAGGACATTCTCCAAACGCAACGGCTGATGCACGGAATCATGATACCTTTTGAGATTTTCATTTGTTTCTCTTATTGTACTTGATAGTAGCTTCAAGTTCAGAGCGTTCTGACATAAAAGGAAAGCTTAACATAACCCTGCAGCATATTCTGTTATAGCAATCAATTTTCTCATGGTCACAGGGTTTGAGAAATAAGGGTAGTTTCTCATTAGGAAGATATTTTTGCAACCAGTAAACCTAACTAAAAACATTTTAACCAATAGTGCCGCTTAAGAAAGTACTGTCAGATAGTTGAAGAAACTCATTTTTTTGGTATTGGCGGCAAAGGGTAAACAGAACCTGATTGTGGCTGTCTCGCTGTTATTGATTTATTTTCTTCAGATATGGATTAAAGGAATAACTTCTTTTTCTTGATACAAAGTCTGGGGTATCCTTGAAGCTAGATGTTTTAAGCAAGAATCTAGCGTCTGTTATATATCGAAATAATTAGGATTCCTACTTTTGGGAATTCTATTTTGATTTCATTGCTAGCTTTTAGGGAATACATTATTCCCTTTAGGTGATTTGAAAGTTTCAAACTACTCAAAGCAGAAAATTACTTTGAAGTGTTTCTTTTAAACTGACAATATTTATGATTCTCTCTCTTGTATACTGATTCTATCTCTCATTCCATGAACTTTTACTAGGAGCCTTCTGGATGTACAGACTAGTATAACATATTAAGATTTTTCTATATGGCAATCATAAAACAAACATGTAATAAGTAGCTATAGATTATACAAATTAAAGATATTATAAACTTTATGTATGCCTTTGAAGGTAACAAAGCAAAAATTGTATCATGATTTAGACAACCTAAAAAACCATACAGAGATAAAGAATAGCTACATGTGATTTGTTTATACATTTAGATATCAAATTTACATCACAGAGTACTCTCAGATGAGATAAACAGTGATGAACCAAAACAAAAAAAGATATGATCTCTCCTCTCACAATAATTCCAAATGTATTGTAATGTAGCAATAGAGCCCTTTTAACTGACTGATTCATTGATTGACTGATTCATTCAAACAGAGAACCCTTTGAGCGGACACTGTACTTATGAAGTGTAAAGAGATATAACCCTGTTAATGAGTCACTCACATTTCATTAGAAAAAGCAGACCTGTAAACACATATTACATTACACTGTACAACATACTGAATGTTATTATCAGAGTTTTACATGGGTACCTTAAAAACTGCTATTACCTTTCCTGTTGGAATCAGGAAATTTTTTTTTCCTCAAAGTATGTAACATTTGACAGAGACTCAAAAATACAAGTTGATGATTTTCAGATAGAGAAAAAAGGTTGTTCCAAGATGAGAGTTGTAACTTGAATGTGAGTTTAAAGAATGGTGGGCTACACAGGCCAGATGGCAGACAGTGAGTGGGAATGAAAGGGATGACAGGAGATAAAACTATTGGGTCCAGATGTTGAAGGACTGTGAGTGCTCTAAAAGAAAGTTGAAATCTTTTTCTATTTTGTTTTTGATGCAGATAACATGTAAAAATCAGTATGGCTAGATTTGGTACAGCCACTATGGAGAACAGTGTGAAGATTCCTAAAAAATTAAAAAATAGAACTACTGTCTGATCCTGCGATCCCACTTCTAGGCATGAATCTGGAGAGAACTATAATTTGAAAAGATATATGCACCCCAGTATTCATAGTAGCACTATTTACAGTAGCCAAGGCATGGAAGCAACCTAAATGTCTATTGCAGATGAATGGATAAAGACTATGTGGTACAAGTACACAACGGGAGTGGAGGGGAAGCTACAGGGACAGAGCTCCCGAGTGCAACTCTGGAGAGGGTCATCTCACTCTTTCTTATGTGTCCTGGAACACCTGCTTTCTCTAACATGGAAAGACATACTATAGAAACTGGAGGTTGTGGTTTATCTCCAAGACAAACACCTCAACACTGAAACACCTTTGACTGTGGAGTCACTTCTGTTCTGTCACCCTAGTGCTATTGCCCTTTGCCAAGAATACTTTTTTTTTGGGGGGGGGCACTGAGCAGCATGTGGGATCTTAGTTCCCCCACCAGGGATCAAACCCCTACCCTGTGCATTGGAAGTGAAGATGGCATTGAAATATGTATAATACCATATATGAAACGAGTCACCAGTCCAGGTTCGATGCAGGATACTGGATGCTTGGGGCTGGTGCACTGGGATGACTCAGAGGGATGGTATGGGGAGGGAGGAGGGAGGAGGGTTCAGGATGGGGAACACGTGTATGCCTGTGGCGGATTCATTTCGATATATGGCAGAACCAATACAATATTGTAAAGTTTAAAAATAAAATAAAAAATGAAGAAAATAAACAAACAAACAAACAAAAATGAAGTAATGCCATTTGCAGCAATGTGGATAGATCTAGGGATTACCATAAGTGAAGCAAACCAAACAGAGACAGGCAACCATCACATAATATCTCTTATAAGTGGAATCTAAAAAATGACACAAATGAATTTATAGACAAAAGAGAAACAGACAAACAGGCATAAAAAACAAGCTGATAGTTACCAAAGGTAAAGGAGAGGGAGGGATATATTAGAAGTTTAGTACTAACATATTGTATATACTGCTATATGTAAGACAGATAAGCAACAGAGACCTACTATAGAGCACAGGGAACTATACTAAATATTTTTTAATAACTTCTAATGGAAGAGAATCTGAAAACATAAATATATATGTATGTTTAACTGATTCACTTTGCTGTATACCTACAACTAGCACAACACTGTAAATCAACTATATTTAATCAATCAATGAAGTAAATACCATTAAAAACTCAGAACCCATATTAAAAAGAATAGATGAAATTTTATGTTTATCCTATTTTGGGGGCTCTATCTTGTACTTTGCCTCCCTAGGCCTGAGCAATGCCTCCATCATGTTCTAAAGGTGTTTCATTGTGGTTGTCTTTAATAGAAATACTGTTTAGGACACCCCTGAAAAACAAAGCTTTGCTGTGTAGTTTTAACGTTTTAACATTTTGTGAGTTGACCTGCATGTGAATCATGTAACAATTTGAACACATTTGCATGTATGATGCATAGGCTGAGAAAGTGGATGAGAGGCAACAAGTTACTTAACTATTTGAGAACAAAATCTTGCCAAGCAAATGCCCATCAAAATGGTTGTTATTTTTTTCCTACTTGGGAGGAACAAAATAGTTGAAACATAAATTAGTCCTTCTGAAGAGAGAGAGATCATGGTGAATTGGTGGCTTTTTAAGGGGTATCATTATTAGTATTCTGGTGTTTTTTTTTGTTGTTGTTTTGAAACTTTTGGGCCCATTATATGATGTCTAGGAATTAAAAACATTTTTTTTTCCCCCAAAGCTGCCCGTCTTGGTCTCTTAAGAGAGAAGCTGCCTTTTTGTAATCAGATAATTACCCACCCTGGTTTCTTAGCACTTTACTGGTGAGATCTTTTGCTTGAATTGTTTTAAAATGTGTACAGAATTGGAGTTGCGTCCTCTCCTTTGTGTTACGAAGGGGAAACAAACTAGAATTTTTACCCATAGTCATCCTTTCTGAACCCAGCTCTGTCGATCTTCTTCCTGGCATGGTGATTGGGCTTGCTCTTTTGTAATAGAGAATACTGACAAAAATGACATTATTAATTCACCTCATTTCCTTCTTTATTTGGGCATTTCATTTTCAAATAGAAAGGTCACAACTAAGTAATAAGATAGCAAAATAGAAAGACTCAGAGCATATGCCCTGCTGTTGATCTTCTTTCTTATGTAACATAATAATTATGCTTGAGAGAAAAATGGTCCAAACCATGCTTTTATAGGGACAGCTTATCAAGCTGGTAATTATTTTTCCAGATGAAAGAATTATGTGGAGCAAAAGGACAAAAAGTGCCCCTGATGTGTGAGGCAGAAATGTTATGTTCTACTCAGGCAATCTTGCAACCAACTCTTGTTCTTTAGTGCTATCTGGCTTATCTTTGGGCTTTGCTACACTGTGCATGCATGCATAATGAGTCGCTTCAGTCATGTCTGACTCTGTGTGACCCTAAGGACTGCAGCCTGCCAGGCTCCTCTGTCCTTGCGATTACCCAGGAAAGAGTACTGAGGTGGGTTGTCGTTCCCTCATCCAGGGGATCTTCCCAAGCCAGGTATTGAACCTGCATCTATGTCTCCTGCATTGCCAGGTCAGTTCTTTACCACTAGCGCCAGCGGGGAAGCCATTACTACACTGTAGGGAAAGTTAAATTTACTCTATATCACCCTACTATCATTGTCCAGCTTCATGGTCTACCTTAGAAATAGGGCCATATGCAATCCATCCTCAGTATAGCAATGATACATGGTATATAGTAATAATGATCTTATGACACAGCTGTGAGAGATTTATGGTAAAACCAACTGCTCCAATTCACTGCCCTGGAATGCCCACTTTGGTACTTACTGCACAGTAATTGACCCACTCCAGTGTTCTTGCCTGGAGAATCCCAGAGGCAGGGGAGCCTGGTGGGCTTCCGTCTGTGGGGTTGCACAGAGTCGGACATGACTGAAGCGACTTAGCAGCAGCAGCAGCATAGTAATTGATGAAAAGATATGGAGGGAGTCAGGGATCCAGGGCCTAGTTACATATTACACACTCAAGAGTAACCTGAGCTGTTTTACACCAGTTAGCTAGCATGCCACCTGGATTTCTAATAGGCATACCAAATCCACGGAGTGCAAAGTAACCTCCAGATATCCATCTCCCATTTCTGCTGTCTCATAGACTTTCTCATCTCTATACATGGCAATTTTGGCTCACCAAAATGCTTGGAAACACTTTCAATACCTCTTTATTCTCACACCCCTAATGTAATTCCTTAACATATGCTGCTTAGCTCTACTTTTCAAAATATATTGAGACTTTAAGAAATTGTCACTACTTCTTTGCTATCAGGTCTCATCTGCATTATTTTAATAACTTCTCAATATATCCCCATTTCTATCATCAAAGGTTGCCCACCTTTCAGTTCAGTTCAGTTCAGTCGCTCAGTTGTGTCCGACTCTTTGTGACCACATGAATTGCAGCATGCCAGGCTTCCCTGTCCATCACCAGCTCCCAGAGTTCACTCAAACTCATGTCTATTGAGTCGGTGATGCCATCCCGCCATCTCATCCTCTGTCGTCTCCTTCTCCTCCTGCCTCCAATCCCTCTCAGCATCAGAGTCATTTCCAATGAGTCAACTCTTCCTTTGATCTGTTATTAATCTGGAAGAAAAATTATTCTGTAAAATGGCAGCCTGATCATTTTTATTCCTCAACTCAAACTCTGCAGATCTTGTCTGACTCAAAGGGAAAGGAAAGTGCTCATGATGACCTACCAGTCTTTACATTATTTATTCTCTTTCATTCTCTCAAACCCACATCTCATGTCCTTTCCTCTTCCCCTCCATCTGCTACAGCAACACTGGTTGTTTTGCTGTTTTTTGAGCAGACTGGTTGTGTACCTTTTAAAAATGCCTCTACACTTAGTAGTGGCTTCCTGGATGGCTCAGTGGTAAAGAATCCGCCTGCCAATGCAGGAGGTTCAAGAGACATGGGTTCAATCCCTGGGTCAGAAGATTCCCTGGAGTAGGAAATGGCAACTTGTTCCAGTATTCTTGCCTGGAATATCCCATGGACAGAGGAGCTTGGTGGGCTACAGTCCATGGGGTCACAAGAGTCAGACACAACTTTGCATTTGGGCATGCAGGCATGAACATTTAGCAGTACTTCTGCCTGGAATCTCCTTTCCTCACATGTCAACATCACTTGTGTCCACATTTCAGGTTTTTGGAAACATGACTCCTTTGCAGTGCCAACTTTCCAGGCTGCCTCCACTCTTGTCTAAAATCACATCTTGTGGCTCCAACCTTTATCTCATCCCTGTCTGTAGCTCTTCCTATCTCTGATTATGGCTTCACTTTGTTTTCTTTAGTGCTTATTACTATCTTACATACTATGTCACTTAATCGTTTCCTTTTTCCCCTCTAGCTTCTTCAGTAGGCTCTAAGTTCCTGAGAAAATATTTCTAAATTTTTTTGTTGTTGTTCAGTGTTGTATCAATAGTACCTAGAACAGTTCCTGACACAGAGTAGGTCTTCAGTACATTTATATTGGATAAATAGCTGAACTTTCAAGATTCATATCCTCAAATATGCATTAAGAATTTGATATCTACATTTAAAATAAATTTTATTTTGTGCCACATTTACTTGAAACAGAGATTTATGTGTAAGATGAAGAATGAGGTATACAACAAAATATAATGTTCATAAGTTATTTTTACATATAAGAAGAACAAAATAAGCATTTTATAAGAACACATTAAAAATAGAGAGATACACAAATTAAACAGGCTAGAATGATTGACTGTGGGTATGGGAGTGAGGTAAGAGGAAAACAATAAAAAAATAAAAAGAATTAAAGAATATTGTAGAGTTTGATAATAGTTACCAGCACCTGAAGACACGTGTAGAAGGGAAACAGATAGAGGGAGATAAAGAGAAAGATAGACAAAGAGACAGAGAAGGGCAGAGTGAGCAAACTTGTGGCTGACACTGAAGTCTGGCCAATGAAACCTTGATGTCAACTCCCCTCCTTATTGTCTGATTCTTCCATAGAGACTGCAAGGCTGTGATTGCTAAAAACAAAATGTACTGAGATTTTCCTGCATCAGTGGTGGGATGTTACTTACATCAAGAGAGGAAAAAAAAAAATCCTTAAGTAAAAACCCATGAGAGAACAACTCTTCCTAAAGAAAAAGGAAAAGCCAGACTGGGATAAAGTCTTTCATTTTTGCATGTTGACCTTCTCTGTTCTTGAGGAATACAGTAATGATACCTCTAAATATATAGCTAGATTGCAAACTTAAGGACAAAATCCGGACAATATTGTGTTGGTTTCTGCCATACAACAACATGATTCATAAGAAATCAACACAAAATCTGTAAAGCAATTATCTTCCAATTAAAAATAAATTAAAAAATACTATTAAACATGCACAACCTCTGGGGTTTACATTAGCAAATAAATAAATTGATGAGTTAAAAAAGATTGTGTAGCAGAGAGATAGAAGAAGCACAGGCTTTTTTATTTTTTTGACATTCTTGAACAGCTCTATAATCACTGGACTGCTTACATGTCAAGTTCTTGCTACATGGAAAGATAAACACTTGTCTGTTTAAGTTCTTATAAGTTCTTATTTTTTTCCTATTGTTTGCACCTGGATACATCTAGTTAGTCTTAGAGTTTAAAAATGTTATTTGTATCTTAGAGTCTCAAAAATATTATTTGTATCCATCAGATACTAGAGGGAACACTGAATGATTTTAATTGAATGACTTGGAAAACCAAGAAGAACAAATAACGAACAAGTTTAAAATGTAGAATATGACAGTAAATTTTATTCTACTTCATGGCTGATGGTTTATAAATATAAATAGATATTGAACAGATTTTGCAAAACTGCTTATAAGAAGAATAAATTAAGTTAGATAAGTTCTTTATAGCAGATTAATATAGGCACAAATTCTCTTTGTTTTTGATAATCATAGATGTTAGAGCACTTTGAGAACTCCAAAGTCAAAAAATATATCCTTTGAACTATATTTCGAGCCAAACTCTTTGAATACATAGCTACTAAAAAACCACTCAGTTAAGCTTAAGCAGTGTGTCTTCAATTGCAGTTTATTCACTCATTATGGAGAGTGTGTAGCTATTTATTTTTTTTTTAATCTGAAGTATTCCATTGTGTATAACTTAAAACATCTTTGAAGAGAAGATGCAAATTTTATCAATAAGTTCAGTTCATTTCAGTCGCTCAGTCGTGTCCAACTCTTTGCCACCCTATGGACTGCAACATGCCAGGCTTCCCTGTCCATCAACAACTCCTGGACATTACTCAAACTCATGTCCATTGAGTCAGTGTTTCTTTATAGTCCAACTCTCACATTCATACATGACTACTGGAAAAACCTTAGCTTTGACTAGATGGACCTTTGTTGACAAAGTAAGGTCTCTGTTTTTTAATATGCTGTCTAGGTTGATCATAGCTTTTCTTCCAAAGATCAAGCGTCCTTTAATTTCATGGCTGCAGTTACCATCTGCAGTATTTTGGAGCCCAAGAAAATAAAGTCTCTCACTGTTTCCCCTTCAGTTTTTTATGAAGTGATGGGACTGGATGCTATGAACTTAGTTTTCTAAATGGTGAGTTTTAACCAACTTTTTCACTCTCCTCTTTCTCTTTCATCAAGAGGCACTTTAGTTCTTTGCTTTCTGCCATAAGGGTGGTGTCATCTGCGTATCTGAGGTTATTGATATTTCTCCCAGCAATCCTGATTCCAGCTTGTGCTTCATCCAGCCCAGCATTTCTCATAAAGTACTCTGCATATAAGTTAAATAAGTAGAAATTGAATAAATATCTATAAAATGTTATAAAATGAAAATGAATATGTAACAGTTTTGTTGAAACTGTAAGTTCTGAATTGCTTGCCGTACTGCTTTCCCAATTTGGAACCAGTCTGTTGTTCCATGTCCAGTTCTAACTGTTGCTTCTTGACCTGCATACAGATTTCTCAGGAGGCAGGTCAGGTGGTTGAATGAGGTAAGAGCTATTATATATTTTTGATCACTAGGAGAAAATAAAGGGGAAGAAAAAATTGACTTTCACTTTTAAATATTAATGGAACCAATAAAGACACATTGGAATACTTTTATGCTATTATTTAGTTTTAAAAAACATCACTAACGAGCAATTCAGAACTTACAGTTTCAACAAAACTGTTAATATTCATTCTATAACATTTTATAGATATTTATTCAATTTCTGTAACTTGATACTGATGGTCTTCCAGCTCATCTTTCTTCAATCTCTTCATGAGAAGTTAATAAATTAAAAAAGAAAACTTCTATTCATATTGAAATTGTAATTATGATCCACAGGGAAAACGAGAGCTGCAGATTAATATTCATTCACGCATCTGACAGTGTGCCAAACGCACTGAAGTTCTGGTAGATCAGATACACAGAACCTATGTTTTTGTCGCTTTTCATGCTGTCAAGAGGCAGTCTTGTAAACAGGACATTATTAGGTAATTAGAGGCATGAGAGGGGAAGTTCAGGTATTTTAGGAAATTTGAGAAGCAGGAATATAGACTTAGGATAAGATAAAGCTTCCCGGGAACATGAGTATAAGTTAAAACTTTATAAATGAGTAGGAATTATCAAGTCAAATTTGAAAAAAATTGTGAGGAAATAGATTCATGTAAATGTACACTGCAACTGAAGTGTCAGAGGCAAGGAAGAATATTGCTTTTTCTGGAAATTGCAAACTTGGAGCATGGATGGAGAACAGAATAGTCCGGAAGTGGGCTGGATATCAATGGATAAAATCTGATCATTTTTCTAGGAAGCAAGATTTCTGTAGCCTGTCCTCCTTTCTCCTCACTACTCATATTTAGTCTTCTTAAGTTTGTATGGATCTGATTCTTCCACAAGCACTCAGCATTTCCCCATTCATTTACAGTTCCTTTTTAATAGCATAACATTATGACTTCATGCCAGACATGGGCACTTGATTCTTCACCCAAGCTGGAAGCCCTAGTCCTAGTGTTCAGGATTATACAAGGATTCCTTTCAAAAGTCTGATTTCTACAAACCTCGGCTGTAAATTATGTACCTACCTTCAATCTGCTTGTAAGTAAACAAGCAAAAAGAAATAGTATCTTTTTCCTGGGAATGAGGGTGAGGGGACTTATGCTGACACGCTCCAAGTGTTCTTACTAATTCACCCTGTTAACACTAGTAGGAGAACAGTTTAGAATCAGACTGATCTGAGATAAAGTCTCAGTTTTACTACTCGAAAGCTATGTAAGCATGGTCAAGTGATTAATTTCTTTAAGGTTCAGTTGTTTCATCTGAAACACCAGTGACATAAAACCTATATCTTTGTGTTGTTACGATTAAGAATAATTATGCATGAAAATATTTTAGAATAGTATCTGATATATAGACAGAGCTCAATACATGAAAGATAACATTGCTATTTTTTTTTCTGAACATTAGTTTTTTCACCTTTAAAACAAAGGTAGTGTTGTCCGCATCAAATGACTGTTTTGATTAAGACCACAAAAACACATAGAGCAGATACTTGGTACCTGGCAGATGTTTAACTAATGGGAATTATTCACTCTTATATTTAGTGTCTACAAAAGATGGTTGATTCAAGCGTGTTCATTTTTTTCATATGACCACTAACCTGGGAGTAGGCGAAAGGTACAAGGGGCTTCCTTAGTAGCTCAGATGGTAAAGAATCCCCCTAATTCCAGGGATGGAGGAGCCTGGTGGGATACAGTCCATGGGATCTCAAAGAGTCGGACACGACTGTGTGATTTTTTTTTTTTTAACTTAAACAAATATAAGAGTAAATGGAATGTGTCTCAAGGAATTCATAGTGATGTTTCCTTTATTGGTATTAGTTGTAACAGTGGGTATAGCTGTAATTCGTCACTTGTCCAAGCTGTTAAGCAAAATAACTAGGATGTTCGAGTCCTTTGGTAACTCTACAACATTTTGTATGAATTTTTATACAAACTAGGAAAATTCAGTCTGTTCCAGTTAATTTATTTAAAAAAATGTATACTAATGTAGAGTATTATATTAACTGAGGATAATTAGAAATTTGACTAAATAACATGCTTATTAATATTTTATCTTAAAATGCTAAAAATATCAACTCAAATTTCATTTAACTTATAATTATATGGAAATATTTAGTTTTCTTCTGATGCCACAGTCCCCTAAACTTTATGATTTCATCTAAAAGCTACACAAAGGAAACATATAGGAGACTTGCCAAAACACAAAGACAAAATAATTATTTGATTTTTTTACAGCGATGATTATTCATACAATTTGGATCACATTAAGAATATAGCATTGCCAAATAAAATATCATTATCTGGCATTTTGCATGTCCACTGAATATTCAACAATGATTCCTGATTTTTAGTGTCCCTCTTTAGATATTAAAAACCACAAAGCAATGTGTAATCCCTCAATTTTGCTGTTACTCATTTGTCAGTAAAGACATGATAAAGGAGGTGAAACAGGCATTCACAGGATTCTAAGGTATTCACAGCTTTTCTAAGAATATAAACTGAGTTATGGTCTCCATGTGAACACATTATCATTTAGAAGTTATGAGCTAACCATAGAAAATTAACTGAAGGCTAGAAGATATTATTCATCATCTCTTGGCACTGCTGGTATTTATCATATGTGTGTGTTGGCCACTGATAGATAAATAATAATTATCCTCTATGCTATTGTTTAATCTTTCATTGGATTTAAAGTAAAAATTTTAAAAACCTGCTCCAAAATGATTCCCAAACTCAGTTTAAACCTTTCTTTTGGCTCAAATCCCATTTTTTGGTCCTTCACAGACATTGTTTTTTAAAAAAATAGGTTCATCTCCTTAATATCCAATTTTGTTTGAAAAACAATCTGTGGGAATGGCAGGAGGCTTTACATTAGGCTTCTTTATTTTAGCGCTTAACTGCCCTAATCACAAGTCACGTTTCAGTGTGTCGGAGGCTAGTAGATTTAGCTGCTGAGTCGCTTCAGTTGTGTCCGACTCTGTGCGACCCCAGAGACGGCAGCCCACCAGGCTCCTCTGTCCCCGGGATTCTCCAGGCAAGAACACTGGAGTGGGTTGCCATTTCCTTCTCCAATGCATGAAAGTGAAAAGGGAAAGTGAAGTCGCTCAGTTGTGTCTGACTCTTGGCGACCCCATGGACTGCAGCCCACCAGGCTCCTCCGTCCATGGGATTCTCCAGGCAAGAGTACTGGGGTGGGGTGCCATTGCCTTCTCCGAGGGCACCTAATTTAGCAATCCACATACATCGTTTTGCACACTCACCCAGAAGAAAACATGGAACTCACAGTAAAAGAAAGGGCAGACAACAGAGGAGCTTGCCTGAACCTCTGAAATCTGCAGATGGATTTATGCAAATAAGACATCTTATCTAGCAGTCAGAGATGGGAAGGGGAGCTATTTAACCTGAGTTGAATAAAAGTAAGAAAATTTGCATTTTGTTGGCTTTTCTGTAAAGGTTGAACTGACATCTGGTTGTAATTTGCTTTCCAAGATGATTGTCTTTTTTTATCCACTTCATACTGGTCTAAAGTTGCCATTTTTAAAATCTTGCATATATAATCTAGAAAATAAAATGCTATTGTTAATTTCTGCACACTAGAGGTCACTAAAGTATCCTAAGTTAAAATGTACTCGACATTTTACCTTAAACGACTTTTGAGGGAATAATGATCATAATTTTAAAGTCCATTAAAAGAAACACAGGGACAATAATAAGATTAATATATAGCATTGTGAATATTAGCTTTGAAAAAAAATAAAGATTGCAATATTATATTTTAATGCCGCCTGAATCAGATTTCCTCAGTAAGTAATGCATTTCTGAATATCAGTATCTCAGAATATTTTATATGAACCTCTCAAACCCATTCTTATAACTAATCTCTTTTCTGAAGCTGTAACTGCCAGATATTAAATTGTTATTTTCCCATTGATTTATAGTAGTAAATTTTCTAACCATCTTGATACAATCACATCAATGTACTATAATGTCAGTGGATGCACAAAAATCAACCATTTTTAGGGCTGATAAATAATGGCCATCTGTTGTCTGTTGTTGTTCAGTTGCTAAGGCATTTCCGACTCTCTGTGACCCCACGGTCACATGCTAAACCTCCCTGTCCCTCACCATCTCCCAAAGTTCACCCAAGTTGTGTCCACTGAATCAGTGATGCCATCCAACCATCTCATCCTCTGTCACCTTCTTCTCCCTTTGCCTTCAGTGTTTTCCAGCATCAGGGTCTTTTCCAATGAGTTGGCTCTTCACATCAGGTGGCCAAAGTATTGGAGTTTCGACTTCAGATCAGTCCTTCCAATACTCATTCAGGGTTGATTTTCCTTAGGGTTGACTGGTTTGATCTCCTTGCTGTCCAAGGGACTCTCAAGAGTCTTTTTCCAGCACCACAACTCAAAAGCACCAATTCTTCAGCTCTTAGCCTTCTTTATGGTCCAACTCTCACAATCATACATGACTAGTGGAAACATCATAGCTTTGACTATATAGACCTTTGTTGGCAAAGTGACGTTTCTGCTTTTTAATTAGCTATCTAGGTTTGTCATAGCTTTCCTTCCAAGAAGCAAGTGTCTTTTAATTTCATGGCTGCAGTCACTGTCTGCAGTGATTCTGGAGCTCAAGAAAATAAAATCTGTCCCTGCTTCTACTTCTTCGCTGTATATTAGACATGAAATGATGGGACCAGATGCCACGATCTTAGTTTCTTTAATGTTAAGTTTTAAGCCAGCTTTTTTTCACTCTCCTTTTCCACTCTTCTCCTATCTATTGTCTAATGGCTAGTATTTAGAGCCATCATATATGTGTTTTTATTTTATAGTTTTGGAAACGTGCTTTAAAAACAAGATTTTTTTTTTCAGAATCAGTAGCATGTTTTTTAATAGCTTTTTTTTTCCTTTTTTACTTTTTGTTTGTGGTGTTTTTCTTTATCTATTGCACTTCTGCCTCTCAGCACTATAATATTCACTCAACTAGCATCTTATGTGTGTTAATAGTAACACAATAGACTCAAAATAGAGTTGCTTATGTTAAGTCGTGTGTCACAAAACCAAGACTTTACAATTACAGTTTCAGCTCTCCCAGAAGTGGAATCTTAAACAAATCAATCAAGAATGATTGACTGGATCAGGCATCGGTAAAGTATTCTGCTTGATAGACGCCTATCATCCCCTGAAAGAAAATAACTGAAGTAAGCAACCCACTTCTTTGCCTAGTACAGTTTCCTTGTCTCTGCTCCCTTCTGGCTGTAAAATTCTTTCATTTGTACAGCTCCTTGGAGCCTCTTTCAATCTGTTAGACTGGATGCCACCATCCAATTAAAATCAATTTTTGCTCAAATAAACCCTTAACATTTTAAAATTTCATGGATATCAACTAATAAAAAAAAGCAACAAGAACTTTGTATGCTGTAGATTAGAAACCTTTTTCAACTGTTTCAATTTAGAAACCACTACTTTTAGTGCCCATCTTCCTTGAAGTGTGCATATGAAACTGGTATAGGGGCAGAGCTTAAAAATAGACTTAAAGCAAGCACGTAGAAAGACAAGAAAGGAGGATAGAAAAACAAAGAGATGAGGGTATTGATTTAACAGTTTATCATTTTGAAGTAAACATAAAAATGCTTGGTTTTAAAAACTGTGAGTAGGAAGAATTTGTCTTATCTGGAAGATAATGTTCAGGGGATTTGACTTGAAGCATGCCCACAGTAAGTATACACATCTGAATTTATCCATTGTTTTCTGTGACACAGATAGATAAACCCAGTTGACATATATTTATTTGCCCATTGAAAAGAGCTTTTTCTATGTATTGCTTTTAACTCATTTAGTACATTACAGTGATTACCACCACATACAAGAATGACAAATGGTACTTAAAAGTTATAAGTATCTATTGTAGGAGGCAACATTTTAAACCTGATCAACAAATATAAATATATAACAAAATAGTTTCTCACTTGAGAAGTGGATGTCAAAGCAATTCCCAATTTGTCAGATTGAAGTAAATGACAGATTTGGCAGAGGAATAGCACATCTAACCTCAAATGATGTAAATATCTACCTAATATTGGCGTATCCTGGTTGAATCCAATTTGTTAATGTTGGCATTCATCTTCTTTTTCTTTTATATTTTTCTATTTTTTTCTATGTAGATATATTCTAAGATAAAATTAAACATTAGAAGCAGCAAACTGTGATGTCTCAGAGTTTGAACCCTGGAGCCAAGCCCTCTGGGTGGAATCTTGACTCTCTGTTTTACTAGAGGCCTGAACTGGCTCAGACGGTAAAGCGTCTGTCTGCAATGCAGGAGACCCGGGTTCGATCCCTGGGTTGGGAAGATCCCCTGGAGAAGGAAATGGTAGCCCACCCCAGTGTTCTTGCCTGGAAAATCCAATGGACGGCGGAGCCTGGTAGGGTTCTGTCTGTCCATGAGGTCGCAAAGAGTTGGACAGCACTAAGCAACTTCCCTTCTTCTGAACTTCAGTGAGTAGTTTAACCTCCCTGTGGCTCAACTTCTTCACTTGTAAAATGATAATAAGAGTGAAAGCAGTGTTTTGAGGAAGAAATTAAATTATTTATCTACAAAGTTTAGATCAGTACCTGAACAACCGTATGCAAGTGTTTATTAAATATTTAGAGACTAGGACAATCTGAATTAACGATGTGTTATTTATAATATTTAGAGACACGGCAATTGATATTTTCAATTTTACATACCTCTTTGAACTAAAATCTGGTTTTAATGATTAGATAACAGCTAATCAAAACAAGCATAGAAAAATAAGGTCCTAAGCACCACTTGGCTCCATTTATCTATTTAATTGTAGATGCATTTCCAAAAGCACTTAAAAGCATTTGATTCCTTAATCATTCTTAATGTTACCTCTTTCCATCTAGCATACCCTATGGATTTTAACAGTTAATCACTTGATTATATATTATACATAAACAATTTTCAGCTCAATATGTCAGAATATAAAAAGACTTCTCAAATCTTTTAATCTTCATTGTCGGCCTCTATTTTATATAGCACTTAACACAGGTGTTTTTTAGTTGAAATAATTTGCATATAAATATTTCCTATGCATTTTAGCACTCCAGACATATATAAACAGAAGTTAAACTGAATGAATTTTTTAATATACTGAATTTCAGTATTGTGAGTGTGATGAGTTTTAATTTTTTATTTATTTTGCATCTAATGTCTAGATTCAGTTCAAACTTTTAAAAAAATTTGCATTCATATTAATATAACACCATTAATATAACATCATATTAAAGTAGACACCATGGAGAATACAGAGGAAAAAGACCTGCGGGATTACATAGGTAGAAAGATACACATAGATATTATTTTAACTCAGAATAGTAAACATTAAGTGCTACATCTAATGGACACCAACAATGAGCTGCTGCTGCTGCTGCTAAGTCGCTTCAGTTGTGTCCAACTCTGTGCGACCCCATAGATGGCAGCCCACCAGGCTCCCCTGTCCCTGGGATTCTCCAGGTAAGAACACTGGAGTGGGTTGCCATTTCCTTCTCCAATGCATGAAAATGAAAAGTGAAAATGAAGTCGCTCAGTCGTGTCCGACTCTTTGCGACCCCATGGACTGCAGCCCACCAGGCTCCTCCGTCCATGGGATTTTCCAGGCAAGAGTACTGGAGTGGGGTGCCATTGCCTTCTCCGAACAATGAGCTATAAGACTGCAAAATATGATATGTATTCTTAGTGATAATGACATTGTGATGGACTTCATATTACCAGGAAGACAAGAATTCCCACCAAACAAACCAGATTGGTCAAATGTAAAGAAATAGAGGTATGTAAGGCAGATTTCTGGTTTAACAATACCAGTGATAATCAGTCAAATATGAATCAGGTTCTGTCCTAAGCAGATTCTGTGTGTTAATCTAGTTAATTCATATCAACCCTGGGAAGCAGACACTCTCATTATCCTGATTTTATATATAAGAAAATCAAACTATTCAGAGTTTTTTGGTTAATTTTTCTTTTGACAACCATTTTTTAGGGTTATACATCCATGTGACTAAAGGCCAGTGAAGATTAGCTTTGCAAATTTCTCCAGAATTATTGGATAAAATGCCTTCACTTTTCATTAAGCTCACTAAGCTGAGAGATCGTGAGCCTGGACCTACTTAAATGTGAACAGGCATTGTCCTCACTCTATAGGTAGAGATGGCCTAATGGTATTTCTCTAAACAGAGTAAAGGTAAAGCTGAATCAAGGGACACAGAGGCCTGAAGTCCTTTGACATTGTTTAATTCCTAGACCCAGCAATATCTAAAATCAAAAAACCTCTCTTGATTGACTTATTATATGGGTTAGTAACATGCCCTTTGGGGATTCGCTGGTGGCTCAGATGGTAAAGAATCTGCCTGCAATGCAGGAGACCCAGGTTTGAACCCTGGGTTGAGAAGATCCCCTGGAGAAGGGGATGACTACCCACTTCAGTGTTCTTGCCTGGAGAATCCCACGAACAGAGGAGCATGGTGGGTTACAGTCCATGAGATTGCATAGAGTTGGACACACTGAACAGCTAAGCACACATATGTCCTTTTCTCTCTTTGCTTAAATAACATGAGGTGTTTTTTTTTTTTTTTTTTTTCTCACTTACAACCAGCAAACATCTGTCTAAATAAGTAAGAAGTGAGGAGGGATAGAGAAATGTAAATTTATTCTCTGAAATAAGAAGGAAAATGTAAATGATAAAAAATAACAATCTTTGAAACCCTATGCTTCATTTGTATTTTGTAACTGTATGTTTAACATAATGCAATATAATTATGTCACTTACTGCAATTTGTTAATATTTATATAATTTTATTTTCAAAGTATACTATATGTTAGCAGTTTCATATTGATGTTTTTTAATTAGAAAGCTAAACTTCCTAGATATCTGAAAACTGATTTGCACCTATCATTGTTTCATCTAATTATATTTTTTCTATTCAATGTTAATTTTTGTCTCAATATTAACTGTATACTTTATGTACAAATAACTTTATTATATATTAACAATTATATAAATAATATATTATAGTTTATATTTATAATATTATAATAGAATATAATAACCTATAAATTATTGAGTTTTTGTAACTGACAAAATTGATCACTAATAATCACTTTCAGTTTCAGTTTTGGTACAATTCTGTGTCTACTCATAAAATAAACACATATGCTTTCTTAATCTCATATTTAGAGACAAGAATCATCATAAGTAATAAATAAGTTGTTTCTTAGAGTGCAGTTTTCTTAATTTTAAATTTAACTATAAGAAAAATAAAAGGGTATTTTCCTTCAATCAAAATAACTTAACAGCATAGAATTATCATTTTCCATTTAGAAAGGTTGTATAAAGTCCTTCACTAATCTCTCACAAGGTGTCAGGAGACAATGTTATTCATACTTGAATTAGATAATATTCATAAATTTCATTTCAAAAAATTAAGACTATATTTTTTCCCCAGGAAAAAAATCTGAAAATTATTTCTTCTGATGTGTTTTCAGCAAGATTCTTTTAGAGATGAAAGTTCAGTTCAGTTCAGTTGCTCAGTCGTGTCCGACTCTTTCCGACCCCATGAATCGTAGCAGGCCAGGCCTCCCTGTCCATCACAAACTCCCGGAGTTCACTCAGACTCAGGTCCATTGAGTCAGTGATGCCATCCAGCCATCTCATCCTCTGTCGTCCCCTTCTCCTCCTGCCCCCGATCCCTCCCAGCATCAGGGTCTTTTCCAATGAGTCAACTCTTCGCATGAGGTGGCCAAAGTACTGGAGCTTTAGCATCATTCCTTCCAAAGAAATCCCAGGGCTGATCTCCTTCAGAATGGACTGGTTGGATCTCCTTGCAGTCCAAGGGACTCTCAAGAGTCTTCTCCAACACCACAGTTCAAAAGCATCAATTCTTCGGTGCTCAGCTTTCTTCACAGTCCAAATCTCACATCTACTGGAAAAACCATAGCCTTGACTAGGCAGACCTTTGTTGGCAAAGTAATGTCTCTGCTTTTGAACATGCTATCTAGGTTTGTCATAACTTTCCTTCCAAGGAGTAAGTGTCTTTTAATTTCATGGCTGCACTCACCATCTGCAGTGATTTTGGAGCCCAAAAAAATAAAGTCTGACACTATTTCCACTGTTCCCCCATCTGTTTGCCATGAAGTGATGGGACCAGATGCCATGATCTTTGTTTTCTGAATGTTGAGCTTTAAGCCAACATTTTCACTCTCCATTTTCACTTTCATCAAGAGGCTGTTTAGTTCCTCTTCACTTTCTGCCATAGGGGTGGTGTTATCTGCATATCTTAGGTTATTGATATTTCTCCCAGCAATTTTGATTCCAGCTTGTGCTTCTTCCAGTCCAGCGTTTCTCATGATGTACTCTGCATAGAAGTTAAATAAGCAGGGTGACGATATACAGCCTTGATGTACTTCTTTTCCTATTTGGAACCAGTCTGTTGTTCCATGTCCAGTTCTAACTGTTGCTTCCTGACCTGCATATAGGTTTCTCAAGAGGCAGGTCAGGTGGTCTGGTATTCCCATCTCTTTAAGAATTTTCCACAGTTTATTGTGATCCACACAGTCAAAGGCTTTGGCATAGTCAATAAAGCAGAAATAGATGTTTTTCTGGAACTCTCTTGCTTTTTCAATGATCCAGCGGATGTTGGCAATTTGATCTCTGGTTCCTCTGCCTTAATATTCTTTTAGAGATGAAAGTAGTTCAGTATAATTAGCATTTATAAGTAACTACGTTTTGTCTCTGAAAATGACTTTACTATTAATATTTTTCCCTGCATAAAAGATATGTAATATACATATAAATTATAAGCATAATACTATTATGAAACACAGTAATATAAATATTGCTTATGAACCATCTACTCAACCTAAGAACCAGAAAATTTACAGTAATTTGAGTCTACTGATCAGTCCCTCTCCTTATCTTTTCCTGTGCCTCTCAGAGATGTAAATAGTTTTCTAGATTGATTTTGCCTAAAAAAGCGTCAACTTTATAATTTTATCATAATATTTATTAGAAGAAACTAATTATATAGTGGATAGAAAAAGAATGCAATAAATTTACCTTTGATAAAAATTCACCTAGAATAATTTTATTAGATGTAATTTTTTTGAATAACAAGAAATTCAAGATTCGTTTCCCACACATTGAATCCAACTTTGAATTTTATAATAGCATAAAAACAAAACAATAATTTTCTACTGACCTTGGAAATCTCGTAAGTAGCTGTATTTGAAATATTGGAAACATTATTAATTTTTAAAGTTACATATTTATGGATGTTCTTTGGCAAATTTAATAGCCATGCAATTCCTACTTTACTGCAAATAACATTTCTCTCCAAACTTTACAAAGTTATTAATATAAAAGCTAATTAAAGTTAAATGTTTTCTTAGATTTTTAATTTAACAATATGTTCTGCTTTGATTGCCAAAGTAACTAAAAGGAGCCATTCCGATTTGACATTGAAGAGTTCAAACAAACATTAATCTAGAAAGAAATCTGAAAAATGTATGAAAGTTGAAAATGGCATGAACTCTTTTCAGCTCTGATTTTCATTTTAGGATTATGCATGTCATTCTCAAGAAATTTATGAATGTTATGACAGCCCTTAGAATATGTCTTTATTATTTTCCAGTTATGTGGACTGTGGAAGATTGTCTATCGGTTATGCTTAAATCATCAAGGAAAAATGCTATTCAATTACATAATAACATCATTCATTTAGTCAACAAATATTTTAAAAAAATATTTATGGAGTCCCTACTCCATACCAAGGTCTATCCCAGGTTCTGGCAATCTATCAGTGAACAAGACAAATTTTCTGCTCCGTGGAGCATTAACAAACCAAACTGACCATTACTTTAAAAATTCAGCATGGAAACAGTAATGCAAATTCCAAATAGAAAATACCATTTTTCTTTAGCTTTTCATTTGAATGATTGTTGTTTATAGATAAAGTCTAAAATTACCTCTATTAAAGGTCAATGATTACTTTTGGAATCAAGTCATTTATTGAGTAATGCATTTGAAAAGAGGCCATGGATTTAAAGATATTTAAGAGAAAATGTTAGGGAAGAAACTTTCCAATTTAAGACATAATTAATACCAGCTTCATTCTGAAAAATATAGCTGTTTAAAAGAAAATTTGAGATAATGGATAAAAATATTAGTTCATTGAATTATTCATATCATAATTTAATTTTATTGCCTCTGCAGTAGAATTATACTTCTTTTTAGATTTGAGATTTAAAGAAATTTTATTTCCTACAGATATTTAAAGGATTTGTAATTATGCTCTGTAGAACTGTAGTAAAGAGAAGTAGATTTTAATATCTACTTGATCTTCATATTTTTGTTTTCCAAATTTTTATGATTTTCCGTGGAGGAAAATGCGTATTATCACCCAGTTATTTCTGTGACTCTACTTCCCACTGGAAAGGTAATTATCTAAATGGAAGCATCCTTACAATGTGACTGGACAGCCTTCCACATTGTTTGAAATGAACAAATGGTATGGGATCCAATAGGTTATTGAAGTTTAATTTTTCGATGCTTCATTCATTGTTCCCATACTGGTAAAATGTAGCCAAAATGATCAAAACAGAACTTTCTTTTTTTCCAGTTGGGAAATAGCATGTATAGTTGCCACATAGTTTAGAAATACAAGTCAGATAAATATATTATTTAACTGTTACTGCATAATTCCTGCATATAGACTGTTTGGCTGATGGGTTAAAAAAAAGAAATTTATTATAGAAATATGAAAAATATATATCATAGTTTCTAAAAATTCTTTAATCTGTATCTACACCCTTTGTCAGGTGACACTACAATCCTTGTAACTACAAAGGAGGAACTTTTCCCACACTACGATGTTGATGTAAATTTGTACCTTGTTTGGCCAATAGGATGTTGTGGATATTAATGCTGTGGAGTGGATTCCCACTCTGTATCTCAAAGACTGCTTGTGTTCTTATTGAGTCTCTCTGTCTCTACTATCACCACTGGCTCACTCCAGTCACCCTGACAGATTTCGACATTTATCTAACATGCAAAATCGTGGGTGGACCAATCTGAAGTCTACCGAGCTGATGACGACAGATGAGTGAGCAATACAATTACATCAGTATTTCACAGGAGCTCTGTGCATGATTATTGTGGCCTTAGATGATTGATTTAAAAAATAAAATATTTTTAAGATCTACTTAAAATTTTTGATGGTTGAAGTGTGAACTACTTAACTGTGAATTGTTCATATAGGTTTTCTTTAGGTTTATATTATTCTTTTAGGTTCTAAATTCTAAGGGACTTAAGTATAGTGTCAATTCTTTTTGCATAATATATCTCAAAGAATTTTCACTTGAACAACTCAGCAATAACTCATTAGAAAAGGGTGAAATGAATGTGATATGAGAAATAAAAATATATTGAAACATAAGGATTTTCTATGACCACAATCTCCTCTGTTTGAATGAAATAAATGTTTCCACTAAAACCCAAAGCAATTAATCTTTAATTTATATTTACTTTTACTAAAGTATTGTCCCATTCTAGATAGACTTGAATATTAATAGATTCAAGCATGTTTTGGTAAGAATTCTTTTAGTTTATGGAAACCCAGTTCTGAAGTATCTATGTTTTAGATTTTCTTCAAAAATCACAAGTATAACTAACATGCAAAAATTCATCTCACTTCATCCATCTATAAATAAAATAAAAGTGTAATCACTGAGACCTTCAAATGATAGAATGAAATGGTATAAAATGTAATAAGAATTTCAGGGACCAATTATTATGAGGGTTTCACATCTGTGCTTTTCTTTATCTTTGAATGCAACCTTTTCAATGTTATGTTAAACCTGCAATTACAAACTATGGTCTTATAATATTTCAATCAAATATTCACAGTTAACCCATTGGAAGTCCTTCTTTTAAATCCTAAACAACAAATTAATGACAGGGTTAATCATTATAAACTCCTATAATTCTATGGTAGTGCAAATAGCTGCATAATTTTCATTTACCTCAATTAATTCTGCAAATAACATTTCATCAAAAAATTCAATTATTAGTAAGTTTCAAAGCTCACTGGAGGAACTTATATAATTCAAAAATCTCTTCAAAGTCATTATTTTGGTAAGCAGTCTGGTACTCAAGGGCTGATATTAGTTGGGTAATGAAAGTGGCAGATGATAAAAACGCTTTACTTTCAGAGCTATATAAGTGAAAACAAATGTCTCTTTTATCTCTCTTTGTTTTAATTTCTCTTATTCTTTAACTTTGGCTGTGAAAATGTTTTCATCTTTCTCCCTTAAAAAAAAAAAAATCCATGTGTTTGTTTCCCATCACTTTTAAGGCATTTGCCAATCTCTGCATTTCTTTGTGATTACTTGCTCTGACAACTGCTTGTTTTCCCAGTGGAGTGTGCTAGATTTTCATGCTTTGCTCTATTGCTTTGAACATATTGTAGACTAATTCAAAAACTATGCCATTTTTCTCTGTATATTAGCAAAGGTAAAAAAAATAATCTGAATGCTTGTGGCTGAATTTAGAGGAACAATCATTTTTTATGGATCATTTCAGAATTATTGGGCTTCCTTGATAGCTCAGTTGGTAAAGAATCTGTCTGCAACGCAGGAGACCCCAGTTGGATTCCTGGATCAGGAAGATCCTCTGGAGAAGGGAAAGGCTACCCACTCCAGTATTCTTGGGCTTCGCTTGTGGCTCAGCTGGTAAAGAATCTGCCCACAACGTGGGAGACCTGGGTTTGATCCCTGTGTTGGGAAGATCCCCTGGAGAAGGGAATGTCAACCCATATACAGTCCATGGGGTCTCAAAGAGCCAGACATGACTGAACGACTTTCACTTTCACTTTTCAGAGTTATTAGCTTATATAAACAAAATAATTTCATTAGCTTATGTTACTTACAGTCATGTTTTATAGGGCACTTATATCTATACTGATAGTAATAAAACTATCATTTATTATTTGCTTAATCTATCCAGGGCTTCCCTGGTGGCTCAGACCGTAAAGAATCTGCCTGCCATGCAGGAGACCCAGGTTCAATCCCTGGTTTGGGAAGATCCCCTGGAGAAGGGAATGTCAACTCACTCCAGCATTATTGCCTGGAGAATTTCATGGAGGGAAGAGCCTGGTGGGCTATAGTTTATCGGTCACAAAGTGTCAGACATGACTGAGTGACTAACACTCAGTGACTAACACTTTCATTCCAGGAAAAATGTTAGCTCAATTATTCTAAAAAGTTGTTCTTAAGGAATTACTCCTATTTTAGGAATGTGGGAGTTGAGACTTGCAAAAAATTGACTTTCTGAAAGTGTGGAGCTACTAAGCAGTACAGCCAAGGTGTGACTGAAGTGTACTGATTCTAGAACCTATATATAATGTAGTCACTCACATGGAGTTTCTAAAACTTTTTTTCTGATAATTTTCAGCACCATCTCCATACATATTCCTCCACGATCATTTGTGTGTATTTCAGCTGTTCTAATAAATTCATCTTATTAATTAAAAGTCATAAAGTTTTTACTGTTTTAGCTCTTTTCATAGGATAACAATCTCAGTTTTAAGACTATCAAGAACCAGCTTGATGTTTAAGGATGGCAATATTTACTGGAAAGAGGCCAACTGGACATTGTAAAATGATGCCAATTTAAGCAAAGGATTAGCGTATGCATATTGTCAAGATGCATCAGGACGCTGAAGGATGCCTTTGAATGTTAACATTAAAAAATACACAATAAACACAATGTCAATCAAATGGTGAGTGTTTACTTTGTAAATGAATGGTTTCCATGCCTGAGCAGACCCGCACCATCTCTTGGCTTACTTTAATAAAATTGAACCAGAAATAAAATAGTTTGCTCTAATCCTAGTTTCATCATGAAGTAGATTTTGGGAAATCATTTGATTGTGTTAAGGCCTTAGGTTGTTCACCTATAAAGCAAGGTTGGGTCAACATCTCTGTATCTAGTTTGCTTTCACAACAACACAATCAATCTATTCAAATAAATTCAGTAACATGAAGTGATCATATACCACATGCAAGGGTTCAGTTCAGTTCAGTCGCTCAGTCTTGTCCGACTCTTTGTGACCCCATGAATCGCAGCACGCCAGGCCTTCCTGTCCATTACCAACTCCCGGAGTTCACCCAGACTCACGTCCATCGAGTCAGTGATGCCATCCAGCCATCTCATCCTCTGTCGTCCCCTTCTCCTCCTGCCCCCAATCCCTCCCAGCATCAGAGTCTTTTCCAATGAGTCAACTCTTCGCATGAGGTGGCCAAAGTACTGGAGTTTCAGCTTTAGCATCATTCCTTCCAAAGAAATCCCAGGGCTGATCTCCTTCAGAATGGACTGGTTGGATCTCCTTGCAGTCCAAGGGACTCTCAAGAGTCTTCCACACAAATGAAGAAACCTCTATCCTCATTTTAAGGATTTTGCAGTCTCTTATTTGAAGTAGACATTGAAATAAATAATATGATGAGAGATGTGCAATACCATTCTTATGATCAAAGCATAGAAAATAAAGGAATTGATTCTATTCATTTAGGCAATTTGAAGCTTCCATAGAATGAGGGGCTTCACTGACACATTGCTGATGGTACCCCTCAATCTGTTTTCTTCCTCTTCCTCAGGATATGGCCTCCTAGCTGCTGTTGTTTAGAGATCCCAGTTTCCCTTATAGCTTTGAGTGGCCAAGGTTGGAAGACTGATTGATGCACCTTCTTCACTTGAGCCAAGATAAACAGCTGCCTTGGATTTTATCTCATTTTCCTCCTCCTGCAGACTGGAATGCAATCTCAATTTGGACCATGCAGAAGATCCATGTGTGTGTGTGTGCACGCGCACACGCTCCCTTAGTTGCTCAGTTATGGCCTGACTCTTTGTGACTTCATGGACTGTAGCCCACCAGGCTCCTCTGTCCATGAGACTCTCCAGACAAGCATACTGGAGTAGGTTGACATTCCCTTCTCCAGGGGCTCTTCCTGATCCAGGGTTTGAACCTGGGTCTCCTGCACTGCAGGCAAATTTTTACCATCTGAGCCACCAGGGAAACCCATGAAGCAGAAGAACGGACATCTAATAAATGACAGAATACATGAAGGGAGGAACCTGGATCCCTGGATGACTTCAGGGAGTGCAGCTGTCTCACTAGCCTAAACTAGCTGAACTATTCCATGGGGGAAGAAATATATTTATATCTCTTTATTATAATTACCCTAGCTTAGCATTCACCTCAATGGATACAACATTTGAATTTGAACTAGGTCATGTATTACCAGATGTCAGAGGATGAGCAGAGGAGCTGAAACCAAGTTTGAGAAGGTAGTAAGAAATCAGATCTTCATGAGGCTTAAATTTCAGTAAAAAATATTCTGAAGGGTAATAAGATCAAAGACAACAAATAATTTGACTATGAAAGAAAAGTAGGCTGTTCGACTTCAAATTGCTTAAAATGGCATAAAGATGTTCGTGAAGGAGGACACGTGACAGCTCAGACATGTAACATGAGGACAGCACCATGACGTATTCAACATGACTCAGACAAGGCAGGGTGCTCCGTCACATCACTTCCCACAGAAAGCATTTATATTTTAAGGCAACATGTTACCCTTGAACTTGTAAGTCCTGTCAGATATTTTTCAATACAGTGAAAAGGATGGCCATCTGCGGACAATATGGTAACCAATATACTCTTTGCCTACACTGATAATTCCAACATTCATCTGATTGAGAACTTGGCAACATTCAGTTCCAGAACACTCTGATTTTCAGTATACAGTGATCTGTCTGTTTATGGCTTCACAGTTCCAACTATCAGGTAGTGACAATCTGCACAGTTTCACTCAAATGAGAGAATTAAAATGTTTCCTCTCACATACTCTCCTATACCATCAGTTTTCTGTACATTCCTAGGTCAATAATCATTGTAAAAAAAAAATAAAAAAAATGTAGTGGTTGGGTTAGTATGCCTAACTTACTGATGTATACACCTATTTATAACAAAATGTGTTTTCTGTTCTTTTGATTATGTAATTCCCTTGCCATTATTTACAATTTAATAGAAAATATAAAATTATGTATTGTACTTAAAATTGAAACAACAGACTGGTTCCAAATAGGAAAAAGAGCACGTCAAGGCTGTATATTGTAACCCTGCTTATTTAACTTCTATGCAGAGTACATCATGAGAAACGTTTGGCTGGATGAAGCACAAGCTGGAATCAAGATTGCCGGGAGAAATATCAATAACCTCAGATATGCAGATGACACCACCCTTATGGCAGAAAGTGAAGAACTAAAGAGCCTCTTGATGACAGTGAAAGAGGAGAGTGAAAAAGTTGACTTAAAACTCAACATTCAGAAAACTAAGTTCATGGCATCCGGTTCCATGACTTTGTGGCACATAGATGGGGAAACTGTTTTTCAGTGAGAGAGAAAACAGTGAGAGAGACTTTATTTTCTTGGGCTCCAAAATCACTGCAGATGGTGACTGAAATCATGAAATTAAAAGACCCTTGCTCCTTGGAAGAAAAGCTATGACCAACCTAGACAGCATATTAAAAAGCAGAGATATTAATTTGTCAATAAAGGTCTGTCTAGTCAAAGCTAAGTTTTTTTCCAGTAGTCATGGATGTGAGAGTTAGACTATAAAGAAAGCTGAGTGGTGAAGAATTGATACTTTTCAACTGTGGTGTTTGAGAAGACTCTTGGGAGTCCCTTGGACTGCAAGGAGATCAAACCAGTCAATCCTAAAGGAAATCAGTCCTGAATGGTCATTGGAAGGACTGACTGATGCTGACGCTGAAACTCCAATAGTATGGCCACCTGATGTGAGAAATTGACTCATTGGAAAAGACCCTGATGCTGGGCAAGATTGAAGTCAGGAGAAGGGGACGACATAGGATGAGATGGTTGGATGGCATCAAGGACTCGATGGACATGAGTTTGAGCAAGCTCTGGGAATTGATGATGGGCAGGGAAACCTGGTGTGCTGCAGTCCATGGGATCGCAGAGACAGACACAACTGAGTGACTGAACTGAATAGAAAATAAATATTAATTTCTAGGGTAAGGTGACCAAACATCTTAGTCTGCTGAGGACTAAGGAAGGAGCTTCTTGAGATATAGTTTTTCAGCATGAAAACCAAGAAGGTTTTTGAGAAAGTGGGAGGAAACATTCATTGTACTTTAGCTGGAGACAGAGAGAGGGAAAGAGCCAGGGGAAGAGGGATGGAGGGGGCTTCATGAGATGGATTGAGAGCCGTTAGCATTGGGTACATTCATAATCATCTCATTATTATAATCATCTCGAAGTTTCAGTTATAAAGACTTTGTTTATCCTTCTGTTCTCAGCGTCGTGATATTGAGGCTGGAACTCTGAAAAACACTTCCCTTGTGGTTCAGACAGTAAAGCGGCTGCCTACAATGCTTGAGACCTGGATTCAATCCCTGGGTCGGGAAGATCTCCTGGAGAAGGAAATGGCAACCCACTCCAGTACTCTTGCCTGGAAAATCTCATGGACGGAGGAGCCTGATAGGCTACAGTCCATGGGGTCGCAGAGAGTCAGAGACGACTGAGCGACTTCACTTTCACTTTTTCACATTCATAATCATCTCATTATTAATCATATTTCAGTTATAAAGCCTTTGGTTATTCTTCCGTTCTCAGCCTCCTGAGGCTGAGGCTGGAACTCTGAAAAAAAAGATACATTTCTCCCTTATCTTTCTCTGCCACTAGGGAGATGTGGAGGGAGAGGGACTTTGAAAGCGGGAAGAAGAGAGAAGGGACTTTCTTCTTTCCACTTATTGCTGCTTCTGTCAGCATAGCCCAAACAAGGGTACTTCACCTAGGCGACAGTAACTGGTTCCAGCTTTACATCACTCTCAGCCCAAACCTCATTAGGCCCTATCACAGGTATCCAATAAGCTGAACAACGCTGCCTTGTCAGGATCTTAGCCCCAGCTCTCAGTGCCCTTCTTCTGAGCTCTTGTGTCACTAGCATCAGCCAGCCAGCAGCCCTCCTATGAGGGTCTGAGTGCTGGCTTGGTCTGGCCCCGCCCCCAGGCTTTTAGATTCCAGTAACGCTGCTTCCTATGCCCGGTAGCTACTTCCTACTGTTACTACCTTTACGTCACTTTAATGTTCCTTTTGCTTCATCAGTCCTCCAAATGTGAAACCAAATCACTATAGTACATTTTCTGTTGAAAACGTAGTGTAATTTCCATTTCTCTGTCCAAACGTTCACTGATGCCAGCAGTAATTTATAATTGAAACAAAAAACTCCACAAGAAATATTAGATAAGCTCTCTAACTGCAAAATACAAATTTAAGAGTTACCAACTAATTAGCTTTTAGTTAAGATTGTTTACTGTATTGGGTTTCTTCTGAATATAATTATAATTTTCTAGTAAACAGCTAACCAATGATGACGTCCTTATTTAAAAAGGCCAATCTTATCACTTTAAAATCTCACTAGATTTTTTTGTATAAGGAGCAAAAATACTTATGAAAATCCTTTATTTTGAGTAATATAATTTGCTTATTTCTTAGAAAATGTAAAAAACACAAAAGCTTTAAGTTCTTTAACTGTAAAAATTTCTGTAGAGCACATTTAACTTATACAGTTTATTTACTATTTACTGTATAAAGAAATCAAAAATAGAAACTTACATAAAGCATTATTTTTCATCCAATTAAAAAACAATGACCCCTTTTACTATCTACTAAAAATGGATAAATTTATATATTCATATGGTAATATTTTATACTTTTTTATAAGCATCTCAGTTTAATTTAGAGATTGACTATGGAGAGCATACTACTCTAGGCACATCTGTAAACCCTTTAATTATAAATTAATTTATAATTTAGCTATTCTTTTCAGATAAGATAATTATTATTCCCATCCTTCAAATAAAAAAAATTGTGTTGCAGAGAGGTTAGATTACTTACCCAAGGTCAAGAAGAACACTGAAGATAGTAGGCAAACCAAGGCAGGCTGACTCCTATTAATGAATGCTTTAAACCACTCCAGTATGCTGCTCCTCATACAAGTGCATAAATTCTAAAAGTCATCTATGTCTGGACATAAGGAAGAAGAGATAAACATCCACCTTTCTGGTGAAGATTATTCTAAGAAAGCAAAAACAAACACAACAAAATAATATTTTTAATCTTTTGTAAGGAGACAACTATTTTTTTCTTTAAACTTAACATTACTCTTAATGCAACTGAAATATTTTTATTTCCAGTATCTATCTATATTGTTCTGCTGAAGTCAAGAGGACCTTAGGAAGAATTTCTCTGAACAAGGCTAGTGGAGGTGATGGAATTCCAGCTGAGTTATTTCAAATCCTGAAAGATGATGCTATGAAAGTGTTGCACTCAATATGCAGCAAATTTGGAAAACTCAGCAGTGGCCATAGAAATGGAAAAGGTTAGTTTTCATTCCAATCCCAGAGAAAGGCAATGCCAAAGAATGTTCAAATTACCATACTGTTGCACTCATTTCACATGCTAGCAATGTAATTCTCAAAACCATTCAATCTAGGCCTCAGCAGTACATGAACTGAGAACTTCCAGATGTACAAGCCACATTTAGAGAAGACAGATAAACAAGAGACCAAATTGCCAATATCAGCTGGATCATCGAAAAAGCAAGAGAGTTCCAGAAAAACATCTACTTTTTCTTCATTGACTATGCTAAAGCCATTGACTGTGTGGGTCAGAACAAACTGTGGAAAATTCTTAAAGAGATAGGAATACCAGGCCACCTTACCTGCCTCCTGAAAAACCTGTATGCAAGAGTGGAAGCAACAGTTAGAACCAGACATGGAACAACAAACTGGTTCAAAATTGGGAAAGGAGTACATCAAAGCTGTATATTGTTACCTGTTTATTTAACTTATATTCAGAGTACATCATAAGAAATGCCAGGTTGTATGATGCACAAGCTGGAATCAAGATTGCTGGGAGAAATATCAACAACCTCAGATATGCAGATGATACCACTCTAATGGTAGAAAGTGAAGAGGAACTAAAGAGCCTTTTGATAAGGGTGAAAGAGGGGAGTGAAAAGTTGGCTTAAAACTCAAAATTAAAAAAAAACTAATATCATAGCATTGGGTACCATCACTTCATGTCAAATATATGGGGAAAAAGTAGAAACAGTGACAGAGTTTATTCCCTTGGGCTCCAAAATCCATGGGTGGTGACTGCACCATAAAGTTAAAAGATGCTTGCTAAAGCAGAGACCTTGCTTTGGCAACAAAGTTCTATATAGTCAAGGCTATGGTTTTTCTGGTAGTCACATACGGATGTGAGAGTTGGACCATAAAGAAGGCTGAGAGCCAAAGAATTGATGTTTTTGAGTTGTCATGCTAGAGAAGACTCTTGAGAGTCCCTTGGACAGCAGGAGATCAAACCAGTCAATCCTAAAGGGAATCAACCATGACTATTCATTGTAAGGACTGATGCTGAAGTTGAAGCTCCAGTACTTTGACCACCTGATGCAAAGAGCAGACTCATTGGAAAAGACTCTGATGCTGGGAAAGATTGAGGGCAAGAGGTAAAGGGGGAGGCAGAGGATGAGATGGTTGGATAGCATCACTGACTCAATGAACATGAATTCAGCAAACTCCAGGGTATTTTGCAGGACAGGGAAGCCTGGTGTGCTGCAGTTAATGGGGTTGCAAAGAGTCACAAATGACTTAGTGACTGAACAACAGCAACAACAACCTATATTGTTCTCCTGCAGAAGAAAAGAAATGCCCCAACTAGGATGGAGATCTGACTATGAATCCAGTGTATATTATAGATTGAAATAAGTGGAGTGTTTTCATGGAATTTCTTCAATGATTTACTTAATTCATTAGTTAGGCAGAAATTTGGGGGAGAACTGTTTTTCAAGGAAACAAATCTTTGATTAGTAATCCATTACCAATAAAAGGAACATATACCAAAAATATAAATGTATTTTTCTTAGGACAATATAGCTACAACTTTAAGATATATTCAACTATATAATATGTATTAGATATTAGGCTTAAGATTGAAAAACAGCAATGAAAAAGCTTTGATTTTATTAAACAGGCAAAGTATATTTCATTAACAACATTCATTAGCATTCATTCATTAGGTTTACATTCATGGTCCACCACAAATATAAATCAGGCTTTTTTCCTGATCTTAATTTTCTAATTATTCATCATGGTTAAATCAAGAGGAGATGGTATGATCTACCGGAAAGTTACTCCTAGAAAACTTGTATATTCTAAGAATGTGAAGTGGTATACAGTATACACGTGAAGAATTGCACATACAATTGATTCCTTTATATTCCTGGCTATTCCACTAAAAACAGTGAGACAATTGTGACTTGTAGTTTCCTTTTCTGCAAATAATGAGTGGATGGAGCACTTAAAGTCATTTATGGCACAAGTCTTCTAAATGATGTTAGCTATTTATAGGTATAGATTAGATACAAATATAGACACAGATACAGAAATAAGTTATTTTATAGCTATAGTCATCTGAGGCTAGATATAGTAGAGAAAGCAAGATGGAATCTTCTCATATTGCAACCTAAGAGCATAGATCTTGAGTTGAGAAGAAATAAATGATTAGAAGTTATTATATTGGTCCAAAGTCTTATTCCCCATCCCCATAGATCAAAAGTTTGACTTTATGTGCCATAGTTAAAAGAGCTGTCATATCTCATGAATAATTTTAGAGCAGCGACACTGTCAAATAGAACTTTCTGCAATGATGGAAAGCTTCTGTATCCTTAATGTGAATACTGAACATTGGAATGTGTCATGTGCAAGTGAGAATCTAAATTTTGTATTTTACTTAATCTTATTAATTTAAATAACCACTTGAGAGTAATATTTATCACACTGGATTCTTTAGCTTTGAAGAGCTTATTTGTGGATTGAGAATACAAGTGAAGCATGGAAGATGGCAGAAATTTTGGGAGTCCACTAACTTCAAGCAAAATTCTATGTACTAAGTCTTCTGTACATGAATGCTGGTTTTAATCAAAGAACAATTAACATGCTAGAGCAACAAACAGCCTGAGAGACTTGGGTGATAGCCTCATGAAATCATAGAATGGCAGAGGCTTGAGGGACAGTATATATTAATTGTCTCATTAAATGTTCAAATATAAATTAAATATCAAACGTTAGTTAACTCACCTGAGGTCACTCAGGAACAGAATTGTAAGGAGATACTGATTTAATTAAAATTTAAACAAACAATAAGAGCAACTAAATATCAGCTGATAATCACATGCCAGCATAAACTACTTTACATAGTAAGTGTAACAGAGAAGAACAATCCTGACTCCATATTGGATCTATTCCCAGAGGCCCAATCTTTGTGCTCTGTTGCCTGTGTTTAGTCATGCCAGTTCTGCATCTTTTTAAGGTACATATTGTCTACAGCATGAAATATACATAATAGCCCTTTCTCAAGGCTTTTTTTCCTAGGCTTGACTTTAAAGGTATAATCTTTTTCATTCATATAGAGATTAAAAAGTTGCAGACAAGAGAATAATATTTATACTCTTGGAGGTTTACAGGAACACCATGACCAGACCTGTGTGCACAGCTGCAAGAACAAAGGATTACCACATCCCCTCTAGGTCTGACCAGCCCAAGAAGTTCCCAACAACCAGCCACACCCTCTCCTCTTTTAGTATAACAAAAGCCTGAATTCTAACTCAGGGAAGATGAGACTTGGGACACTACTCTGCCATCTTCTTGGTCTACTGGCTTTTCAAATAAAATCACTATTCCTTGACATGATGACTCATTTTTTAGTTTATTGTCCTTAGTGCAGTGAGCAGTATGCACTTGGACTCAGTTATGTATGCATTATTACCATACTGCCCTGTTTTACAGAAAACTCAGAGAACTTAACTAATACTCCAAGGTTACTGTGATATAAGAAATATATAGTTTGGTCTTCGACTCAACTCCTGCCTGCTGCTGTTCAGTCACTTCAGTCGTGTCCGACTCTGTGCGACCCCATGGACGGCAGCCCACTAGGCCCCGCTGTCCCTGGGATTCTCCAGGCAAGAACACTGGACTGGGTTGCTGTTTCCTTCTCCAATGAATGAAAGTGAAAAGTGAAAGTGAAGTCGCTCAGTCGTGTCTGACCCTCAGTGACCCCATGGACTGCAGCCCACCAGGCTCCTCTGTCCATGGGATTTTCCAGGCAAGAGTACTGGAGTGGAGTGCCATTGCCTTCTCCACAACTCCTTCCTAGAGCTGCTAAAACTCTTGTTCTTTCTAAAGCAATAAGAGCAATAGGCATGTATTCTGTTATACATAGTTTTGTTCTTGGCTCTTGAATTAGATCTGTAGCATTAAATGAAAATAAGTGTCTTTTGCTACTCATAAGAAGCCCTTTTCAACTGTATCTAAGTTTATGTTAAAGGGGTGACTTTTTGTGAAGCTTCTAAGGATGAAGAGCTGGTTGCCAGGGTGACCAATTATGTGTTTAGAGGAGTGGAAATTTTGAGTCTACTCCTAACCTCCAGGGGCATGATGGACTGGAAGTTGAGTTAATAACCAATAATCAATTATTTAACCAATAATGTTTATATAATCAAGCCTTCATAAACTGCCAACATCCACTGGATCATGGAAAAAGCAAGAGAGTTCCAGAAAAACATCTATTTCTGCTTTATTGACTATGCCAAAGCCTTTGACTGTGTGGATCACAATAAACTGTGGAAAATTCTGAAAGAGATGGGAATACCAGACCACCTGATCTGCCTCTTGAGAAATTTGTATGCAGGTCAGGAAGCAACAGTTAGAACTGGACATGGAACAACAGACTGGTTCCAAATAGAAACAGGAGTACGTCAAGGCTGTATATTGTCACCCTGCTTATTTAGCTTCTACGCAGAGTACAACATGGGAAACGCTGGGCTGTAAGAAACACAAGCTGGAATCAAGATTGCTGGGAGAAATATCAATAACCTCAGATGTGCAGATGACACCACCCTTATGGCAGAAAGTGAAGAGGAACTAAAAATCCTCTTGATGAAAGTGAAAGTGGAGAGTGAAAAAGTTGGCTTAAAGCTCAACATTCAGAAAACGAAGATCATGGCATCTGGTCCCATCACTTCATGGCAAATAGATGGGGAAACAGTGGAAACAGTGTCAGACTTTATTTTTTGGGGCTCCAAAATCACTGCAGATGGTGACTGCAGCGATGTAATTAAAAGACGTTTGCTCCTTAGAAGTAAAGTTATGACCAACCTAGATAGCATATTCAAAAACAGAGACATTACTTTGCCAACAAAGGTTCATCTAGTCAAGGCTATGGTTTTGCCAGTGGTCATGTATGAATGTGAGAGTTGGACTGTGAAGAAAGCTGAGGGCCGAAGAATTGATGCTTTTGAACTGTGGTGTTGGAGAAGACTCTGGAGAGTCCCTTGGACTGCAAGGAGATCCAACCAGTCCATTCTGAAGGAGATCGGCCCTGGGATTTCTTTGGAAGGAATGATGCTAAAGCTGAAACTCCAGTACTTTGGCCACCTCATGAGAAGAGTTGACTCATTGGAAAAGACTCTGATGCTGGGAGGGATTGGGGGCAGGAGGAGAAGGGGACGACAGAGGATGAAATGGCTGGATGGCATCACTGACTCGATGGATGTGAGTCGGGGTGAACTCCGGGAGTTGGTGATGGACAGGGAGGCCTGGCGTGCTGCGATTCATGGGGTCGCAAAGAGTCGGACACGACTGAGCGACTGATCTGATCTGATCATTAGAAACCCTAACCAAAAGTGGTTCAGTGATCTTCCAGATTGAGAACACTTCTATGTGCTGGGAAAGCGGCAAAGTCTGACTCTCCAGGGACACAAGCTCCTGTACTCGGGATCCTTTCAGACTGTGTCCTATATATATCTTTTCATCTGTCAGTTCATTTGCATTCTTTGAAATAACTTTTACAATAACTACATAACAGTAAATAAACTGTTTTCCCTGGATTCTGTGAGATGTTTCAGCAAATTATCGAACTTGAGGATGGGGTAATGGGGACCTTTGACTTATCATCAAGTTGGGTAGAAGTTTTGGGTAACCTCAGTTCAGTTCAGTCGCTCAGTCATGTCTGACTCTTCATAACCCCATGAATCGCAGCACGCCAGGCCTCCCTGTCCATCACCAACTCCTGGAGTTCACTCAGACTCACGTCCATTGAGTCAGTGATGCTGTCTAGCCATCTCATCCTCTGTCGTCCCCTTCTCCTCCTGCCCCCAATCCCTCCCAGCATCAGAGTCTTTTCCAATGAGTCAACTCTTCATATGAGGTGGCCAAAGTACTGGAGTTTCAGCTTCAGCATCATTCCTTCCAAAGAAATCCCAGGGCTGATCTTCAGAATGGACTGGTTGGATCTCCTTGCAGTCCAAGGGACTCTCCAGAGTCTTCTCCAACACCACAGTTCAAAAGCATCAATTCTTCGGCCCTCAGCTTTCTTCACAGTCCAACTCTCACATTCATACATGACCACAGGAAAAACCATAACCTTGACTAGATGGATCTTTGTTGTCAAAGTAATGTCTCTGTTTTTAATATGCTATCTAGGTTGTTCATAACTTTTCTTCTAAGGAGTAAGCGTCTTTAAATTTCCTGGCTACAGTCACCATCTGCAGTGATTTTGGAGCCCCAAAAAATAAAGTCTGACACTGTTCCCACTGCTTCCCCATCTATTTCCCATGAAGTGATGGGACCCGATGCCATGATCTTCGTTTTCTGAATGTTGAGCTTTAAGCCAACTTTTTCTTTCTCCTCTTTCACCTTCAACAAGAGGCTTTTGAGTTCCTCTTCACTTTCTGCCATAAGGGTGGTGTCATCTGCACATCTGAGGTTATTGATATTTCTCCTGGCAGTCTTGATTCCAGCTTGTGCTTCTTCCAGCCCAGCGTTTCTCATGATGTACTCTGCATAGAAGTTAAATAAGCAGGGTGACAATATATAGCCTTCATGTACTCCTTTTCCTATTTGGAACCAGTCTGTTGTTGCATGTCCAGTTCTAACTGTTGCTTCCTGACCTGCATATAAGTTTCTCAAGAGGCAGATCAAGTGGTCTGGTATTCCCATCTCTTTCAGAATTTTCCTCAGTTTATTGTGATCCACACAGTCAAAGGCATTGGCATAGTCAATAAAGCAGAAAGAGATGTTTTTTGAAACTCCCTTGCTTTTTCGATGATCCAGCAGATGTTGGCAATTTGATCTCTGGTTCCTCTGCCTTTTCTAAAACCATCTTGAACATCAGGAAGTTCACGGTTCATGTATCACTGAAGCCTGGCTTGGAGAATTTTGAGCATTACTTTAATAGCGTGTGAGATGAGTGCAATTGTGCGGTAGTTTGAACATTCTTTGGTATTGCCTTTCTTTGGGATTGGAATGAAAACTGATCTTTTCCAGTCCTGTGACCACTGCTGAGTTTTCCAAACTTGCTGGCATATTGAGTGCAGCACTTTCACAGCATCATCTTTCAGAATTTGAAATAGCTCAACTGGAATTCCATCATCTCCACTAGCTTTGTTCGTAGTGATGCTTTCTAAGGCCCACTTGACTTCACATTCCAGGATGTCTGGCTCTAGGTGATTGATCACACCATTGTGATTATCTTGGTTGTGAAGATCTTTTTTGTACAGTTCTTCTGTGTATTCTTGCCACCTCTTCTTAATATCTTCTGCTTCTGTTAGGTCCATACCATTTCTGTCCTTTATTGAGCCCATCTTTGCATGAAATGTAACCTGCGATCACCTGGAGACCCACTATTCACAACTGGCATCAGGGAGGAGGGTACTAGTCTTGCGAGACTAAGCCATTAGCATGGGAAGTCTGTTCTAACTCTGTGCTGTTAGTATCAGAGTTGAGTTAAATTGTAGGACACCCAGTCAGTGTCTGCCAAGAATTGAAAATTGTTTGGTGTGGGGGAAAAAAACACACATCTGGTGTCAGAAGTGTGAGTAGAGGAAACAGTGAGTTTAATTTTACAAGGTTACAGAGGAGATAAATGAAGGAATTCATAAGCAAACTCCAGTCTGACCTCAAATTCTGTTTTTTTCTGTCTACATGAACTGCCCCTCACAGATGCCAAATTCCAAGTGCTAGGGACAGAACACTTGGGGTCACCATGAATTTCACCTCTGTAGCCCCCTATCTATCTTCACCAAAGATAGACCAAAAGCCCACACACAAGCAGAGCTCAATGAGTTGCAACACAACAGAGGTCAGAACTAAATGTTGAGTACTGCCTTCTAGCACTGAGGCAAAGAAAATCAATCACATTTAGTTGAATACCTAAGTAATTTTAACTGTTTAGAAATGTTCCTGGATTAAATAAAAAAATAAATTTCCAGGTTATCTAGAGGGATTAATATCCCAGGATATAGTATTCTCAAAGTCACAAAGATATTTCTGCTTTAGTTGTAAGAATGTCTATCAGTGATGGGCTTGCTGGATCTGGCATTTAGTGACCTGCAAAGGCATGATAGCTCAATTTCAGGAACTTTGCAAGTCAGTTGACCTATATTGTTAGAGTGAAATTGGCAATGATGGTAGAATTTATTGTACAGCATGGAAAACAGCAAATGTTACAAGACAACCAGCCTCCCCAACCTTTGAAAAGCAAGTTGTTAATATTTACCAGCATACCACTACCCTTGAGTCTGATTGGTAAGACTTACCAAAGTTTGTCTAATAATCACCATCCAGCTTGTAATTTAAGTCTACTTTTATGTCTTCTATGTCTTTGTGAATGATCTTTCCTACTTTTTGTCTACCAACAAAAATCCTACTTAATGAAATTTTCTACAGCTGCTTTTATTTGTAATTTTTACTATCTCCTCTTATTTCTTCTAAACTCATAGTATCAGGCAGTCTTTCATTCAATCCATTCCACTTTTTCATTTTTTTACTGCAGTATATTTAATTTACACTACCATGCCATTTTCTGCTGTACAACAAAGTGAACCAGCCATACATATACTTATATCCCCTCTTTTCTGGATTTCTTTCTTATTTAGGTCACCACAGAACACCAAGTAGAGTTCCTTGTGCTATACAGTAGGTTTTCATTAGGTATCTATATACATAGTACTGTATATTGGTTAGTCTCAATCTCCCAACCCCTTTTCTCACTTGGTTTTATATTTATTAATCTCTTTTTGAAATAAATAAAAGTTATCTAATATTTATTTTTATTTTGTAAATCTCACAGCAGCAAGCATGGGTTTTATAGGTCCTATTTAGTGCCTGACTATAAAATTTGAAATGTAGGGGATACACTGAAAGACCATGAAGACTTTTTGTTTATTTATTCTGATTGGTTTTCATTGACTCTGACCTCCAAAATTTCTTTTTTTTTATATATTTATTTAATTAGAGGCTAATTACTTTACAATATTGTATTTGTTTTGCCATACATCAACATGAATCCACCACGGGTGTACACGTGTTACCAATCTGAACCCCCCTTCCACCTCCCTCCCCATACCATCCCTCTGGGTCATGCCAGTGCACCAGCCCCAAGCATCCTGTATCCTGCATCGAACCTGGACTAGCGATTCGTTTCTTATATGATATTATATATGTTTCAATGCCATTCTCCCAAATCATCCCCACCCCTCCCTCTCCCACAGAGTCCAAAAGACTGTTCTAAACATCTGAGTCTCTTTTGCTGTCTTGCATACAGGGTTATCGTTACCATCTTTCTAAATTCCATATATATGTGTTCGTATACTGTATTGGTGTTTTTCTTTCTGGCTTACTTCACTCTGTATAATAGGCTCCAGTTTCATCCACCTCATTAGAACTGATTCAAATGTCTCAGCATATAACAGATATCTAGCAAGCTAGCTCTCTGTCTACTCTTATTCTCTATTCAAACAAGTGGAGAAAAACACACAGACATGCTAACTGATCACTAAACTTGATGAAGTCCTTAAGGCTGCCTGCCAATTGTACTGTATTTCCCTTGTTCATTTCTTCTACTTGAACACATAATAGGAGTCACACATTTGTGTATTCAGTCACTTAGTCGTGTCTGATTCTTTGCAACCCTATGGACTGTAGTCCCCATGCTCCCCTCTCCATGGAATTTCATAGGCAAGAATACTGGAGTGGTTTGCCATTTTGTCCTCAAGGGGATCTTCCCAACCTGGGCTCTAACTCACGTCCAGACCTGTGTCTCCTGCATTGCCAGGCAGATTCTTTACCACTGAGCCACCTGGGAATCACCATCACACATTTAGCATGTCCAAAATAATCTTCTAGTCTTCATCTTTAAAAATGATCCTGACAAAATCATCCCAATCAAAGTTTATAGTAACTTCATTATGTTAGATAGCTTTGCTATGTAACATTTCTCCATCCCACTCTGTCAGCAATCCCTTATCCCCGCCACCCCCTCCCCCTCCCCCCCCCCCACAAGGTAGTGACTAAAAATAGAAATCAATTAGCTAGCAAATATTTATGTGGGTTGGAAATTTGAGCTAGGATCAGCTGGGTAAGTATTATACTTCTCTCAGCTGGGCTCACTCATTCATTTGAGGTTAGCTACAGATCAGCTAAATTGATTCTTTCTTTGAGGGATTAACTGGTTATTATCAGAGACAAGAGTGATTGGGCTGTATGTTTCTTATCAGGTGGACTCCTGTTTGGGTTTGTTTGCATGGAAGCTTAGGATTCCAGGTGAGCAGGAGGGCACCCCCAATATGCAAGCATTTATAAGTATTACATATTACTGTTACATTGACTAAAACAAGTCACATGTCCAGGCACACATTCAGCAAAGAAGCATTTAAAGGAATATCCTTGTATTCAAACTATGTGGATAAAGGAAGGTGAGAACAAATTGGGTTCATTGGCACAGTTAATCCACCTCATCAATCTTTTATTTACTCAGGCAAAAATTATAGGTCATCTTTGGTATCTCTTGTCTCATACTCTACATCTAAACCACAATGAAATTCAATAGGTTTTAGCTTTAAAATATATCTGGAATCAAACCATTTCTTCCCACCAGCACTGCTTCCCCATGGCATGAATCATTGCCATCTTTCATCGACTTCATTACAGATTCATAACTAGTTTCTAAACTAGTTATGTCTGCAGTTAGTCTGCATTGCATCCAGAATGTTCCTAAAATGTAAGTCGGATCATGTCACTCCTCAAAGTCCTTCAGTGATTTCCTACTCATAGAAAACAAAATGTGTATGTGTAAAGGTCTACCTTTGCTGCAAATTTTGGTGAATGGATATTTTCCTGACTGCATCTCTTACCACATCCTCTTTGTCTGCCTCAGATCTCGCTTCCTTAGTCTCCTTGCTGTTCCTCAAACTCATTCAGGCACCTGGCATTCTGTCTCCCTGTAATATACTTGCAACACGATCTCTGTATTGTTCTTGTGATTCCAGGAATTAATGTTTCTTCAATACAGTATCCTTAACATCTAGTGTATTCCAGGCATATAGTGGCAAGTTGATAAATTAATGCCTGAATACCCAGTGAATGAATGAAGTACTGAAACTGAGAAGGACCCTGTGAGGCCTTCCTGGGATAGCCCCCCACCTCCTCATGTTCTCCACCTGACTCTTGTTTGTATAATAACTTAAACTTCCTAGGCCTCCCCCTAGTTCCAAAATTAAAAAAAATAAATAAAGTAATTTAATCAGAAAAATGAAAAAAAAAATCCAGAAATAAAGGGAAATATTCAAATAGGAGAAAGAAATGGCAACCCACTCCAGTAGTCTTGCCTGGAGAATCCCACGGACAAAGGAGCCTGGTGGGCTCCAGTCCATGGGGCAGCAAAGAGTCGGACACGACTGAGCAACTAACACACACACACACACACATACACACACACACACACATTCAAATAGGACAAAATAATAATAGTTCAGCCATCAAGCAGAGTCAAGGAGCTTTAGTTCCTCTTCAAGGACTATCTGTAAAACAAAGGATATAGCTCAGATACCCATATGACCCGTATCCTTTGTTTTGCAGATACCAAGGTTCTAGCCAAGTGGAAGAAGTTAACTACATGATGCTCAGACAGTAACCATGACATGAGCTGCTCCATCTTGCACAATTCCAAGAACTGGCCTCATGAAAATGGGAAAATGGGAAAAAATCAACCTGGTACTAAGGATCAACTGTACTTAAAACAATCAAGATGACACTGAGCAGACTACCACATGAACAACTGCTGCTGCTGCTAAGTCACCTCAGTTGTGTCCGACTCTATGTGACCCCATAGACGGCAGTCCACCAGGATGCCCCGTCCCTGGGATTCTCCAGGCAAGAACACTGGAGTGGGCTGCCATTTCCTTCTCCAGTGCATGAAAGTGAAAAGTGAAAGTGAAGTCGCTCAATCGTGTCCGACTCTTAGTGGCCCTATGGACTGCAGCCTTCCAGGCTCCTCCATTCATGGATTTTCCAGGCAAGAGTACTGGAGTGGGGTGCCATTGCCTTCTCCTGAACAACTTCAAGATGAACAATTTATCTAAGCTACCTATGCTATTGTATACTTAGTCCCCTCCCTCCGTATGTACACCTTTGAAACTCCACTTAAAAGCTCTTTCCCTTTGATCTACAGGTGGGAGTTGGCTTTTGGACAGGAGTCCACCTTCTCCCCCAGTTGCAAGCATCCTAAATAAAGTAACCTTTCCTTTCCTGCCAACACTTGTCTCTAGAGTATTGGTGTTTAAGCAGTGAGCAGCCAAACCCGAGTTCAGTAACAGTGCTATTAAAAGACTGAAAGGCTTCTCTGGGGGCTCAGTGGTAAAGAATCTGCCTGCCAACTCAGGCAACCGAGGTTTGGTTTCTGGGTTGGGAAGATGCACTGGAGGTGGAAATGGCAACCCACTCCAGTATTCTTGCTTGGAACATTGCGTAGATAGGGAAGCCTCATGGGGTCACATGGAGTCACAAAAGAGTCAGACATGACTTAGCAACTAAACAACAACAACAAAAAATGACTGAAACAGCCCTAGATTCAAGGCATGTAGTAGTGAATGTCAAATTAAGTTTTATTAGATCGTATTACTATTTCTAGTTATTTGATGCCCTCCTTCTAAGAGGATTTCCCTGGTGGCTCAGCAGTAAAGAATCTGCCTGCCAGTGCACGAGATGTGGGTTTGATCCCCAGGTAGGGAAGGTCTCCTGGAGAAGGAAATGGCAACCCACTCCAGTATTCTTGCCTGGGAAATCCCATGGACAGAGGAGCCTGGTGGGCCATAGCCCATGGTGTCACGAAAGAGTCAGATATGACTTAGCAACTGAACAACAACTTCCTCTAAGAGGAATATAATCCTTCAGATCAGATCAGATCAGATCAGTCACTCAGTCGTGTCTGACTCTTTGTGACCCCATGAATTGCTGCACACCAGGCCTCCCTGTCCATCACCAACTCCCGGAGTTCACACAGACTCATGTCCATCAAGTCAGTGATGCCATCCAGCCATCTCATCCTCTGTCGTCCCCTTCTCCTCTTGCCCCCAATCCCTCCCAGCATCAGAGTCTTTTCCAATGAGTCAGCTCTTCGCATGAGGTGGCCAAAGTACTGGAGTTTCAGCTTTAGCATCATTCCTTCTAAAGAAATCCCAGGGCTGAATCTCCTTCAGAATGGACTGGTTGGATTTCCTTGCAGTCCAAGGGACTCTCAAGAGTCTTCTCCAACACCACAGTTCAAAAGCATCAATTCTTCAGCGCTCAGCCTTATTCATAGTCCAACTCTCACATCCATACATGACCACAGGAAAAACCATAGCCTTGACTAGATGAACCTTTGCTAGCAAAGTAATGTCTCTGCTTTTGAATATGCTATCTAGGTTGGTCATAACTTTCCTTCCAAGGAGTAAGCATCTTTTAATTTCATGGCTGCAATCACCATCTGTAGTGATTTTGGAGCCCCCCAAAATAAAGTCTGACACTGTTTCCACTGTTTCCCCATCTATTTCCCATGAAGTGATGGGACCGGATGCCATGATCTTCGTTTTCTGAATGTTGAGCTTTAAGCCAACTTTTTCACTCTCCACTTTCACTTTCATCAAGAGGCTTTTGAATTCCTCTTCACTTTCTCACTCTCATATGATTTTCAGTGTACATCTAAGTAGGAAAATACCATTTCTTGTTTTAAGTGATATCAAGGTTGCCCATGTTCTTGGCTGTGACCAATGGCGTGGAAGGAAAAGTGATGTATGTCATTGCCAAGAAGAGATGTTAAGAACCATGCAGTTTTTTACCATTATTTCCTTTCTCTGTGCAGTGAGAATGACATGACTGATAGTGGTTGCTTATTCCGTTTGGATTCCAGAATGAGTACATGTGGAACAGAGCCTCAGCTGACACACAGCTTGCATACAGTGTGAACAAATAAAAAAACTTTTTTTTTTTTTTTAAACCAGTGAAATTTTGGGAGTATTTGTTATGACAAAATGGATCAGGAAAAGCTAATACAGTTTCTGACCTCATGAAGCTTACGGACACAAAAGGAAAACCATCAAACTAACTGGAATATTTCTTATATTCTATTTAAGTTTAAATCATAAGGGAATCCACTGGACATGGAAACTTTACATATTGTAAAGAAAACAGAATTCAGGTGTCTCTGCAGAATGCTGGGCATCTTGCCCATATTTCTTGTGATATGTCTTCATTCTATCCAAACTCACACTTTCTCACATCTGTTTATGTGGTGTCTTTCTGTTCTTTAGAGACACTCCATGCAGAAGCAAGTCACTGAGATGAGGAGAAAGATGCAAACTTGACCAACTTGCAACAGTTTAATGTGGTTCAGGATTCCTACCACATTGAGTCATTTGAAACCTCTAAATAACTTTTCTTTAATTTTATAGATTTTGATGTAAATAGCTTATTGTGGAAATAAATGCAGCATTTCAAATATGAAAGAGTCATGGTTTGAGCCTAATAACACAACTGAATTTCTGTAAATAGAACTCCACAATGATTCTAGTGTATAAGCAAGTGGAGGGGATAAAACAGCAGGAGGGAATGCATAAAACTCTCAGTAAGAAAGCTTTCTATAAGCTTATACCTCAAAGACCATCCTTAGAGGCCAATTTAAACCAGTTCCAACAACATGCTTCTTTGTTCTTTGTTTGCCTGTATGTGCCAAGTTTTACATCTAAACCAAAATCAATGCATAACTTGTTGTGGGGAAAAAAGGGCATCATATCATTTAGTTACCTTTCTTCTCAGGTAATTATTATGTGACTGTGTTTAAATTAAAAAACAACAACAACAACAACAACTAATAGTGAGCATGGGAATAAAAATATGACTAAAATCCAGTGACAGGAATAAATTCATGGTGATGAATAGTCAGAAAATTCGGTTTCAGATGTAAGTTGAAAGAAGAGGAGAGTGACAATTTTGCAGATTTTATCACATAGCAGGGATATCACTCAGACTAATTTTTAAGATCTTCTGTAAGCTTGTGTTTGAAGGTAGAGACTTCCAAGGAAAAATATTCCTTGAGATCAAGATTTATATTTATTTTCCCTTCAAATATAAAATACCTCATATATTTCACATTGACATAGTAATTAAGTTCGGTTCAGTCGCTCAGTCGTGTCCGACACTGTGACCCCATGAATCGCAGCACGCCAGGCCTCCCTGTCCATCGCCAACTCCCAGGGTTCACTCAGACTCACGTCCATCGAGTCAGTGATGCCATCCAGCCATCTCATCCTCTGTCGTCCCCTTCTCCTCCTGTCCCCAATCCCTCCCAGCATCAGAGTCTTTTCCAATGAGTCAACTCTTCGCATGAGGTGGACAAAATACTGGAGTTTCAGCTTTAGCATCATTCCTTCTAAAGAAATCCCAGGGCTGAATCTCCTTCAGAATGGACTGGTTGGATTTCCTTGCAGTCCAAGGGACTCTCAAGAGTCTTCTCCAACACCACAGATCAAAGACATCAATTCTTCGGCGCTCAGCCTTCTTCACAGTCCAAGTCTCACATCCATACATGACCACAGGAAAAACCATAGCCTTGACAGGACGGACCTTTGTTGGCCAAGTAATGTCTCTGTTTTTGAATATGCTATCTAGGTTGGTCATAATTTTCCTTCCAAGGAGTAAGTGTCTTTTAATTTCATGGCTGCACTCACCATCTGCAGTGATTTTGGAGCCCCCCAAAAATAAAGTCTGACACTGTTTCCCCATCTATTTCCCATGAAGTGATGGGACCCCATGCCATGATCTTTGTTTTCTGAATGTTGAGCTTTAAGCCAACTTTTTCACTCTCCACTTTCACTTTCATCCAGAGGCTTTTGAGTTCCTCTTCACTTTCTGCCATAAGGGTGGTGTCATCTGCATATCTGAGGTGATTGATATTTCACCTGGCAATCTTGATTCCAGCTTGTGTTTCTTCCAGTCCAGCGTTTCTCATGATGTACTCTGCATAGAAGTTAAATAAGCAGGGTGACAATATACAGCCTTGACGAACTCCTTTTCCTATTTGGAACCAGCCAGTTGTTCCATGTCCAGTTCTAACTATTGCTTCCTGACCTGCATACAAATTTCTCAAGAGGCAGATCAGGTGGTCTGGTATTCCCATCTCTTTCAGAATTTTCCACAGTTTATTGTGATCCACATAGTCAAAGGATTTGGCATAGTCAATAAAGCAGAAATAGATGTTTTTCTGGAACTCTCTTGCTTTTTCCATGTTCTAGAGGATGTTGGCAATTTGATCTCTGGTTCCTCTGCCTTTTCTAAAACCAGCTTGAACATCTGGAAGTTCACGGTTCACATATTGCTGAAGCCTGGCTTGGAGAATTTTGAGCATTACTTTACTAGCGTGTGAGATGAGTGCAATTGTGTGGTAGTTTGAACATTCTTTGGCATTGCCTTTCTTTGGGATTGGAATGAAAACTGACCTTTTCCAGTCCTGTGGCCACTGCTGAGTTTTCCAAATTTGCTGGCATATTGAGTGCAGCACTTTCACAGCATTATCTTTCAGGATTTGAAATAGCTCAACTGGAATTCCATCATCTCCACTAGCTTTGTTCGTAGTGATGCTTTCTAAGGCCCACTTGACTTCACATTCCAGGATGTCTGGCTCTAGGTCAGTGATCACACCACTGTGATTATGTGGGTCGTGAAGATCTTTTTTGTACAGTTCTTCTGTGTATTCTTGCCATCTCTTCTGAATATCTTCTGCTTCTGTTAGGTCCATACCATTTCTGCCCTTTATCGACATAGTAATTAGAAAATAATATTTAATCAGCAACTACCTATTGTTTTTAGAATTGTGTATAATATTTGAAACTTTTAGAGGAGATATAGAACATGAATGTTAATTCTTAAGTATAATAAGACGATTTCCTGAGAATTGGTCACCTAAAATGAGCTAGTTGTTTCCAAGATAATGCTGTCATTATCATCTTGCTCCCTTTTTAAGTCATACATCTACTACTCCCAGAAGTAAGCATTTATTATTGGATTTTTGTTTATTACTTCCTGCGCACTAATTCCTGTATTTATCCCTCCATGTTTGAAGCCACATCATATTTAAGACAATGGCATGTGAAAACTCCCTATATAAAGACCTCATCTTTTTCCATTTTGTGTCCTACACTTAGCTTAAACAATAGAAGTTTATTTCTCATGATTCTTGGGGCTAGTAAATCAAAATTATCAGCACCTGAATCAACAAAATTTTATAACTAAAAATAATATAACTGTGCAATAATAAAAATATTCAGATTAAACTATTAGCTTTTGCTCTTTTCTAATATTCACACCAACTTTATGAATCAGACTAAAAATTTTAATTTTATTGCCAATATAGAGTTAATGGTGTTGGTTATTAAAACAGATGAGTGATCTTTTTAGTCATGCTGCTAGGAGCATAGCCTTGACCAGTGCCCATGATACCAGACTATATTCCCCATGATGATGAATCCCTATTTTTTTTGAATCCCCATTTTTTACCAATAATTTTCAGTAGCTTTGGGCAACAAAGCTATCAGGTATGTATATCTACTATCCTCAGATTTCTGTGGAGAAAACTGGGACTCAGAGCAGTTAAGAAATTCATCCATGATCACATAGAAGGAAAGTGTCATTGCAAAATTTATGGCAAGGTCTGTATGACTACAAAACACATTCTCTTAACCACTTAATTCTGTGACTCTCAAGGTATTTTAAGTCATGTCTTCGTATTACATATTAAGCAAAGTTGTGATAGCATTTCAGTAAAAGAGGACCCAACATAATGTAAAAGGAAACATTTTTTAAAGTAGAAAGCACAAAATTTAAAGAAGCTGAAAAGAATAGAAAAAGAGCCATAGTGAAGTAAAAAGATGAAAATTCTTGTGATTAAGAACACATAAATGAGCAAATCATAAGATTTGTGTAGTTTAGTTACAGCCATTACCATTCAGGATCTATGGCTTCAGTTATGAAGGTTGTTGATAAGCTGTGAATAATTTTGTCCATTACTTGACTAGTTCTGTGTATATATCAGGAATCAGATCTTCAAACAGAATTTATGCAGTAGTGTAACTGCATATCAGAACTCTGCCTCAGCTATGAACTTTGGCTCCCCTCTTTCCATAGTCTGTAATTTCAGAGGGATGCAACATAATGTTTCCTAACCACTGATGCTTGAACAAAAGGTACTATAGATGTCTTCATTAGAATTGAGACAACAAAAATGAAGGAACATTTCTTAAGCCCATTTCCTCTTCAGTTAGTCTCTGGATCATAACATGGTCAGAATATCTTATAATGGTGTGATTTTTTCACTATTCAAGGTTGCAGTTTTGAGCTGGCTGGCAGTTTTGAGGGATTTAATAAGTTGTGCCATGAAGTTTTGTAAGATATCAGTAGGAGGATAAAATTGTAAGCCAAGGTAATAACAGCAGAAATAGAGAGGCGAGGAAGTGTGGGGGAGAATATTGTGGAGGATAAAGACTGGATAAGGGGATATTTAAAATGATCTGGTAATTATTCTGAATGTTAGAATAAAGAGATTTTTTTTTTACATATAAGTAGGGGTATAAAATAACCCAATTTCTGTGTTAGGAAGAACTTTTGTCACCAATAAATTTTATAAATTTATAAATTATAAGATGGGATGTTAAAAGTGCAAGCTTTCTTTGTTTTCATTTTTTACAAGATTTATTCTGTACCTAGTATATGTCAGAGGTTTCTCTGGTGGCTCAGTGGTAAAGAGTCTGCCTGCTGAAACAGAAGACATGGGTTCAATTCCTGGCTTGGAAAGATCTCCTGGAGAAGGAAATGGCAAACCATTCCAGTATTCTTGTCTAAGAAATCTCTTGGACAGAGGAGCCTGGTGGGTTCAGGGGGTCACAAGAGAGTTGGACACGACTTAACGACTAAATAACAAACAACAAGTGTAAGTCAGACACTTCTATGCCACAGCAAAAAAGCTAAGTTTGATTCTAGCCCTTGGCCCATAGTATAATTGGAAAAATTGGAATTAAACAGATACACTAAAGAGTGTTTAAAAGAGGTTAAAGTTGTATGTAAATATAATACAAAGTAATATATTCTCACTGGAAACTTATAAAATAACTTTAATATTGAGTGTCTCATGATTCATTGCAGTCATGCTTTCTAGGAACTTCTGACAAAATCATTAGTTGTGTTTTTATATCAAATATTCTCTCATTTTATCAAACTACATTTTCAAGAGTTAATTACCAAATCTACAAAACCAATAATATTCATAATTGTACCATGTATAAAAATCATGTTCAAATTCAATGTTAAAGCATGTAGAAATTATTGGGAGTAAATGAAAATGGAAAAAGGAGAAACACTGATACGGCAGGACAGAATGTTTGAATAAATAGTAGAAGAGGCAAAAAAATATGGAAGCTTTTGAGTTTCATTCCCTTACTTTAGAGGAGGAAAAGCTTTAAGCTGTATGTGTATGTGGGGTGGGTGTAGTTGGGGGGCACATGCCATTGTACAAGAGCAGATGGAGGACTGATGTCAATGTGTGGATGTATTATTTCTGTGTGATCTGGAAAAGGTTTATATTTTTCTATACATAAAATGTAGAATGGCATTAGATTATATTAACAATATTTTATGCATTTATCAGTCATGGCTTAAATTGTTAGATTGTGAAATCAAAAACCAAGTTAAACACATGTGTAGTTTTAAGAACCACATTCATAAAAATACAGCCTAGTTTGAAGACTTGGGGATAAAACAAGATTTCTTTCAGTCTTTGTGGTTATGAGGCAAAGAAACTCTACTTTCAAAGGGAAAATTAGATATCTTTATGAAAAAGAAATGAGTTGTCAATAATTTTTCCAGTACTTTAATGATAATAATAGTCACTGATAAAATATTTTTTGACCTACCAATTTCATCTGTATATTTGCTAGGAAAGGTGTACCATCAAATTTAAATCCAACTGATTTTTCAAAAAGCTTAGAGAATTGTACCCTCAAATAAATCCTTATTGATATGTTAACCAATTAATAATTGATAACACAAACATGCTCAAAATAGTCTCAAGGGAGGTAAGAGAAAGTATTAATTCATAAAATAATTTATAATTATTCTGACATTCTCGTCTATGTTGATGGGATGATCAGATATTTTGCTGTTGCTTTTATTTAACCTTTTACCTGCTCAAATACACCCAACACTCTTAGACATGATTTAAAAAACGGGACACAAAGACTTTAGATAACTGTTTGAGTAATTTGGGTATTTACTGAACTTTCAGGTGGGAAACTTATCCATGTTTTTGGAGTAGAATCTGTTGTCAGGCACACTTAACGTCAACATAGTGAAAAGAAAAATACTGGCAGAATTAAGTAAAGTAGGGAGAGTGACATCTGTGAACAAGAGTTGATTTCATTTCTTGAGTAAAAGATTTGGAGAAAGAAAGCATAAGAGCATAAATTTCATAATTTTACATTGACATTATTTTTGTGTCTAGATGATTTTGTTTAAACTTTTTCTTTGTTCTGATCATCATTTCTTCTGCCTTTACCTCGGGAATTGGAGCAATGATTACCTTCGGTATTATTTTGCCACATATATTTGTTACCAATACAAGAGAGGTGAATCTTATCATTCCCATTTCACAGACAAGAAAACAGAAGCCCAGAGATATTCAGTAATTTATCGAACTCAGATTCATGTGTGCATGCTCAGTTGTATCTTACTCTTTGAGACCCCATCAACTGTAGCCCACCAGGCTTTTCTTTCCATGGGATTTTCCAGGGAAGAATACTGGAGTGGGTTGCCATTTTCTACTCCAGGGGATCTTCCCAACCCGGGGATCAAACCTGCATCTCTTGAATTGGCAGGCATGTTCTTTACCACTATACTGGGGAAGCCCATCAAAGTCAGATAGGAAGTGGTAGAACCAAGACCAACTCATATGCTCCCCTTACCATACCTTTGAGAATCTTTCTCCAGCCACAGGTTTTTTTTCCTACTTCTGCAATTTATTTTTCCAAATAGTGTAAGAATTGACCTTTTGGGTTGGAATTCCTACCACAATATTTTCAGTGCACACAGTGTATCCCTCCCACTCTCCTACTGATATTTCTTAGAACATAAAATTAGCTATTTCTTTACTCGGCTAATTTTGGAAGTGAGAAAATTTGAATATGTAATATATTTCAACTAAGGGATAATCTGAAACATATACAATGAACTTTGACATATCTATGTGAACATATAAGATAAACACAAAATCAGTAATTCTATGCTTTGCATTTTATCTTTAACTCTTTGGAGAAAAAAAAGTATATCTAATAAAGATTATTAAATGTTCTTCAGTTAGAGAAATCGATCTTCTGGAGTTTCATTGCATAATATTTTTCATGTTTATGTAACCAAAAGGTAAGAGTAAATGATGTAAATATCTGTTCAGTTCAGTCAGTCAGTCATGTCCAATTCCTTGAGACCCCATGGACTACAGCATGCCAGGCTTCCCTGTCCATTCACCAACCTCCAGAGCTTGCTCAGACTCATGTCCATTGAGTCGGTGATGCCATCCAAACATCTCATCTCTGTCATCCCCTTCTTCTGCTGCCTTCAATCTTTCCAAGCATCGGGGTCTTTTCCAGTGAGTCAGTTTTTTGCATCAGGTGGCCAAAGTATTGGAGCTTCAGTTTCAGCATCAGTCCTTCCAATAAATATTCAGGACTGATTTTCTTTAAGATTGACTAGTTTGATCTCCTTGCAGTCCAAGGGACTCACAGGAGTCTTCTCCAACACCACAGTTCAAAAGCATCAATTCTTCAGTACTCAGCTTTCTTTATAGTCCAAGTCTCACATCCATACATGACTACTGGCAAAACCATAGCTTTGACAAGAAAGATCTTTGTTGGTTGGCAAACTAATGTCTCTGCTTTTTAATATGTCTAGGTTGGTCATAGCTTTTCTTCCAAGGAGCAAGCATCTTTTAATTTCATGGCTGCAATCACCATCTGCAGTGATTTTGGAGCCCCCCAAAATAAAGTCTCTCACTGTTTCCATTGTTTCCCCACCTTTTTGTCATTAAGTGATGGGACTATGGCCATGATCTTAGTTTTCTGAATGTTGAGTTTTAAGCCAACTTTTTCACTCTCTTCTTTCACTTTCATCAAGAGGCTGTTTAATTCCTCTTTGCTTTCTGCTCTAAGGGTGATGCCATATGTATATCTGCGGTTATTGATATTTCTCCTGGCAATCTTGATTCCAGTTTGTGTTTCATCCAGCCCAGCATTTCACATGATGTACTCTGCACATAAGTTAAATAACTAGGGTGACAATATACAGCCCTGACATACTCCTTTCCCGATTTGGAACCAGTCTGTTGTTCCATGTCCAGTTCTAACTGTTGCTTCCTGGCCTGCATACAGATTTCTCAGGAGCCAGGTAAGCCGGACTAACAGTCCCATCTCTTTAAGAATTTTTCACAGTTTGTTGTGATACACGAAGTCAAAGGTTTTGGTGTACTCAATAAAGCAGAAGTCGATGTTTTTCTGGAACTCTCTTGCTTTTTCTATGATCCAACAGATGTTGGCAATTTGATCTCTGATTCATCTGCTTTTTCTATATCCAGCTTGAACATCTGGAAGTTCATGGTTTACATACTGTTGAAGCCTGACGTGGAGAATTTTGAACATTACTTGGCTAGCATGTGAGATGAGTGCAACTGTGCGGTAGTTTGAACAGTCTTTGGCATTGCCTTTCTTTGAGATTGGAATGGCACTGACCTTTTCCAGTCCTGTGGCCACTGCTGAGTTTTCCACATTTGCTGGCCTATTGAGTGTAGCACTTTCACAGCATCATATCTTAGGATTTGAAATAGCTCAACCGGAATTGCGTCACCTCCACTAGCTTTGTGTGTAGTGATGCTTCCAAAGGCTCACTTGACTTCACTTTCCAGGATGTCTGGCTCTAGGTGAGTGATCACACCATCATGGTTATCTGTCACGATGATCTTTTTTGTATAGTTCTTCTGTGTATTGTTGCCATCTCTTCTTTTTTTTTTTTTTTTAAATTGCAGGAGTTTTATTCTATAGGGTGGTTTTTAACACAGTGAGGGTACAAACACAAGGGAATGACATTTTAAATGCAAAATTAGTGCTTCAAAAATTAACTTTTTTAACTTTAAACTCAAAAACTAATACCAACAAACGCCATATCTTTTGCTTCTATTAGGTCCATACCATTTCTCTCCTTTGTTTTGCCCATCTTCGCATGAAATGTTCCCTTGGTATCTTTTATTTTCTTTAAGAGATCTCTAGTCCTTCCCATTCTATTGTTTTCCTCTATTTCTTTGCACTGATCACTGAGGAAGTCTTTCTTATCTCTCCTTGCTATACTTTGGAACTCTGCATTCAAACACATATATCTTTCCTTTTCTCATTTTCATATAAATATGGTCATGTATGATTCTGTAAATGCCTTATAGCTGTGTGATTCATAGTGAAGATACATACATATGTGTGAATTTCCCACATATTCTTCATCTGGTAGCTATATAAAATGGTTCTGTCATTTCCTTTTGAGAAAGTATCCAAAATTTTCACAGGGAATTCTATCTCTAATTTCAAGGTTAGGTCAGGCAGGTGGGGGATCAAGTTTGAACAAATGAAATAGAACATTCTGCAGCACACAGTGATGGCTAAGTGATGAGCACCCAGACAAAGCCATTGGGATACAATGTGATGTTTCCTGGGGCCAGTGAAAGAGAAGCAGAGACTCTTCCCTGTTGGACTCAAACCTAAAAGTCTGGGGCCTGAGAACAAAGCCTGTAGAGTATATTTAGAGCCAAGGCATGTAGAGAAAATAAGTCCTGTTGACAATATTTGAGGCTTTGGATCAAGCTGCACCTGAAAATTCACAGCTGGACATTTCAGTTACATGAGGCAATAAAATTTTTTGTGTTGTTGTTTAAGCCAGTTTGAATTGCATTTCCTGTCATCTGAAAGAAATAATATTAACCAATACAAAACAGATGACTTGGACACAATGACGTAGCAGAACCCAGTTTATATTACTAGCTTTAAAACTCTGAATTTCTAAAAAAAGGTGTTCTGTTTTGCATAGAAAATGGGAAATCATTTGGAGATGGAGATATGTGGGAAGAAAAAGAGATGAAAGAATACTCATGTCTGTTCTGACATTGAGACATCTATAACAATAATATTTATGGAGAAAATTACTACTAAAAATGGCATTCAGATGTGGTCCTTGCATTCATGGTGCTTATTGGAGCAAACAACACTAAATAATTTGACCAAAGAGTAAGTAGACTTTTGATGACTTAGTTAAGTATGGTTTTGATGAGTTCTAAGACATGGACAGGGAGGCCTGGCGTGCTGTGATTCATGGGGTCACAGAGTCAGACACGACTGAGCGACTGAACTGAACTAAAGAGGGGTACAATGAAAACACATGGAAAGCTTACCTGAAAAAACAGTCATCAAACTTCCACTTGCAGTTCTGAGGAATAAATTTGAGTGAATGGGAATGGGAGAGGGTCATAAGGATTGAGGCTGAGAAAATAAGTATGGAAGATTCTGTGCTAGGAAGATCAACTTTAAAGATGGCGCTAGTGGTAAAGACTTAGCCAACAAAGATCTGTCTAGTCAAAGCTATGGTTTTTCCAGTAGTCATGTATGGATGTGAGAGTTATACCATAAAGAAAGCTGAGCACCAAAGAACTGATGCTTTTGAACTGTGGTGTTGGAGAAGACTCTTGAGAGTCCCTTGGACTGCAAGGAGATCAAACCAGTCAATCTTAAAGGAAATCAGTTCTGAATATTCATTGGAAGGACTGATGCTGAAGCTGAAGCTCCAATACTTTGGCCACCTGAAGAACTGACTCATTGAAAAAGACCCCAATGCTTGGAAAGATTGAAGGCAGGAAGATAAGGGAATGACAGAGGATGAGATGTATAGATGGCATCACCAACTCGATGGACATGAGTTTGAGCAAGCTCTGGCAGGTGGTGATGGACAGGGAAGCCTGGCATGCTGCAGTCCATGGATCGCAAGGAGTCAGACAAGACTGACTGACTGAGTGGTAAAGAACTTGCGTTCCAATGCAGGAGACATAAGAGACGTGAGTTAGATCCTTGTGTCGGGAAGATCCCTTGGAGAAGGGCATGGTAATCCACTTCAGTATTTTTGTCTGGAGAATCAGAATCCCATGGACCGAGGTACCAGGCGGGCTACAGTCCATAGGGTTGCAAAGAGTCTGGCATGACAGAGCAACTAACGCTTTCTTAATATAGTAGAGGAAGCGGAAGTGGGAAGGCAAAATACTGACCCTAGAAGTAAATGGGGTCACACAGAGTCGGACACGACTGAAGTGACTTAGCAGCAGAAGTACATTTAGAGATTTGTTAGAGAATAGTATAGGGAGAATAAAGAAGCATTTCATCAAGCAGTATGGAGATGACAGTAAGATAAAGAATAAGTCATTTGATTTCATTTGGGGCCTGAGAGGTCTGGGCTCAACAGTGTTGGGACTATTGATACATTTTCTGGTGTTTTTCAGATGCAGGTCCTGTGGTGAACAGAGTATAAACTTGAGATAAGAAAAATCAATTTGAACTCTGCTGCTGCTGCTGCTAAGTTGTTTCAGTCGTGTCTGACTGTGCGACCCCATAGATGGCAGCCCACCCGGCTGCCCCATCCCTGGGATTCTCCAGGCAAGAATAATGGAGTGAGTTGCAATTTCCTTCTACAAATTTGAACCCTAGATTGTTGCAAATGGCTGCAATAATTTACCTTTATATATCCACATCCTTGGTAGTCTCTTCTTATACTGACTATGTTCCTGGCCATGGGACAATAAACAAGGTGACTGTGAGTTGATTTGGCCAATGGGGAAAAATTAGCATGATTCAACAAAGAACTTTAAAGTCCTTGCTTACTAAGACTTTCTTGCTTTTGTGGCCCTTAGGAACTATGAAACCACCATCATGTGAAAAGCGTTTCATGATCTACTGGATAATGAGGCCTCAAGTCCTTTGCTTATTAACAAATAATGCTGAGATTCATTAATCTTACACTTCATTTTGTTGAGTTTTAAGAATTTACTTTCATAGTGTTAAGGGTTGATAAGTAGGTCTATTTTTTTTTTCTATTTGTATTGCTGTTTACTTCAATACTTTTCTTGTTATTCCTCCAATTAAAACCCTTTGAACCCAGTTCTCAGATTTACTGTATAAGTATCTCCTAATCTCATTATTCACAATAAACTGTGGAAAATTCTGAAAGAGATGGGAATACCAGACCACTTGATCTGCCTCTTGAGAAATCTGTATGCAGGTCAGGAAGCAACAGTTAGAACTGGACATGGAACAACAGACTGGTTCCAAATAGGAAAAGGAGTACATCAAGGCTGTATATTGTCACCCTGCTTATTTAACTTCTATGCAGAGTACATCATGGGAAACACTGGACTGGAAGAAGCACAAGCTGGAATCAAGATTGCTGGGAGAAATATCAATCACCTCAGATATGCAGATGACACCACCCTTATGGCAGAAAGTGAAGAGGAACTCAAAAGCCTCTTGATGAAAGTGAAAGTGGAGAGTGAAAAAGTTGGCTTAAAGCTCAACATTCAGAAAACGAAGATCATGGCATCTGGTCCCATCATATCATGGGAAATAGATGGGGAAACAGTGGAAACAGTGTCAGACTTTATTTTTCTGGGCTCCAAAATCATCGCAGAGGGTGACTGCAGCCATGAAATTAAAAGACGCTTACTCCTTGGATGGAAAGTTATGACCAACCTAGATAGCATATTCAAAAGCAGAGACATTACTTTGCCAACAAAGGTCCTTCTGGTCAAGGTTATGGTTTTTCCTGTGGTCATGTATGGATGTGAGAGTTGGACTGTGAAGAAGCCTGAGCGCTGAAGAATTGATGCTTTTGAACTGTGGTGTCAGAGAAGACTCTTTTTTTTTTTTTTTTTTTGTCTTTTTATTTTTTTATTTTTTAAATTTTATTTTATTTTAATTTTATTTTATTTTTTATTATTTTTTTTAAATTTTATTTTATTTTTAAACTTTACATAATTGTAGGAGAAGACTCTTGAGAGTCCCTTGGACTGCAAGGAGATCCAACCAGTCCATTCTGAAGGAGATCAGCCCTGGGATTTCTTTGGAAGGAATGATGCTGAAGCTGAAACTCCAGTACTTTGGCCACCTCATGAGAAGAGTTGACTCATTGGAAAAGACTCTGATGCTGGGAGGGATTGGGGGCAAGAGGAGAAGGAGACGCCAGAGGATGAGATGGCTGGATGGCATCACTGACTTGATGGATGTGAGTCTGGGTGAGCTCCGGGAGTTGGTGATGGACAGGGAGGCCTGGTGTGCTGCAATTCATGGGGTTGCAAAGAGTCAGACACGACTGAGCAACTGAACTGAACTGAACTGAATCTCATTATGTGGTTAAAATGAACAAATAGATGATTAGCACAAATTTTTATATGTAACATTTGATATATGCAAAAAACTCATAATATTTTTTATTAATAAGGCCAGAGGGATAATGTATTCTACCATTCATAATAACCTTCAACACTTCAGAATAAATATTGGTTATAATAACCACTTTGGAAATGGATGCCTTTTGTCTGTGAAGTGATTTCAAAGTTTTTAAAAAAGCTGCAAAGTTGATATTCCATTAAAACACTGTTGATACTCCATATTAAAATTACACAAATTAACAAATTTTGGTAAGTTTTTTTGAGTTATATCTATAGTATCTCAATCTTTTACATTGTTGGAGAGTTATATAACTTCTTATATTTTAAATATCAAAAGTGATTGTGTTTAAATTACTAAATGCTCATTTTTGCTACCAGTAAATATAAAACAAACATCACATAAATATCAAAATTATGGAATGCAAAAATATTTTTTAAAGTCATATTAACTTTTACAAATTGCATACAACAAATACATCCACGTGTTTCAAAGTATTTTTAATATATTGATGCAGAAATTAAATTTCTTTTATTCTTAGGAAAGGAAGGCATCAGCTCAAAAGGCATGATACTGGTAACAGAAGGGAGCAGGGATATAGCTATTTGATTCAATTTTGTGAACTGGGGCAAATTTAGTAACTTCAAAAAATTTGAGTTTGCTTATCCACTAGATGAGAATAAAAGAATACTATTCATAGAGGATTTAATGGGATAAAATGTATAAAATCTGCATAAACTTCTCCTAAACTGCAAATTTAAATTTTGATTTAATTAATTTATATATGAAAATTAATAATTGTATTTTAAATTAAATAAAAAATGGGAATATGGTTAATGAAAGGACATAATCTTTACATTCAAATATTTATCCCTGAATATTAGCACTACCACTTAAAAATGATAGGATTATGGAGAAGATGAATGAACTTTAAAAAGACTGTATCTTCAGATCAGTACAATTGAGGTAATAACATCCAGCTCATATGACTTGCAATTATTAATATTAGGTGACCTAACATAAGCCAATAATGATCCAGTGATTCTTAAGGGATAAAAGTCACTCTCAGAAGGAAAGTTATTATTATTACCATCCATATTATAAGGTATTAGTTTCATTATTTAATAAAGTCATTGCAGAAAAATTCTGTTAGAATACTATTAGAAAGTTAATAAATATAAAAATTAATAAACCAAATTAGTTATATTTAAATTGAACCTATAGAACTTTTTCTCTAATTTCTTTTCATCAGTATGATTTAGAGTTTGTCTTTTTCTGTAAGGTCCATATATTTTAATTGCCATATTTATATATCCTTACTAATTAACATGATGACCATTAACACATTTTGTGTGCATGAAATATCATAATAAACCTTAAATTGTATTTACTTATACAACTAAAAACATCACTCAAACATCTCTATTAATGCTTTAACAAAGTGAGCTAAATAATTTGGCATCAAAAATTTAGAAAACTGACAGTGTTTTAGAACAATGGTTAAAAAGAATTTGGGATGTAGTTGAACCACATAAAATATGTGATTTTAAAATATTTGTATTTACTCTTTAGCAACACGATTTCCCTTTGTGTGTTTTGTCATGTCTGACCCCTTTGTGACCCCACAGAAATGCAGACCACCAGGCTCCTCTGTCTGTGGGATTTTCCCAGCAAGAATACTGGAGTGGATTGCCATGCCCTCCTCCAGGGAATCGTTGCTACCCAGGGATAAAACTTTCATCTCCTTTGTCTCTTGCATTGGCAGGCAGATTCTTTACCACTGGACCACCTGCGAAGCCTGATTTCCCTTTGACTTTCATTTGAAAAGCTACCTGCTGCTGCTGCTGCTAAGTCGCTTCAGTCGTGTCAGACTCTGTGCAACCCCAGAGAGGGCAGCCCACCAGGCTCCCCCGTAGCCGGGATTCTCCGGGCAAGAACGCTGGAGTGGGTTGCCATTTCCTTCTCCAATGCATGAAAGTGAAAAGTGAAAGTGAAGTCGCTCAGTCGTATCAGACTCTAGCGACCCCATGGATTGCAGCCTACCAGGCTCCTCCGTCCATGGGATTTTCTAGGCAAAATTACTGGAGTGGGGTGCCATTGCCTTCTCCGAAAAGCTAACTACATAGTTGTAATTCTACACATGTCAGATTTAGAGAAGACAGCAGTAATTACTTCAGTTTTCCACTCTGGGATGGCATGCTGAATGAGTTTCACATTTCTTTTCTTTATTAGGATAGGATATCTATTGTTTTATTTTGACAGCTATAGAAAATCCACATTTGATTAAGTCCTATGTATAATATCATACACTGAGCGAAGCATAAAGATTTTTAATTACAAAGTTAGGACATTTCAAGCTTTGGAATATTAATTAATCATTCAGGGAAGATGTTCGCTTTATCTCATGTTAATTTTATACCCTGACATTTATTCATGGTTTGTTTACAGAGAAGCCTGGAGGGCTACCAGTCCGTGGGGTTGCAAAGAGTCGGACACGACTGAGTGACTAACACTTACATTCTTATGTAGTATTTTGCCTCAAATTTTCAGAGGAGAAATAAGATGAACTCTTTCCTATCTTGTCTCAGCATTGAGTAGTAAGAATAAGAGGAAAGAAAGGTCCTGAGAGTCAGAATGAATGCTCAATCTGATGCTTTGTAAGCCACTGAACTGGCTTAATCACTTTGTGCTTCTAAGATATAGAAGTGGAAGAGATAAAAGGATGTTTTTCCCTCTTCTATAATTCATAACACATTTGGACTGTGATCATTGCAATACACTCTGAAGAAAAAATTAAGGTGGTACCAAGGAAAATAAAATGACAGACTAAGATTCATTATAGAAAAACACATACCATTATTCTAAAAGTAGTTCAATTAAATAGAGAAATATACCAGCTATGAACAATAGGCAATATTTCACTTTGCATTTTGCCTCTCAGTTTTTCTATAAAAAGAAGACTATTGATAAAGGCACAATATTCTACTCAAAGTAGGCCTTCTTTCATATATAAACAGCTCATACATCTCAACATAAAAAAAAAAAAAAACAATTAAAAATGGGCAGAAGAATTGAGTAGACATTTTCCCAACAGGAACATGAAAAGATGCTCAATATCACTAATTATCAGGAAAATGCAAATCAAATCCTCCATGAGATATCATCTCATAGCTGTCAGAAAGGCTATCATCAAAAAGAGTGCAGATAATAAATGTTGAGGAGGATATGAAAAAAAGGGAACCCTCATACACTGTTGGTGCAAATATAAATTGGTGCACCCACTATGGAAAACAGTATACAGATTGCTCAAAAAATTAAAAATTCAACTACCATATGACCCAGAAATTCCACTTGTGATTATATTTGGGAAAAAACCAAAACAAAACAAAATCACTAATTTGAAAAGATGCATGCATCCTCATGTTCATAGTAGTTTTATTTATGATAGCCAAGACATGGAAGAAACCTTAGTGTTCAGCAGGAGATGAATAAATAAAAAGATGTTATACACACACACAGACACATGCATGCATGCACACACACATGGAATATTACTCAGCTGTAAGAAAGAATGAAATAATGCCATTTGCAGCAACATGGATGGACTCAGAGATTACCGTATCAATTGAAGTAAGTCAGACTGAGAAAGACATATACTATATGCTATCACTCATATGTGGAATCTAAAGAGTTAAAACAAATGAATATAACAAAGCAGAAACAGACTCACAGATTTAGACACTGTCACACAGAGTCGGACATGACTGAAGTGACTTAGCAGCAGCAGCAGCAGTGGTTACCAGTAGGGAGACAAGAGGGATGATGGGGATGGGTTATACAGGGGTAAGAGATTTAAAAAGGAGTGTTATAATGAAATTATGTGAAATCATGTGTTAAACTTTTGAAAATTGTGAAACACTGTAGAATTTACAGAATTTTCCATTCAATTGGCTTCCCTGATAGCTCAGTTGGTAAAGAATCTGCCTACAATGCAGGAGACCTCAGTTCAAATCCTGGGTCAGGAAGATCTGCTGGAAAAGGGATAGGCTACCCACTCAAGTATTCTTGGGCTTCCCTTGTGGCTCAGCTGGTAAAGCATCTGCCTGCAATGTGAGAGACCTGGGTTCAATCCCTGCATTGGGAAGATCCCCTGGAGAAGGGAAAGGCTACTCACTCCTGTATTCTGGCCTGGAGAATTCCATGGACTGTAGAGTCCATGAGGTCCCAAAGAGTTGGACACAACTGAGTGACTTTTACTTCCATTCAATTAATAAAACAAGGTAGCAAAAAGTGTTTTTAAGAGCAGTTGTAGATTTACAAAAAAACTGCGAGATGATATAGTTAGATTCCATTGTATGTTGATAACAATATCATAACTATCTTATTGTATGCAGAGTTAAAAAAAAATCTTTCAGTGGTGGTTTCTGCTTTCATGAAAATGAGAATACTTAGAGCAATTAGTAAAGTGAAATGATTAATTGATTTGGAGGTTGTGGAAAATAATGCAGTCTTGCAGAAAAGAAAATACATGTTTATTTAGATGTTTAAAAGAATGAGTATATCTTTAAAATGAAAGTAGGTTGAATGAAGAAGATTTCAGTTTTCTGAATTTTAGTCTTTGAGAAGATACATATTAAATGGGAAGCCAGAAACTATTTACTAGAAAAATATATTTTATGAAGATTGTAGTCTCTTATCAAATATCCCTTAGCATTTCAGAGAGATTTTGAAAAATGTTGGCCTTTTGGGACTACTAAAGGTATGGCATTTCATATTCTGCAAAGTAATATTGGCCTTAAATTGAACCATTTATTTTGTCCTTGTTAAATGTCACAGTTGCCCTTTTCCTTGAGTTATCGGTTTTATCACCTCAAAAGTTCTTTTTAGGAAAAACTGGTGGATATCATAATGGACCAAAATAGAGAACTGATTTAGTCTGCAGTCTGGACAGTAGTAACTGGAGACCAATAAATTATCTTGATCACCAAAAGAGCTATTTAAATCTAGGATTCTGGACTTGTAAAAGTACTGATCCCATTAAATTAAAATACACCTTGAAACAAACAAAGAAGCAGACTTTTTGGTTTATCACAGAGGCCAAAACCACACCAGAGAAATTTTCTATAAATTTCCATGTTTGTTGACATTTCTCCCGCCTTTAAAGATTCATAAAATCAAATTATTCTACAGGAATTAAAGGATAATTATTCCCTAAAAGCAACATTAACTCCTCTCAGTGATGGCCATAAACATCTACAACAAAATGGAAGTCATTTGGTGTGGTGTGTAGGACTAATTCAGAAATCACAGGTTAATTATGTATTAGATTTTTTTACATCTTCATTCTGTCAACCCAAGCTCTGTTGTCTCTGAGTCCATATCTCTTACATTTTATTGTGTAAATGAATTTATGGGATCCTTTTTCACAGTGATTTTTGAGAAAAGTGTGAATAAAAATATTTGGCCCTGAAGGGAGAAGTAGGAAGGAAATACATAGGACTGAGGTGTGGACAGAAATGGAGAACGCACAGAGAGGAGGCTGGAAATCAAAATCCAGTATGTTCATAATTTTTCACGGAGATTCCAAAGGAAACATTCAAAAAACGAAGATCATGGCATCTAGCCCCTTCAGTTTATGGCAAATAGACGGGAAAAAAATGGAAACAATTACAGACTTTATTTTCTTGGGCTCCAAAATAACTGTGGATTGTGACTGCAGCCATGAAATTGAAAGACACTCGCCCCTTGGAAGAAAAGCTATGACAAACCTAGAAGTGTATTAAAGAGCAGAGACATCACTTTGCTGACAAAGGTCCATCTAGTCAAAGCTATGGTTTTTCCAGTAGTCATGTATAGATGTGAGAGTAGAACCATACAGAAGGCTGAGTGACAAAAAAGATATGATGCTTTTGAGCTGTGGTGTTGGAGAAGATTCTTGAGAGTACCTTGGACAGCAAGGAGATCAAGCCAATCAATCCTAAAGGAAATCAGTCCTGAATATTCATTGGAAGGACTGATGCTGAAGCTGAAACTCCAATACTTTGGTCACATGATGAGAAGAGCTGACCCATTGAAAAAGACCCTGATGCTGGTAAAGATTGAGGGTGAGAGGAGAATGGGATGACAGAGGATGAGCTGATTGGATGGCATCACTGACTCAATGGGGATGAGTTGTGCAAATTCCAGGAGATGGTGAAGGACAGGGAAGCCTGGCAAGCTGCAGTCCATGGGATCGCAAAGAGACGTACCTGGCTGAGCACTGAACAACAGCAACCAAAGGAAAATAATGAGTAGAAGGAAAAGAAAAAAATAAATACAGACTGAGACAGTTTTCCATATTAAACATAGAATAAATTATCAAATTGCCTAGGAAATGGATAAAAAATTGTATATTACTCGTGGACGATATGGTATTGGACCACATGTGTCTGCCAGAGGATTCCAGAAGCACAGTTTGACTCTGAGAAGTACTGGCATGAAAGATGTGAGATCAGAACCCTCAACAGACCAGGCCTTAATCTAAAGTTGAGTGAAATCCTAGCATGGAATTGGAGAGGGCCTGGGTGTGCTCTGTATCCAACTCTTTGTGACACCATGGACTGCAGCCAGAGTTTCCTCTGTCCCTGGAATATTCCAGGCAAGAAAATGAATTGGGTTACCATTTTCTACTCCAGGGTATCTTCCAGACCCAGGGATAGAACTCGTATCTCTTGTGTCTCCTGCATTGGCAGGCGGATTCTTTGCCAATGAGCCACTGGGAGAGGAACTATATGCCAATGATTTCATCAACAGGTTGGCTGAACCAAGAGTTAGATGGGAAAACTACAACCCAGTGTTCCTAGGAGCCGAGAAAACTAAAGGTACTCTTTGAATTCCACCGGACACCCTGAAATGGAACAAGAAGTCTAGTTCAAATCTCATCATACATAAATTAGAAGGTAACTCCTAAAGTAACTTTAGGCAGCACTTGGTGTTTCAGACACTGGCAATGTGTGTTGAGGTCAGTTGTGGAAGCTTTTAATTTGCTCATGGCAGGCAGGTAAAGAAAAGGCAAAGACTGAGAAAATATCTGAATCCTAGTAGTATCTCTCCTTCACTTCTGTGAAACTACCAATCCTTCAGAGTTTGCATAACCCTCCGTATAGTATGCAGGATGCAGAGGAATCAGCAATTGCACTAGTTCAGGGAACATCTGAAAAGAAATGGCTTAAATTTAAGTGGAAAATAATCTAAGGATGGTCATCAGAAAACCAACTAATAAAAGAATGATTACAGCTATAAAAAATAGGCTGAATACAAGTTTTTGAAAATATTATACAGGGAAAACCATTTCATTTACAGAGGTTTTTAAAAATATATATATATAAAATAGCAGACTTTTTTCATTTTTCCAAGTACTCACAAAAAATATTTTCCTCCATTTAAGGGATAAGTGAAGAGAGAAGAGAAGTGAAGGAGATTAAGAAGTACAAATTTCCAGTTGCAAAATAAATGAGTCTTGGGTACTAAATGTACAGTGTAGGGAATGTAATCAATAATTATGTAATCTTCATACAGTGACAAATGGTAATGAGACTTATCATAGTGATCATTTTATTTTAAATGTGTAAAACTATCAAATCACTATGTTGTATAACAGGAACTAACATAGTGCTGTAGATTAATTATACTTAGAAAAGAAACAAACAAACTCATAGAAAAAGAGATCAGATTTGTTATTAAAAGAGCTGGGAGTGGGATGGAGGAAGGGAAATTGGATGAAGGCAGCCAAAAGATACAAAATTCCCAGTTATGAGTACTAAGGATGTAATGTACAACACAATAAATATAATTTACATTGCTGAATGTTATATATGAAAGTTGCTAATAGAGTAAATTCTGACTTCTCATCACAAGGAAAATATTTTTTCTATTTCTTAATTGTGTATCTATATGAGGTGATTGATGTTCACTAAACTTATTATTGTAAACACTTCATGATGTATTGAAGTCAAATCATTATGCTGCACATTTTAAACTTATATAGTGCTGTACGCCAATTATATTTCAATAAAACTGGAAGAAATAAATATGAGAGAGTACATTTCTTCTATTCAGGCTGTCGACATATGTTAAATTTTGTTTAGCGAAATTAAAAATTATATACATTTGGGGAAATTCACACATCTTGAAGATAAAGATATTCCAGTAACTACTTAAATTTTAAACTAGAGAAAAATGTAGAATTTCAATTAAAAATATAAAAATCATAAAACTAAATTACAGAGTTAATGCATTAATATGAAAAAGCGGATTGGGAATTTGTTGACTCTTTAGAATAATTTCTGAATGTTCTGAAGAGCATGGAGTAAAACCAAAAATACTCAGAATTTGGAATTGGGCAGCAATATGACTTTTGCTAAATTGCTTATTATTTGATTACTCACTATTTTCTTCAGTGTAAATGAGGACAATATCTAAGTATTTGAATATAAAAGAGATACTAGGATGCATACTAGGAGCCACACCTTGAGTTATATTCATGAGTATAACCAGGCTGCTTTTTCTATAGCAATTGGATAGGCCCTCTCCCTTCAGCATAAGTGTAATGGCATAAGGACCTTCCTAGAGTAGATATCATCCTGTAGGAAAAGAAAGGCATGCAGATTTTTGTCTACTTATAATGCTTGACTGGTTGAGGAACAACAAAAGTGAAGCCTACACTGGAAGTTAGCTGTGTGTGCATGTTAAGTTAATTCAGTTGTGTTCAGCTGTTTGAGACACTGTGGACCATAGTCCTCCAGGTCCTTTGCTCATGGGATTCTCCAGGCAAGAATACTGGAGTGGGTTGCCATGCCCTCCTCCAGGGGAGCTTCCTGACCCAGGAATCGAACCCATGTCTCTTATGTCTCCTGCATTGGCAGGCCGGTTCTTTACCACAAGCACCACCTGTATCTCTTCCTAAACCATAACATGAGTTGTTTCCTGCATGCTCCACAGCATCCCAGAGAAGACAACCAGCTTAGATTTATCTGTTGAAAAGAAATTCCCCTAAAAGATTTTCTAGAATGATGTCATGACTTAAGCAAAGAGGCGACGCAGAAAAAGCAAGAGAGAGCAATAAAGGGGACACTAGAATTACTGGGAGAAAGAGATAGAACCCAGAGTCTGTGTTAATCAAACTGTGGTTGAAGATGCCAAGAAATGAAGCTTTGAGGACTCTGCAATAGACCCTGTAGTGGAGACTGTGCATCAGTATAACTTGTACTGTATGCTTCTTTGCACTGTAGAGACGGTAAAGCCCCAAATTGCATTTTCTAGTTGTTGTTCAGGCATTAAGTCATTTCCAATTCTTTGTGACCCCATGAACTGCATCACGCCAGGCTTCCCTGTCCTTCACCATCTCCCGGAGTTTGCTCAAACTCATGTCCATTGAGTTGGTGATGCCATCCAACTGTCTCATTTGCTGTTGTCCCCTCTCCTCCTGCCTTCAATCTTTCCCAGCATCAGGGTCTTTTCAAATGAGTGGGCTCTTCACATCAGTGACCAAAGTACTGGAGCTTCAGCTTCAGCATCAGTCTTTCCAATGAATATTCAGGGTTGATTTCCTTTAGGATTAACTGATTTGATCTCCTTCCAGTCCAAGAGACTCTCAAGAATCTTCTTCAGCACCACAGTTTGAAAGCATCAATTCTTCAGCATTCAGCCTTCCTTATGGTCCAACTCTCACATCCATACACAATAATAGAACAACCATAGCTTTGACTATATGGGCCTCTATCAGCAAAGTGAGGTCTCTGTGTTTAAATAGGCTGTCTAGATTTGTCATAGCTTTTCTTCCAATGTCATATTATTTTCTAGACTCCTTTGTAATTTGGTTGTAGGTAAAAATTTTATTTGGCAAGCCAGATGTATATGTGTGGGATAGCAAAGGTGGGCACAGAGTGGCATTCAAACTTCTCTTGGTTCTGTAGTTCCTATTGACAGGCAGGGGCACATAAGCCATTGCTTTTATTTGTTAATATTAGCAAAGTATTAGTCACTAAACTAAGGATGTCAAGAAGGAAGACATGAAGCATCCATTTCATTGATGTCACACACTGTTTGGAGGATACACAGTTTCCCAAGTATGATATGCTTCTGATATTATGATTCCTGGTTCAAGTCACAGCAACACCACTTTCCTCAAAATTACAGATAAGGCAGTGACAGTTTGATGTCCTACTTTTGTGAAGTACAGCTTTGGGAGACATTCCTAAGAGATACTTTAAGAGTTAAGGAGTCTAGTATGGACATGTACACATTGCTATATTTAAGATGGATAACCAACAAGGACCTACTCTATAGCACAGGGAACTCTGCTCAATGTTATGGGAGGGGAGGGGAGTTTAAGGGGAGAACAGATACATGGATATGTATGGCTGCACCACTTCACTGCACCACATCACCTGAAATTATCACAACATCTTTAACCAGTTATACCTCAATACAAAATAAAAAATTCTTTTTTTTTTTTTTAAGAACTTATGTCTTCTGCTCCCCTAACCCTCCTAAAACATTTGATACCAGAAGTTGTCCCAGGCAGCAAGCACTGAGAGACAGGGCAGTCTGAGTTCGGTCATCCTCCTGACAGTTTGAAGACACTGATACCCTCAAGACCATTAGAAAACGGAGACTGGCATTTTTATAGTCCATTATGGCAAAAAGATATTCTAAGTAGCCTTTGTTGTCATTAATAAAATACCTACTGAAGATCAGTTTTTGACAAACTAAGGGTCTGCTACAATAGACTATCATGGTAAAGAAGTATAAAAGTATAATAATCATGCGACTTCTAACTGTGCTGGAGAACTTAAAAAGGGCGTAGTCAAAAAGCTGAGGTTTCTGGGACTGTCTTTAATCTTATCTATGATCATGTGAGTCACTGGATTAACTCAGATGTGCCTTATCTTTAATGTGAGAAACACTCCTTTATTTGGGAAAGAGAGGGGCACAATATTACTCATGTGATATGGCTAAACATAGTGAAATATCAAACAAATCTACAGTGAGGGACACTCTACAAAATAACTAGCCTTCACTCCTCTAAAATATCAAATTCCTGAAAGACTGACTGACAAACTGCTTTTAGTTTAAGGGGGCCATAGACATATGAAAATTAAATGCAATGTGTTATTCCAAGTAGACCATGGATCGAGATAGATAATAAGGCTATACATAAAGGGCATTATTGGGAAAACTGGAAAGGTGTTAGGGTCTGTAAACCAAATAATGGTATTAGATTAAATTTTATAAATTTATAAATATTTTTACATTTATTAATTATATTTAGATTAAATTAGGTTAAGTAATCTTATTTTCTACTAATTGTACTAGAGTCATGTATGACACTGTTTTTATTGTTAGACAACATATACTGAGTGCTTGGGAATAATGTGGTATGCATATCTTCAATTTCTTCTAAATTTGCTCAGAAATTATATATATATATGTGCATATATATGTGTATGCTCAGTTTTGAATGGCAATTAATATAAAAAAGATAAACCTAGTAATGATTGGCTTTTGCTTCATAGAGCTTATTTTTATTACACCTTTATGCTATTTTAAATAAATAGTTATGTGATGCTTTTGTCTATTTAGGTATTCAAAAGCCCACAATACATCATCCAGTATCAATAAAATTGACTGTTATGATGTTCAATAATAAATTAATACACAATATTTAAAATTAACCAATATAAGAAGGTATACTTTGGACTGAATAATTTTATTAATATTCCTAAGCAGTATACTAAGAATATACAAATGTTTAACATATTAAATAATCATGCCACAAATTAATAAAAGAAGTAAATAGGGAATATAAAATTTAAAAATTTCACAGTATTCCACTAGAAAAAAATTTTATTAAACTTATTGTTAGTATTTGACAAACTATACTGGGTCATTGAAACTTTTATTAATCCACAGATTTATAAGTTTACTTCACATGTGATAAAATATCTTACATCATATTATTTCATTAAAAATATTTGTAAAAAAAATTTGTAATTATACTACCATGGTTAGAGTATATCATTAGTAAACATATAAAGTACATAGTTGTGAAATAGTGACTATGTAGTATATAAATATGCTTGCCATATTTTAGAAATATGGAAAGTTGTGTTTTATTAGCTTAAAGTATTTTGAGTAAAAGAATAAACTCTGCAAAATGCTGAGGATGGTTATTGCCATAGGACAAAAGATAATGCTTTATGTAAAATCATTGTGTCTTAGAATAACTCCTTCTTATTAATTTTCTAATTAACGATCATACCAACATAGAAATATGGGGAAAAAAACAAGTATGAATAAATCAAAATGGAAATCATTTTATGCATTTGACTTTTAAATATTATCAAACAATTTCCCACATTTTTAATATGATTTTACTTTTCTTTTTCTATGCCACATGCTTCAGTGTCTCTTTGAAAAAAGAATGTACTCAAGCAAAAATATTGCCCCAAATCTCTAAAAAGTAACAGGTTAGTGAGTTGAATTTTCATGCTTTTTGATAGTCAAATAAAATAACCTAAAAAGAAAAGAAACTTTAGTCTTCCTCATTATTTAAAAAATAATATCTAGTTACGCACATTATGTGGAGAAGGCAATGGCAACCCACTCCAGTACTCTGGAAGTTTGTATGTTGGTATTTTTAAGGCAAAACGATTCAGTGAGTATAATTTTTCCAATGTATTAAGTCTATTAAAAATCATTAAATATAATAAAAATGGTGTCTGTAGAATGTAATGGGTTAGAGAAACATAAAGTCATGTAATAATGAATTTGTAGTCTTTCATTCCGGTGAGTCAGGTCTTAAAGTTCTAACAAGAAATGTCAAAGTTTAAGAAAACAGACACACACTGTTTGTTTTATTTTCCAATACTGAGTATATCTGAACCAGATCCCTTTCTTCTTACTCACTCTCCTTCTAAATGTCATTTTAAATAAAGTAACACACACATTTACTCTCCTTGTCCCACCTCCCTTTTTGAATTTCAGCTATAAAATATGTCATTTTCTGAAAAACATGTTCCCTATAGATAAAGCTTCTTGAATGGGTCCTTCATTATTTCAAAAGGGCAAATATATTAAACTGAGCCTTATCATTTACAACTTTATTATTTTTTTCAGAATGTTCTGAAAATGCGGTGACAAAAATAACAATTTCCTAAGAAATACTGGGAAAAGTTTCAAGGGGATTTTGTTTCCTTTTACAGAAATAATATCCATAGGATTTTTTTATGATGAAAGTCTGATGATTAAATATACTGTGGTCAAAAAAATGTTCTTGTACCTCAGATTCAAAAAGACTTTTAGAATTAGAAATGCTATATAGATTTTTATAATTAAAAGAAGGTCACTTCATTGTTGATTTTCCATAGCCTCTAAGGTTGTATGCATATATGTATGGATATGAGTACCTAAGTGACTACCTACACATATATATGTAAATGTACAGGTGTATGTATATGCTTATATATCTGTGTCTTGTGTGTGTCCGTGTCTACCCAACAAAAGAAATTTGCTTTTTCCTGAAGAAAGAGTAGGTATTTCATCCTTTAGAAAGTTCACTCCCTTTTCTTGCAAGGCCCTTCTCTATCATTTTCCTTCCAAGGAAACACACTATAGCTGTAATCCTAACCTAATAATACCATGCAGTAGAGCTGGGTTTCTTTTTTTTTTTGAGGAGGGGAGTGAGATGGGGCGGGGAGAGATGGCAGCCCATTCCAGTATTCTTGCCTGGAGAATCCACTTGGACAGGGGAAGCCTGATGGGCTGCAGTCCATGGGGTTGCAGAGAGTCGGACACAACTGAGTGAGTAAGCACAGCACAGCACAGAGCTGTTTTTACCTATTTTATCTTGATGCCTTATGTTAGTTCCTAGAAGATACGAACTTGATTTTTTCCATCTTATTTACTTCAATGTCTCATAATTGGTAGCTGCTGAAAAACTATTTACAGTATGGTTGAGCAAGTTTTGCTCATATCATCCAAAGTGCCTTATTTATTTATCATTTCGACTTGACAACATGTTTGTAGGTTGTTTGATAAAATGTTCTCACAGATGTTGGGAGGCATGTGCTATATAAACTCCCATGTAAGGGAGATCTATAACTATTTTTCATTTATTCCACTGATTTAGTAGCTTAGTTAAGGAAGCATATAATATAACTTCAAGCAATGTGATACAGTGGAGCATCATAAGAAGAGTTTGAGCGTCATCTCAGTTTTTTTCATGAGCACAATAAAATAATAATGTCTACCTCACAAGTTTTGCAAAAGAAAAATGAAGTGATGCATGTAAAGTACTTGGCAAAAAAGAAGTGCATAATAAGGCCATAATAATAACAATAATAATAACAAAAGAAACTTATATTTTAAAAATAAAGAAACTCTGCTCTATGCAAAAGAACCTGAAAATTGCTTCTGCAGCACCCCTTATAGACAGAGTGACTTTATGGCTCCTTTTTTTCTTGGACTGAAGAATTTATATATTTCATACTTTGTATTTTACTAATACAGAAATTTGGGTTCCATAGCTTAAAATATCTTGAGTATAAGAACAGATTGCAAATGCAGAGAATGATGCTATTGATATAGGGCTGAAGAATGTCTCACACAAAATCATTGTGCCTTACAATAATTCCTTCTTATTAATTTTCTAAATTAACCACTCTACCAAGGTAGAAACAAGGGGGGAAAAAAGAGTATGAAGAAACCAAGATGCTAATCATTTTATGCATTTGACTTCCAAGTATTGTCAAAGCATTTATCATTGTCATATAATTATTGATTTATTAATACTGTTCATTTTTACTCTTGAGAAATTTTCTTGTTTGAAAAATGAATTATATTAAGACCCTACTCCAGGGGCGGTCCTAAGATGGTGGAGGAATAGGACGGGGAGACCACTTTCTCCCCCACAAATTCATCAAAAGATCATTTGAATGCTGAACAACTTCGACAAAACAACTTCTGAATGCTGGTGGAGGACACCAGGCACCCAGAAAGGCATTCCATTCTCTTCGAAAGGAGGTCACCTCTATCTCCTCCCTCCAACCCTTCTCTTCTCTACTTAACTCTGTGAATCTCTTTGGGTGTTCCTGGCTGTGGAGAACACTTAAGGAACTGATTACTGGCTAGATTGGTCTCTCTCCTTTTGACTCCCCCTCTTCTCCTCCTGGTCACCTCTATCTCCCTCCTCCTCTTCTCTTCTGCATGTAACTCTGTGAACCTCTCTGGGTGTACCTCACTGTGGAGAATCTTTTCACTATTAACCTAGGTGTTTTATCATCAAGGCTGTATGGATGGAGAAGTCTTGAGGCTACTGTAAGTATAAGACTGAAAGCCAGATGTAGGAGGCTCAAATCCAAAACGAAAACACCAGAAAACTCCTGACTCAAGGGAACATTAACTGAGAAGAGCTCATCTAAAAGCCTCCATAGCTACACTGAAACCAAGTTTCACCCAAGAGCCAACATGTTTCAGAGCAAGACATACCACACTAATTCTCCAGCAACACAGGAACATAACCCTGAGCATTAAAATACAGGTGGCCCAAAGTCACACCAAACCCATAGATACCTCAAAGCTCACTATGGGACACTTTACTGCACTCCAGAGAGACAAGATCCAGCTCCACCCACGAGAATACAGACACAAGCTTCCCTAACCAAGAAACCTTGACAAGCCACTTGTCCAACCCCATCCACAGGGAGCAACCTCAGCAATAAAAAGGAACCACACACTTTCAGCATACAGAAAGGCCACCCCAAACACAGCAATCTAAACAAAATGAAAAGGCAGAGAAATATTCAGCAGGTAAAGGAACATGATAAATGCCCACCAAATCAAACAAAAGAGGAGGAGATAGGGAGTCTACCTGAAAAAGAATTCAGAATAATGACAGCAAAGATGATCCAAAATCTTGAAAACAAAATGGAATTTCAGATAAATAGACTGGAGACAAGGATTCAGAAGATGCAAGAAATGTTTAACAAGGACCTAAAGAAATAAAGAGTCAATCAATAATGAATAATGCAATAACTGAGATCAAAAGCACTCTGGAGGGTACCAACAGTAGAATAACTGAGGCAGAAGATAAGTGAGGTGGAAGATAGAATGGTGGAAATAAATGTAGCAGAGAGGAAAAAAGAAAAAAGAATTACAAGAAATGAGGACAACCTCAGAGACCTCTGGGACAATGTTAAATGCCCCAACATTCAAATCACAGGAGTCCCAGAAGAAGAGACAAAAATCAAGGCCATGAGAAAATGCTTGAGGAGATAATAGTTGAAAACTTCCCTGAAATGGGGACGGAGATAGCCACCCAAGTCCAGGAAACCTGGAGATTCCCAAACAGGATAAACCCAAGGCAAAACACCCCAAGACACATATTAATCAAATTAACGATGATCAAACACAAAGAGCAAATACTAAAAGCAGCAAGGGAAAAGCAACAAATAACACACAAGGGGATTCCCATAAGGACAACAGCTGATCTTTCAATAGAAACTCTTCAGGCCAGAAGGAAATGGCAAGACATACTTAAAGTGATAAAAGAGAAAAACCTACAACGAAGATTACTATACCCAGAAGGTATCTCATTAAAATATGAAGGAGCAATCAAAAGCTTTACAGACAAGCAAAAGCTGAGAGAATTCAGCACCACTAAATCAGCTCTTCAACAAATGCTAAAGGATCTTCTCTAGACATGAAACACAGAAAAGGTTTAGAAACTGGAAACCAAAACAATAAAGTAAATGGCAACGGAATCATACTTATCAATAATTACCTTAAATGTAAATGGGTTGAATGCCCTAACCAAAAGACAAACACTGAATGAATGGATACAAAAATAAGACCCCAATGCTAAGTCGCTTCAGTCGTGTCTGACTCTGTGCAACCCCATAGATGGCAGCCTACCAGGGTCCTCTGCCCATGGGATTTTCCAGGCAAGAATACTGGAGTGGGTTGTCATTTCCTTCTCCAATGCATGAAAGTGAAAGTGAAGTCGTGTCCAACTCTTAGCGACCCCATGGACTGCAGCCTACCAGGCTCCTCTGCTCATGGGATTTTCCAGGCGAGAGTACTGGAGTGGGGTGCCATTGCCTTCTCCGAAGACCCCTATATATGCTGTCTATAAGAGACCCACCTCAAACCAAGGGGCACATGCAGATTGAAAATGAAGGGCTAGAAAAAGATATTTCATGCAAATGGAGACCAAAAGAAAGCAGGAGTAGCAATACTCATATCAGAGAAAATAGACTTTGAAATAAAGGCTGTGAAAAAAGACAAAGAAGGGCACTACATAATGATCAAAGGATCAATCAAGAAGAAGATATAACAATTATAAATAGATATGCACCCAACATAGGAGCACTGCAACATGTAAGGCAAATGCTAACAAGTATGAAAGGGGAAATGACAGTAGCACAATAATAGTGGGAGACTTTAATATCCCACTCACACCTATGGATAGATCAACTAAACAGAAAATTAGCAAGGAAACACAAACTTTAAATGATACAGTGGACCAGTTAGACTTAATTGATATCTATAGGACATTTCACCTCAAAACAATGAATTTCACCTTTTCCTCAAGTGCACACGAACCTTCTCCAGGATAGATCATATTCTGGGCCATAAATCTAGCCTTGGTAAATTCAAAACAATTGAAATCATTTTAAGCATCATTTCTGATCACAATGCAGTAAGATTAGATGTCAACTACAGGAAAAAAAAAACTATTAAAAATGCAAATATAAGGAGGCTAAACAACATGCTTTTGAATAACCAACAAATCACAGAAGAAACAAAAAAAGAAATCAACATATGCATAGAAACGAATGAAAATGAAAATACAACAACCCAAAACCTATGGGATTCAGTAAAAGCAGTGCTAAGGGGAAGGTTCATAGCAATACAAGCTAACCTTAAGAAACAAAAGAAAAATCAAATAAATAACCTAACTTTACACCTAAAGCAACTAGAAAAAAAAAAAAAGAAAGAAAGAAATGGAGAACCCCACAGTTACTACAAGGAAAGAAATGATAAATATTAGGGCAGAAATAAACGAAAAAGAAACAAAGGAGACCATAGCAAAAATCAGCAAAGCTAAAAGCTGGTTCTTTGAGAAAATAAATAAAATAGACAAACCATTAGCCAGACTCATCAAGAAACAAAGGGAGAAGAATTAAATCAACAAAATTAGAAATGAAAATGGAGAAATCACAACAGACAACACAGAAATACAAAGTATCATAAGAGACTACTATCAGCAACTATATGCCAACAAAATGGACAACATGGAAGAAATGGACAAATTCTTAAAAAAGTATAACCTTCCAAAACTGAACCAGGAAGAAATAGAAAATCTGAACAGACCCATCAGAAGCATGGAAATCGAAACTGTAATAAAAAAATATTCCAACAAACAAAATCCCAGGACCACATGGCTTCACAGGTGAATTCTACCAAAAATTTAGAGAAGAACTAACACCTATCCTACTCAACCTGTTCCAGAAAATTGAAGAGGAAGGTAAACTACCAAACTCATTCTATGAGGCCACCATCTCCCTAATACCAAAACCAGACAAAGATGCCAGAGAAAAGAAAACCACAGGCCAATATCACTGATGAACTTAGATGCAAAAATCCTTAACAAAATTCTAACAAACAGAATCCAACAACATATTAAAAAGATCATACATCATGACCAAGTGGGCTTTATCCCAGGGATGCAAGGATTCTTCAATATTTGCAAATCAATTAATATGATATACAACATTAACAAATTGAAAGATTAAAAACCATATGATTATCTCAATAGATACAGAGAAAGCCCTTGACAAAATCCAACATCCATTTATCATAAAAACCCTCTGGAAAGTAGTCTAGAAGGAACATATCTCACATAATAAAAGCTTTATATGACAAACCCACAGCAAACATTATCCACAATGATGAAAAATTGAAAGCATTTCCCCTAAAGTCAGGAATAAGACAGGGTGCCCACTCTCACCACTAGTATTCAATATAGTTTTGGAAGTTTTAGCCACAGCAATCAAAGAAGAAAAAGGAATAAAAGGAATCCAGATTGGAAAAGTAGAAGTAAAACTCTCACTGTTTTCAGATGACATGATCCTCTACATAGAAAACCCTAAAGACACCACCAGAAAGTTACTAGAGCTAATCATTGTATATATTAAAGTTTCAGGATATAAAATTAACACACAGAAATCCCTTGTATTCTTATACACTAACAATACGAAGAGTTGACTCATTGGAAAAGACTGATGCTGGGAGGGATTGGGGGCAGGAGGAGAAGGGGAAGACAGAGGATGAGATGGCTGGATGGCATCACTGTCTCGGACATGAGTTTGGGTAAACTCTGGGAGCTGGTGATGGACAGGGAGGCCTGGTGTGCTGCAATTTATGGGGTCGCAAAGAGTCGGATATGACTGAGTGACTGAACTGGACTGAACTGAACAATGAGAAAACAGAAAGAGAAATTAAGGAAACAATTCCACTCACCATTGCAACAAAAAGAATAAAATACTTAGGAATAAAACTACCTAAAGAAATAAAAGACCTATATATAAAAACTATAAAACACTGATGAAAGAAACCAAAGATGACACAAATAGATGGAGAAATATACCATGGTCATGGATCAGAAGAATCAATATAGTGAAAATGAGTATATTACCCAAAGCAATCTATAGATTCAATGCAATCCCTAACAAGCTACCAACAGTATTTTTTAGAGGACTAGAACAAATAATTTCACAATTTGTATGGAAATACAAAAAACCTTGAATAGCCAAAGCGATCTTGAGAAAAAAGAATGGAAATGGAGGAATCAACCTGCCTGACTTCAAAGTATACTTACAAAGCTACAGTCATCAAGACTGTATTGTAGCAGCATAAAGATAGAAATATAGATCAATGGAACAAAATAGAAAGCCCAGAGATAAATTGACACACCTATGGACACCTTATCTTTGACAAAGAAGGCAAGAGTATATAATGCAGAAAAGACAATCTCTTTAACAAGTGGTGTTGGGAAAACTGGTCAACCACTTGGAAAAGAATGAAACTAGAACATTTTCTAACACCACACACAAAAATAAACTCAAAATGGACTAAAGATCTAAATGTAAGATCAGAAACTATAAAACTCCTAGAGGAAATCATAGGCAAAAACACTCTCTCACATAAATCATAGCAGGATCCTCTATGACCCACCTCCAAGAGGAATGGAAATAAAAGCGAAAATAAACAAATGGGACCTAATTAAACTTAAATGCTTTTTCACAACGAAGGAATGTATAAGCAAGGTGAAAAGACAGCCTTCAGAATGGGAGAAAATAATAGCAAATGAAGCAACTGACAAAGAATTAATCTCAAAAATAAACAAGCAGCTCCTGCAGCTCAATTCCAGAAAAATAAATGACCCAATCAAAACATGGGCCAAAGAACTAAATGGACATTTCTCCAAAGAAGACATACAGATGGCTAACAAACACATGAAAAGATGCTCAACATCACTCATTATCAGAGAAATGCAAATCAAAACCACAATGAGGTACCATCTCATGCCGGTTAGAATGACTACAATCAAAATGTCTAGAAGCAATAAATGCTGGAGAGGGTGTGGAGAAAAGGGAACCCTCTTACACTGTTGGTAGGAATGCAAATTAGTACAGTCACTATGGAGAACAGTGTGGAGATTCCTTAAAAAACTGTAAATAAAACTGCCATACGACCCAGCAATCCCACTGCTGGGCATACACACTGAGGAAAGCAGAATTGAAAGAGACACGTGTACCCCAATGTTCATTGCAGCACTGTTTAGAATAGCTAGGACATAGAAGCAACTTAGATGTCCATCAGCAAGGTAAGAAAGCTGTGGTACATATACACAATGGAGTATTACTCAGCCATTAAAAAGAATGCATTTGAATTAGTTCTAATGAGGTGGATGAAACTGGAGCCTATTATACAGAGTGAAGTAATTCAGAAAGAACACCAATATATGCTGTCTAGGTTGGTTAATATGTATATTAAAGCATATATATGGAATTTAAAAAGAAGGTAACGATGACCCTATATGCGAGACACCAAAAGAAATACAGATGTAAAGAACAGACTTTTGGACTCTGTGGGAGAAGGTGAGGGTGGGATAATTTGAGAGAGTAGCATTTAAACATGCATATTACCATATGTGAAATAGATCACCAGTCCAGGTTCAATGCATGAGACAGGGTGCTCAGGGCTGGTGCACTGGGACGACCCTGAGGGATGGGATGGGGAGGGAGGTGGGAGGGCAGTTCAGGATGGGGAACAAATGTACACACATGGCTGACTCATGTCAATGTATGGAAAAAACCACTACAATATTATAAAGTAATTATCACCAATTAAAATAAATGAATTAATTAAAAAAAGACCCTACACCTAGTTTTTCTTCATGCCTCCTTTATATTTAAAGGTATTTTTAAGCCATCCAAAAATTATAAAACTGGCAAATTTTCCATTAAGCAAAGTGGTCAAGTATTAGTGCTTACTTTTTTCTTCTCTTTAGGAAAAAATGAACAAAGTTTTAGGTTGTGTCATAGGAAAATATCTTACTGTATTTTAGATATAATTATATTCTTCCTTTTTTTCTTTAAAGGTAATCTTTAAAAAATGTACATGCCTCTATGTTTTCATCTTGATATCACATAATTTCACAACATAGGTTGCTTACTACAAAACTGAAACTAAAGGGTTTTGTACTTAAAGATTTCAGGCTTGATTTTTCAGGAAAACTACAAAGTGAATTAACAAACTGAAAAAACAAACAAAGCATAAGTAAACAAACAAGAATATAACTAAATAAGAAGTGTCTAAAAAGAACACCTATTAAAAAAAAGTCTCTAAAATAGTACCTAATATGAATAGGAATAGAACATGAATATTAATTATTTTCAATATGAAGTTTGAATGTATACCAGTTCAGTTTAGTTCAGTCGTCCAGTCATGTCTGACTGAGACCCCATGGACTGCAGCACGTCAGGCTTCCCTGTCCACCACCAACTTCTGGAGTTTACTCAACCTCATGCCCATTGAGTAGGTGATGCCATACCACCATCTCATCCCCTGTCTTCCACTTCTCCTCCTGCATTCAATCTTTCCCAGCATCAGGGTCTTTTCCAATGAGTCAGTTATTCGCAACAGGTAGCCAAACTATTGGAGTTTCAGCTTCAGCATCAGTCCTTCCAATGACTATTCAGGACTGATTTCCTTTAGGACTGACTGGTTGCATCTTCTTGCAGTCCAAGAGATTCTCAAGAGCCTTCTCCAACATCACAATTCAAAAGCATCAGTTCTTCAGTGCTCAGCTTTCTTTAGGTCAAACTCTGACATCCATACATGACTACTGGAAAAACCATAGCCTTGACTAGATGGACCTTTGTTAACAAATTAATGTTTCTGCTTCTTAATATGCTGTCTAGGTTGGTCATAGTTTTTCTTCTAAGGAGCAAGCATCTTTTAATTTCATGGCTGCAGTCACAATCTGCAGTGATTTTGGAGCCCAAGAAAATAAAGTCTCTGATTTCATTGTTTCCCCATCTATTTGCCACAAAGTGATAGGACCCAATGCCATGATCTTCATTTTTTGAATGTTGAGTCTTAAGCCAGCTTTTTCACTCTCCTGTTTCACTTTCATCAAGAGGCTCGTTGGTCCTTCTTCATTTTCTGCCATAAGGGTGGTGTCATCTGCATATCTGAGGTTATTGATATTTTTCCTGGCAGTCTTGATTCCAACTTGGGCTTCATTCAGCCCGGCACTTTGCATCATGTACTCTGCATAGATTTAGATAAGCAGGGTGACAATATACAGCCTTGTTGTACTCCCTTCTCAATTTGGAACCAGTCCATTATTCCATGTCCTGTTCAAACTGTTGCTTCCTGACCTGCATACAGATTTCTCGGGAGGCAGGTTAGGTGGTCTGGTATTCCCATCTCTTTCAGAATTTTTTTCAGTTTGTTGTCACCCACACAGTCAAAGGCTTGGGTGTAGTCAATAAAGCAGAAGTAGATATTTTTCTGGAACTCTCTAGCTTTATTGATGATCCAACAGTTGTTGACAATTTGATCTCTGGTTCCTCTGCCTTTTCTAAAACCAGCTTGAACATCTGGAAGTTCATTGTTCATGTACTTTTAAAGCCTGGCTTGGAGAATTTTGAGCATTACTTTGATAGCGTGTGAGATGAGTGCAATTGTGCAGTAGTTTTAACAGTCTTTGGCACTGCCTTTCTTTGGGATTGGAATGAATAATTCCTTTTCCAGGGCTGGCCACTGCTGAGTTTTCCAAATTTGCTAGCATATTGAATACAGAACTTTCGCAGCATCATCTTTTAGGACTTGACATTGTTCAACTGGAATTCAGTCACCTCCACTAGCTTTGTTCTTATTGCTGCTTCCTATGACCCACTTGACTACACATTCCAGGATGTCTGACTCTAGGTGAGTGATCATACCATCGTGGTTATCTGGGTCATGAAGATCTTTTTTGTATAGTTCTTCTGTGTATTGTTGCTACCTCTTCTTAATATCTTCTACTTCTGTTAGGTCCATACCATTTCTGTCCTTTATTGAGCCCATCTTTGCATAAAATGTTCCCTTGATATCTCTAATTTTCTTGAAGATATCTCTAGTCTTTCCCATTCTATTGTTTTCCTCTATTTCTTTGCAGTAATCACTGAGGAAGGCTTTCTTATCTCTCCTTGTATTCTTTGGAACTCTGCATTCAAATGGGTGTATATTCCCTTTTCTCCTTTGCCTTTAGCTTCTTTATTTTCTCAACTATTTTTAAGGCCTCCTCAAGCAACCATTTTGCCTTTCTTTTTCTTTGGGGATGGTTTTGATCACTGCCTCCTGCACAATGTCATGATCCTCTGTCTATAGTTCTTCAGGTACTCCGTCTATCGAATATAATCCCTTGAATCTATTTGTCACTTCCACTGTATAATTTTGAGGGACTTGATTTAGGTCATACCTGAATGGTGTAGTGGTTTTCCCTAGTTTCTTCAATTTAGGTCTGATTTTTGCAGTTGAAGTTCATGATCTGATCCACAGTCAGCTCCTGGTCTTGTTATTTCTGACTTTATAGAGCTTCTCCTTCCTCTGCTGCAAAGAGTATAATCAATCTGTTTTCGGTATTGAACATCTGGTGATGTCCATGTGTAGAGCTGTCTCTTGTGTTGTTGGAAGAGTGTGTTTGCTTTAAGAAGTGTGTTCTCTTGGCAAAGCTCTGTTAGTCTTTGCCCTGTTTCATTTTGTACTCCAACACTAAACTTGCCTGTTACTCCAGGTATCTCTTGAACTCCTATTTTTGCATTCCAGTCCCTTATGATGAAAAGGACATCTTTTTTTTTTTTTTTTTTTTGGTGTTACTTCCAGAAGGTCTTGTATGTCATCATAGAACTGTTCAACTTCAGCTTCTTTGGCATTAATGGTTGGGACATAGACTTGGATCAGTGTGATACTGAATGGTTTGCTTTGGAAATGAACAGAGATCTTTCTGTAATTTTTGAGATTGCACACAAGTACTGTATTTCAGACTCTTTTACTGACTATGAGAGCTACTCCATTTCTTCTAAGGGATTCTTGCCAACAGTAGTAAATATAACAGTCATGAATTAAATTCACCCATTCCTTTCCATTTTATTTCCCTGATTTCCAAAATGTCCATGCTCACTCTTGCCATCTCTGGTTTGACTACTTCCAATTTACCTTGATTCATGGACCTAACATTTCAGGTTCCTATGCAATATTGTTTTTACAGCATCAGACTTTACATCCATCACCAGTCACATCAGAACTGGGTGTTGTTTTTGGTTTGGCTCCATCTCTTCATTCTTTCTGAAGTTATTTCTCCACTCTTCTCTAGTAGCATATTGGGCACCTTCCGACCTGGGGAGTTCATCATTTTGTGTCATGTGTTATGGAGAGTGTCTTTTTATCTTTTCATACTGTTTATGGGGTTCTCAAGGAAAGAATACTGAAGTGGCTTGCCATTCCCTTCCCCAATGGACCATGTTTTGTCAGAACTCTTCACCATGACCTGTCAGTCTTGGGTAGCCCTACATGATATGGCTCATAGTTTAATTGAGTTAGACAAGGCTGTGGTCCATGTGCTCAGTTTGGTTAGTTTTCTGTGATTGTGGTTTTCATTCTGTCTGCCCTCTGATGTATAACAGGCTTGTGGAATGTTCCTAATGGGAGAGACTGACTGAGGGGGAATCTGGGTATTGTTTTGATGGGCCCGGGCTATGCTCAATAAATCTTTAATCCAATTTTCTGTTGATGGGTTGGGGGTTGTGTTCCCTCCCTATTTTTTTGGCCTGAGGCCTAACTATGGTAGGGTAATGAGGGTAATTACCAGTCACTAAAGGGTAAGCCTGCTTTCCAGCATTTGGCACTTCTTACCACTTCCACTGTGCTGAGTTTGCATTGCACTGGGCTTTCACAGTGTGAACTTTCGCCAGGATAGGCTTCTGATGGGCTTTGTCTCCGCTTCATGGATGCAGAGCCGAGGTTGCTTCAGCCAGGTTATATCCCAATAACAGCACCAGATATGTCAGGAGAGTGTGAAATTTCAGCAGTTATTCTCACCACAACAAAACTTTAAATGGTGGACCACTGTTACAGCTCTGTTACAGCTCAGAGTTTTATTCAGCAAACAAAGGATAATACACCCTCGAGGCATGAGGGAGAGCATACCCCAAAGGAGAGGGTGTATGTACATTTACTCATGACTCCTCTTAAACATCTTCAGTTCAGTTCAAATCAGTTGCTAAGTCATGTCCGACTGTTTGCGACCCCATGAATCATAGCACACAAGGCCCCCCTGTCCATCACCAACTCTGGAGTCTACTCAAACTCATGTCCATAAAGTCGGTGATGCCATCCAGCCATCTCATCCTCTGTCATCCCCTTCTCCTCCTGCCCCCAATCCCTCCCAGCATCGGAGTCTTTTCCAATGAGTCAACTCTTCGCGTGAGGTGGCCAAAGTACTAGAGTTTCAGCTTCAACATTAGTCCTTCCAATGAACACCCAGGACTGATCTCCTTTAGAATGGACTGGTTGGATCTCCTTGCAGTCCAAGGGACTCTTCTCCAACACCACAGTTCAAAAGCATCAATTCTTCGGCGCTCAGCTTTCTTCACAGTCCAACACTCACATCCATACATGACCACAAGAAAAACCATAGCCTTAACTAGAGGCAACTTTGTTGGCAAAGTAGTTATCTCTGCTTTTCAATATACTGTCTAAATTGGTCATAACTTTTCTTCCAAGGAGTAAGCGTCTTTTAATTTCATGGCTGCATTCACCATCTGCAGTGATTTTGGAGCCCCCCAAAATAAAGTCTGACATTGTTTCCACTGTTTCCCCATCTATTTCCCATGAAGTGATGGAACCAGGTGCCATGATCTTCGTTTTCTGAATGTTGAGCTTTAAGCCAACTTTTTCACTCTCCACTTTCACTTTCATCAAGAGGCTTTTTAGTTCCTCTTCACTTTCTGCCATAAGGGTGGTGTCATCTGCATATCCGGAGAAGGCAATGGCACCCCACTCCAGTACTCTTGCCTGGAAAATCCCATGGACAGAGGAGCCTGGTAGGCTGCAGTCCATGGCGTCGCTAAGAGTCGGACACAACTGAGCGACTTCACTTTCACTTTTCACTTTCATGCATTGGAGAAGGAAATGGCAACCCACTCCAGTGTTCTTGCCTGGAGAATCCGAGGGACAGGGGAGCCTGGTGGGCTGCTGTCTCATGGGGTCACACAGAGTCGGACACGACTGAAGCGACTTAGCAGCATCTGCATATCTGAGGTTATTGATATTTCTCCCAGCAATCTTGATTCCAGCTTGTGTTTCTTCCAGTCCAGCGTTTCTCATGATGTACTCTGCATATAAGTTTAATAAACAGGGTGACAATATACAGCCTTGATGTACTCCTTTTCCTATTTGGAACCAGTCTGTTGTTCCATGTTCAGTTCTAACTGTTGCTTCCTGACCTGCATATAGGTTTCTCAAGAGGCAGGTCAGGTGGTCTGGTATTCCCATCTCTTTCAGAATTTTCCACAGTTTATTGTGATCCACACAGTCAAAGGCGTTGGCATAGTCAATAAAGCAGAAATAAATGTTTTTATGGAACTCTCTTGCTTTTTCGATGATCCAGCGGATGTTGGCTATTTGATCTCTGGTTCCTCTGCCTTTTCTAAAACCAGCCTGAACAACTGGAAGTTCATGGTTCACATATTGCTGAAGCCTGGCTTGGAGAATTTTGAATATTACTTTACTAGCATGTGAGATGAGTGCAATTGTGCAGTAGTTTTAGTATTCTTTGGCATTGGAATGAAAACTGACCTTTTCCAGTCCTGTGGCCACTGCTGAGTTTTCTGAATTTGCTGACATTTTGAGTGCAGCACATTCACAGCATCATCTTTCAGGGTTTTAAATAGCTCCACTGGAATTCTATCACCTCCACTAGTTTTGTTCGTAGAGATGTTTTCTAAGGTGACTTGACTTCACATTCCATGATGTTTGGCTCTAGGTGAGTGATCACACCATCGTGATTATATGGGTTGTGAAGCTCTTTTTTGTACAGTTCTGTGTATTCTTGCCACCTCTTCTTAATATCTTCTGCTTCTGTTAGGTCCATCCATTTCTGTCCTTTATCAAGCCCATCTTTGCATGCAATGTTCCCTTGGTATCTCTAATTTTCTTGAAGAGATCTCTAGCCTTTGCCATTCTGCTGTTTTCCTCTATTTCTTTGCATTGATCTCTGAGGAAGGCTTTCTTATCTCTCCTTGCTATTCTTTGGAACTCTGCATTCAGATATTTCTATCTTTCCTTTCTTCTTTGCTTTTTGCTTCTCTTCTTTTCACACTATTTGTAAGGCCTCCTCAGACAGCCATTTTGCTTTTTTGCATTTCTTTTTCTTAGGGATGGTCTTGATCCCTGTCTCCTGTACAATGTCACGAACCTCTGTCCATAGTTCATCAGGCACTCTTATCTATCAGATCTAGTCCCTTAAATTTATTTCTCACTTCCACTGTATAATCATAAGGGATTTGATTTAGGTCATACCTGAATGGTCTAGTGGTTTCACCACTTTCTTCAATTTAAGTCTGAATTTGGCAATAAGATGTTCATGATCTGAGCCAGTCAGCTCCTGGTCTTGTTTTTGCTGACTGTATAGAGCTTCTCCATCTTTGGCTGCAAAGAATATAATCAATCCGATTTTGGTGTTGACCATCTGGTGATGTCCATGTGTATAAGAGGGTGTTTGCTATGACTAGTGTGTTCTCTTGGCAAAACTCTATTAGCCTTTGCTCTGCTTCATTCTGTACTCCAAGGCCATATTTGCCTTGTACTCCAGGTGTTTCTTGACTTTCTGCTTTTGCATTCCAGTCTCCTATAGTGAAACATCTTACAAAGATATAAAGGCATATATTCATACATTTAGCTGACAATTTTTAAAAATATCTTTACATGAAAACAGGTATTTATATAAAATAGCTTTGAAAATCTAGAATTCAGTGACTGTGCAATTAGTAAGACTCTCTCTGAGAGGTAAGTCTGTCTTAATTTAGGAAACAGACTAGGCTTTATATCATAGTTTGCTTATTTGCTGCTCCTGTAACTCCCAATCAGGGTTAACAATATTTGCTCATCTTGACCCGAAAAATCTAGCATCAAGATAAGAGAAATGGAGGTGGCTGGTTTCTGCAGGGTATTCCTTTGATCTTGATGGTAAAATGTTAATGCCTTATCCCTGGCTATCTATAATACTTAATCTTTATAAAGCCATATTGCTTTAATGAAGTTAACAAGAAGGTCAAAGTAATTATTTTCCCTTCTATTTTTCTGTATTCCACACATTTCCAGTAAAATACCTCTAGTGTGTCCAGAGAAGAAATAATAATATCTGTGAAAATCAAGAAATAGCTCACTTGCTTAATGGTAGACACTTCCGCAACTAAGCACTTTCTTATACTTCTTGGTTTTTGTTTTTGCTCTAATTGGTTCCATCACTTGACACCAAATGGATATTTGCTTGGCTAAAAATCATCTTATGTTTAAAATGATAATCCTTCACATATTACATGAATTAATAAAAAAATGACTTGGTTACTTACACAGAGCTAATGCACGTGTTTTCTTCCTCTGTCAAGGATGGAAAATGTTGGTAATTTCAGAGGATTTTTGAACTTCACAGTAGAGCAAAATCTAAATGGCATTCCTATTGGGAATATGATTGGTCATAGGATGGAAGCAGGTGGTAGGAGAGAATTACCAAAAGGAGAACATAGAGAAGCCAGAGACAACCCACTTTACTTGATTGTGACTTTGTGTGTGCTAAGTTGCTTTAGTTGTGTCCGACTCTTTGCAGTCCTGAACTGTAGGCCTCCAGGCTCTTCTGTCCAAGGGATACTCCAGGCAAGAGTACTGGAATGGGTTATCATTCCCTTCTCCAGGGGATCTTCCCAACCCAGGGACTGAACCTGCATTTCCAGTGTCTCCTGTATTGCAAGCAGATTCTTTACTGCTAAACCACTGGGGAAGCCTGGACAGATTGTGGTTTTGGTTGTGGAACATTGTTGAATACACGCCTAATAGACATTTGTTCACCTTTCTGGCTCACAGAAACTGTATAGAATCTGCCAGCTTCAGGAAATAAATTACGATATATGTAAATCATATCTTTCACCATTCACCCCTCTTTTTCTAAGTATCAAAATTTAAATTAATACTTGCAATACTTACATTGTGTTTTCCTCACTATTGCTAGATAAACTTTCTTCTTTTTATGCTCATATTTTTGTTTTGTGTGGCTTTGTTTTTTTAATAAAATTTTTTTTTGAAGTCAGTTGCTTCTTCCCAGTTTGACATTTAGGCTACTACTTAACCAGACTGACTAATTATTGGACTCTCAGCACCAAGAATTTTGATCATGAAACCTTCGAAATTATTCATCTGTTAAGTCCTGACTATCCTTTAAATAGTTCTTTCAAAATTTTTTTCCAGATTATTTTCTTTGCTCTATTAAATTACATATATCCTAAAATATTCCATTGTATTTATTCTTACTCTGTACCTTGCAGAATCATAAGCTATGGCCTATAAAACATACTAATTTTCATATAAATAGAGTGGACATAGAATTTAATTTTAATGAAGCTTGATGTAACAAATAGTCCACTTCAATGAAACAGCACAAAGCAGCTGGGACCAGCTGTTTCTCATGCTCTTTTACTCTAGTGAAATCTTGCTAGAACCAAATAAAGCAGATACATACTTGAAGGTTTTGATGAACTTTGCAAGTCTTCAGATTGTGTCTTTAATACTTTTCTTTATATCAGCTAAAAAGAGAAAGAGTTCATTCTCTCTGGAGACTCATTATCTTCTCTTTGAGGTTCTGCCAAAAATTCGGTTATCTGTCAACAAACAGAGGTGATGTTGTATTGGATTAATTTGGTTCTAATGCCGTTCCTTCAATATAGATAAATGAAAAGTCTATATTTATATCAAAATTATCTTTATTAAAAGATAAAAATATTAAAATACAGTTGTAAATTATACAAAAGGATATTTTTTAAAACTAGGGTTTTAGATATTAGAGGTTCATCTGATAAAAATCAACAGTTACAAGAGAAAAACAATTGTATAATGATAAACTCCCAGTATATATCTGTAATGGTAAAATTATGAGCTATATTATCTAATAAAAAGAGCAAAATGGTAATGTGTTCACATTTCTGGTAGTATAAAGTTTAGGTTAAAAATGTCAAAGTCATAGATTTGTACAGGTGTCATAGTCATACTAACCTTAGGGGGCCAAATAAAACCAAATATTTTCCTCTTATTCATCAAGATGTGATCAAAATTATAAAGACTCCTTTTCTAGACTTCACTACAGGCAAAGCATGATTTTTTATTCACATATATATTCTTAGATTCTAGTAACTCCACTTTGGAATAAAATTAATCCTGAATGATTTAATATGTGATTGGTTTGCATAATTCTATATTTAAGCAATGAAAAAGGCACAGGAGGATAAATAAACCTGGGTCATAAATTTTAGCATAAAAGTATCACAGGGTGCAAGTGGAATGCATAGGAGAAACTCTTTCTATAAACATTGTTGGATATAATTGAGTGGCTTGACTTTAGCTCCAATAATTATGATGTATCCAACATTGTTGGGTACATATATATAGGAAAGGAAGATAAGAGGTTTTCAGGCAAAATGAAGAGCATGAAGTAGGCAATTGTTTAAGAGGTAAGAATGTTGTATAAAATAATGTTAAGATTTTAGTTTAGTTTCTATATAAGCAAAATGTTTCATTCTAGAGACTCACTCATCTATAAAGTAAGCAATTATTTCCAGTATGCCTATTTTGTACCAGGTATTATGATACTCTCTAGAAGCATAGTTCTTATTATTAGTGTCATTATGCCTAAAATCTACTAAAGGTGCATCCTATATGAAGGTACATACAGTTGGTTCCAAAATCCACAAAACATTATTAAGTACATGAACATCAAACTCCAATTTACTTATAATTCAGAATATAGTGATAGTATTAAAAACTTCAATAAAGTGATAAGTATGTGTGTGAACATGTGTGTGTCTCTCATGTGCTTGCTGCTGCTGCTGCTGCTGCTGCTAAGTCACTTCAGTCGTGTCAGACTCTGTGTGACCCCATAGATGGCAGCCCACCAGGCTCCCTCGTCCTCAGGATTCTCCAGGCAAGAACACTGGAGTGGGTTGCCATTTCCTTCTCCAATGCATGAAAGTGGAAAGTGAAAGTGAAGTCGCTCAGTCATGTCTGACTCTTCTCGACCCCATGGACTGCAGCCTACCAGGCTCCTCTGTCCATGGGATTTTCCAGGCAAGAGTACTGGAGTGGGGTGACATTGCCTTCTCATGTGCTTAAGCATTTAATAAATAAAAGATAATATGAACACAGAAATTTGCATTCAATAAGAAGGTGGTGCTAATGGTAAAAATTCTGCCTGCCAATGTGAGTCACATATTTGATACATGGGTCAGGAAGATCCCCTGGAGTAGGAAATGGCACTCCACATCAGTATTTTTATCTGGAAAATTCCTTGGACAGAGGAGCCTGGTAGACTACAGTCCATGGGCCTGCAAAGAGTTGGACACAATTGAGTACAAGAAGTTTTTTGAACTACTGTTCTAGTTCAAACAGTTCTTAGAGTAATAAACACAGTGCCTAATTTATATTCACTTAATGAATGCATGATAAAAGAAACAAGTGAATTGTTGGATGCGCAAAGAAATCTTTTTCACTACATATATAATAAACACAAAATAGAAGTGGGGACTTCCTTACTCTGAAATGACACAGTTGCTACTACCAGAATAAGCCTCTCACTTACTCTGTATAAAAAACTTGAGAAAAATATTAAAAAATTAACAGTTCATGGCATTTGAAAGAATCCAGGAGAGATAAGATTTGAGGAAGCAAGAACCTTGAGACAATGGAAGGCATTATGCTGATGACTATTTTGGCCATCTTTTTGCCCTGTAGTTTGTTTTCCAATTTTCTGCCTGGGGCATAAAAAGATACAGTCTAGAGTTTGTGACACTCAAGCATGCTTTGAGGGAAAAAACAAAACAGAATTTCAGGGAAAACAATGCAGGGAGGGTCTGATATAATGGGCAAATTTTCCTTTTGAGTAAGTTGCTAACTCTGAGACAGGATAAAATGAACATGCTGAAAAGGGGAAAAAAAGAGAAAAAAGAAACCAATGACTATAAATGAATCTAAGTGTTACAAAGTAATAGGTTCAGAGTCCTGAACTCTATTTCCTAGGAAACTAAACAGACTCATCCTGTTTAGGCAAAGCTAGAGTGGAAACAAGATGCCTGTCAAAAAATGCTACATATTATAGTAAAAAGAAAAGAAGGAAAGGAGAAAAAATAACATATAAAAAATATAAAATAAGTACAAAGCTGATAGACTTAAACTCTGCCATATAAATAATTATGTTAAATGCAAATGTAAATTGCCCAGTAAAAAGGTAGAGATTCTCAGAATGGATAAACCATAAGACTCAACTGTACACCATTTATAAGAAATATATCACAGATAAATTCAAAGACATATTAAAGGTAAAAGGATGGGAATCTTTCATGTCTTTCACACAGTGAGAATAAAATAACTTTAAGAGAAAAATGTTGGTGGGAAAGATAATGGTAGAATAATTATTTACTTATGTGAAAAAATAAAACTAGATTTATACGTTTTATACTATAGATCCCCTGAAGAAGGAAACGGCAACCCACTCCAGTATTCTTGCATGGGAAATCCTATGGGCAGAGTTGCCTTGGGAGCTACAGTCTATGGGGTCTCTAAAGAGTCAGACTTAGCTTAGCAACTAAACAAAAACAACAACAACAATACTACATATATGATAGACTGTGATAAGTTAAAAGTGAATACTATAACCATAAAAAATTAACATATCAAAATGAGTGGTTATGCTTAAAAAGACTTCAAAAAGACTTCAAAGGAGATAAAATAAAAAAGTTCTAAAATAATTTTAAAAAGACAAAAAGATCACATGGATCCAATAAAAAGCAAGTAGCAAGATGATTTATTTAACCATAAAAAGAAATACGCATATTGTAAATGGCCTATTTTTCAGATTGAAGAAAAAACATGAAGACTCAAATATGTGCTGCTTATCAGAAAAGAACTTCAACTAGAAAGTCACAAGTGTGTTAAAAGTAAATGGATAGAAAACTAAATTGCATGATAACACTAATAAAAAGAAGTCTGAAGTGGCTATTTATATTATAAAAGTTTATTTCAGAATAAAGAATACACCAGAAATTTTTAAAATATCATTTCATGATGAGAAAGAGTACAACTCATTAAGAGGGTATGACAATCCCACACTGTATGTACCTAACAGCAAAGGTCTTAAATATATGTTACAATACAATAGAATCTTTCTCTGTGAAGAGAAATAAACATATCTAAAATTACAGACTATGGATATTAATAAACCATTCTGAGAATAATTGATAGAACATGAAAGAAAAACTCTTTAAGAATACAGAAAATGAAATAATACATAATAAGAAAGAAAAACTACAAGTGAATGTTCTTCCTGGGTGAATATATAAAAAGTCTAAACAAGAAATCCAACAATATAGAATATTGCATTATGATTCAATAGAGTTTAGTCTAGGAATGTAAGATTAGTTTAACATTCAAAGACTAGTCATGTGATCTACCATATCAACAAACTTAAAGATAAAAACAATGTAATAATCCATTAGATGCAGAAAAAGCAAATGGAAGCATCTAACATGCATTCAGAATAAAAACTCTAAGGAAAGGAAAAACAGGGTAACTCTTGCTACCTCATACATACTTCCTCAAAAAAACCTATGGCTAATATTATATTTAAGAGTGAAAAATTAAATGCTTCCCACTAAGTGCAGGAAAAATACAAGGATGTCCACTCTCACCACTTATATTCAATGTGTTGTAAGCGTGCTAGAGTACAGTCAGGTAAGAAAAAGAACAAAAATATTAACCAATAATATCTTATAAATAACTTATATACACAATATAGATATATTTTTCAAAACTCAATGAGAAAAATAAAAATGCCTGAAAGATTGTTACATACATTTTATCAAAGAAAATATACAGATTGCAAGTAAGCATAGAAAAATCTTCGTGGATTTTAACACTAAATGTTAGCAAACATTAATGAAAATGCAGGCTAAATTTAGGAGGTATTATTACACATCTGCAAAGAGATCAAACCAGTCCATTCTAAAGGAAATCAGCCCTGGGTGTTCTTTGGAAGGAATGATGCTAAATCTGAAACTCCAGTACTTTGGCCACCTCATGCAAAGAGTTGACTCATTGGAAAAGACTCTGATGCCGGGAGGGATTGGGGGCAGGAGGAGAAGGCGACGGCAGAGGATGAGATGGCTGAATGGCATCACTGACTCGATGGACGTGAGTTTGAGTGAACTCCTGGAAATGGTGATGGACAGGGAGGCCTGGCATGCTGCGATTCATGGGGTTGCAAAGAGTCGGACACTACTGAGCGACTGAACTGAACTGATTACACATCTTCCAGGCTACAGTTTAAAAATACTGACCATACTTACTTTGCAAAGATATAGAACAACTGGAATTCTCATACACTGACCTTGGGAATGTAAACTGCAGAATAATTTTAGATATCAGTTTGGAAATTTCTAAAAAAAGTTTTTATTAAATCATCACGTGTACCAGTCATTCCATTCTTTGGTATTTACTCAAAAAAAAAGTATGTGTCCATCAAAAGACTTATTCTCTGACTGTTTATAGCAATTTTATTTTCAATAGCCCCAAACTCTAAATAATCCAGATGTCAACCAACAGGTGAATGAACAAAGAAATTGTGGTTTGTCCATACGATGGAATTCTACTCAGCAATAAAAAGTGTTGATATGTACAAGAGTTGAGATGCACATGAAAACATTGATAAATATGATTATACTGGTGAAAAAAGCCAGATGAAAAGAAATACATAGTGTATTATGCCATTCATAAAATTCTAGAACCCAATCTATAGTAATAGAACACAGATTGATGGTTATGTGGGGACTGGGGTGAGTGCTGGGAAAGGAAGGGAAGGACAGAGGGATTATGAAGGGACATGAAGAAATTTAGAAGGATGATAGAGGCAGATGATAGATGTCCACAATCTTGATTGCAGTTATGATTCCATGGTCAAACATATATATGTCAATTTTTTTAATTATGCATTTTAAAGAAGAATATATTTATATTTCAATTTTATGTCAATAACATGACTAAAAATAAAACCAAAATAAATATAAAGCAAGAAATAATTAGAAACATAAATATTCAGTAAAATTAAGATAATACAGGATGCTAACATCAATAAGAACCGATCATTCAGTAATGTATACAAAGCACCTTTCTATATGGTATGTAGCAGAAATTTCAAAGTGTCAGGAAGTACTTGACAGTTGAATTTTCCAGGTTTAGTCCAGACATTTGATATAATGGAGATAACCATGCTTAGAATATTATAGTGAAATTTTTTACACTAAAATTACAAAGAGGCAAGTGCTGGAATGGGATGTTGCAGAGTCAAGAAAGAATTGAACATATGAATTAATTCAAGCATTGTATCATAAAAATAAAGAGGCTATGATGAAATAAGCAAAAAGGAAAAATATATATAAATATTGCAATAAAAATTGGAAATGCCTTGTTGTCATAGAGTTTTTCTTTCATATTTTCAAACAAATCATTCATAATCATTTTGACAAGTCTTTAATGGTTATGGTGAACTTTCAAATATGTTTTTTGAAAACATTTGATATTATCCATAAATTTCCCTTTTTTTTTTTCAATTTGCATTAGGGTGAAAAGATGAGTCCATAATAACTCTGGTTCAGGTATTTATTTTATATCAATATATTCAACATATTATTAAAATTTTCAAGTGATATTACAAAGAAACTTTTGAGAAAATTACTGTTTCAGTAAATCAATACTAATTTGAAAATTACTGTAAACCTTCTTTTAAGCATTTATATTTATGAATGGAATTTTATTTCCCTTCATTAAAAAGTGGGCATGTGATTTTTTAATCTCTAAATAATATTTCAAATAAAGTTCAAAGTTTGCAAAACTTAAAACTCAAATTAGCTATTAAAATTTTTGCGTTTTATACAATTATCTTTAATCAGACTCACCATAGGAATAGGTCAAGCATGAATTATTTTTGTTGAGACATATCTTTACAGTATTAATATTTTTGACTTGTTTAAAATGGTAGTATTAATTAATACCATGGTAAACATTGATTCTCATTCATCTAAATGAAAAATCATTTTATCTATAAATAGTATTAAAAATAAATTAAAATCATTGAAAAAAATACAAATACTTCACTTTCAACTTGATCACTACACTTCCACTAAACCTTTGAACTTGCTGTTGTGCTAGTGAACATGAAGAATGAATATGTCAAGTTACATGATATGTACCCCAACTTTTAAAATCAAATTTGACTTTGTATCTGTTTAAATTGGTTATACTGCATTATAAAGTTCCCTTGTTTTGAATAAATGCTATAGCAAAATATATGGTAAACCCATAGGAAAATATTGATGGTTTATGCTCTAGGCAATTGATTTTACAAAAAAATGATACACAAGAATTTTGCATGCTTAAAACAGTATCTCAAATTTCTCAATAAAGGCTATAAAATTGTAATTTATTTTTGATGTTAAAATTTTATCTTGTTTCTTCATCACAAATGTAGCTATTTGCTAAAGCTGTCTATTGCTTCCAAGATGAAATATTGTACTGTCAATAAATGAGAAAAATATGATGTTAGACACAAGCAAGATGAGAAGGGAATGGGAATGAAAAATAGAAAAAAAATAGTAAAACACCTTAACACATTATAGTAAAAACCCTGATAATATTTTTTTCCTTTTTTGTAATGCACGTGTCTGCCTCCAGCTTTGATTGCCTGCCTGGGCATATACTTCATAGAGGCATCTTTTTCAGAGACTGCTATCTCAAATAAACACATTGCCAGCCACAGACCTAGATAAAGAGCTGAGCTGTTTCTACCTGACTGAAGCTCCTTTGTTTTAGAAATCTCGATTGATTTTTATAACTGACCATCTGGGCCACTTGCTTTTTCTTTTCCTGTGCTCTAAATTCTCACTCTTACATTTCACCAATAAAGAATAAGCCTGCAAAACCTTAGCCCTTCAACCTCCACTCCAAAAAAGGAGATCCTCAGGCCTGCGTATGCTCTATCTTCCTACCCGAGACTCACTGCGTGACCCTAGGTGTGCTGTGTAATTTCTAGGTCCTGTAAATGATATACCTTTATTGTTTCAAAGTTTCCTGAAGGTTAGAGCTGAAGGGCAGCTTGCACTGATAAGAACCAGCAACAGTCACAACATTGCTTATTTGTAGGCAGAGACTAGCTCAAAATAATTTTCACAGTTGCTAGGATTGCATGACTGCCCTTGGAATTCACCAAGGGGAATGGCCTTTTTATCCACAACTTGGTTATTAGAGACCTAACTCATGTGGCTAACACCATCTGAGAAAGGAGCACTGCTTGATGGGGGTCTGTTCTGTGAGCATGCTATGTGTTTGGACGAACTGCTTCTGTAGTGTATCACCTGCAACGTCCAATCCAAAATGTCACAGCTCCCATAATAATCCAAAGATCTTCTCAAAGTAGTGTGATCAATGAGACGAGGACACCACTAATTACAAAGGCCTTAACGGATTATTAATGTGAATAAAGATCCTCCATGCCTCAAGACCAAGGAGAGCTAAAGAAGGTAGGTTGAATTGCCAGGATAGCGTTAGCACCCAAGGAGAAGTTCTGGGCTAAAGGAATAAGGAAAGGATTCTTGTAGGTGAGGAGCGTGCAAGAACTCTGCCTGTGAGTACTGAGTCAGAGGGTTATGCCCAGACTCTGTGTCCTAACCCACAAGAGGGAAATAGCCTTAAACCAGAAATCAATGATGCCACAAGAGGGAAAAGATCTGTGGTCTCGTGTTACTATTTCACTCATTATTGTGGCTCTTCGTCCCCTGACCTGATGGGATACTAGGAGTCCAATACGTGGTATGATGTTACTAAAGATAAATGGACAATTATAAACACCCTAGATGTCCCTGGTCGCTAAGTGAGTAAAGAATCTGCCTGCAATGTTGGAGACACGGTTTCAATCCGTGGGTCAGGAATATCCCTGGGTAAGGCAATGGCAACCCACTTCAGTATTCATGCCTGGAGCTGGCCGGCTACAGTCCATGGGGTTGCAAGAGTTGGACATGATTTATTGAGTAAACCACCACCATCGTACATATCCTGAACATCTGGGGTCAATGTGTCCTAAGAACCCTGAGAAGGTATACTAGCCCCTTGATAAATGCAGAACCCCATGGAGGCCTAAGTACTTTTCCCAAAAACCTTGTGCAAAATTTTCCAGTAACATTACATAAGATGATGGTAACAGCCTAAAAACAAGAAGTAGATACTGAGATGAAAAAAAATTATACCTAACCAAAAGTCAAATCTTCCTTAAAGATTTTATGCACCTCCTAGGAAGGAGATGTGCTTAATTGTTCAGTCATCTCTGGTTCTCTGTGACCCCATGGACTGTAGCCCATCAGGCTCCTCTGTCCATGGGGATTCTTCAGGCAAGAATCCTGGAGTGGGTTGCCATTCCCTTCTCCAGAGGATCTTCCCAACCCAGGGATGAAACCCAGGCCTACCTCCATTGCAGGTGGATTCTTTACCATCTGAGCCACCAGGGAAGCCCTAGGAAGGAGAGGGGGGATTAACTGATTACTGAAGGTTTTTTAATTTGTTTGGAATGGTCTCTGAATTGTTACTCAAGGTTGCCATATGTGTCAAATGACTGGTATCTCTAAAAACCCTAAAATTCATAACTTTGTTAAAGATCCATCCAGGCTGTATGCTCATTTCCTTCAAGATATCACAGATCCTGAACCCCCTTAAATTTCCCCTGAACGGGGAAAAACTAGAAGCACTTATATAATAAGGCCAAGTTTATTGAGATTATATTTATTTTTGCAAACAAATTTACCTTGCTTTGATTATCTCTGCTAGAAATGAGGTGAATTAGGGAGAGAAAAAATTTCAGTGGAAAAGTACAGTACTCTCTTATGGATATCAGACTGTAGACCTATTAATTGCCTTGAGGGTTTTATGCTTGTTAATGGTTTGAAGGCTGAATTCTTCTCATTCCCTCTATGTAGCCAGATATTGGCTACAGCTCTCCAAACATCGATTTTTTTCCTACCCTTCAGGCTTGAAATCACTGAGAACTAAAACTGCCCTTCTCACAAAACCACATAGGCTAAAGTAGAAAAACTTCATTAAACTTCAAAGGAATTATGATAACTACTCATAGATAGACAATCTTCATGCCTGTTGCTGTGTGGACCACTACCAGAGACATTTAAATTGAAAACCAGAAAAACCTATGATTGTCATGGCTTTCCCTCATTGCATCTGAAGATGCCTCAAGCCCAACATCTAGAAATCTTCTGACTGGATGCCTTCAGAACTCAGAAACTGGGATTATAATCTGACCTAATGATTAACCTTTTTTTCCTTTTGTTCCCTTAAAAGTGCTTCGTATGAAATACCAGATGCAAATAATGCAAAGAACTGCCAAATAGGTCTAACTAGCAAACTCCACCCGTTTCACCGTCTCCTGAAATGAGACAAAACCCTTAAACTGGACTGAACTATTCTGAGTTTCTGGCTTTAAAAAATATGGGGCAATCTACCAATTTAGGACAAATTCAAAACCTACTTATACCAGATGACTCAGATATTAAAACATTAAGACTTTAAAATATTCCTTCACTTTACCCAAATATTTGAACAGATTCCCAGGTCCCCTCAAGTTCACTCACTTATTTTCCATAGTTTGAAACAATAGTTATGGATAAGATTTCAAACCATGGCTATGTAATATTAGAACTGCTATTATAATTCTATTAAGATGTGAAATTTCTGGGATATACTTCCCTGGTGGCACAGATGGTAATGCGTCTACCTACAATGTGGGAGAACCGGGTTCAATCCCTGGGTTGGGAAGATCTCCTAGAGAAGGAAATGGCAACCCACTCCAGTATTCTTGCCTGGAAAATCCCATGGACTGAGGAACCTGGTAGGCTACAATCCGTGGGGTCCCAAAGAGTCAGAAAGAACTGAGTGACGTCACTTTCACTTTCACTTTCACCCTTGACTTTGAGTATATCAGCTTCCCAGGCCATTAATTTCCTTGACTCTGTTGCCTCAGCATCACAGGCTAGATTGTATTGTAAATTCTGACATTTGAGGTTTTGTTTTGTTTTTTTCTTTCTGTAATGTGAATTCTTGACTTAAACTTTGATTGCTGAGGCATTCACTTCAAAAAGGCAACCATTTCAAAAACTGCTCTCTCAAATAAATATATAGGCAGCCACAGGACTAGGTTAAGAACTAGGCTGTCTCCCCCAACCAAGGCTCCTTTGTTTTAGGCATCTTGGTTGGGTTTGATAACTGACCATTTGAACTACTTGTTTTTTTTTGTTTTTTTTCTCTTCTTATGCTTTAAACTCTTGCTCTTATGCTTTTAATTTATCAATAAAGAGTGAGCCCATGAAACTCTAGGCCCCCACCCTTGACTCCAACAAAAGCAGAACCTGAAGCCTCCACGCCTTTTCTCTTTCCCTCCCTCCCTCCTTCTCGCTCTCTCTGAAACCTATCTATCTACTGCATGAGATGTGCTGTGTAATTTCTAGATTTGGTAAGTAACAAACCTTTTTTTTTTTTTTTAATGTACTAATTGTATTGCTGAAGGGCATCTTATAATCACATTAATAACCACAAGGGCCAGTCTAACCACAGCACTGCATATCGGTAAGCTGAGATGGGCACAAAACATACATAAAATTGCACAGAACTTTGAAAGAGAGTTTTGTATTTCATAAATCTATTATCCACTGGTATGATATTCAGTAGAGAATACAAAGTATTACCACTAATATACTCTTAGTACTACCTGTCTTAGTAGAGGCTTTTTCTGTTAATACTGATGTCTTGGAAAAGCAATTTGCTTTGTGGAATAAAAAGGAATAAGCACGACCCAGACAGAGAAATCCAATTTTATTCTCAGACAGGCACAAAGCTGAATGCCTTCCATTTTAATGACTGACAACTTCTATTTCTTTATCCAAGCATCATGTAAGAAATGACAACAATTGCCAACAGAAGCACAATCCAGCCTATAAACACCGGGAGCATCTTCTGTGGACAGTTCTCTACACAGGCACATACTGGATTCAAGTCTAGAGAAAAATACTGCAATTTCATGAGTTCTATACAGTATTTCCACAACAAAATGAACAGCATTATATATAAGGCAATGTGTCCTTAAAGAATCACACTGGAATTATAAGAAAGAATTCTGGACACATTATATATAGTACACCCTGAGATTTTCAAATGAAATCATTTCTCTCAGTGGGATGACATGACATGATGAATTCATTTCTGTGTCTGTGTGTGTGTGTGTGTGTCTGTCTGTCTGAGCAGGTAGGGGATGGGAACAGAGGTAGAATGAAAAGAGAGCAGGTCATGATTGCTGCTATGACTATCTGAGTGCAAAATTCTTTGTAAACTTACCAAGAAATGTTTGATGGAGGGTGTTCTTGTGAAAGTCAATGAACAAATTAGATTTAATAATTAAAGAAGTTATCTAGAACATATGTAGAGCAGAAAAGAGACAGCAAATGCAGTCAGGAGTAAAAAGACTGACAGTGTAGACAAAGTCATAAGCAGACGCTGAGGAAATTTGCAGAAATGGAGGACGTGGCACAAAGCATAAGGAACTGGAATTGAGATTTAGATCAAATTGATACTTTCTGGATCCTTTTGTAGAATTACCTAAAGTGACCACTGTAAACTACATTATGTTTCTAAATTGAATAATTCAGTTTGTGACATAATTTCATTTGTTATTATGGTTTTGACGTCTTTTAATTGAAAAATTTAAATCCCAGCTTCTGCATGTGTGAAATCAACTTTGTCAGCACAGACAGTTAGTGAAAACTGGAAAAAAGTTTGGAAAGGGGGGATTAACCTTCAGGACATTATTTGGTTTTGCATATTTATATTAATGAGATGAGAAAAATTAAAGTAGCATATTATATTTGTGTTCCAAAGTGAATAGATGTACGTCTGTTACAGAGCTCAAGTTTCTCTCTGTATTCCAAAGTAATCTAAGAGCTAAGCACATGGTTTTCAGCTCATGATTTCATTTTTGTATCACGGGCTACATTTACTTCTTTTCGAGCAGAAGCCAAATTTTTCATATATTGAAATCTTAATGAAATGAGCATGGAGGCACCAAGATTCGTTGTTACTGATAGAGCCTCATAGCTAATAAATTTAAGAATCAAAATTTGGATTTCTTATGGCTGTTTCTGGAGAAGACTCTTGAGAGTCCCTTGGACTGCAAAGCGATCAAACCTGTCAATCCTAAAGGAAATCAACCCTGAATATTACTGGAACGACTGTTGCTGAAGCTGAAGCTCCAATACTTTGGCCACCTGATGCAAAGAGTCAACTCATTGGAAAAGATACTGATGCTGGGGAAGATTGAAGGCAAAAGGAGAAGGGGTAGGTAGAGGATTAGATGGTTGGATGGCATCACTGACTCAATGGACATGAGTTTGAGCAAACTCTGGGAGATAATGGGCACAGAGGAGCCTGGTGTGCTATACAGTCCGTGAGGTCACAAAGAGTTGGATATGACTTGGCGACTGAACAACAACAACAAAAAGGCTGTTTTCAAAGCATAAATCATATTAACTACTCACAATTCAGTGCTGATAGGGAAGCCAATGATTACTGAGAGGTACTGGTTGTTGTTCAGTTGCTCATTCATGTCTGACTCTTTGCAACTCCATGGACTGGTAGAGGGAATTTATTCTTCAGAAGAATCTCTTATTATCTTATTACTCTTCTCTCTGTCTCTATCTGTATACATATGAATAAGTCTGGTTCTCTGGTGAAAATTGGGGATACAGTTATTCATAGACATAATGGTTTTAAAACTGATGTTATTAATATGGTTGGACATAATATAAAAGTATTAGAATGTTTCAAAATTATTTGAATAACAATATTAGTTATTTTGAATATATTTATTGTTCCAATTATATAAGTTTGTAAGTCACACATTGTCTTGAATATTCATAAAGGTAATGGTTACTATAATGGTTTCAGTTCAGTTCAGTTCATTTGCTTAGTCGTGTCCGACTCTTTGTGACCCCATGAACTGCAGCACGCCAGGCCTCCCTGTCCATCACCAACTCCCGGAGTTCGCTGAGACTCACGTCCATCGAGTCAGTGATGCCATACAGCCATCTCATCCTCTGTTGTCCCCTTCTCCTCCTGCCCCGAATCCCTGCCAGCATCAGAGTCTTTTCCAATGAGTCAACTCTTCTCATGAGGTGGCCAAAGTATTGGAGTTTCAGCTTTAGCATCATTCCTTCCAAAGAAATCCCAGGGCTGATCTCCTTCAGAATGGACTGGTGGGATCTCCTTGTAGTCCAAGGGACTCTCAAGAGTCTTCTCCAACACCACAGTTCAAAAGCATCAATTCTTAGGCACTCAGCCTTTCACAGTCCAACTCTCACATCTATACATGACCGCAGGAAAAACCATAGCCTTGACCAGACGGACCTTTGTTGGCAAAGTAATGTCTCTGCTTTTGAATATGCTATCTAGGTTGGTCATAACTTTCCTTCCAAGGAGTAAGCGTCTTTTAATTTCATGGCTGCAGTCACCATCTGCAGTGATTTTGGAGCCCAGAAAAATAAAGTCTGACACTGTTTCCACTGTTTCCCCATCTATTTCCTGTGAAGTGTTGGGACCAGATGCCATGATCTTCATTTTCTGAATGTTGAGCTTTAAGCCAACTTTTTCACTCTCCACTTTCACTTTCATCAAGAGGCTTTTGAGTTCCTCTTCACTTTCTGCCATAAGGGTGGTGTCGTCTGCATATCTGAGGTTATTGATATTTCTCCCAGCAATCTTGATTCCAGCTTGTGTTTCTTCCAGTCCAGCGTTTCTCATGATGTACTCTGCATATGAGTTAAATAAACAGGGTGACAATATCCAGCCTTGACGTACTCCTTTTCCTATTTGGAACCAGTCTGTTGTTCCATGTCCAGTTCTAACTGTTGCTTCCTGACCTGCATACAAATTTCTCAAGAGGCAGATCAGGTGGTCTGGTATTTCCATCTCTGTTTTGTTTTTAAATCTGGCATTTTTAATTCATTTAAAAGTGGGGAAATATTTTCCATTAGTAGATACTACTATAATTTAAAATTTTCTATATTTTATCTTGTTCTTTTTCCATCTATTGCTTTCATATTTGGTCATTTTAGACTTGATGCTATTTTCTCTCTTACTCCAGGTTTTAAACTGTAGATTATAAAGTCAGTTATGTGTTTGAATACAGTCCCCTTTACTTACTAGTTAGATGTCTTAGCTAACTTACTTAAGCTTCCACAACCTATTTTCTCATTTACTAAGAGGAAATGATAGAAAATGTAGATCAAAGAGCAGAGCCTATAGTAAGCATGAAAACACACACCACCGTCATCATCAACATAATACAATATCACTGCTGTAATTAATTGAGAATATCATTGGTGGTTCACCTAAACCAGAATTTCGTATGGTTTGTATACCTACTTGTGCTGTCATGTCTGACTCTTTGTGGCCCCATGACCTATAGCCCACCAGGCTCCTCTGTCCATGCAATTTCCCCGGCAAGAGTCCTGGAATAGGTTGCCATTTCCTACTCCAAGGTATCTTCCTCCACCTAGGGATCAAAGCTGCATCTCTCAAGTCTCCTGCATTGGCAGCTAGATTCTTTACCACTAGTGCCACCTGGGAAGCCTGTTCTCTAATCTTATTCACTATTTGGTTTATGCCTATGACTGTTCTGATTACGGTGAAATCAATTGGTTCGTATCTATCTCATGAAAAGAGGCTTTGGGTTATACAAACAAATTATATGTATTTTTAAAGAAGTACTCTTATTATGAGAGAAATAAAATTGTTCTTAAGAAATATAAATTTACAATATCACTCTAACAATAATTAACTAGAAATTAATCAAAGGAATAGAAAGTCTTTTTATCATTGAGTATCATTAGGTTAGGGGAAAAAAAAGCAAAGACTCAAGCTGAGACTTAGGCCCTGGTCAACTTGATCACAAAAAGTTTCAGATGATATTTAATATACATCTATATAAGCAAAATTTTTGTAAATTATTTTTTTTTTAATGTACTCTTTCACTTCATAACAACATTTTAGTCCTGGTTGGCCTGTGACTTCTACCTTCTGTGCTCTATGGTCATTGAAGAGAGGAAGTTTTCTCCAGTCATTGAAGACAGGGAGTTTCTCCTATCATGCCAGAAATTGTTTCATTACTGTCAAACAATTCAACTTCATATTCCATAAGAGTTTCTGTTCTCTGCATCTTTTAGTGAATTATCTCTTTTTAAATGATAGTAGCTCCAGAAGGATGGCTATCAGTTCATGCAGTCTGATGGGCTAATCATTATTGGCCTTATTATCATTTAATTTCCTAGTCCTATACCAGAAACTGGACAATATAGGCTTTCCTTAGTTTTTCCCTCTTGATTATGGATAGCAAAATGTTTAAGCAGCATCTTCCTTATATAAACACTACTAAACCAGATAATTTTAAACAATGGAATACATTCAAGTACACATGGGTACATTTTAAACAAAATACTGAAAAATATCCAGAGTTCAGAAAATCATAAAAACTAATAGACAAAATTTTTAAAAATCAGTTATATTGATTCCTAACAGTCAAGATATTAGAAACTGCAAATAATAACAAAGGGACTATTACTACTAGGCATTTCCTTAGGGCCTCAAGTTTCAGCTAGTAACTTAGAAAAAACTGTCACATTTTTTTCTGAATGTGTCACTGTGTAATTAGTACTACTCTAAAGTATAGCAACCTCAAATTTGTATGAGATATATAAAGACATCAAAAAATAATTTTAGAAGTTTAAAATGAAAAATACTTTTTAAAGTTGTAGGAAAAAAAGATATTTGGGCATTAGAGTATTACAGCATCACAATAAAAAACTAAAATTTCCTGTCAAAATAGCAATACCTTTAAGCTGAAACTATACAAGCTTATATACTATTAGTGCATACATTAATTGCTAGTATCTTTCAGGAAACAGACATGGTATTCAGAGGCTTTCTTAATCTAGTTATTCACCCAACCAGTAGTTGATGCCTACCCCTGCTTTGCCATGTTAAAAGTGATTTTTTTTTTGCACATCATTGTGCCAGAGAATGGGGATGGAGCACAATTAAATCTAGTTCAATTCTCATCATTTATCCTTCATTTTTGATCTCTCTTCTGCAATTGACTGTTTTCATGTGAATCAGTTCTGGCCAATTAATCATGAAAATGTTACTAGAGTTCTCTTAAGAGTATTTCCTCCATGACCAAGGAAAAAAAAGGTATATTAAGAAGTATTCTGTCACTCCGATTAGCTCTTATACTTTCTGTATTTGAATAGAGTTGTGTAAGGACATTAAACCTGGAGATTATGCAGATACTCGGCAATCCTCAGGGAAAGATTAAGAACATTTCTAAGAAAATGACATGGAAGCTTGATGTCACTTAGTCACTAAACTGCCTTCCTCTAGACTACTTTCTCCATGAGATACTTAAATATCTTTATTGTCTTAGGGATATATCACACATTATAGTGAGGAGAGAATTAAAAAAAAAAACCTAGAAGTCACCTAATTACCTCATAAAGGCGCCCTGCTACTGCTGCTGCTAAGTTGCTTCAGTCGTGTCTGACTCTGTGCGACCCCATAGATGGCAGTCACCAGGCTCCCCCGTCCCTGGAATTCTCCAGGCAAGAACACTGGAGTGGGTTGCCATTTCCTTCTCCAATGCATGAAAGTGAAAGTGAAGTCGCTCAGTCGTGTCCGACTCTTCGCGACCCCATGGACTGCAGCCTACCAGGCTCCGTCGTCCATGGGATTTTCCAACCAAGAGTACTGGAGCGGGGTGCCACTGCCTTAGCACACGAATATATGCTATCTTATTAAAATGGGGTTTTAGAATTTTAATGGGGAAATGCTTATGATACATGGCTAAGAGAAAAATACAGAACACATCATTTTATAGATACATTATTCTAACCCTATGAAAACCAAACAGAAATATTCAGAAAGGAAATATGGTTGTAGATAGTGGAATTATGAGTGACTTTCTTTCTCAGCTCCTTTTATTCCCATAATTCTCAAAGTCTGGTTTATGAGTACATGTTTTATTCTCATATATTATAATCAGCAAAATAAGCCAACAATTATTGTTATCAATGTTATTAAATGTTGAAATATTTACCTTACCACACATAAGTAAGAATCTCTAAAAGTTTTCAATCTATTTAATGATTATTGAATCTCTAAAAGTTTTCAATCTATTTAATGACTGATTATTATAATAGATAGAGAAGTTGCTCAGTCGTGTCCGACTCTTTGCAACCCCATGGACAGTAGCCAACCAGGCTCCTCCATCCACGGGATTTTCCAGGCAAGAATACTGGAGTGGGGTGCCATTTCCTGCTGCAGGGGATCTTCCCGACCCAGGGATTGAACCTGGGTCTCCCACACTGTAGGCAGACGCTTTACCGTCTAAGCCACCAGGGAAGTCACGTATTATTATAATAGTGTACTATAGTTGCAGGGATTTCCCTGGTGGCTCAATGGTAAAGAATCTGTCTGCCAATGCAGGAGATGCAGGTTCTATCCCTGGGTTGAGAAGATCCTCTGAAGAGGGAAATGGCAACCCACTGCAGTATTATTGCCTAGGAAATTCCATGGACAGATTAGCCTGGCAGGCTGCAGTCCATAGGGTCGCAAAAGAGACAGACACAACTTAGTGACTAAACAACAAAAACAACAATTACAGTTGCAAAGAAAGATGTCAGGCTTAGAGAACAAAAATGTGTCTTTTTAAATAAAAAAGGCAAGTTGGTAGCGAAAAAATTGGTTATGTACAAAATTGACTTATAAGCAACAAGTTATTTACCTATGGATGCTAAATAAATAATGTTGCAATTTAATCACAATAAAGTATCTGAAATGTAATCTTTTTTTTAAATTTTATTTTATTTTTAAACTTTACAATATTGTATTAGTTTTGCCCAACATCTAAATGAATCCGTCACAGGTATACCCGTGCTCCGCATCCTGAACCCTCCTCCCTCCTCCCTCCCCATATCATCCCTCTGGGTCGTCCCAGGGCACCAGCCCCAAGCATCCAGTATCGTGCATCGAACCTGGACTGGCGACTCATTTCATACATGATATTATACATGTTTCAATGCCATTCTCCCAAATCTCCCCACCCTCTCCCTCTCCCACAGAGTCCATAAGACTGTTCTATACATCAGTGTCTCTTTTGCTATCTCGTACACAGGGTTATTGTTACCATCTTTCTAAATTCCATATATATGCGTTAGTATACTGTATTGGTGTTTTTCTTTCTGGCTTACTTGTAATCTTAAGAAATAGCATGAACAGTCACATTATTCGTTAACTCTTCAAAAGACTTAATTGTATTTAGAGAGACTGCTTTATTTTAAAATATTATCATAATTGAGTTTAGTTTTTTTTTTTTGAGTTTATACGATTTACCATACCTATTTCTAGGATTTTTTTAAAGGCATCTGTTCATTTCGTAAATGTTTTCTCAGACATTCAATATGTAGTTTACATTTCCTTCACTTTGTTTTTCATATCATAATATCTCATTCTTTGCTGAGATTGGAGAAAAACTTCTAAAGATTTCAGTCACCATTTGGAGAAAAAACATTAATGTACTTGATATTTGAAAGTGCACCAACTCTGAAAGTGAGATGCTCTGGGGGAGCATAAATGTTCTGCTCTGTATAAGAAGCTGACATCATCTTGGGGATGTTGCCAGCAGATATTTGAAGTGTCAAATGCTAAGGAATTTTAGTGTCTGCTGACAGGCTCTTATTTCTCTTACTCTGGCAAGCGTATGAAAAGACTAAAATATAGAGTAAATAGATTTTAGAGCTTCAGAAATGCTTTCCCAATACAATTAATGATTGAAATGGATAATACTCATTTGTATTAACTAAAGATCCCATCTCAGAACACCTAATAATTATTCTAAAATGTGATGTTTAATAAATTACTTCATGAACTAATTCTACACTGAAAGAAATCTTTGGAGCTCATATAACATCAAATCTGATTTTACAAATGAGGATACTGAAACCTGTATTCTTAATAATTTATTCAAAAATCTTATATACTTTGCCTAATAACCTTTTTATTATATCGCAATTATAAAATTTGACTATATTCTGATCTTTTTAAACAAAGTTGATGTTTTTCTCATGTCTTTAGAAAACAAAAAACATATAACCAATCAAAAACTAATGGCCAAAACCTAATAATATACACTATGCAACTACCTTATAGTTCTAAATTCCTATTATATTAAAAAGAATGAATTTTTATATAATCTCAGCCTACTACATTAATATAAATGTATATTTCCAAGTTAATTGTATAGTAAGGAATGCTTATAAATTTATTTTCATTTCCTTTTGTACATGTAATGTATTTTTGCTTCACTTAAACATATTTTCTTTGTAATACATTACTGATTTTGTGTATTCAATATCTTTGTGAATAGTGAAACATTAAAAAAAAAGAAAAAATTACTCATTGCCAGACAAGATAATGACCTTCTCAGAGCCCAGTTATTAACTTATAAACCAAATTACCTTGCTGTATTTTTTACAATTACTAAATCTATTTAATTTGGATCATTATGGGACTAGTGAACAAAGAATATTCAAAGTAATATTTTGTCACATGGAACATGAATGTAATATGGAGCCCCTATCTCTTATGAACAAATGAATTCGTCCGTACGGCCTCTATTTTATTATACTGCTATAATTTCAGAAAACATTTGCAAAAATGGCCCCCAAAGCTATAGTAAAAAAAGTGTACTCTCACACACTTTAGGATGAAGCAATGTTTTAAGAAAGGAAAGTAAATCAGGATCATTTTTTCCGTAGGATAATACAAGATTTTTCTTTTCCATCACGTTTGAAAATAGCTGTCTTTATTCATTTTTTTTTCTATTCAGTTATGTCTTAAATTATTTTTAATTGGAGGATAATTGCTTTACAATGTTTTGTTTTTTGCCATACAACAAGTGTATGAATCAGCCAACTGTTTTTTTGAAGGACTACCCCCATGTAGTTTAATTAAAACATTTATCACCTCACATTTCTGCTTTTTTTGGTGAGAACATTTAAGATCTACATTGTTAGAAAATTTCAGTTTGATAATGTAGTGTGATCAACTGTAGCCTTCTTGTTTTACCTTACATCTTCAGTCCTTATTCATCCCAGAACTGAAAATAGATGTTTTTAATAGAGCTTTAATTCATTATATTTTTATATAGCTTTTAATTTATAATTATCTGACACTTTTTATATGTCTTTACTCCCAGTGATAAAATGACCAAAAATAACTGCAGGCAATGAAACTAATAATGTATTGTTTCTTCTGTGGCTCAATGGGTATAAAGTTTCAGTTATGCTGCTGCTGCTACTGCTGCTGCTAAGTCGCGTCAGTCGTGTCGGACTCTGTGGGACCCCATAGATGGCAGCCCACCAGGCTCCCCCGTCCCTGGGATTCTCCAGGCAAGAACACTGGAGTGGGTTGCCATTTCCTTCTCCAATGCATGAAAGTGAAAAGTGAAAGTGAAGTCGCTCAGTTGTGTCCAATTCTCAGCGACCCCATGGACTACAGCCTACCAGGCTCCTCTGTCCATGAAATTTTCAGGCGAGAGTGCTGGAGTGGGATGCCATTGCCTTTTCTAGGGATCTGCTATGCAGCAACACAGTGCCTATAGTTAATAACATGGTATCATGCACTCCAAAATTTGATATGAGGATATATATCATGTTAAATGTTCTTACCACACACACAGAGGTGCAAAACCTGAAACAAAACAGAAAGACACAAGGGAACTTTGGGAGGTGCTGGATATGTGTTTTACCTGGGTTCTGGTCATGGTTTCCCCGGTGTTTTTCTATGTCCAAATTATTCAATTTGTGCATGTGAAATACGTGCCATTCTTTGCATATCAAGTACACATGAGCAACACTGTTGGGAAAAAACAAACAAACAAAAAAGAATTAAAGAATTAGATACTTATCCTCTGAATTTTCTTGACTGATATCTGAGTATTTCATTGGTGCATGTGTGAATGTGTAGTTGCTGAGCTGTGTCCAACTCTTTACGACCCATGGACTGTAGCCCATCAGGTTCCTCTGTCCATAGAATTTTACAGGCAAGAAGACTGGAGTGGGTTGCCGTGTCCTATTCTAGGGGATCTTTCTGAGCCATGGATGGCACCCATGTCTCTTGAATCTCCTGCATTGGCAGGCATGTTCTTTACTGCTGTGGCACCTGGGAAGCCATTGGAATGTAAATCAACAAAAATCAAAACATGTCTAAAATTGAGTTTTTGTTATGTATCAATTCCTTGAACTTCTCAGGTAAGTACATTTTGTTGTGGTAAGAAACAATCCCCAAATCTCAGTAGCTTAAAAAGCAAAAATTCTCACTTGTTGGTTGTGAAAGTGTGTTTCACATTGCCTCCTTGGGAACCAGGACTCCAGTCTTTGGGCCACCATCAAATGTCATGCCACATGAACAATTGTGTACACATATAACATGTCACACCACTAACACTTCAGCTAAAGAAAGTCCCTTAGCCACACCTATCTTCAAAAAGACAGATACTGTAATTCTTTAGAAGCAATAACACCAGTGTCGTCTACTACTTTTAGTAGAAAATAAAAATGATTTCTCTAAAAGAGCAATCAAGAAATTTATAATTAGCATATTGTCTTTAAAATGTCTAGTTTAGCAGCATGTTGAAAACTCTGTCTCTAAGATCTGAAGAGTATTAATTTAAATGCTTTATGATTTTTTTTTGCTATATATGTCTTTAAGAAATTTATTTAATATCTCTAAATCTCAGTATCCCTGTTAGTCCTTTGCTGCCATATAAGGAACTAAAATGCCTCTTGATGAAAGTGAAAGAGGAGAGTGAAAAAGTTGGCTTAAAGCTCAACATTCAGAAAATAAGATCATGGCATCTGATCCCATCACTTCATGGGAAAGAGATGGGGAAACAGTGGAAACAATGTCAGACTTTATTTTGGGGGGCTCCAAAATCACTGCAGATGGTGATTGCAGCCATGAAATTAAAAGATGCTTACTCCTTGGAATGAAAGTTAAGACCAACCTAGATAGCATATTCAAAAGCAGAGACATTACTTTGCCAACAAAGGTCCATCTAGTTAAGGCTATGGTTTTTCCAGTAGTCATGTATAGATGTGAGAGTTGGACTATAAATAAAACTGAGCATCAAAGAATTGATGCTTTTGAACTGTGGTGTTGGAGAAGACTCTTGAGAGTCCCCTGGACTGCAAGGAGATCCAACCAGTCCATCCTAAAGGAGATCAGTCCTGGGTGTTCATTGGAAGGACTGATGCTGAAGCTGAAACTTCAATACTTTGGCCACCTCAAGCGAAGGGCTGGCTCATTGGAAAAGACCCTGATGCTGGGAGGGACTGGGGGCAGGAGGAGAAGGCGATGAAAGAGGATGAGATGGCTGGATGGCATCACTGACTCGATGGACCTGAGTTTGGGTGAACTCCGGGAGTTGGTGATGGACAGGGAGGCCTGGCGTGCTGTGATTCATGGGGTCGCAAAGAGTTGGACACGACTGAGCGACTGAACTGAACTGAAAATGATTATGAAAGTTAAATAGGACAATCTATGAAAAATGCATAAATGTAGTTTATATGTTGCAATATGATAATAACACATGTTGCTGCTGCTAAGTCGCGTTAGTAGTGTCCGACTCTGTGCGACCCCATAGACGGTGGCCCACCAGGCTCCTCCATCCCTGGGATTCTCCAGGCAGGTACACTGGAGTGGGTTGCCCTTTCCTTCTCCAGTGCATGAAAGTGAAAAGTGAAAGTGAAGTCGCTCAGTTGTGTCCGACTCTTAGCGACCCCAGGGACCGCAGCCTAAAGGCTCCGTCATCCATGGGATTTTCCAGGCAAGAGTACTGGTGTGGGGTGCCACTGCCTTCTCCTGATGATAACACATACCAGGTACTAAAATGACAATTGTGTGTGTGCTCCATTCTCTCCCATGGCTCAGACGTAAAGAGTCTGCCTGCAATGCAGGAGACCTGGGGTCTATCCCTGGGTAGGGAAGGTTCCCTGGAGAAGGGAATGGCAACCCACAGCGGTATTCTTGCCTGGAGAATCCCCATGGACAGAGGAGCCTGGCAGGTTACAGTGCATGCGGTCATAGAGTTGGACACGACTGAGTGACTTTCACATACACATAAGTTACTTCAATTACTATTAGTTAATTGTAATTATTATAATGATTAATTATTTCTTTGGATATTCACCAAGGACTATATAGTGAATCCATGCTTCATAATGTGGATTATTCAGGGATGCAACACAATAAATTTGGCAGATGAATTAAAAAATTATTTTTTTAGTTGCTATTATATGGAGAATATTTTATTAGATACAGAGAATACAAAGACATAAGCAAAATTTGGTGTTAGTCACAATTTCAAGTAGCATTGTAAGGCAGAACAATTAAATGCTCTGATGAAGAATTATTAATATGTAAAAACCTTTAAAAAAGGCAAAAGGGAGAGATATCCAACTTGGCTATCTGAAGAGGGAATTTGTAAACTGAGAAAAACTTGGAGCAAAATATAAGGCAGGAGATCACTACAGATAGATACAAATATGATCACATTATCTGTCTGTCACCTATTTCCTTGTCTTTGGAATTCTACCTAGTGTGATGCACAAAGGATTGAGATTATCAGGTATGATAATAGTATAAGTTTCAAATCTCAATTAATATAGGACATATTTGGCATCTTCTAAATAGCAAAAAAGGGAGAAATAAAAAGGATAATCTTGAAAATAACATTTACTAATTTTGTAGAAAAGTATTTAATTTGAAATTGAAATAATGGATATCATCCTCCTTTTACTTAAACTAATTTGAGTGTGATATTATTTATTAAAATTGTATATTTACCCTTGATTTTATATAGATTTATATTATAAAATAGTAATTACACTAGAGTTCCTCAATCTGCTCAAGAGATTTGTTCTCTAGACAATGGAGTTTCATTCAATTAGTCATCATTATTCTGGGAACAACATTGGTGTTGGATGTCTGAGGTTTTCTTGTATCCAATACTTATTACTACATTTTGCAGAGGAAAAGAAAGTAATAATAATAAATCTGAGGGAAAAAAACTGTGGATGAGTGAACTTAGGGATTTTGATTTGACAAAACATCCTAAACTTATTTTGAGTGTCTTGGTTTAGGCAAAACATTTTGTTAAAGAACATTTCTCATTGCTTTATCTTGTTAAATAAAATGGGAAACATGTGTTCATAATTACTCACATATATCTTAGCAAAACATTAGTATAAAAAGTTCATGAATTCAGTGTAGATTTATGAGTTACATCCTTTTACTAAGGTTTTTATAACATTTTAACTGGGAATTGGGATTTAAAGAATGAGAGCTTTAAGCTATTTAGAGTCTATTGAAGTTCAACAAGATGGGGAATGACATGCTCATCAAATAATATATCAGTTGATTTTCCTATGTACAATAATTTTGAAGATGATTCATGAGCCAGTATGGAAAAATGTAAAAAATGGAAACTGTAGTCACAAAGCATGAATTGAAATCCAAACTCTGTTTTTTAATTCTCTAAGCCTCAGTTTCTCATCAATATAGTAGAGATATTGAATTCTGCTTCAAATAATTGTTCTCAACATTATTAGTAAATTACATTAAAGTAATACATGATGCCTGGTACAGGGAAAGCACATAGAAGTTCTCTTTGAATTAAATGGTATGCCATGGAGTTTTGTAGATTAAAATTCAAAATTGTTGTTGTTCAATCACTAATTTGTGCTGGACTCTTTAAGACCATGGACTGCAGTGTTTCAGGTTACCTGTCCACTAACTCCCAGAGTTTGCTCAAATTCATGTTCATTGACTCGATGGTGCCATCCAACCATCTCATCCTCTGTCACCCCCTTCTCATCCTGCCCTCAATCTTTCCCAACATCAGAAACTTTTCCAATGAGTTGGCTCTTCTCATCAGGTGGCCAAAGTATTAGAGCTTGAGCTTCAGCATCAGTCCTTCCAGTTTGTTAAGATCCACAAAGTCAAAGGCTTTAGTTTAGTCAATGAAGCAGAAGTAGATTTATTCCTGGAAATCTCTTGCTTTTTTGCTGATACAATAGATGTTGTCAATTTGATCTCTGATTTCTCTGCCTTTTCTAAATCCAGCTTGTACATCTCGAAGTTTTCAGTTTTTGTATTGTTGAAACCTAGCTTGAAGGATATTGAGCATAATCTTGCTAGCATGTGAAATGAGTGCAGTTGTATGATAATTTGAACATTCTTTGTCATTGCCTTTCTTTGGGATTCGAATGAAAACTGACCTTTTCCAGTCCATTGCTGTGTTTTCAAATTTGCTGGCATGTTGAGTGCAGCACTTTAATAGCATCATCTTTTAGGATTGGAAATAGCTCGAATGAAATTCCATCACCTCCTCTAGCTTTGTTCTTAGTGATGCTTCCTAAGGCCCACTTGACTTCACCCTCCAGGATGTCTGGCTTTAGGTAAGTGACAATACCATTGTGGTTATCCAGATCATGAGACCTGTTTTGTATAGTACTTCTGGGTATTCTTGCCATCTCTTCTTAATCTCTTCTTCTTTTAGGTTCTTACCATTTCTATCCTTTATTGGCCCATCTTTGCATGAAATCTTCCCTTAGTATATCCAATTTTCTTGAAGAGATTTCTAGTCTTTTCCATTCTGTTGTTTTCTTCTATTTCTTTGCATTGTTCTCTTAAGTAGTCTTTGAGACTACTTAAGAGATTAGCACACTTATCTCTCTGTGCTTATTTCTTTGGAATTCTGCATTCAGCTGAGTATATCTTTCCCTTTATCCTTTGCCTTTCACTTCTCTTCCTTTCTCAGCTATTTGTAAGGCCTCCTCAGATGACAATTTTGACTTCATGCATTTCTTTCTCTTGGGGATGGTTTTGGTCACTGTCTCCTGCATAATCTCCGTCCATAGTTCTTCAGGCACTCTATCTATCAGATTTAATTCCTTGTACCTATTTGTCACTTCCACTGTATAATCATAAGGGATTTGGTTTACATATTATCGGAATGGCCTAGTGGTTTTCCCTGCTTTATTCACTTTAAGTCTGAATTTTGCAATAATGAGTTCATGATCTGAGCCACATGTCAGTTGCCAGTCTTGTTTTTGCTGACTGTATAGAGCATCTCCATCTTCAGCTACAAAGAATATAATCAATCTGATTTCAGTATTCACCATCTGGTGATGTCCATGTATCAGTTTGTCTCTTGTGATGTTGTAAGATGGTGTTTGCTATGACTAGTGTGTTTTCTTGGCAAAACTCTGTTAGCCTTTGCCCTGCTTCATTTTGTTCTCCAAGGCCAATATGTCCATTACTCCAGATATCTCTTGACTTCTACTTTTGCATTTCAATCCCCTATGATGAAAAGGACATCTTTTTTTTGGTGTTAGTTCTAGAGAGTCTTTGTGTTCTTCATACAACCGTTCAACTTTAGCTTCTTTGGCATTAGTAGTTGGAGCATAGATTTGGATTACTGTGTTGTTGAATGGTTTACCTTGAAAATGAACCGAGAATATTCTGTCACTTATGAGACTGCCCCCAAGTACTACATTTGAACCTTTTGTTAACTATGAGGGCTACTCTATTTCTTCTAAGGGATTCTTCCCCACAGAAGTATTTAATGGTTATCTGAATTAAATTCACCCATCCCCATCCATTTTTAGTTCACTGATTCCTAAACGGTTGATGTTCATTCTTGCCATTTCCTTTTTGACCACATCAAATTTACCTTGATTCATGGCTTTAACATTACAGATGCCCATGAAATATTGTTCTTTACTGCATCAGGCTTTACTTTCACTGCCAGACACATCCACAACTGGGCGTCGTTTCTGCTAAGGCTCAGCATCTTCATTCTTTGTTGCACTATTTCTGTTCTTCCCCAGTAGCATATTGGACACCTACTGACCTGTAGGGCTCATCTCTCAGTGTCATATCGTTTTGCTTTTTCATACTGTTCATGAGATTCTCATGGCAAGAGCACTGAAGTGGTTTGTCATTCCCTTCTCCAACAGACCATGTTTTGTCAGACCTCTCCACCGTGACCCATCTGTCTTGGGTGGTCTTACATGCTGTGTTTTCATTAATTCTACTATGTAACTACTTACCCACTTACCTATCACATCTTGTAGTAAGATTTTCAATGTTTTTTCCCTTAATAGCTCTATATCTTCTTGAGAGGGAAAGCATCCATAGCCAACTAAACTGTTGTGTATTAATGGACTGGTTGAGTAGTTGCTCAGTGGTCACCTCTTCCTCTCTTTTAAATACATTTGCAGCAAAATTTTATACTGAGCAGAACACGAGGTACTGGTTATCAGTGCCAGAGTAGGACTCCAACTAGATGGAAAACAGCAAAGATCATCACAATACTAGCCACCAGGAGTTAAACTCTTTTGCATCTTTGGTATCAAAAAAATCAGCAAGAAAAAAAAAAGTCACCAAAGAAAACTCAAGACAGCGAGTATTGGTGGAAGAATACTTTTAGTCACACACAGAAGAGACAGAGTAAGATCAACTTCAATGGCTGTGTAAATCCCTCATGACTAGCAGGTGTCCCTGGCAGCAGTCACAGAGCAACTGGCCTATGTGCAACACTCCCCATGTCCCAGCAAAAGGACTTTGACCCTTCCTCTGTCAAGTCTGGAACACTAAAAACTGGGATATGACTGAAGTGCACTGACATACATACTTCAGCAGAGCAAAGGAACACTATTGAGCATGAAACCAGAAAAGATATTTCTTGAATAAGCTGACAAGCCCCACTGTATAGCTGTTCATTGCTTGGTAAGGAAATGTTCCATGCCCAGCGTCCATTGTTACTGGATGGGTTGAATGAAGATCAACAGACTGTACACAGGAGAGTGTCATTCCCAATATTTTAAATTACATTTCAGCCAATAAAACCATGCAACAACACATTAATATGAAATTAAAAAAAAAACAGGTTTATTACCAAGAGGAGCAAAAAATATATTTTATATGATAAATTGGGAGAATTCAGATGTCTGCTTATATCTCTTTTAAATATATATTTTTAATCATGTAAAAAAGCTTAACAATTTAGCATACATAAAATTCAAACTCTGATTTAGAAGAGAAGTGAATCAATTTTCAGGAACATGTTGCCTTGCTAAAGGGTCTTAACAAATTTTAACATCTTCTTTTACATCTTTTTCATGTATGTAATCCCCATCAATATCACTGAACTCCCATTGATTTCAGTATGGACAATTTAATTGAAACTTCTGCATGCCCAACTCCTAGTAACATAAACTGAAGAAAAAAAATAATTAGTTTCAGTGGGAGTTACATGAATGTATAGATGGAAGATTGGAGCCAAAGTTATGTTTCACATGTTTTTCACAGTTTTGATGGCCTCCCAAATTAGAATCAAGCTCTTATAAAATAAGAAAGTTAGGATACCTGTTTCTACTGTGTATAGGTTAGGAGTGAGATGAGAGGTTGTCTTAACTGTCTGTAGCTTCAAACCATGTTTGTTTTTTAAATACACCCTGAGAAGCAGTGTATAGTATATGAAGACTGATCTTACTCCTTCAGAGAATATCTGGGTAAGATATCTTTGTTAGATAAAAGATTTTCTCATGTTTATTTTCTGAGGATGTTGTAAGTGAAGTTAGGGACCTTACTGAAGCAAATGTTTTATTTAAAATAGACACTAAACATAAACTCATGCTTAAACCATGAACTATAAAACTAAACTGAATTGATATATTTTAATATGCTTTATTTCATTAAGCAAATTACTATTTAACTTTACTTTTTTCTTTAAGATATAAACTGTGTTCATTTTAAAATTATAAAAATTTGCACTGATAATTCCAAGTGTCCTTTTTGAGATTCAACAAAATATAATTTTTTTGTAAGAGTCATTATTTTTGTCATGAGTAAGATAGCTAAATACAGGCAAAACGAAAAGAAAATTTCAAACATGAAAATCTTTATAATATAATTTATAAGGGTGAAGGCCTTGAGGAAATTTAAGTCATAGTCTATTGACACATAATATCTTCATTTTTTAAAAGAAAAGTAATGAATACTATTAATTATTCCTTTGAACTTTGATAATACTTGCTTTAGACTATACTTTAAAATGCACAATAATCTTAGATTTAAATATATGGAGAAAACTGTTTGGATATAAAATACTATCCTATATAAAACCAGTATGTAACCTTATTAATATGCAGTTCTAAGCATATTTGCAAAAAAAAAAAAGATGCTTTTCTTGGTTGATGACTAGGAACCAAGTCATTTGTAAAATAGAGAAGGCATAACATTATTTCTGAGACTACTTTAATTAAAAGTAAGGGTATTATTAAGAATGAATAAGATTTTAAAGCACTTAAATACTGAAGTAGAAAATGATAAATTGGCAACATAACAGAGAAAGTAAAATTATCTTCTGATTGGTAGATCATAATTGGATGTATATATTCAAATGAATAACGATAGGTGATGTTTTCCCTTTAACCTTTCATATTAAGTATTGAAACCACTTATTTTTCCCAATACTAATATTTATTTTCTAAAAAATAAAAGTATTATTTTCTGAAATCTGTGTTGAGAATTTTTTGTTTTCATGATATATATATGCACATTTATATAATATGCATATAATATAAATGCATCCTGCACACTTATTTTCCTAAAAAACCAACATCGGTAATAGAGTTTATCTCTAATGTACTATGGGCTTCCCGAGTGGCTCAGTTGGTAAAGAATCTGCCTGCAATGCTGGAGAAATGGGTTCTGTCCCTGGGTTGGGAAGATTCCCTGGAGAAGGGCATGGCAACCCACTCCAGTATTCTTGCCTGGAGAACCCCCATGGACAGAAGAGCCTGGTGGCCTACACTCCATGGAGTCACTAAGAGTCAGACATGACTGAGTGACTAAGCACTCATAATGTACTATAGGGAAAGTTTAATAATTGTTCTAAAACTTTCTTCCAGCAACCTTTACTCTTCTAGTTTGTCACATCAATCCTACTTGCTGCAAATCCGTGTACACTTATGGTTTCTAGCTAGTAATGCCTGAGAAAACCACCTTTCTTAGAAATCAAGAATCAGAACCAAGTGTGTTGAGCTTGAGTTAAAAAATTTATGCTGTAACTGTTAGCTACATTAATCTCCAGCCAGAACACCTGAAACCTAAAACTAACTTCACATCCCAAATAAAAGTCTGTTAGCAGAAGACAAATAATTCCCTGGAGGACACAATTTCTTCAGAAGATGGAGTTTGTCTTAAATACACGCTGATAATTCAAAGAAACTGTAACACATCTGCTTAGTTCTTTCCAAAGTAACTAATTACAAGCAGAAGTTAGAGTAGAACATTTTGTGAAATGGTGGAAAACAGACCCATAATTCACAATTTCAGAGCACGTAAGTTGAGTTCATATCATCTACTCACAGTTTTAACAAATACTCAACCAATAAATGAAATAATTTTTGAAACAATTTATTACTTTCTTTATTTTGGAGTTTTAAAACAACGAAAGGAAAGGAATGGAGTTTCTTATACAGAATTTAATCTTGAACTGCTGTATAAACATAGGTTGGGGGGTAGATGAAATTCACATGCAAAAAGCCAAATGTCTGGCCAGAGGAATAAAGAGTAAAAATGAGTCGAATGCAAAGTTTATTATGGAAGTCATTGTAAGGCAAAGAGAACTCCTCTCAGAGTCTGGCTCAGTACATGACAATTTCTTGAGAGAGGGAAGTACATTTTTTCCTTTGAGTTTTATGAGATAGTATATAAAAATATTAAAAGGCTGGTGTGTTGTTTCCTTCAATAATATTGCTCATAGGCTTGATTGCTGCTGAGGACCTACCACTGACTCTCAAGAAAGAGTAAGATCAAGCCCTTATCTCCTTGGGACCAGAAGTCTTCATCTCAATATTTTTTTTCTAGGAGATCATAAGCTTATGTGTTTTGGCCTGGCCCTTTACCTCTGAACTAGTTGTGAAAATCTTTTACAACCTGTAATCTTTGGCCATGATGCATTTTTACACACCAGTCACACTGGCTTAGGTTCACTTAGGGATCTGGTAAAATACTTCTGCACTAATGTTTTGTTTTGTTTAGTTTTGAATGATAAAGTCAATATTCAAACACAGGTTAGAGTTAAAATAGAAATCCTATAAATGTAGGATAAATTTTCCTGAGTTGCAGTCTGATATGCAATATTTCCCATGATACCTAGGACTCAACTAGTAGGCTGCCAATTGGAACATTTAATGAGGATTGCAAAAGGCAGAATTTGTGGTATTTCTATCATTTAGTACTGTCATATTGGGTAGTGAGTCTGAATTTTTGGACGTGTCTCTTGAGACTACCTAAATGCTAGAACCTTGGAAGGAGATGATATGGAGAATTTTATTCAGATTGAATCACATTAAGACTCTGATTTATTTCTGGACCGACTATGGTCCTAGATTCCTGAAATGCTGAAACTGGAAAATCTATCCACTATCATTTAAATTGGCCATTTGCAAGTTTGGCTGAGTATTAGAATCATTTGGAGAAATTTTCTTTAGAAATCCTGGGGATAAGATACAGACCTAAATGTCTATTATCTGGTATCACTGCATTAAAACCATTCTCAGAGTCAGAGGCTTAGTAGCATCAAATTATTGCATTATATAATTGTGTTGATGGGCTGAGGCTTAGCTTGGTGTTTTTTTTTTGTTGTTTTGTTTGTTTGTTTGTTTGTTTCCTCCAAACCCTTACCCCACCCCCCCATGCTAGTCTCACTTACAGTTTTTCTTTGGCAGCATTTAACTAGGAGATGGAATTGGGCTGTTTAAATGGCTTCTGTAGGAGTGAGACCCAGAGTTTTGTATGCTATTTTAAAAGACACTTTTTATAAGTGATCTTCATTCACTGCAATAAGTGAAACCAGTAAGGAAATGAGAATGTGTATCCAGACAGATTCAGTGACATAAATGTGTCATCAGAGCTGGTTAATGATATGCCAGCCTAGACTTAGATCTTTGAAAACTGGGGGCATAGCCTTGTTTATCACATTGAAAGCTTTCCCTGAACAACGTTGGATTCCTGAGCTCCGAAGATTTAGCTTCGGGACCAAAGACCAGGCTTGAATACTCAGGGCTCTTGTGTGGGAGAAGTTTTATTACAGTGAAAAGGGACAGAGGAAGCTTCTGACACAGATATCAGAAGTGGGTGGAGAGTACCCCACTCGCTAGTTTTATCAAGGGAGCTATGAGTTCAGTTCAGTTCAATTCAGTCGCCCAGTTGTGTCCAACTTTTTGGACCCCATGAATTGCGGCACCCAAGGCCTCCCTGTCCATCACCAACACCCGGAGTTCACTCAAACTCATGTCCATCGAGTTGGTGATGCCATCGAGCCATCTCATTCTCTGTCGTCCCCTTCTCCTCCTGCCTTCAATCCCTCCCAGCATCGAGCCATCTCATCCTCTGTCATCCCCTTCTCCTCCTGCCCCCAATCCCTCCCAGAATCAGTCTTTTCCAATGAGTCAACACTTCACATCAGGTGGCCAAAGTACTGGAGTTTCAGCTTAAGTATCGGTCCTTCCAAAGAACACCCAGGACTGATCTCCTTTAGAATGGAACTGATTGGATCTCCTTGCAGTCCAAGGGACTCTCAGGAGTCTTCTCCAACACCACAGTTCAAAAGCATCAATTCTTCAGTGCTCAGCTTTTTCAAATTCCTACTCTCACATCCATATATGACCACTGGAAAAGCCGTAACCTTGACTAGATGGACCTTTGTTGGCAAAGTAATGTCTCTGCTTTTGAATATGCTATCTAGGTTGGTCATAACTTTCCTTCCAAGGAGTAAGTGTCTTTTAATTTCATGGCTGCAATCACCATATGCAGTGATTTTGGAGCCAAAAAAAAATAAAGTCTGACACTATTTCCAGTTTCCCATCTATTTCTCATGAAGGGATGGGACCAGATGCCATGATCTTCATTTTCTGAATGTTGAGTTTTGAGCCAACTTTTTCACTCTCCTCTTTCACTTTTATCAAGAGGCTTTTTAGTTCCTCTTCACTTTCTGCCATAAGGGTGGTGTCATCTGCATATCTGAGGTTATTGATATTTCTCCCGGCAATCTTGATTCCAATTTGTGCTTCTTCCAGCCCAGCGTTTCTCATGATATACTCTGCATATAAGTTAAATAAGCAGGGTGACAATATACAGCCTTGACGTACTCCTTTTTTCCTATTTGGAACCAGTCTGTTGTTCCATGTCCAGTTCTAACTGTTGCTTCCTGACCTGCATACAGATTTCTCAAGAGGCAGATCAGGTGGTCTGGTATTCCCATCTCTTTCAGAATTTTCCAGTTTATTGTGATTCACACAGTCAAAGGCTTTGGCATTGTCAATAAAGCAGAAATAGATGTTTTCCTGGAACTCTCTTGCTTTTTCCATGATCCAGCGAATGTTGGCAATTTGATCTCTGGTTCCTCTGCCTTTTCTAAATCCAGCTTGAACATCTGGAAGTTCACAGTTCACGTATTGCTGAAGCCTGGCTTGGAGAATTTTGAGCATTACTTTACTACCGTGTGAGATGAGTGCAATTGTGTGGTAGTTTGAGCATTCTTTGGCATTACCTTTCTTAGGGACTGGAATGAAAACTGACCTTTTCCAGTCCTGTGGCTACTGATGAGTTTTCCAAATTTGCTGGCATATTGAGTGCAGCCCTTTCACAGCACCATCTTTCAGGATTTGAAATAGCTCAGCTGGAATTCCATCACCTCCACTAGCTTTGTTCATAGTGATGCTTTCTAAGACCCACTAGACTTCACATTCCAGGATGTCTGGCTCTGGGTGAGTGATCACACCATCGTGATTATCTTGGTCGTGAAGATCTTTTTTTGTACAGTTCTTCTGTGTATTTTTGCTACCCCTTCTTAATATCTTCTGCTTCTGTTAGGTCCATACCATTTCTGTCCTTTATGGAGCCCATCTTTGCATGAAATGTTCCCTTGGTATCTCTAGTTTTCTTGAAGAAATCTCTAGACTTTCCCATTCTGTTGTTTTTCTTCTATTTCTTTGCATTGATCTCTGAGGAAGGCTTTCTTACATCTCCTTGCTATTCTTTTGAACTATGCATTCAGATGCTTATATGTTTCCTTTTCTCCTTTGCTTTTCGCTTCTCTTACTTTTTTAAATTGGTTATTACAATAAATCAAAAGAATGTCTCATGGTTGTAATGATTTTACCAGACCCACTCCCACAATTTACATATTAAGATAACAGGATTAGAATTTAACAATAGAAAAATTTTACCAGAACCACTCCCATAATTTACATTTTAAGATACCAGGATTAGTCAGAAGGTTTTCAAGAAGGAGAGACTGTCCTTAAGTAGAATACATTGTTATTATAAAATCTTTCAGTTCAGTTCAGTAGCTCAGTCATGTCCAACTCTTTGCCACCCAGGAACTGCAGCACGCCAGTCTTCCCTGTACATCACCAACTCCCGGAATTTACTCAAACTCAGTCCACTGAGTTGGTGATGCCATCCAGCCATCTCATCCTCTGTCGTCCCCTTCTCTTCCTTCCTTCAATCTTGCCCAGCATCAGGGTCTTTTCAAATGAGTCAGTTCTTCACATCAGGTGGCCAAACTATTGGAGTTGCAGCTTCAACATCAGCCCTTCCAATGTATATTCAAGACTGATTTCCTTTAGGATGAACTTGTTGGATCTCCTTGCAGTCCAAGAGACTGAAGAATCTTCTTCAGCACCACAGTTCAAAATCATCAATTCTTTGGCACTCAGCTTTCTCTACAGTCCAAATCTAACATCCATACATGACCACAGGAAAAACCATAGCCTTGACTAGATGGACCTTTGTTGGCAAAGTAATGTCTCTGCTTTTTAATATACTGTCTAGGTTGGTCATAACTTTTCTTCCAAGGAGTAAGCGTTTTTTAATTTCATTGCTGCAATCACCATCTGCTGTGGTTTTGGAGCCCCCAAAAATAAAGTCTGCCACTGTTTCCACTGTTTCTCCATCTATTTGCCATGAAGTGATGGGACTGGATGCCATGATCTTAGTTTTCTGAATGTTGAGCTCTAAGCCAACATTTTCACTCTCCTCTTTCACTTTCATCAACAGACTCTAGCTCTTCACTCTAGTTCTTCTTCACTTTCTGTAATAAAGGTGGTGCTATTTGCATATCTGAGGTTATTGATATTTCTCCTGGCAATCTTGATTCTTGCTTGTGCTTCACCCAGCTCACCACTTTTCATGAGGTACTTTCCATATAAGTTAAATAAGCAGGGTGACAATATACAGCCTTGAAGTACTCCTTTTCCTATTTGGAACCAGTCTGTTATTCCATGTCCAGTTCTAACTGTTGCTTCCTGATCTGTATACAGATTTCTCAAGAGGCAGGTCAGGTGGTCTGGTATTCCCATCTCTTTAAGAAATTTCCACAGTTTGTGGTGATCCACAGAGTCAAAAGTTTTGGCATAGTCAATAACACAGAAATAGATAATTTCTGGAACTCTCTTGCTTTTTTGATGATCCAATGGATATTGGCAATTTGATTTCTGATTCCTCTGCCTTTTCTAAAACCTGCTTGAATATCTGAAAGTTCATGGTTCACAAATTGTTGAAGCCTGGCTTAGAGAATTTTGAACATTACTTTACTAGCATATGAGATGAGTGCAATTATGCAGTAATTTGAGCATTCTTTGGTATTGCCTTTCTTTGGGATTGGAATGAAAAATGACCTTTTCAGTCCCAATCCTTAGTACAGAGTTTAAGCTGAGTTGTTTTGTTGTGTAACCATCAATTCTGAGCTTAAATTAAAAAAAAAAAAAATTATGTGACTAAGACTAAGGAATGTAGAGAAAAAAAAAAGAAAAAATATGTTTGTTTTTTCTTCCTCCTTGATAATTTCAGACTCCTTTCTGTTCCTCTGGGGCCCTGGAGTCCTTATCACCCTACCTAGAAATTGATTCTCTCATCCCCCCTCCTCCCCCAACCCTGCTTTTAGGATAATTATGAAAGGGGTGTCATTTTCATTCCATAACTACTTCCTGTGTTGAGGGCTGTTGTCCCTAAATTGTTGAGGCAGCATATTCTCCTAACCCTCATTTGGAGGGTCTGTGATCCAGGGGCCCCAAGTACTAGCTGGAGGAGGCTGTGGTACTGGTAGGAGCCTGGACAACCACTTGTAACTTAAAAGCTTTCAGATGGTTAGAAATAAACCCAGTTACAGAGTTACAGTTGCAGGGAGCAAACAGTAAAAACAGAACAATTAGAATTATTATGATTAAGATAGCTTTCTACCATAGTGAGCTAGTTAACATTTCCCAAAGTAAGGTGACTGAGGGTTCAGGAGAATGCATAACCTTAATCATCTTGATCATGTATATGGTAATGCTAATAACATTAGGACTCATATCTGGTATATATGTACAATATTGTTTATGAATGGCACAAGTTCCTCCTTGTATGGCTGTTAGAATATCTAAGGCCAATCTGTTTTGTAAAATCATCTTTCTAATTTGTATTTGTTCAGCATTAAGGGCCGAAATAGCTTTTCTGAGAATCTTGTAAAGCCTGTTGAGTAAAGTTAGTCAGAACATCAACTCATAGTGTAACATCTGTAGTTCCCTTAAAGGGAACTAGTATTGCAGCCAGATAATCATACCAGTGAAAAAACAGACCTTGCCAGAAAGTTCTAAGGTGTGGCGTATTAGCAGGCTTCTCTGGAAGCTCTGAAAATATGAAGCCATGAGTAAAAGCTAGACCTAGGGTGCATCTCCTTATCCAGCCAGGGGAAAGCCACACCCATAGGTAGGAGCCAGATATCCAGTAGGTCCCATTTGGAGCAAACCATCATAACTGAGGGATCCAGTCCCAATGAGTTTCTGGCCAGGCAAAAGGAGGACCTGAACTAGGTTTGGAAAGCACAGGAATGATTACATTTCATATTTCTTGAGACAAGATCCCAATTGTTGCCAATCATTATAATTAGAATTTACATCTAAAATCTGTTCAGATGTAACCACAGCGTAACCTACTTTCCACTTCCCATCTTGAACAAAAGAACTGCCATCTGTAAATATATCCATGTCAGAATTGTCTAATGGGGTATCCATTAGATCTTCCCAAGCTGCATAGTTAAAAGTTAGGAATTGGGAACAATTGTGATCGATGTTTCATCTTCCTTTTCAGGAAGTAAAGTGGCAGGATTTAAGTTTCCACAAACTTTAAGCTTAGTAATTGGTCCTTCTAACAACAGTGACTGATATTTAAGAAGCTGACTGTCTTCCATCCAAATATTAACTTTAGAGTTTAAGATTCCATTCACATGATGAGAAGTCAGTATGGTAAGATTTCTACCACTAATACATGTGAGAGCTTCGGGTGCAAATAAAGCAATTATGACAATTACTCTCAGCCAATGTGGCCACCCATGTTCCACTACATCTAATTTTATGCTCAGGGATCCTATAGGTTGCTGCTGAGGCCCTCAGAGTTGTGTCAAACCCTTATTTATGACAAACAAATCGAACTCTGATCCTGTGGGCAAGCTTAAAGCAGGAGCTTGCAGGAGAGCAGTTTGAAGAACCTTAAAAGCCTTTACAGACTCGTGGAACAAACCAGTTTGTTGGTTTGGGCCTGCTGAATTTCAGTTATAAGTTTATATAAAGACTAGGCAAGTTTCCCATTGAACTAACTGACTCATTGGAAAAGACTCTGATGCTGGGAAAGATTGAAGGCAGGAGGAGAAGGGGGCGACAGAGGATGAGATGGTTGGATGGCATCAATGACTCGATGGACATGGCTTTGGGTAGACTCCGGGTGTTGGTGAAGGACAGGGAAGCCTGGCATGCTGCAGTTCATGGGGTTTCAGAGTTGCCCATGACTGAGTGACTGAGCTGAACTGAAGTTCCCCATAACCCCAAATCCAAATTCATCAGTAGCCTGTGATTCTCCAAAATCCTCTCAATTGTCTTAAAGTCATAGGTAGGGAATGATTCAATATAGGTTTAATTCTCTAGGGGCCTATGGCCCTAGTCCCTTCTGATATGATTAGGTCCAGATATTTAACAGACTGTTGATAAAGCTGAGCCTTTTCCCTTAATGCCTTATAACTTCAGCCAGCCAAAAAGCTTAGGAAGACATCTGAGGCTTGTGAGCAAGCTTCCTCTGTCTCAGCACAGAACAGAACATCTTCTACATACTGTAGCACCACTGCCTTGGAGCTATTAAATTTTTGTAAATCCCAGGACAAACTTTGCTAAATAGGTGGGGCTGTCACAAAAGCCCTGGGGCAAAACTGTCCAGGTTAACTGAGAAGCTGGCGAGTAGGGTCTTCAAAGACAAATAGAAATTGACTTTCCTCCACCAATGGTACAGAATAGAAGGCATCTTTTAAATCAATTACTGAGAAATATTTGGCCCATGCAGGAATTTCAGACAACAAAGTATAAGGATTAGGCACCCTGGGGTGTAAAGGAACCACAACCTCATTTATTATTTGTAAATCTTGATCTAGTCTCCATTTATCATTTGACTTTTTCACAACCCAAATAGGAGTGTTGCCTGGACTATTACAGGGAATTAATAGCCCCTGTTGCTTTAACTTTTCAATGATGGATTTTAACCCTTCCTTAGCACAGAGGCTAGAGCTCTGAGTGTTCTTACCTTGTCCTGAAGATCCCAGATGATAGCTTATGGTGAATGATGTCAGATTCATGATCTCCAAAGAAGATTTAGCTTCAGGACCAGGGACCAGACTTGATCAAAGAGCTTTTGTATAGCAGAGCTTTATTAAAGTCTAAAAAGGAACAGAGAAAGCTTCTGACATAGACATCAGAAGGGGGACAGAGAGTGCCCCTCTCGCTAGTCTTAGCAATTTCAGTTCAGCACATTCACTCAGTCGTGTCTGACTCTTTGCGACCCCATGAACCGCAGCATGCCAGGCCTCCCTGTCCATCACCACCTCCCGGAGTTCACTCAGACTCATGTCCGTTGAGTCGGTGATGCCATCCAACCATCTCATCCTCTGCCATCCCCTTCTTCTCCCACCTTCTATCTTTCCCAGCATCAGGGTCTTTTCAAATGAGTCAGCTTTTCGCATGAGGTGGCCAAAGTATTGAAGTTTCAGCTTCAACATCAGTCCCTCCAATGAACACTCAGGACTGACCTCCTTTAGGATGGACTGGTTGGATCTCCTTGCAGTCCAAGGGACTCTCAAGAATCTTCTCCAACACCATAGTTTAAAAGCATCAATTCTTTGATGCTCAGCTTTCTTTATAGTTCAACTCTCACATCCATACATGACCACTGGAAAAACCATAGCCTTGACTAGAAGGATCTTTGTTGGCAAAGTAATGTCTCTGCTTTTGAATATGCTGTCTAGGTTGATTATAAATTTCCTTCCAAGGAGTAAGCGTTTTTTTATTTCATGGCTGCAGTCACCATCTACGGTGATTTTGGAGCCCCAAAACATAAAGTCAGCCACTGTTTCCACTGTTTCCCCATCTATTTGCCATGAAGTGATGGGACCGGATGCCATGATCTTCGTTTTCTGAATGTTGAGTTTTAAGCCAACTTTTTCACTCTCCTCTTTCACTTTCATCAAGAGGCTCTTTTGTTCTTCACTTTCTGCCATAAGGGTGGTGTCATCTGCATATCTGAGGTTATTGATATTTCTCCCTGCAATCCTGATTCCAGCTTGTGCTTCCTCCAGCCCAGTGTTTCTCATGATGTACTCTGCATATAAGTTAAATAATCAGGGTGACAATACACAGCCTTGATATACTCCTTTTCCTATTTGGAACCAATCTTAACAAGGGAGTTATATATTTTTTAATTGGTTATTAGAGTAAATAAAAAAGAATATCTCAAGATTGTAATGGCCATTACAGATCCACTCCCATAATAAACATTTTAAGATAACAGGATTAGTCAGAAGGTTCTTGAGAAGGGGAAACATGTCTCAAGAAGGATACATTGTTGTTATATAATCCTTAGTACAGAGTTTAAGCTGAGTTGTTTTGTTGTGTAATCGTCAGTTCTAGGCTTAAGAAAAAAAAAGCATTTTGTCCATTTCTCCTCCTTGAGGACTCCAGACCCATATCTCCACCTTGAGAGCCCCAACCCCCTTTCTTCTGCTGGGAGACCCTGGACTTCTTATCAACCTGCCTAGGAATTGACTCTCTCAACATAATTCCAAATTTTGATGCTGCATATAGAATAATGAGGATTTAATAAACAAGTAGTGCCACAGGACGATGTACTGATATGTGATATTTTTAAATCTATTGCAAAATTATTGATTTTTGTAGATGGAAAGCAAATTTATAAGTTTGAAATAATGTACATGTTGTGTGTTTACATGTGTTTGTGTATACCTAGCTGAAGAGCCAGAAAATGCTTTAATTCTTTGGCTATAAATCAGTGCTGAGTTCTAGTCTACTGGCCTTGATTGAGATTCTAGTTTCTTCATGATTCTTTCTTTAACAATCATTTAAAGTCACAGGTTTATATTCTCATGTGTATCTTTTTCAGGATTAAGGAAGAAAAGAGTTTTAAGACCTATAACATTAGAAAGACTTCCAAAATCTCAATGTCCCCATCCAGTAACCAAGCTTAGCAAGAGGATATGTTTTCAACCAATGACAAAGGCCCAGCCATAGAGTCCCATCGATGTCTAAGCAATGCCATTTTCACAGGAAGATGTGAAGTGAGATTTTACTTTGTATTTATGGAAAATTGCACCAATATCCTCACAGGTACAGGCACCCTTTGCTTTCTTCTTCCAAATTTCAGAACACAATCATCATTATCTAAGCTACTAAAAGTAAATTCAACAATCTAGTTTAATTACTTCTTACAAACTTTCCATACAGACAAGATAAAGACTAGATCTGCATCTCCAGTTTATCTTCAAGCTATACCTTAAAAGACAAGAGAAAAGTAAACACACAATAAGAATCAGTAATATATAGGCACAAAGCAAACTAAATCAATATTGAAAAATAAACAATTTTCAAAAGGAAATATTTTATTTAGAACAACTGTTCTGCTTTCAATAAACAAATATTTTTTGCTGTTAAGTAAATAATTTAGCATGTTTGAGATAAATCCCCAAATATTTCTTCTAGGAAAAGCTTCTACCCTCACCCTTAGCCAACTTTCCTTTCTTTCTGAACACAGTACATATTACTGCTTCTATTCTACTGGTGTAATGTGCCTGGTGATAGCCCAAGTGTTGTGGGAAGAAGTAAAAGCAGTGTGACACTCATTCATCTCTTCCCTTTTTAGAACAACCACATTAGCCTTTTATTGAGATGAAGAAACAAACATGTCTGGATCAGTGAGTACATGGTAATGTAGAAAATAGTTTCCCTGGAGCGTCACCCAGACTTCAAGTGCATTTTATATGAAAAATATAATTTCCTTTTCTGTACCACTGAGATTTTGATGAATTTTACTTTGATGGCAACATATCCTATCCTACTTCTACTAAGGAAGTTCATTCTAGAAGAGTTTTCCCCTAATATTTAAATAACAATTTATAGTGGTTTGCCTAGTAGTCATTCCTAAGGGTAAATTAAACTCTCCTTTGGTATCTTATGGGGCTTCCCAGATGTTACAGTGGTAAAGAATCATTCTGACAATGCAGGAGTCATGGGTTTGATCCCTGGGTCTGGAAGATCCTCTGGAGGAAGAAATGGCAACCCACTCCAGTCTTGCCTGGAAAATTCATGGACAGAGGAGCCTGGTGGGCTACAGTCTATAGCGTCACAGAGTCAGACATGACGGAGAGCATAAATACTCGGTATCGTATAAAATGTTTGATGGCTGCTGTCCTAAAAGCTTACACTGTTCTAGGGTAAAGAAGGACATGAAGAGGGTATTTAAAGTACTGGTAATTGTTTGTTTCATGATACAGGTCTTGTTACACATGTGAGTATAATTTGTGAGGATTCATCAATGCTGATTATAAAAGGTATGCTTGCTTGAAATTTGCAATCTGTACACTTAAAATTTGTATGCTAGTCTAAATATATTTTATTTGCTAAAAAGTTTACTAAAATAACTTTAAATAACATAATATTATATCACCGTTTTACTTATATATGCTCAAAAGCTTCTCCTTGAAAAAAAAAAATTTAATGTCTTTGAGGTCTGGAATATCAGATTATTTTAAGTCCTGAGAGCCTGAATTTCACTTATCCTTGCAGAGATTAATATTTAAAAAATTTTTTTTAATTTATTTATTTTTTTAATTGAAGGATAATTGCTTTACAGAATTTTGTTCCACTTACACCAATGGACAGATCATCAAAACAGAAAAATCAATAAGGAAACACAAGTCTTAAATGATACATTAGATAAGATGAATCTCACTGATATCTTCAGGACATTCCATCCACATGCAGAAGAATAATTTTTATTAGGGATATCTGAAGCAGAAAAATGGAGAACACCCCCTTGTCTGTGTCAACTGAAATAAAATCAACTCAAATTTTCTTTGTACTCCTTAAGGGAATTTAAATATTTCTTAAGATTTCTGCAAATTCTTGGGAATGGAAGTAGATATGAGCCATCTTTTGTTCCGGGCTTCTGGTTCTATACAATTTGCTTAAATTATATTTCCTGTGACATACTTCATATGCCATCTCTCTTTCGGGATGAATTAACTGAGATATGAAACTCAACCATTTGCTTAACTAAAAAGAACAAAACAACACTTCTAATTCTCAGAAGACATTTGATAAAGTTGACTGAAGATTGGATATAGCTAAATAAAGAAGGAACACATATTAAATCTGCATACACTATTTAAAATTGGATATCACTTAGTGTTTATTTTAAAAGAAATTTAGTATTTTTCTGGTTTTAATTCTGACTCATGAAGAGTTTGGAAATCTTCTTTCTTCAAAGAAGAAAAAAAAATAACTGAGTTAACTGAACATTAATTTTTCTTGGGTCTTTCAAAGAACATAAGTCTGATGCATTTTTAGAGGCTGAATGTGAACTGGTTTGGAAGCTGCAATCTTAGAGAGGCACAGCATTTTATGGACTTCACTTCCAGAAACTGTCCCCGCCATGGTCTCATGGATCTGAGAAAGATTCCTAGCTCTTGCACCGAAGAATTGATGCTTTCGAACTGTGGTGTTGGAGAAGAATCTTGAGAGTCCCTTGGACTGCAAGGAGATCCAACCAGTCCATTCTAAAGGAGATCAGTCCTGGGTGTTCTTTGGAAGGAATGATGCTAAAGCTGAAACTCCAGTACTTTGGCCACCTCATGAGAAGAGTTGACTCTTTGGAAAATACTGATGCTGGGAGGGATTGGGGGTAGGAGGAAAAGGGGATGACAGAGAATGAGATGGCTGGATGGCATCATGGACTCGATGGATGTGAGTTTGAGTGAACTCTGGGAGACGGTGATGGATAGGGAGGCCTGGTGCGCTGCAATTCATGGGGTTGCAAAGATTCAGACACGACTGAGCGACTGAACCTAACTGAACTGCAGAGAGAAGGGATCAGTAACCAAAGAGGAGTGTACTCAGAACATTCCTACAGCAAAGGCCTACTTCAGAGGTGAAAATATTTCTCCTTCTCTATCAAGAACTCCCACATTCAAAACTCTTCCTGTCTCATATAAGGGGAAAAACAAAAAACAAGCTATGCCAATGGAGAAACACTTGTAAAGATCACAGCCTAGAGACAGGCCAACTAAAAGTTTCAGATTTAATCATGAGGTTATAGAATGTGTTTCCTCTCCAACACCTTACCACCTCAGCCAAAGTTCTGTAGCAAAAGGTAAATTATACTTCAAAGAGCTGCAAGGCACAGCCTATGTCTAAAAAGGACTGTTTAGGAAAGTCCAAAATACAGAGGGGATAAAAATAATCAAAGAACCTAAGGAACAGGAAGACTCTGGAATCTACAGTTACAGCAAAATTAAGTGGTGTAGACCAACTTCTAGCCAAATAAGAGAGACCTCACAGTAAGAGACTGGTATTTCTCTCAGTTCCTGTTACCTGATGCACTATATCAGGCATGATGGGCTCAACAATAAATTACACCAAGGAAAGAACGTGAAATTGAAGACAGATCGATAGAAACATTCCAGAGAAAAAGAACTTTTTAAAAATGAAATGGAATATTCAAACTGTGGAACAACTTCAAAAGACAAAAATGATTAGAACATCACAAGGATAAGATAGAATAAAGCAGTGGGTTGCCATTTCCTTCTCTAGGGGATCTTCCCAGCCCAAGGATTGAACCCGTGTTTCTTATGCCTCTTCTCCTGCATTGGCAGACAGGTTCTTTACCACTAGGGAGGCCTCATTAATGGTTGAGAAAATAAGAAATCAATTATGGACCCCAAAACATTGTTACAGGAAGCTCAGGAAACATCATAATAGAGAAATACAAAGCAAAAGAAAAACAACAGAAATCTAAACCTAGGTTTATATTATTAATCATATTGAATTGTGGCAAACCTAAGACAGAGTAAAGCAAAGTGAAAGCAGTCAGAGAAAAATAACTACCTTACCTAAGGAAAAAAATCAAAGTGATCATTGAATTAAAAAAAATCAAGTTAAAATAAAATGGAATTAAATATTTAAAGTGTGAAGAGGGCAAAAAAAAAAAAAAAAAAAAGCTCCAGTAATCTAGAATTTTATATTAAGTGAAATTATCCTTCAAAAGTGAGGGAGAAGTAGAAATTTTTGAAACTATAAACAGAGGAAATTCATCAGGGCTAGGCCTTTCTTATGGGAATTATTAAAAGATTTTCTCAGGCAGAAGAACAATGACTTAAGATCAAAGTTCAAGTCTAAAAAAGAGAGGGAGAATATTAGAGACATAATAATGAAATAAAATGAAATATTTTATTTTTTTTTTTTACTAATTGATATGAAAGATACTGTTTAAACAAAAATAGTATTATTTTCAGACAATGGAATATTATAGTAAACATAGATCAAATATATTGGTTCACCATAGCCTATGCATGATAGCAATGTCTTAAGAGAAGGGAAAAATTGGGAATATTTTGTTATAAAGTACCTGTACTATGTATAAAGTGATATATAGTTATTTGAAGTTAGAATATTTGAAAACTATATTTTAAAAGAAGACTAGTGTAAGCCCAAAGCAATAGAAGAAAATAAGTAATAAACAATAGAGCAAAAATTGGTATAACAGAAAACAGAAAAACAGTAGGGAAAATAATTAGAATCAGAGGCTGGTTCTTTGAAAAGATAAATAAAATTGATGATTCTCTTTTCAAGATAACCAAGACAGAAGAGAAAACATACACATTACCAATATCAGAAATGTAAGCAGGTAATTACTATTAACTCTCTGGACATTAAAAGGATTATAAAGTACTTCCATAAATAAATTTATGACCATAAGTTTAATAATTTTAATAAAATGGACAAATTTCTTGACAGTCACACACTATCAAACTCATTCAAGAAGAAACAGGTACAAAAAAGAGAAGAAACAGGTAATCTGAAAAGGTCTATATCTATTAAATGAGTTGAAGTAATAAATGCGAATCCTGCTATACACAGAAGTGATAACAATTCTGCACAAATATTTCCACAGAATGAAAGCAGGGGGGCATTTGTAAACTCGTTCTATGATATCAGAATTACGCTTATAACAAAACTAGATTTCAAGAAATTAATTCTGAAACTAATATCTCTCATGAACATAGGTGTAAAAATACTCAACATAATATTAGCAAATCAGATCATACAATGTTTAGCAAGTTACACACCAAGAGGGATTGATCTCAGGTAAACAAAGCTAATAGATTCAACATTCAAACCTCAGTCAGTGTTCTCTACTACATAAAGAGCCTAAAAAAACACGTTATAAGATCATGACAATTAATGCAGAGGAAATATCTGACAAAACCCAACACCATCTATAATAAAAATTCTATGGATTAGAAGCAGACCTTCTCAACTTGGAAAAGAGCAGGAACCAAGAGAGCTATCACTAACTTCATACTTAATGATGAGAGATTGAACATTTTCGCTTTTGATTGAGAACAAGCAAGGATGTCCCCTCTTTGTATTCATTCAGTTTTGTGTTAGAAATAATAACAAGTGCAATGAAAGAAGAAAATAAAATAAAAGCTGAACAGATTGAAAAGGAAAATAGAATTATCTTCATTACATGAGACTTGCTTTTCTAGGTAGAAAGGTCTAAAGAATTGCCCAGAAACAAAAGCAAAGCAAAACAAAACCTTTATACCTAATAATTGAGTAAAGCAAGGTCATAGGATATAAGGTTAATGCATAAAGTCAATTGCTTTCTTGTAGTTAGGAAATAAACAAATGGTATTTGGACTTTAAAAAATGATGCTTAAGATAGATTTTTTAAAAAATCAAAGATGTACCTAGGTATAAATCTAAAAAATTATGGGTAGGATCTTTACGTGGAAGCTACAAAATGCTGATGAAAGAAAGAAAGGAATATCTAAATTAAGGCTAAGATTCTGTGTTTATGGACTGGAAGACTAAATACTGTTAAGATGTCAATTTTGCACAAATTTGTATATAGATCAATGCAATCTCATTAAAAATCCCAGTGACCTCTCTTATTGATATTGACTTGATTCTAAAGTTTACATGGAATGGTACAGACATAGAATAGCATACGTGGTACTGGAGAAGAAAAGACTTCCATCTACCCGATATTAAGGCTTATTATAAACCTACAGCAAACCTTCATTAAATCCCCTTTGCTTCTTTGTCAAAGATGAATCAAC